>NW_026096129.1:0-1218287 GCF_023614345.1 Adelges cooleyi | reverse complement strand
GTGCTGACTATTCTTCTTCTTTTCTTTCTGGGCTTTTACAGGCCTTTAAGGCCCATCGCCGCAACAACATATTGTCTCCAACCCTCTCTATCGT
The DNA here is from genome assembly GCF_023614345.1 of Adelges cooleyi. Lineage (NCBI taxonomy): Eukaryota > Metazoa > Arthropoda > Insecta > Hemiptera > Adelgidae > Adelges > Adelges cooleyi. The sequence continues at coordinate 1,218,193 of NW_026096129.1, read as the reverse complement.
TTGCAGATTCTTGTGCGTTCCTTACGTTCAGAAGTTTCAAGTCTTCTTGTACTCTATCCATCCATCTTTGTCTGGGGCGTCCTCTAGGTCTCTTGGTGTCGGGTTTCCATTTTGTTATTGATCCAATCATTCCCTCTGATCTCCATACGTGCCCCGCCCAACTTATCCTCGTGCTCTTCAGTGACCCAATAATGGTAGGTTCCTTATAGAGATTACCCAATTCTTCATTGTTTCTCATTTCATACTCTCCATCATTATTTCTCTTTGGACCAAAGATTTTTCTTAATATCTTTCTTTCAAACACTCCTAACTTTCCTTCGTCCGATTTTGTCGTGGCCCATGTACCACACGCATATAGAGCAATTGGTTTAATTATGACTTTGTACAGCGTTATTTTAGACTTTATTGATAGTAATCGTGATTTGAATAGTGGCATTAGACTATAGTAGCATCGATTTGCTGCCATAAGTCGTTTATTAACTTCTTCATGGCTATTAGCATTTTCATTGATCTCTACCCCTAGGTACTTAAAGCTCTGTACCCTTTCAAATTTGTAATCATCAACTTTTAAATAATTAGTATTGTGATTTCGTCTCGAAAGTATCATATACTTTGTTTTTGACTCATTTATCTTCAGACCAATTTCTTTACCTTCACTTAGTAGGATGCTAGTTGTATTTCTCAGTTCATTTTCTGTTTCGGCTATAAGGACTATATCGTCAGCGAAAGCTACTACAGTTAATTCACTATTGTTGTCCATTTTTATTCCTTTAGCTTGGATTAGAACCTTTCGCATAACTGATTCTAATGCGATATTAAACAGAGCTGGCGATAGCGCGTCTCCCTGTCTGAGTCCTGTCGTTACTGGGAACTCATCTGATACCTCTCCTCCAAAACTTACTTTACTTTTGGATTCATATGTACATGCTTTTATCATTCTGACTAATTTTGCTGGTATTCCCATATGGCTCATGACATGTGCTGACTATTCTAAAGGATTATTTTCACTTTTCTATAAAGCATATACCGATTTTCAAAAATCTTACTATGACCGAGATAGCGTTGCTCCACTTCTTAATAAAGATAATTTTTTAAAGTTTATGCCTGTGGCAGTCATTGATCTTACACACCAGGATGATGACATTAAAGTTAGCACAACAGATTTAAGAATTGAATTTGAAGCTTTAGAAGCTTTTCCTGCAAATACCTCAGCGTACTGTATGATTCTACACGATCAAATTATTACTTATAACCCTTTTTCGGGTGATGTTCGAAAATTGTAACGTTTTTTTTAACTATATTTAATAATTTGTATTAATTTAATTGTTTTTAACCTTATATTGTATGAACTTATTTCATGTAACTATATGTAGTGTAATGTACCTTATATGTTAAGAGATTATTTTAAATAAAAAAAAAAAATAAAAAACATTTGTATTTTAAAATTAATTTTTGTTGACTTTTTATTTAAAACGTAAATTACAATAAAACCATATTCAAACAGTATAGTATACACTTAAAATTCAAGTTTTCGAGGTGCCCATGTTGACTTATTCGTGTGTTTATAGTTGTCGTATGCTTGTGTTGAAAAGGAGAAGCATCGTGATTCTTCTTCACCACGCCAATCGTATCGAGTTGGACCATCATTTACATCGATTGCCTTTAAAAAAATTTTTAAATTAATTAATTAAACAATATGAACATTTTTAAAATAAAAAAATGTGTACAATACCTTGGGCATGTCATTTCGGTCAATTATTTTCTTCATCCAGACGTCAGCCAATTCTTCAGCAGCAAATCTTTTAATTTCACTAATATAATTAGGTTCGCTCATCGGCTCTATTGCTGAAGTTATAGTAATACATGATACCTCCATGATACATCTTAACAACTCTGTTCTGCTTGTTTCCTTGGTTGGGAAGAAACAGCCCATGTAATATTTTATAATCATTTCGATTTGTTGGTACACGTTTTCCGTTGTAATTGCCAAGTGTTTTTCAACACATTCATGAACAATATATTCTAGTTCAGCCAGTTTCATCAAATCTCTACGGTTAAGTAGAATGCGACATCCATTTACAGCTTGAGATTCAATAACCAGCACATTTTCATCCTTATAAACCATTTTAGTTAATGAAAGATTGGTGTCTGAGAGAAATGTAGTCTGTGTATTTTCAGGCTTCTCCATGACGCTTGATAGTATATCACCCATTAGTGTATATATAGTTTTCATATAGTGACTTGTTATGCTCACATACCGCGACGGTGTAATGATATGAATCATTACACTAAATGTTTTTTTCGGATCGATTCCAATTTGAATAAATTTCCGATCGTTGAAATCCAATGTATAACTGTTGCATCCAATCAGGTCATTTGGCGGAGTCGGTGGAATGTAGGTGTACTTCTGCTTCTTGTAGATTGGTGCGATCGATCCATCCATGATGTATGAATTAAAGTAATTTGTTTAAGTGTAAAAAAAAACTAGACACTGGAAACTTCGATTCACTTTTAAACGTTGTACTGCAGAGCTCGAACACTAAACGATGAATGTTTTAGCACCATAGACCATCCCTAGTGCAAACGAATCGTTAAATATACCATGTGGGGGGTTAGAATCATTAAAATTGTAGCATTTAGTTATTGGAAGGGAGATTTCTTTAAAATACTGTTAAAAATGCCTACTCTGATCTTAAACCTGTCGTTTCCTGTTGAGACATGTAGACACATCTGACGGTGTACTGTAGATGCTATATGTTTTTGCGTGTTCACGGTTTTTACCCTCTTGTAAGGGTGCATTATCGATATAATATTATATTAGAATTGGATAGTTTAAAAACCACCTGCTTTGACCTTAAACATATCGTATCATGTCGAGGCATGTAGACCCACATGACGGAAAACTGTAGATACATATGTGATTTACGTGTTCATGTGTTTTTTGTCGATGTATATAAGGTACTTTGTCGGTAATCTGGGGTGTATGGTCTGGATTAATCGTTTCTATAACACTATGGTTAGTAAGAATTGTAAAAAAAAAAATCTGACCATAATATTTACATAATTTCACCTGTCTATGAGCTTAAGGTGTGTATGCACGATTTCTACACGTTATAAGGATAAAATATTGTACTAAATGGAAACTTACCATTTTTACTTTTAAGGTTTGTATTAAATAAAATATCGTATTCTATGAAATCAGTTAAACAGTGTTTAAAAACAAAATTTAAAAGTAATATAATATTTTATATGTATTATCCATAAATAATATTATTAAGAAATGATCGTTAAAAATTATAACAGCTTAAAACATCGGTGAAAGGCTAGGTTAGGTTGAAAATCAAAAAAATTAGCTGTTAAAAATAATAATATAAAAATTGATATAAGTTGATAAAAATAATAAAGATTTTTTTTCTTTAAATATAATACATTAAAATTTGCCGATTGGGCTAGGTTAGGATAGGTTAGGGACAACAAGGCGGAGTTCATTGTTACACCGTCATCCATTCATCCCCGCGGCGGCCGACGGCCATTCTCCGGGCGGCGGCCGAGACACCTACAAGACGACGTGAGGCGGGGTACAAGACAGCTGTGAATTATCCGATCGCCACCTGCGTAATCCTCAAAAGTAATCTCCAAGGCTAATCCTCCGGCTAATCATCAATCCTCAATCCTCAATCACCCCATTGTTCCAGTACATACATTCCCCTTCTACTTTCGACAGTCTAGAATAAACCTACAAAAACAATAGATGACAATACATACAAGTAATGACATTTTTATAAAAAAGTTGTTTAAATTAAATATGTTAAATTTGATATTCATTATAATGTATATTATTTATAATCAATGGTAGAACTTTTACAATGATTTGTTTTTTTTTTGTTTCTGTAGTCAAAATTACTTTTTTAACTGTGGATTAATTTACTTAAGTATCAAATCTACTGATCTGTAATCGGATTCGATTAGTACTTTAGTGAATCAGAAGTAAAAAACTTCATCTTCTCAACCCTTTCGCATTAAAATCAAGAGAATCAACCAAATAATGTACATATTATATGACAATATACATACAAAGTACTATAACATGCTACATTTATAAACCTAAAATTGTGGCACAATAGAACTTTTTTAAAAATAGTCAAATTAGTTTCAAATTTAAATGAATGATTCTCAAGCACACTTCTGACGATAAACATTGGCACACTTAATAAGTATAATAACCCCTGTCTCTTAGATTTGGTGTACTTTTTTATTTTATTTGTCTTTTTTAAGTAAAGTTTAGTTATTTAAAGCAAACTTTATCATATAACTTTATCTGGCTAACTGTCCCATTTATCTGGACAATTGTCAAGGTTTATTAACCGTCCTAAAATTTAAATCTGTATTATATTAAATAAAATCAATTTTGATATTTTTGATAAAAAAACTCTTTGATGCATAAAATATAATATTAAATTCCATATGAATACAAGTTTACACAGAAATCTTATCTCATCTAGTCATGTACATTCTGATGGGATGCAAAAAAAAGATATTGTAATTGTTTACTTTTTTTTTTTTTTGAAATGTTAACACTTAACATATATTTAAATAATTATTTTTCTTCTAATCAAAATAAAAGTGATTTACCTCCATGTTTTGAAAACGTATTGCCATATTTAAACCTTATATTGTAGTTTACAATATAATAAGAATATTGTGATTGCCTGTTGACCGTTGATTCACTCAACCCATTAGGGTAGGGGCTTACCCCTTAGTAAGCTGCAAATTTACTATGGACAAGTGCACTTTCCTTTAGGATTTTTTTTATAATAAAAATAAAGTTATTTTTGAGAAAATTGTGTATGCTATAGTATTTTTTATTCTAATATAAGTCTACCTTAATAACATATGTATTACATTTTTGGTCTTATTATACAATAATATTTTATGATATTGTAGTTTTTTCCTTTTTGGTTAAAATTTAAGGAGTTAACTAAAAACTCAAGCAGCAACCTGCGTATTATTTTAAATATTTATGTTTAGCTAATTTTTTAAACGACATCAGTAGTGAAATAAAAAGATTATAACACCAGTCAAGAAAAAAAATCTGCTTTTATTTAAATAAATGTTATTTTTATATTTTTAAAATGTAAATATAAGAATCATCATAATTATAGATTTATAAGCTCTGAAATACATTACGAATTTTATTATACCTTAATACAGCGTGAGAAGATGTTAAATCAAGTACTCTCTTTTTAAACATTTTTCCTTTGGCGTCGATCGTGTGGCCTTTTAAGTCGTCGGAAATGTATTCATCATAAAACTGACCCGTCGAGTAGCAAAATTGTTGATAAAATTCGTGTGAGTCATTGGCGATTTTCGAAATATCATTTTCGATATCTGGAGACCAACTCATTACGTCTCGATTGTCCCGTGCGTTTCTGTCGTCGTAAAAGCGTTTGAAATTTTCCAGCAAGTCATAAACGCCTCTGTTGAACACGGTGTCCGGAGACAATCTGTGAAAAAAAGATAACGCGTCGCGCAAGAGCTTCACCGACAAATCGGTCTCATTTAATATTGTCAGAAATTTGTCCAGACAAACCGAATCCCTCGATTCCTGACAATTGGTCCACATGCTCGTCACGTATTCACAACATTCTCTCAGAATCGACGCATACTTACAGCTTAAAAAATTATGCGCTAGCTTTAGTTTGGCGTACACGTTTTCTTTGGTGATGATAACAGGGCGGTATGGGTGCTCGGTTGGAATTAAATCGTCAATTTTCGTCCGATAGGGACTGTCGCGTTCTTTGATTTGTATCCATTGAAAATTGGTCCAAAAGTTGTGAACTTCTAGGAGTTGTTTCGTTTTTTCCACACGCACCGTAATGTTTGAGTCATAAGTCTGGATACGAGTAGTGTGCGATACGGGATCGTATTCAAAGCCTGAAGTATCGTCATGTGATTTTGTAAACTTTTCCAAAATTTTTTTTAAATTTTTTTTTATGTCACTCACAACGTCATCACTGTTCGACCAACGTTTTTCGAATTCCATAATTGCTTTCGTTACTTCCGAATAGCCATGTTTACGATAAAAATAAGCAATGGGCCGGCATAATCTATTGTAGAACGCAAAAAACTGTCTAAACGTGCGGATCGCGTGCTGTTCGACGGCGTTGCATTCGGCGTCGATGGTTTGTCGGGTAGCCTGTTCGACGTCTTTAGGTGGTCTGTCGACGGTCTTTTGCGGGTAATATTTCGGCAAATTTATCAAAATTTCAAAAAGTGCTTCTTCAAATTGCGTATGGTTCGGCGCCAAAGCTTTAAGGGACGAAAGAGCGCCGGTCATGCGCATAACCATCGGGTTTTTATACCGGATTACCTCTAGACACTCGAACGATTCTAGAGTCGTGTTTAGGTTCTTGCAATGAGATCCAATGCCTCTCTCATAGTCGGACACATCCATCAGCAATCTGGAGTACAAACAGCTCAAGAACTGGTGGGCTACTTGGATTTTGTCGACTACGTTTTCTTCGATCACCGTTATCTCCAGGAAATTTTTCATGGTAATTTCGATTTCGGGTTTGTCCGTCTGTCGTCGGTCTGTAGTGCGGATAGGGTAGCCCAGGCCGGGCATCTTGACCCATCCAGAATACGACAACAGCTCGTTCATCGTGGCCACGCGGTTTGTATCACAACATAACATAACACAACCCAACACATACAAATAGTATATTATGCCAGAAAAATCGAATAAAAACTTCATTTTAGATGCGGATAAAAAACGATTTGCTTTTTTTTATGTGTACGTGTATAATCGTAGAAAGGTGCAAATTGACAAGTGGCAATGTCTCACCTACGTGTCGCGCATCTGATAAAACGATATTCATCGTGTGTCGATGCAAAAGTAATTTCGCACGGAACGGGACGGAGGGGAGAGGTTGGCGTTTACTCGGTCGGCGTTTTATTTACCTAACGCGACCTGTATACTGTATACACCTACTGCAAAATCAAAAAAAGGTTTTACCGAGCTGCAAACCTGTATGCGTGATTCGGATACGATAGTTGATTTCAACAGCCGTCAAAATTCCTATTGTGTTTTTTTTTTTTTTGATAATAGTAGAACAATTTTAGTTTTGATGCGAAGCATAGAAGGTATTGATAATTGCTTACGCCAAGCCTCAATGCGCGGTATATACGCTATGCCACCACCACAACACAGGGCATAAGGCAGCCCGCAAATGTAGACCGTTGGCCGCCGGCCGGTGTCACTGAACCACCAGTACCGGTTGACGTATCTATAACGCCGCACGGTCTATACCGCTCACCCGAGCTCGTGTTGTTTTTCTGTGCCGTCTTTGCTATGGCACACACGCGGAAAAACGACACCAATTATTGACACCGGTTGTCATAACGAAAAATAACAGCTGACTTATCTGTTTAGATAAGAGAGATAAGATATAGAGGTATGTTTTTACTTTGAAACACAACCGGAAAAATCGACACCGACACCGTTTATCATAACGAAAAAATCAGCTAATTTATCAGATAAGATAAGAGATGGAGTGGTGATGGGGATGAGGGTGGTTATGATGATGGGGATAGTAAAGGGTGTGAGGGTGGTAGTGGGAATGGGTGTGGAGGTGGTTATGGGGATGAGGATGGTAATGGGAATGGGGATGAGGATGAGGTCGAGGTCGAGTTGGGGTGGGGGTAAGAATGGGGATGCGGAGGGGGATGTTACATTTTTTAAATTATGTGTTGTTTTCACAACGAACAAACTAAATTGAATGGTTAACGAAATATTTCGAATGATATCAAGGCTTCGGAATCAAGGCGGAATAAATGGAGCGGACGGTGCTCTGCGGAACGAGTCATAAAAATATGTATCCCGTGGTGTTGCGAACTCATATGCAAGCTGTTAAAATATAATAATATGTAATACCTTTCTTAGAAAAATAACTATAAGCCAAGCCATCTGTTTTCCGTTTTTAGCTTCAATGCGGGTGTATCTTAAACCGCTGAACCGATTTCACCGTGTAGTAAGTCTATAGAACAGAAATTGTACATGAATGTTACTTAAATAAGCCAACAATTAAAAAAGTGCACTCATTTCCTCTTAAAATTAAGAAAAATACCCAAACAAATTTAAAATTATGGCACCCAGTAACATAAAAAAATAAAAAATAGTCAAATCAAATTGTTATTCGGCAATACGTTTTATTATTTGTGTTGCTGATCGTTTAAATTTGCTTGTATGATATATATTGTGACAAACATTATAGAAAAATACAAATTTTGTATAAAAACCAATAGAAATCCTTAATATGAAATGGGTGTTCACGTTATATCTCATTTTTTCATAAATTAATTTATTTCGTCTTAGATTTTTTTAATTTGTCGCAGTTAAGAAAAATATTTTTGTTACATTACGTTTTCTATACAATGAAATTAAATGTAATATTAAGAAATAGTTATAGATGTTTACATTAGGACGATTTAATAGAATTATATTGTATCCTAATGTACAAAATAGTTATTCGCTATATTTATTGGCCGTCAGGTTTCTACGGTCATGTAAGAAAATAGTTTCTTACATGGCCGTGAATCGGCACGTGAAGGGGATGAATTATCAAAACAAAATTCTACCCAAATTTTGTTTTCATAGTAATGAACAAAATGGTGGGGTAGCCCATTAAAGTTTTAAAAGTTCATAAATAAGAACCACCCTAGTGTATACACACAAAAAAAAGCCCACATGACGGGAGAACCAATTCTTTCACTATGCATCGAAGCTAAAATATTTTCTGGATTTTTCTGTAAAAGACATAAAAAGTGGTCTAATCATATATTTTTGGGGTTGGTGATAACGAATTGAATATAAATTTTTTAATTTTAATAAGCCAAATAAAAAAAAAATAAATTAAATTAAAATCCAAAAATTGTACTTGTGTTATAAACCCATTACACGCACCGTGTTAGTGCTGACCCAGCACATAACACACGGCACGGCCCGTGTATACGGAACCGGATATTATTATGAACCAGTCGGAGTTCCACCGTCATTTAACCAATAGCTCATTGTATTATCAATAACAGTAGATATTAAGCATATATTATAAATTATTAATTGTAGTGTAGAGACATAGTATAATAATCCAATACAACTTCACCTTTACTTGTTTAATTCAATAAACATCTTATTATTAACATACCTATCGTGTCGACTACATATGTTATAATACTCCAACAACCCAAAGCTTACATTGATACTAAATACAAGCACGTGGACGGTTCACGGACAGACTGCCGACAAACTCGACCAAGGTAAGACTACCCAAAGAATCCGTGGCCACCGGAATTAACCGCGGCCACAACACTTGAGTATCAAAACTTAATAGTATCAGTCTGCATAGAACTACATGAAATTGTTGTTGACAAATTTTTAACTTAAAGGTCTTAAAATTACGGCTAAAATACCCCCCCTCCAAAAAAAAAATCTTGTACCCCCCTTGGGAGGTGGTAACTGGGTACAAATTAAATTTGATACAACTGACGTGTGCCCGCATACCTAATAAATATTCCTTATAAATTTCAACTCATACTGATTCTTTTTCTCGAAATTATAGCCAGTAAAACTTAAAAACTCGTATAGTTTGTTTATTTCAAATTTGATCAATGAAGAAGTAAAGTTTTTCAACTTTTACCTCCCAAAGTACCAACTAGATAATATGACATCAGCGTCTTTACATTTAGTACCAATTAATTATACCGTGTTCCAAAGTACCGGAGTGGTATAATATGATTTCCATGAACCGTACAACTACGGTTTTTACTTGTATTATAGAAAATGTTGAATAAAATAAGCCATTAACGTAACTTAACGTGGGTAATCCTTTTTATATATTATCAACATAATATTATTAGTTATTTCGGACAGGTTGAACGCCACAAATAGTGTTTGTTACGCGATTTATTGCCTGGTATACAAAAATAGATGAGTTCATCATATTATTTCCGTCGAAAGTTATTGTTGTGATAATTGGGCAATTTGTAAACACTTCCAACTAACCATATTTGAGAATCTAAAAGGGTCTTTTGTTGGGAGGGGGAGTGCTTTAGATAAATTACTCTTTTGAGATTTGGCAGAGCCTATCCTAGATTGGAGATTTTTGAAAATCGATCAAATCATTGACTAAACCATGAAGGTCCCAAGTCAAGGTAAATTTTGAAAACGTTGTAGAGGGGTGAAAAATAAGTTACTAATTTTAAAAACTTGGTTACAATTACTTACAAATTACTTACAATTACCTACAATTGGTTTAATAAACTATAAAAACATATTCACTTCTAATCTTAATAAAAACTCGTGGTATGTTTTTTATTGACTCGCATCTCCCGTAAATAGATTATTTAATTTATTGCTAGTAAATAACTCAATACTTTTCTTCCAGTTCCACTCACAACTGTAGAAAACACAGCAAACAGGTTGCAGTAAACAGAATGGCCCGTATCCCCCGTAAAACCAAAAGTAGTTTTAATTAAAAAATAAATAAACGTCTTATGTTTTTATTAAGCGGTAATTAAATGTTTGTACACTTTTAAATTCCTAACAATCAAACTATTAAGTAATCATACTTGTTTGTAATATATACTATATACATAGCATTAAAAATACGTACAATAGATGTACGGCCCTAAGCGCACAATGTATACGAGAACAATAGTCATTCTCCACTTATGCAGATGTCATAACACTAATTTATTACATTTATAACAAAATGCAGAATGTGAAACATTTGTGATAACAAAATTTTGGTCTAGGATATTAAGACAAATTAAAGAGCTAGAGTACATTTTGAAGCTGTAGTTTTTTATAAACACATTGAGTTTATCAAACAAGTCATAAATATTTTTAAAAAATCAATATTTTTTATTTTATATTACATACGGACCTGGGTCCAATTACAATTATATATACTAATATACAATAGACAAATTTCTTTCGATACAATAAATAACTTCTCTTAACATAACTAATACTAAAAATTTAACTTAAGACCAATTTTAAATTTACATAAACTTTTTACAAACATATGAAGTAATCTGTATCAACTAGTACCTATATAAATTCTAAACGTTGAAATTCGAATAGTGTAATTCAAGTTTTATATTATTAACCATACAAGGTGTTTTAATAATAATAATTATATCTATCGGTTGCAATTAGTTGCAAATAGGTTGCTAAATAATGGCGAAGATCCAACGTTGATCGGATAAAGTGGGGGGGGGGCCAACTTCTTGTACGTCATAAAATTGTTTACGATTTCTGAAGAATTTGTTATTGTCAAAGACAAGTGTTTTTTTATAACGTGTAATCATTTTGGTGGTAAATTCGTGGTGTTCAGGATAAGAAATGACTATAAAATACAATAATCGATGTGTGACTGAGTGATGATGATTTATTTTTAAAATTTGTTTTCATAAAATTTGACATGCATAACATATTATCGTCAAGAGTTAATTGGCTCGTCTGGTTCTGATTTAATGTTGTGGATGGTTGAAGATTTCCCGTCCAACGGATCCGGAATGGAAGTATTTTTGTTTTCTTCATTGTACTCAAACCCTAAATTTGTATAATATTTTTCGGTGACGTCGTCTACGAGTCTTGTGATTTGTGTTTCTAAATCGGATATTATCGTTTTTCTGTATTGGTATTTTTGCGATTCCGGAATTTGCGACTTGTACCACCTAATGTATCTAGTGATACTTGGATATCTGGTGATATTCAAATTATTACGTCTGGAAAACGAACAATGATCATATTCAAACAGACCTAAGTACACTGATATACGTATGCTAGCAAATCTTAACAATGTATTGGCGTACTTACCGATATCATCTTGGCTGATTTGATTTACCTTGTAAGGGTTGTATTGTGTTGCTTTGTGGATGTCCATGTCTCTTATCCGAACGATGGTATTAATTAATGTCATTATAGGTTGCAAATTCAAACTAATTTCCAAGCTCTTAGGAATCATTTCGACCAGAGACATTAGTGCACTGCTCATAAACTTGAACATCAGCGATCCAGTGGTGAATTGCTTTTCAGCGACTATATAAATTTCACAAGGGTGCATTTTCTCGAAGTGTTTGTCCATCTTTGACAGTCTTTTATTGCGTTTGCTTGTCCGGTTGTACATCTCCTTATGCCTGAGATAATTTCTTTCCCTACTGCACATTTGCAACATGTATGTGATCAGAGTCACTATCTCGAATACTGCGTTAGAGTACACACATCCCAACAAATAGACGGTCATCAAATATTTCCTATTGAAGTTGTCCACGTTTACAATGGCTGTCTCGTCGGGTGTAAACACATCGTTGACGGTAAACGATTTATTCGAATCGATTAAATTATTTTTTGCTGTCACATGATCAATACGTTTCCATCCTTCGTACCTCAAAAGTGCGGTCAATTTTGCGGCGAGATTTTGTTTTTCTTCAATTACGGCACTGGCCACTTCAACGTACGCCAGTGAAGATAAAAGTAAACCGAAAATCGCAGTGCCAATCATTTGCGTTAATGTATAATGAATTCAAAATGTAATTCCAAAAAAATATACTAATGATTATAATAGTGATGGTACGTTAAAAGTTAAAACTATCTGCGCGCTTTAAGAAGTGGGTACAAAAATATTAAACTTATACAAAACAACATTTGAACACATATTTTGTTTGCCTTAAAAACAATGGCGAATGATTCGGTTTTTGTGTTGTTGAATTGTTATTTGCATTCTCATTTTAATAAACTAATCACACAGTACAACCACAGATTAAATAAAACCAGATGGTATCTGTAACTAAATATATGTCTGTTTTCGGAATCCAAAACCCAGCAACGTCTATATTATGCTTAATATACTAATAAACCTGGTTTAATATTGTTCTATAATATAACCTATAAGATATAAGGTACTCCAAATTAGGTACTCTAGTGGTTGTAAGTGATTATATATTAGAGATAAAAGACTAGGTACACCTAATTTACTTATAAGGATATAAGGGTAAAGGGATAGTCAAATGAATCTGTTAGGTAGGCACTTACGCATACTTAGCGAACCACGAAAAATTATTTATGAAAAATGTTAAATATTGATAAATATAGTCAGTAAATCGAATAAGGCTATATATTAATATTATAAAACTACTAAAAAACATTCGTATATAAATTATCAGGCAATATCCAGGTATTAATGTATTTGTATGAAGTGTGGATACTCTTAACTTTTTTCCTATAATGCGCCATTTAGTATTAGATAGTTAAGAAAAAGTTTTCCATCTAAAGTTATATAAAAAAAATAACAATGTCATAATGGCATGAAAAATAATAATACAATAATATCACACACGATATTTTTATGTCCCAATATGCGTATTGGCTATTATAAACAAAATATAAAACTTGTTATTGCCGAGTATTCACAAATAACAGTTTATTTGATTATATTATTTACTTTGCATACAAATAAAAACTCAAGACTTACCGTGGTAAGTATGTACCATTGTGTACGGTAAAACGTTAAAAATATATACACAGGGTGTTAAAAAATCCTGTGATCGTCTTGCGTGTTCGAAACTATGAATTTATCGTTAGGCATAGAATTTTTTAGTTTCAATTTCAATTATTTTCTTTGAGAGTCGTGGTCTACGGTTGAAGACGGTTAATTCGGGACACATCGTAAATTAGAGAACAGTTTTTTTTTATGACTGATCAAAATTTGAATACCACCCTACGTGAGAAATAAAAACGTGTCGCCATTGAACTGAAAGAATTTTTGTTTTTTTTTTCCACGGAGAAAAACAATTGTAATTGTAATCATGATTTGTTAAGTGTTTTGGGTATGATTTTAAATACTACTCACACTACAGAAACAAAAAAAAACAAATCATTGTAAAAGTTCTACCATTGATTATAAATAATACACATGATAATGAATATCAAATTTAACATATTTAATTTAAACAACTTTTTTATAAAAATGTCATTACTTGTATGTATTGTCATCTATTGTTTTTGTAGGTTTATTCTAGACTGTCGAACAACTATACGTTGGTGTGTTGAATGGCTCTTCTTCTTCATCTTTATCAATTTTAGTTTCCCGCACCGTTCGAGGTTCAATTATATTAATAATATAAATTAATAGTCAACAGAATGTCAAAAATCTCGAGAATCAACAGCCAAATTCGTACCTTCTGTAACGAAGACCATACGGCGAACTACAAGTAAAATCTATAAAAAATTCGTAACTATAAGAAAATCGAAAACCATTGAAGACCTTTATCGAAAAAAACCCAAAACAAACAGTGAACTTGTTACTCAATTCCCATTACTGATCTCACTCTCTACCGCGCATACACTAATTCAATCATCGTCATCACAGGCCCGTTCATATGCCCGCTTTAAAGCGTGTGGCGATATCTAATTTAAATATCTTAGAAAACAATTGAAATAATAATTTGGCCGCTAAAATGTTAGAGCAAACGGTAAGATGTTGTTGCAATAGCACGTTTTCTCACCCTGAATAACCTTTTGCATAACACTGAGAAAAACTAAAATCGCTCTAATTTAGTGAGCATAGAGAGGATCGACTTGAAACCGACATCAATCACTCAACTATTTTAAAACGATATATGTGGGCTTCACAAAAAACGAACGCGAATTATATTGAATATAATTAATATTGTGTATTTGGGTCATGCAATATAAGTATGTTATAAGTAATAAAAATAGTATAGCCTTATATTGTAGTATATGCGAACATTATAGAAATCATTATGTAATATTTAAAAGTTGTTTGATACAAGCACCAATTTCATTTATGACCTAGATTATATCACATATAAGCCATAGTATTAAGGTGTTGGATTATCACTCTATTACGGACACTGTTATAACTGTAACGTACGCTGTATATACTATTATTTAGATTTATACTGTGTGTTTTTGTGTTTAATAGTATTGTGTTCAATCATATTGTTGTGGTGTTTTATTTCTACTTAAATACTAACATCCACCAAGGTATACAAGCGTATATCGCAATAAATTACTTGCGCAAAATTACTCGACAACGGCGGAAATGGCTCTTTACCACAGTAGTAATGACAAACGAAACACCCAAAACATTGAAAAAAGCACACGTGTTATGTGCTTTTGAACCCAGGGAAACAGCCACAAAATAATGACGCAAACAACTTTTGACCAGTTTCACTGTTATGCCATAATATGTAGGATTAAAAAAATGGCCTACCTCAGTAGAAAGGTCTGGCTACAATTCTTCTTCTTATTGTTTACACATATGATTAACCAATAAGGAAAGAGACTGAACATTTTATCTATGCAAATGATTCAATAGTATCTATATTTGACAAGCTCCTATGACCGGACAAAACGTACTCGTCCGTGATGAAAAAAGAAAAACACACCTTTGTAAACATCAGTGCTGAGAAAATGTTTCAATAACACCAAACAAAACTACGATTTTACATTTTTCTAGTAAAAAGCCTTTATATATTACAGCATAAAATTTTTATCGCAGTGCGATAGAATATAATATCCAAGGTCATAACATAACATGGTTTGGCCAATACGGTTTTTTTTGCACTTGTGTCTATGCTACACCGAAGAAGTAGAAAATACTTGTTTTACTGTCTATTTATCGCCCGCTTACTACAGTACAGAAGTTATGAATATTTAGAATAGAAATGTGTCCACTTTTGACCTACATTGCGTTATTGTTTGATTAACAAAGCCGGTAACGACCGTCATTACCGTACGAAATCAATCGTAACCAGGTTACTTTTTACAACTAAATATTTTGCGTTATAGCATATTCGGTCGGCATTTAATTAACTGTTTACAAGTAAACAACGACGACTACAAGGCGATGTTCACGTTTGTTGTATTCCGTGAGTTCATACTGATTAAACCGAATGTACTGAACGATTCCGTTGCTCTGTCGACACGGTTGATGATGCTATATGTATTTTTTCGTAGTCCTATTCAAGAACTGGATATTTCGACGGACGATCCAAAGTTCGTTGAGTTCGGCCAAAGAGTTCGTAACATACAAAACGAGATGAAAGAAAGGTTTAAAGATATCATAGGCATCTAATTTATAACATTAACACCAATGGTAAATTGCAAAATGTAAAGAAAAAAACAGAAGATGAACTTTTTGTCCTTGCAGATAACGCCTTAAATACAAATTTATAGCTTTTGGGCATTCTTGGGTATTTTCAATCTACCATTTGACGTTAGCTTTTTATACTACGTGGCTCAACCGAAGTCACATTCCAAGTTAACAGACTTGATAGGTTATACGGATCGATTCAGAACGGATTTAGATTTGGATCGACTTGAAGAACTGAAAATAATGGTAAACGACATGAATCAATTATTTATTGAATTTACCACAGCCTTCTTGCAAGATCTCATAGTAAACGATTGACAAAAATGAATTTTTAGTGTTAACGAAAAAGTCTTAGGGACATTAGTATTTATAAGTAAAGCCTTAAAAGCAAACACTACTAAAACACTGTTACTTATGGAATTATGTGACATAGAATGAAATCCAGCTTGGCTAAATCCCATAAATTCCATGTATTATTTAATGTATTTCATTTAATTATATAGACGAATGTCCAATTTAAATACAATATAATAATAGCAGTAGTACCACAAATATATAAATAATAACTGAAACATAAAAAAAGAGAACATTATAAGAATATAAATGAATACAATATAGAAAATAGTTTTATATAAAAACAATAAAGGGAATATAAATCACATGAAGAGAAAATTTTTGGCTAATTTATCGACAAGAGATATTAAATTATATATTATTGGATGATTTAGCATATTGTAGTTCTGAGGTTAATGATGCATAATAAATAATTGGTTGTTCCGAACATTATGATTGTTTACTTTAAAGTTTATTAGGCTAAGAAGAAAAGAATCGTCAATTTCATTATTAAGAAACATAAAAAGAAGAGTTCAGCATGCAGCGACTATGTGAATTAAAGGATTCCATTATTAAGATACTAAGAATATATTCATACACAGAATGGAGGGTTTTATTTTGAATATAAAGCAAATACATTTAAGAACTTTATTTTGTATTTTCTCTATAATACGATATAATATTAAGAGTATAATATAAAGATTTTAAAAATTGTTTTTATATATGTAACAAAGTTTTAGCTGTCAATAATAAAGTTCTGAGTCTCTATAACTAAATCTAAATCTAAATAATAATGATTATTCAAAAATTCCTAAAATCTAGCAAGACTCGACAGAGACAAAACAAGAATAAACACAATTAAAAGTTTGCAAAAAGTCTTACATTTATTATTAATCATAAAACCAAACGAAATGTTTTATTTTAAGTGAATACAAGTAATATAACAGTAAAACATTTAATAACATAGATAGGTACTTGATAACTTCCAATCTTGGTAAGCGCAAAAATAACCAAAACAATAATTATACTTTGAGTGTGTTAAGTGACTTGAGCTCGAGCTGGTGCCTCCAAATACACACAGCGAAAACCCTACAGCAAAAAAGAGTTATAAAAAAGTTTTTAAAAAAAAATACATATATCAATTGTACTAACTTTGCCTACTGAATTGCGAAAGCCAGTAATACGAATGTACAGTATCGGCCTGGCATCAAAGTTCAACACCTGCCAAGATCGTGCCAGCTCCTCAGATTTGTCTTCAAGGATTTCCCAATATTCATTATCAACAGAGGCTTCAATTTTGTAACCGTAGGCTTGGTCATTGCCACCCCAAAGCAGCATCCTGGCAATTGTGGCAATAATAATATTGTCTTAGTTCAATATCTATATATATTTATAAAAATTCAGCTTGCAGAACTCAAAAAGAAGTCGGTGGATTTTGATGCGTTTTTTTTTATTATCATTTAAAAAATGTATTCCGGAAAGTTTTCATGGATTAAATTTTAATATTATAACGTTAAGGCAAAACTAAAGAGACATAAAATCATATAATAACTAGAGACATAAGTCTCTAGTTATTATAGTTTGGCCTTAACGTTGATTAATAATTCAAATTTCTTCCCCTATTTTACATCCTAAAGTGTGGAAGTTCTAACAATCCATTCTTAATGCATGCTTACATTATAAGACGACTATCCTTTAACGTGAGTTAGAAGCAATCAGTATGATAAAATATAAAATATATAATTAATGTGATAAAAAAAAAAATTAAAATCAATGTTCAATTAAAATCTCATTTAAAAAAAAAAAAAAAAAGTTGCTTATAAAAGTTTAAAACAAATTTTACAGTATGATGATGAATGATGATTAGGAATGATAAGAACAATAGCCTTCTAGTAACATCTTATGTTACTGATATTATCTTTTATAAGTTAAACTTAAAAAAACCAAAAAAAACTTGAATGTTGGGAGGGTATTTAACTTGAAATTCTTTTCACAGGCAACGCCTGAGGGAATGAGTGCAATCCTGAGAAATAAATTAGGATCTTCGAAAAGACATACAATTTAATTAAGTAAGATTCTAATAAAGAGATGTTTTGCACTAGTTGGAGACTTAGGCTCTGTAAAGGAAATAAGAAACACGTCTTGCAGAGTTTAAATGAACAATTTAAAGGGAAATTATTTATAGACAGTGTATGATTTATACGGTATATACGGTTGTACAAGGTGAAGCACTATAGAACTCGATCCTATCCAATGCCATGTGTATTCTTCAAACCTAGACGAGCTTTCACAGTAGTGATCTAATAGCGAGCAATCACTGACACTATTTGTACCTTTGATTACAGACGCATTCATACATCTTGAAGCGACATTATACATGTGCTTAGGAGCTTGATTAAAATAAGTAAATTAAACAAATATGTATTTATACATAAATAAGCATATTTTTGTATTAAAAAAATTAGTCACTCCGTTGGTTTTCTTACCGACTAATCCATTTACGATTTCCACCATGTGCATTTCGCGTTTATTGTAACTGACATCCCTAATTTTAAAAAGCACATAGGAGGTTCTTTTGGTTCCAACGAAGCGTATATACCGAACCATGCGTGGATGAATCCACAATTTTTGAATTGATCGACAATTATAATTTGAGTGATCTAAAACATTTATCCATTGGCGCTCATCGAGTGAAACTTCAATGTAATAAGAGTAAAACCTAAAGTATCAAACAATTCAAATAACTTGTAGAGTAGTTATTTGTAAAATAGTAGAGAAAACTAAATAATGGGAACAGAGCTGTAGAATAATAAAAACAAGTTATAGACAACATTGTACAATTATTATTTATTAAGAACTAAATTGATAAATTTGTTTGGTTTACCTAAAATTAAATCAAATGCTCATAAAATAAAATAGTTGTACATAAACGAAAATCAATTATTAATCAGTTCATTAGTTACGTATGTTTTGAATAATTATTCAAACACATTTTATTTATATAAAATAGCCATTTTAATTTAAAATATTTATAAATTCAAAACATACTTTGGATTCGTGGCAATTCCATCTGATAACAATAATTCAATATAGTTTATAAATGAAGGATGGTCCAACGTTAACATATAAGTACCGCCATCATTGCCACGGATTGGAGGATAACTCTGAGACTCATTAATAAGATTCACATCGGGTTCTAAAAAATGAAATAATTGAAACCAACATAATTAGCGAATTACAAATTGATGTGTACAGCAAGCATACTTAGTTGTCCGCGAAGTTTAGGCTCATCTGGTGACCACGTGTTTTTAAATTGTATGACATTAGAAACTGTACTGCCCACTTGTGATTTCCTAGCCTCGGACAGTTCTTCATCACTCATTAACGGATACCTGACGGCCGATAAAACTCTGATTTTAGTATCAGGATCCACGTCGATTTGGTTCTCATTGATCCAGCGACAAACCATACGGAATATAACTAATTCATTAGCACAAAACGAGTCACGTTTTAAGATTTCATGAAGAGCTTCCTAAAAGCAAAAATTGTTTCTCAACTTTTCAATTAACATTAACAATGCCATTTTTTTATTAAAAAAAAACTCATTACTGATGACAAAGAAAGAAAATCATCTGTTTGCATTACATCCAAAGCATGGATATCAATAAAGTTGATTCATTCGACTTCAAGATCCTTGTATTGATAAAGCCGTGTCATATCAAAGAACGAACATACATTGTGTACTTCTATTTTTTTTTTCAAATACTCGCCTAGTAAGTGTTTTAAGTTTAAAAAGCTAAATAAATCCGAAACACGTCTTAGTTCGAAAATCTCACTACCCTAAAACATAAAGAATAAATAATGTAATTTATCTTTTTTTATTCACCTGTTTTTCGATTAAACACATAATTTAATTTAACAGTCCAAACACATACTATCCAAACGATCACACAACCCTAATACTAATTATATTGTACCAGTAACCACTAAGCTTAACTTAATAACCACTAAGCTACGTCGATTATTCGTTACCTCTAGATCACTTAAATTTATTCGACCAGTATAAATATATTCAAGAAGTATTTTAAATGTGGTTAATGGGACTTCATTAATTTCCATCGTAGACTGATTGGCTTCTCTAAGGCCTCCGTAAAATGCTCTCCTAAAAATAATACACACTATTACTACAAACGTTTAATTATGGAGTGATATGTTACCCTTTTGAGGGGTAAGCTAGACAATTGTACTTCTGGTATAATAAAATCATTTAGTTTGAGTATCCCCTGAGGGTTGAGACTTATGGCCCGGTTTGACGTGGAATTCCCCATAAACAGGTGAATAAAGATTAAAATTATGCTCGACTTTCAGATTAGATGTTCAAAAATTTTAAAAAAAAATTGTAATAATAATAAAACAAAGTTTTCACCCGCCCAAGAAGAAAGGCCTAAGATATATACTTCAGGATAAGACAAAAAATACCTAAAATATTCGCTGCGTGAAGCTAATACAATACGATGGGCAGGCAATCGTTTTCCTCCTACAATCAAATAAACATCTGAAAAGCTGAAACATTTATTGAAATTGTTTAATAATATTAGGTATCACTTAACTATGAGTAATGTATAATTACGATAGTTTGCCAAAAAAAATTGTCTTACAATTAATAAGTATCAATCCTATCTCAGTGACTTAATTTAAAATAGAAAAAATGGAAAATAATATTAGTAAAGAATAATTTAGGGCAGAAAGGAGATAAAGAACAGAAATGGGGGAGAAGATGAACGTGATTATTTTGACAGGTCAGTCAAATATAGTTTTAATTAACACTTATATAATTTTTATTCCACTTTGTGTGCTATCTAATTTAAATGATATAAGAATTATTACACCAAAATAGGCAAAACGGGACTAACTAACGGCGTACTTCTTCCATCTTATTCCATATATAACACATTATAATGTTAACGTAGAATACATTTTTGGCTATGGTATTAAAAAAGTATAAACAAGAAAAACTAGCTAAACTGTTAAAATATTAATTTAATATGGTCAAATTAATAACGTATACCTTTCGCTTAGATATAGGGTGCTTATGTCGCTGACCAAGAATTCAGTATGGTCGTTTTACTCTTTACTGTGTACTTCAATGTCGTATAACAAATACTCGCGTAGTGAAATATTTAAGTTTGAAAAACCAAATAAAACTGAAATACTAAGTAATTCGGAAACATCTATACCCTAAACAATAAACAATAAAAATACATAATTTAATTTAATAGATCACACAAATACAATCGGCCAAACAAACACACAACCCTAATAAAAATTGTATTGTGCCGTTTAATAACCGCTAAGCTACTTTGATTATTCGTTACCTGTAGAACGTTTAAATTTATTCGACCAGTATAAAAATTCCATTTTTAATATGGTTACTGGAGCTACATTACTTTTCATCAAGGCCCGACCAGACTTTTTAGGGCTTCCGTATAATGGCATCCTAAAAATAATACACAATATTATTACAAACATTAAATTATCGAATTAAACTTAGGGGTAAGCTAAACAATATTGTACTCATATCATTTTTGAAATGATGAAACCATTTTTTTGAGTGCCCAAATAAATGGAACAATTATTTTCAATTTTATAAACGACCATCGGCATATTCCGTTTAGTTTCACAATATTTAAGACGGTAGCAACGTCAAGAGTAAGTGGAAGTAGATAACATAAAATAGGGGTCTCATTTTAGGTTATATCGAACAAGAAAGTCTAATGGTCATTTTATGGGGTGAGCCCGCTGACCCGGTTTGACGTTGAATGCCACGTATACAGGCGCAAATAAAGATTTAATTTATATCCAACTTTCAGACTTGATGTTCAAAACAAGTGGTTCCAAAAAAAAAAAAATTATAATAATAATAAAGCAAAGTTTTTCACACGCCCAAGAAGAAAGGCCTAAGGAATTATACTTAATGATAAAAATTAAATACCTAAAATATTCACTGCGAGAGGCTAATACAACACGATGGGCACACAATTGTTTTCCTTCTACAACCAAATCAACATCTGAAAAGCTGAAACATTTATTAAAATTGTTTATTAATATTAAGTATAACTTAACAATGGTCTAATTAAGATAGTTTTCTAAAGAAATTGTCTTATTTTTAATAAGTATCAATCCTATCTCAGTGACTAGAAAAAAATGTAATTAATGAATAATTCAGTGTAGGAAGAAGATATAGACCAGAAAAGGGAAAGAAGATGAACCTATTTATTTTGACCGGTCATTCGATAGTTTTGAAATAATACTTTTATAGTTTTTCGCCACTTTGTGTACCTAATTTAAAGCAAATAAGAATTATTACAACAATTGGTGAAACGAAACACACTAACGGCCTACTTTAGTTTACTATTTTTGGGTATGGTTTTACAAAAGTACATACAAGACAAACTTGCTCAATTGTTATAATATTAACTTAATAGGTCCAAATTTAATACCGCATACCTGTTGCTTAGATAGAGGTTGCTTATGTCGCTGACCAAGAGTTGAGTATGATCGATTTCATCCACACCGTGCGCTTTAAATAAAACAAATAAAATAATTGATTTTTTGGACGAGTTTGTATGATTTATTTATTCAGGTAGGATTCACCCATCCAATTTTACATTTTTTAACCTTTTGTTTATTATATACTTAAAAAATAATTATTATGATAGTTTTAATAGTTGTAAAAACTCAAGTGTTTAGCCTAAAATAAAAACAATTTTAATGGGTATATTATAATTTTACCTTGATAATAATTAAAATTTTTAATTTAAAAACTATCTCCTAATAATGAGGGTTAACTTTTAAGTCTTACTTGAATAGTATAGTGTTTTTAATTTAATTTTTGTTAACATTTTAGTTATATTATTATAAGGTAGCCAAAATTATTCAATTTTTTATCTATTAAATAAAAAGCTATGTCAACTTGTAAAACGTACACATTAAAAATAATTCTTATTCCTTTTAAAAGTCCATCTGCATATTCAATTCTATTTCAAATTCTTTAAGATTTAATCAAACAATTTTCATCGTCCCAAGTTCTATCTCTAAATGAATATGCTTAAAGATAAGACCACACAGAAGTAAATACATAGTTGGTCCAACAAACATAATGGCCAACAGAATAGGGACACACTAAAATGTTTAGTTAAAATAACTATACATTTAGTCCGGCAAGCTAAATGTTTAGATAGGCCAACTCTTCATTTAGTTATTCAAACTATAAATTCATTGTGTCTCTATATTAAGTATAATATTAATTGGACCAACTATGTATTTCTTTTCGTGCACCCAGGATAGATGAACAGGGGGGGGGAATTATTTGTAAGATGCTACCCGGAACCTACACGATAGACCCTGTATAAAAAGTTCAACTAAAAAATGGACTGTCTATTACTAAAATTTTAGTAAAAAAAAACGTTTGTGTTTGATGCTATAAAAATACTTCGCTATTGAACAAACAAAAAACCAATGACGTATAAGATAATTTTACTTACTGTCTGACTAGACTAGGCAAAGTGGCCGTCGATAAGGCTAAAATAGACGGATCTCCACGGGAAAACGGTTGGCTAGGCCGCTGTCTACGTCTAATTGGCCTTAAAGTCTCCCTTATTAACTTAATATATCGCCCGAGGAGCTAGAACGGGCGGTCACACTGTTAAATAATCTAACTCTCAGCTGCAGGCTACAAGATGTTTTATTCTAAATTAGGGTTTCTAAATAAAATACAAAATTATACAATATATATATTTATATATATACACTCTGACCTGGGTTGAACGATGAAATGGTTGGTCAAAGCGGAGCTGAAACGGACGCACACAAAAGATAGTCGGATGGGCGGCTTGTAGTAAAACGGCAAAAATATAGAGCGCAAGGTCGAGGATATTGGCGGTTCGTGATGGTAAAGTCAACTGGTTAATTAGATGATACGCGACGTGCATTGTCCTGTGTGTGCGACCGTTGCCCTACCTATAGTCGGGGGTGCTGTGTCAGTAGGTTTGGGACGCGAAGTAACGGTCAGGTGAAATATGATCGTTACAGCTGCCCCTCCCCCGTAGAGGTCCGACCTCGGACCTAGTGGTATAAAGTTAAGGGTTGTCAAAAAAAGGTTGAAAAGCAAAAGAAACGAAATGGTGGTACAAAAATTCCTGAAAATAAAGGTGAACCCTTAAAACTAAGTGGGGGAAAGAACACTTGTTTTTTTTTGGTGGACTTCTGGCGACTTCGAAGAGCTGGAAGGACATCCCTCTTAGTCTAGGGCCACATCATTGTCGCATTCCCTCTGCATCGGAAAACGGCCCGCCCTATCGTCGCTTTCTTGGCATAAGCTCGGGGCAAAAACGGAACACCGGGTCTTCGCAAAGTCCTCCCCAAAAATAGTGTTCTTAAAATTTAACAATAATCCACATTTAAAAATTCCGTCATTATTAAGTTAAAATCTATTGGGTCACAAACAATGTGGGCGTGCATCCGGTGAATAATATTTATAAAATAAAATAATGTGTAATCACAAATTAATAGAATTTAAGTTAACTTAATGGCTCTGGGGAAAAAGTTGCACAAAAAACCAGCCATTTACAATATACACTTAAGTTAAAGAATGCACGCACCTTCAGGTGTATTTTGATTTAATTGTAGGGTAGTTTTCCGTAAACAATTTAAATTAAAGAAAGTAATTATGTCCGTCCCCAGGTCGTTACGCGGTTTTTTTTTCTAAAATGTATACAAACATTATACATACGATACAAAAAAAATTACATAAAATATTTTGACGTCGGCTAATCTTGCGCCTTTGGCGTATCGCATGTCTAGAAAATGATTTATTTTAACTATAAAAATCGGTCAATATATATGTATATAATAAAAATATGTAAAACAAAGGCATTATTAACACACAGATTGTCTTTAAAAAGACAGTTTTAAAAGTTGACCACCGTACCGCTGCGCCTAAAACTTAATATAAAAGTCGACTTAATAAGACATACATATATATACTTAATAAAATACAGTATAATTAATACATATATATTTTTATATAGCCCCTAAATACACATTGCCTTGGAAAATTAACATTTAGTTAAGAATAGAATCAATTATATGGTTAGACAAGTAACTCGGACGTCATTTTACGTAAGTACCTTTAATTGTAAATGTTCTCATAGGAAAAATAAAATATTTTTATTAAAATAAAAATAAATAAACGAAACTATTTCAAAATAATTTCATAAAGTTACAAAAATCAGCATGCGCAAAATTATGCATATAAAAATAAAATCGCCGTAAAAAGAAAATATTGGTTGCATCTGCACACCTCGTGTCAATAAAAATAAATTCGTTAAAATCCGATTTAATGTGAACATAGTCAAATACAGTTAATTGAAAACGAAACGCCGTGTAAAATATCAGTCATTATTTCATTAACTAATCCGAAATTATTTTATAAAGCCGAAAAATGAATACGCCGCATAATGTGTGTCAACTCGTGACCTGACATAATAGTCGTCCATTGATGTTGATAAAAATAATAAAATATTATTCAACAAGTAAAATAAGTCAATCCGAGATCGTCAGAGACAGTGCCGTGTAAAAAACATGTCAACGGTAAAACCGAACGATCACCGCGGGGGTTAGCCGGGAAAATATTTGCCAAAATAATAATATAACAGTCAATCTGAACAAACGCAGAGACTAAAGCCGTACAAATAAAATATAAAAACTCAACGGTAACCAACCGGAAATATGTATTTATTCACTACCAAAGTCGCTGATGACATTCGCGCAATAACAACAAAAATATTTAAAATTCAAAAATTCGATCCGGACGTATAAAATAAAGGTTAATTACTCCTTTCTCTTAAACTACCCATAGGGTGACATTCGAAACTCAATATGTGTTATATGGTGTGGTAAAAATGTTGGTCTTCAGACCATAAGCAAATAACTCAATAAAATATTGAATTTGCAGTAAAAATGCGGCACTAAGCGGCAATATCGGCAACAATGGATCTGCGGCAAAAATAAAATTGCGGCGATCCATGGCCATGGCAAAATCGGCAAATAAAAACATACAAAATCAATTTCAAATTGATTATCGTAAAAGCGGCAACGTGCGGCTAAATATGCCTCCTATGGCTGCGGACGACAACGTGCGGCTAAAGATGAAACAAACGGCAAATAGGTACTATTTAGTACGCGTCGGCAAAAACGATGATGTAAATAAAATCGGCAAATAATTCGGTAGTATTGATGACTTAGCAACAGGCGTACGGCAGAAGTAGTATGTGAATATTAAATTCTAATATAGTTAGACAAAAAAAACTGACCCAGTTCATATTATCCTAGGCAGACAAATAAGGGTCACAACTAAAACGGACCATAAAATGACCTACTTCTGGAAATTATAGTAATACATAAACGACGTTCCGATCCTAATTGCTTATTTATATGTATGGGGCAAAATATAAAGATAATTTTCTGTTCTAACAGTCAAGGAATCGTATTATAATATTTTATAATCGTGTCAAATTCAAATAATAATATGAAGTGCGAGTCGGGAATCGGTGTCCAAGGATTGTCAGAAAATAAGACTCGGACATGTCCACGATTCATTTCTGACAACGCAATAACAGAAAAAGGCATTGCCTTACAACCGAACGTTTATAATTACGGGATAACGGTTAGGTTGAAGTTATAAAATCTGCAACGGCAGTTGTCTGCCGCCAAGGAAATATGTGTTTTTTTTTTTCTAGATGTATTCCTAGTGATCTTTTACACCGTGAGAAATGAGAGTTATAATTTTCATTCCATAAGCCACGGTGGTTAAAAGGTCATGCAACTTTTTTTATAATGGAAATCGGATAGCGCCGGGTTGATATCAAATTCTATGTTGGGAACACTTTCATCGCGTGGGGCCCGTTCGCGGAATTTATTACTGACCGTTAGCGCCTGCTCTGTGACGCGCGCGTCCTGAGTACAATCGCCGTGTCTAATTTCGTCTGGGCCGTTACCATTTACAATATTGATCTCACGAGTGTAGTCATGATTTTTAATTCGTTGTTGTAATATTTGCTTGCTGACGGTTAAATCACCGTAATCATTTATTATAGTTATTGTTTGAAATTCATTAATTTTATTAGCGTTAGGTTTGAACACAAGAGGTGTCCAATGACGGTGTGAGAACAATATCATAACACAATTACGATTTGGTTTTGAAAAGACGATGGTACCTTCTTCATGTGTCCTATCGGATTTCGATATAACAATCAAGTTAAAGTTGAATCTAACTAATCTAGACCTTAATACGTCTACTTTTCCGTTATTATCTAATTGTTTTAATTTACAAAGCTCTATTAGTTCGTCTTTTTTGAGTACATAAATGTCTGTTAATCTATTTATTGAAAGATTCGCTTTAGCCAATTCATTAGTGTAAGTAAAGTCGGACATGTGGGTAGTTAGAAATGCTTAACATATTCACTCACAATTTTTTCTATATTTTTGAAGATGGTTGGTTGAATTTAATTTAAGATTTTCTAAAATGTCACTAATTTCATAAATTTCTTCGTCTAAAATTTGTAAAAGTTCCTCATTTGATTTAATAATACTAAAATTAAATAATTCTTTTTTACTATTTACGTTGTTGCCAAATATTTGTAATAATTTTAATTCTATTTTTCGAATAACCTTCCTATCCATTTAATTTAATTTAGTTGAATTTTAAAATCTGTACTTAAATTTCCATAAAAATGAATAATAAAAATTTTAAGTGTTTACCAAAAAAATTTTATTAGAGAGAAAAAAAAAATTATTTAATCAAAAATTCGCTCTACACTATTCCACAATAAAAAAAAAAAAAAAAATATATATATATATATAACAAATAATTGTGCCAAGAGAGAAAGAAACCAAAAATATTTCTTTTTCTTCAAAACATACAAATACTTGGGAAAAAGAAAAAAAAAATGTTCTTCTAAAACTTAAAATAACTCCAAATTAACCTAGCAGAGTGAAGAGAGAAAAAAAATATATTTTGCTAATTAAATTGGAACATACTTGGAAATTTTTCTGAGATATAATTTAATAAAAGAAAAATATGCGTAAAAACAAAAACCGTAGAATAATTTATCCTACAGAAACAGAAAGGTATGGGCAAACAACCTCCCATAAAAATAAGATAACCTCTTGGAGAAAAATATCTCCTAACTTTGAAATATACCAGCAATTCTAGGGGTATACTTCAAAAAAAAAAACACACACATAAAAACACTTGAAGGGAAAAAACCTAATTCTTTTCCCTAGAAAAAACACACATAAAAACACTTGAAGGGAAAAAAACCTAATTCTTTTCCCTAAAAAAAACTGGCACTAACCTTATGTAGCGACAGGAAATCTTGGTGGTCGTGGAGGTTCGAGTCACGAGTTGGTCGCCACTTTGTCGTATGCGGTATTAACTTGATACGCACAATGTGCGTATCACACAGCGTATGTACTCACAATGATACCCTTTCAAAGCCAATGCCCAGCCGCTTAGTCGAGATTAATACTGATATTTTACTGTTTCTAACAAGGTATTAAACAATATAAAAAAAAAAATGACATTCTATTCAATAATAATGTTTTTTTTTTCTTTTTTTTATAGCTAACTACTATTATTTAACTATTATATTAACATTGGAGTTAAGAAAATTTTAATTTTTTGTTCTTATACTATGTACTAGGCCCCTCAATACTGAATTCTATAGTACGATAATTTCTCAAGAGATCCGTTTAAACAGTTAAAGAAAAGAAACTGAATTGTTAGCCCTGATATGGACAGAAATTGATTTGACCAATACATTTCAGTAAGTTAACATAGTGAGTATTTAATGTATTGATGTGAAATAATGACAATCCTAATTAAAACCGTAAACTGTAATTTATAAATAAATTAAATACAACGGGTGTAAATTGTAATTGATGATAATGTTAATATCGGTACTTACGTTTACACGGCTACTTCAAGACCAGCACTGATCTGGAATGTTTTTTGATAATATTATGTAAACGCACAACGAACAACAACTTTTAAAGAAAACTAAATGATCACTACCTTATTATGAACAAATACTGTGCGACTCGTGATGAACGATACAGAGTGCACTGAGTACTAACACAGAATAGTCTAATCTGTACCAGCTAGAGTCTTTAACGCTATACGGAGCGTGTGGTCAGTTCATTTATTAATCCACGGGGCACAGCTACCTATATGAAAATGTTTTAATAGTATAGTCTGTGCAGACTACAGTACGGTTAAGATTTTTAGAACTTTTTCTGTACTTCTAAAAATTGATAAAAGATATTGTGTAACAATGTTATAACAGCGGCGTCCGCGGTCTGCGATGGTCGGCTGGAGGTAGAACGCGGTGAAGGTAAATATTGAAACGCGGTTAACCGTGGTCTCTACTATCAGTCCCGGTTCTACCACGGCGTTATATAAAATCAGATGGCTAAAACGGCGTCGGTACCTCAATCAAAAGACGATCAATGTTTTTATGCTTTTCATAATTCATGAATAGTGAAAACAATAAGGAGTTAATATATGTGCGCATGGTGTGACACGTCCGGACGAAGCCAGAAACACGTTATAAACATTTGATGACATAATTGCCATATTGCCTCATAATATAATATCAATCTAATAACGATTTTATAATTGTCAAACTGTTCACGGGAAACGTCAAACGGATAAAAATTGGAATTTCGAGTCAGTAATCAAAATACAGCCGTTCGATTGCAACTCGTGTCGAAAAGTGGTCAACTTCCAAACTGAATTATCCATCGCATAATAATATGATCTCTACAGCCCCAAAATGTCCTCAAAGTGAATCTGCTGGGAAAGGACTCGGGTGAGAAAAATTTTCAATAACTACACATTTTTTAGAACAATTTTTATTCATTTAAATTGTCATAATTTCACATCACTACATTCCAGACTGAAGTTCTGGTCAAAATATTCTTGAATAATAAAATAAAAACTATCTAGTTTGATCTAGTATTATCTAAATGTAATTGATAAGAGTAATTATATTGTGGGTAAAATTAGAAATTAACTTAACTAATGTATAAAAAAATTTTTTCTCTTTTACTCATAGAGATAACGGTATGGTCAACGGGATTAATGTTAAACACGAATCCGATGAAATGAAAGGTTATTGCCTTGAATCGTCGATACAAGAAACGATACCTATGAACGTGCAAGTTACAAACAACTTGGCTGACGAAAAATGTGATTTGTGTTTAAATTCGTTTACATCCGAAATGCAATTGAAACATCATATTACAACATCACACAATGGTATTTCTAAGATCGATGAAATTACAATTAAAAATGAAGTAGATAATTGTTTCGAGTAAGTCGATTTTAAATTTAACATCTATATTACATTATTTCATAATGTGAACATTATAAATAATATATAAATATTGAATAAAAACAAGATTTTACTTGATCTTTTTTCGCCTTAACTTAGAGTATTATTACGTTAAATATAATTCATTTTTATATTAAAAAAAAAAAAACTATAACACTTGTTATTTTTTTCTTGTAGAGATAACGATATGATCAACGGGATTAATGTTAAAAATGAATCCGATGAAGTGGTAGATTATTGCCTTGAATCGTCGATACAAGATGAAGAAATGATACCTATGAACGTGCAAGTTACAAACAACTTGGCTGACGAAAAGCGATTTGTATTTAGAATCGTTTACATCCAAAAAGCAATTGAAACATATTACAACATCGCACAATGGTATTCCTATGAATGATGAATGTTCAATTGCAACAGATGTGGAAAACAAATTCAAGTAAGGCCCTTTTTAATATCAAAACATATTTTCTAAAAAAGTGTATTACATTAGTATGTAACGACTATGTAAAAATATATATTTTTTAAACTATAGGCTTTGCCATTTAAACTCTTTGATTTGGTGTTTTAGTATTTTATGTTTTTCGGTATTGTTACAAGTCTCTTTTTGTCTGTATATGTTTTTTTGTCCAAAATCAATATTTCTTGAGTTATCCATGGGTAGATAGGTGCTAAGCGTTTGGTTCAGTTTACATTGGCGGCATTTATTATTTATGTCTTCTTTCACATAATTAAATTCTAGCTGTCCATTAATTTTTCTTATCTAGTAAACATTTAAACAGAACTTATTGATGTACATATTTCAGTTTTATACAATATTTAGAAGAAATACACTTTTGAGTAGTTTTGCTATCATTAGCACTCACAGCGGACTGATTATGTAGACTGAATCTAAAGAAAAAACTACCTATTTTTTTTTAGTTTGGTTTTGCTCTGTTAGGGAAACGGGTCTTTTACTAGTTTGGCTCCCGGATTAAGAATATTAATGTTTTAACGTGTTGAGGCAGTAGACGAGGCTTATTTATTTTAATTTGTTTTTTTTTTTCGTTTTTTAGTTTATTAGTTATTTTACTTTGTACATAATTGAACTTTTCATCTTTTCACTGTTGAATGAATTTTTGCTTTTTGTTCACTTAAAACTTCACAGTATTTCAACCACGAAAAATGGTATGATGAAATTTTACTTCTTAATAAAATTATGGTTTGGCGGCCTCTTAGGTTAGTTTGTTATGCATTATTTCTATTTTATTTGTCAGCAGTTCAGGGAAATAATTTTTCCAATTCAGTTTAGAATCATTTCCCATGTATTAACTATGCTAATTTTGTATTCAGATAATTTATATATTGTATATTATTTATAATTAAAATAAAATAAAATAATTTTTTTTTTGGAACTAACTATAAAATATGCTGTCAAATTGGTTTGGTCTGATCTAGGGTTCTTAAAACGTTGTTAAACTATGACTGAGTTTTAATCACATAACTTTTGTACAGGATAAGTTGATCTGAGTTAAAAAAATAAGAGTAATATTTTTAATAATAGGACCGGTCCGGTTAAATAGCATGATTTACTAATTTTATTATCCGTTTTCATTTTATTAGTGCTTGAAAGAGATCTACAGTCTGAGGTTGAAACTTGTAGTTTAATATCTTTCTAAAAAAATAAATACAATTGAAAAACCTTATTTTTCAAAATGTACTTTTGTGTTTTAGATTTAATGAAACAGAAGACAAGCCAAGAATTAAAATTGAAGTAGGTGAGACTGACAACTATAACTACAAGTCTATATTTGAAACAGGAGAAAATAATGAGCAATTAAATGAGCAACAACAAACAATCGATGGAAATGCATACAGGTAATTCTTCTTGAGTAATCAACCCTAAGGTTAGTATTACAGCATTCTTTCATACTCCCTCCACTCTTCTCTATTATTGGCCAGTCTCTTTGGTTCCGTTTAGGTTCTCAGTCCGGCATCATTAATAATTTTATTGATTAACGTTGTTAAATAGTTATTAAACTATGACCGAGTTTTAATAACATAATTTAGGTATAGGATTAGTTCATCTGAGTTAGAAAATACAAAATTATATTGTAAAAGTAGGATCGGTCCGGTTAAATAGCATTATTTAATAATTTTAATACCAGTTTCAATTTTTGTTGTACTTGAATGACATCTACGAAAGGCTGATACTTTTAGTTTAATATATTTTTAAAAAAACTATTTAAAATTAAAAATCTTATTTTTTAAATTGTACTTTGTGTTTTAGATCTCATTAGATCCATCACTCGTTTGCTGGTATTTTTATTACATTTTTAGTTTTAATACGTATATTTTTTTTGTTTTTAGTGTCAGAGAAACTTGCGTTGATACAGAAGTAAAAGTCGAAATTAAAAACAGTGGTCTTTCGGATTCGCAAACAATAAACTACAAGAATTCTTTTAGGTAAGGCTGAGTGTTCAATTTAATATATTGAATTATCAATGGTTTTGTCGTTAACAGTCTCTTCAGTTCCCTTTAAGTTCTCAGTCCAGCATCTTTAATAATTTTATTTAATACCGTTGTTCTCGGACGTCCTCTGCCTCTCTTGCCTTCAATTTGTCCTTTCAATATTCTGCGTTTTAGTTCCTTTTAGTGTCTTTAAGTATGTCCAATTAGTCATTAGTAGTGGTTTGTACATTCAATACATCTACTAAGGTCAAATTAGAATTTTTAATAATAATAAGCAATTGTGAGAAGAATATATTTTTTCAAAAATTTATAATTTATTGTTCGACAATGTTTTGTTGTAGTGACAATGGTACGAGAAATAAAGTGGATAAAAAACTGACGGTAGTTATTTCGAATCGAAGATTGAAACAGATAACAATCAACAGACAGAAACCAAGAATAATAGTAAATATATAACAACATGGCGGTTCTTTCAATGTAATTTATGTCAAAAAATATATAACACAAAAAAACAAATAACTCTACATGTATTAAAATCCCACCAAAGTTCAACGGACAACATCAGCCGACCCGATAAATGTGACGTCACACTTCATCAACGCATGCACACCGGCAAAAAGTCTTTTAAATGTAATCTATGCTCAAATACTTTTTCTACAAAATCTTCCCTTATAAATCACCAACGCGTCGTGCACACCGGAGAAAAGCCTTATAAATGCACTGTGTGCTCAAATTCATTTTCTCGAAAACTCCTACTCACAAGACACAAATGCCGTGCACTTCAGTATAATGTCAGTCAATGATTTATGTAAAACACAAACAAAAAATTAGTTTTCAAATGTACAATGACATTATTATTTACATAACCTTAAACATAAAATACAGGTTTGCAAAAGTTTATGTCATTATAGAGCGAATGAAAAGTCCTATTGAATATAATTAATATTGTCTATTTGGGTCATGGAATATAAGTATGTTATAAGTAATAAATATAATATAACCTTATATGCTATTATATGTGAACACTATAGAAATCATTGAGTAATATTTAAAAATTGTTTTATACAAGGACCAATTACATTTATAACCTAGATTATATTATATATAAGACATAGTATTAAGGTGTTGGATTTACCACTCTATTACGACTGCTGTTATAACTGTAACGTATGTTGTATATTTTATTCTCTATATTTATACTGTGTGTTTTTTATGTTTAATAGTATTGTGTTCAAACATATTATTGTTGTGTTTTATTTTCTACTTAAATACTAACTTCCGCCAAGATATACAGGCGTATATCGCAACAAGTCCATTTACTAAAAATATTTAATATACATTATGTTTAGCTTTAAATAGTAATAGTTGTGCATCGTCAACTTTTATATTTGTCTTTTTTTACTCAGTCGATAGTACTATCTTAAAAATACCCTTCCCAAGTTTTGTACCAATTTGACTGTTTACCAACAAATTTTAGCTTAAGAATTATGTTATTGTATTTTTATACATCATTATAAAGCCAATAACTTCATCACGCTATTATACAGAACAAACATTGTTACCTCTTGATTTTACTTGTGATTTTTGTAGAAAAAGGTTTTACTTTTTACATAATATTAAATAGCTGTAACTTATTTATTATTATTAACACAAGTTGCATGAACATTTTATTTAACTCTGAATTCTACTTCATTTGATATTTAGAAAAAGTTATTTCTGAAGTTTGGTTGAATTGTATTAATATTTTGTCGCAAAATCTAGTTTTCTATTAATATGAAATTGTATAAATTTTATTAAGTAAGTTGTTTGAATTTATTATTAACTGTTAAGTTTTTATTTAATAAAAGTATTTTGAAATATTATTAATTATGTTATTGTTTTTAAATAAAAAAAAATAATAATTACAAAAGTTCGGTTGGAGAGTCAAGATGAAATAAATTAGTATAAGTATGGAGAAGTTTTAAATCTTTTTTAAAACATGTTCAGTTTATAGCAAAAATAAAAAATAAAATGAAATAGCTGTCATTTTTAAACTATTTGTACAAATACTGCTCTGAAAACATCATATTATAGCTACAACTTTATAGTTTTAGTCACTTTCCCCTGTATGAAATAACAGCGGTATTAGTAGTTTTGAGCAGA
Organism: Adelges cooleyi; assembly: GCF_023614345.1. Taxonomy (NCBI): domain Eukaryota; kingdom Metazoa; phylum Arthropoda; class Insecta; order Hemiptera; family Adelgidae; genus Adelges; species Adelges cooleyi. Next base: position 1,182,633 of record NW_026096129.1, on the reverse strand, counting down.
CCATTTTGCACGTCTTACCTCCCGTCAAGGGGCAAGTGCGATATTTTTTTTTAAATTTTTAATTGTAAAAATGTTTTAAAACAATTTTACTAAATTTCGACAGTGGATTTAAATAAAGTACACCCATAACATTATATTACAACGGTTGAAAGTATTACGGGCTAATACATGTTAATGATTTTTTTTATAATTTGATTATTCATTTATATTTTTTGATTCGACCTAATGCAATATAAATATGTAATGCTGGTTTTTACAGACTGATGAAAATTGTAATAAAATATTTAAAACTTTAAAATCGGAGAGGTATTAATAGTTACTAAAAGCAATTCATGGTTCTCAAAAATATATTTGACATGTTAAAATTAAAAAAAACGTGCAAAAATAGTTTTTTTTGAAAATTTAAATATTATGTTTTTATATTATAAAAAATGTAATTTAAGTCTAATATGGAGGAGCATATTAATAAAGTTTTATACTTATAATTAAAATTTTATATTTGGTTTATTTACATTTAAAAATAAATTAATATATATTAAATATTTTTTAGTAATCATACATTAGAATATTTCCAATGCATTAAGTTTCAAAGTGTTTTCACCATAAACCACACACACATAATAAGGTGACGACGTTATGATGAAATTATAATTTTAAATCATTAGTTTCTACAGTTGATAATAGGAATAGAAATAATAGAGTAGGTAATCGGATAAAAAAATACAATTCATAAAGTTGGATACGACCGATGGGATATGGCATAGGCTGAATGGGTAGAAAAGTACTATATACACATTCGCCAATTGTGATAGAGAAAGTTTTAAAATGTACTTTTTTTTTGGATTTTTTTTTTTGTAGGCATAAGTATAACTAAAAATCATACTTTTACAATACCTATCATATGAGTACAACACTGTTGTATTGCCCTTGAACCGGCGCTAATACTTAACAGAATTCAGAACTCCTACAAGGGAAAGACCCTAGTGGCAAGTTTGGTATAGTTCAAATCAATACACGTTGACCCAGAAAACCTTTGCGCATGTCTGTGGACTTAGACTCGAGTTAACGAAAATAAACCGCTCGTACCAGGAGTCCATGAGAAACCACCTCGAAAAAGTAGAAAACAACCTTTGCCAATACAACTGCTGCCGGTAAAGCCTTTGACTCTAAGACCCTGTTAGCTTTTTTTCAGTTTTTACATTTTTTCGCGAAAAACACGAGTGAATGCAAAACTAAACAATAATAATACAACTTTTAATAATTATAATCTTGTGATTATTATTTTTTTAATTTTACCATTTTGTTCCATCGACAACCGAGTAGATTTAAGATCCGTATTGAGGTGGTTAAATCTTGAAAGCGGTCTGTTCGGTTTCGTGCCAAAAAGCGACTGACTACTTAGGACCGTCCGATTTCGATTTTGTTTGACTACTCTACGCTAGGTTAAACAGTTTTTTTTGTTTATTTTTATGTGAAAAAATTGTTTCTTTTTTATATTGAAAAACGTTTAAATTAAATTAATACAACTGCGACAAACTGAATCCCCTTAAATCATTTTTCTAGTTCGTCTACACTTTTGTAGACCATTTCTTTTATTCTACTAACTTAACTTTTCACTACATGAATTGTTTTATTTTTATAAATCAATTATTAACGATTCATATATTGTAATTAAAATATACAGGGTGTCACGGAAAGTTCTACCGAGCTTCAAATGAGACATTTAGGATGCTCTATGGGTACAATAAATAGTATTAATTTGTTTTATATTTTAAAATTATTTAAAATAGAACTCGTATCTCATTAAAAAATGGTCTTACGAAAAAAATAATTTCCGATTTGAAATCAGGAGAAAAAATCTTGTTGAATTGATATGTAACATGATTTTGGTATCTGGCCACACATGCGTCCACTGAGTGGCCGGCATATGATCAAATCCAGCTTATGAAATGTGACACATCATTTTGGGTTAGAATTTAATTCTCAATTCAGTGGTGTTCTTAGTATTATTTTATATTTAATTGTGTGTCGCATGCCATATGTTGGTTTTAGTCACATGCCGGCCACTCGGTGGCCACCCTGTGGACGTGTGTGTGGCCAGATACCAAAAAATCATATTACATATCAATTCAACAAGATTTTTTCTCCTGATTTCAAATCTGAAATTATTTTTTTCGTAAGACCATTTTCTAATGAGATACGAGTTCTATTTTAAATAATTTTAAAATTAAAAAAAATGAAGACTATTTATTGTACCCATATAGCATCCTAAATGTCTCATTTGAAGCTCGGTAGAACTTTCTGTGACACCCTGTATATACAATGTGTATGTGTTTACTGTATTTTAATGATAAAAAGCGATAGTTCAGTTATTTGACCATAATATCAATAAACAATAGAAATATAAGTGACCTAATGCATAGGTATATGCACTCACACACAGTGAAGGGTTAAGTATGAGTGATTTTGTCACAATTTCAGACCTAAGCCACCAAAATGGCGTTTGCTCGTTGAACAAATTGATCAAGTTAAAAATAAAAACCCCTTTTATTGAAATATTGCCTGTACACAAAATCCTTAAAACCCGTCCACTTTCAATCCCATTAACTACTGAAGTCTGGTACATTAGGCTGGGTATTCTTTTTTATTTTCAACACTTGAGTTTTTGTTTTATTCTGTCATCTTTTTTGTAATGGTCAATCGTACATTATCTAATATAATAAATAGTATAATATTATTGATAAATGTTATCAATTATTTTTGTGGCATTGATTATCATTATAAGATAATTGATCTTGTATATCAAGACAGATATATAAATCATTTCACTCTATTTGTGTGTGGCATTTTGTTTTATTTCTCTATTCACAACAAGCTCTTAAACTTATGCACATCGAAGTTAATTGTTTCATTTCAATTATACCATACTTACTAGATTTTTTAAAAATCAAGAAAGTAATATACCGCTATATAGGTATAAATAATAGGTATTTGTACTGGCCATAAATGTTTAACAATATTAGTGTATTATATTACTGTGCTGTTATCTGTCTAGTAAGCACAATAAATTCCTAGTTATTACTTAATTATTTATTAAAATTTGGATAAAAAATGTCGAAAGAAAGGTTAAACATAAATAAAGCTAAGCTAATTCTGTGGTGTTTGGGTGCCTTTGCCAAGTAAGTTAAACAAATTATAAATTTAGGGTGTTAAAAAAACATGTTTGAAATAGTAAAAAAAAAAAATAGTTTACACATAATGGAAAAATCATAGAATGATTTTCAACCTTAATGAAAACTGAAGTGAGAAGTCTAGTTTGCCCAAAAGAGGGTATCACATTATTGTATTATATATTACAAGTTTATGCAAAACAGTTATCTCATTTAAACGCACAACTATTATTTTTCTGACACAACTCGTTATAGTCATCATAAATTTAATTTGTGAATTTTGATGTTAGTATTATGTCGACAAAAATGTATAATCATTCAGGTAAAAAAATGTTGTCAGTCATAACTGAAATCTAGATTTTACATTTTTTTTTTTACTCTAAAATACAAACAAAAAAGTACTATAGAAACCATTCATTCCCAGGCCAGTTCTTATTAACAGTAAACGATAAAACATTAACCGTGTTCCAAAGTATGACCCGTTACTGTTGAGAAGTAGTTGTGGAATATTTAACTATTTCATTTCATTACATTACACAGAAAGAAATGGAAAAATAATTTGCAATACCTCTTTTTTTTCGAACAATTAATTACAATAAAAATTGTGCAAAGTCGTAGAAATGTTAAAAAATCAATAGGAATTCAATTTTGTATATATATATATAAAATAAAAATAAAACGCAGTTTTTAATAATCTCTTATTTTTTGAAAAGAGTAAAATAATTTTCATATAATTATGTAACAAAACAAAAAAGTAACGTCCACTTAAATAAAGTAGGTAGTTAAATGACACATTATAACAATATTATTATAACATAAAACATATTCAACAATAAACAAATCGACTTATTAAAATATTGTAACATAATATAACATTCAATGTGTGAAAACAAAATAGTGTACTTATACTAACAATAAAATACTTTTGACATTTTTTTTTTTCTTTAACGTGTTTAAATAGAATACATGTAACTATAAAATAAAATAAAAATCAACAACTTTCAAAAAAACCATTCGCCAATATTTGATTTGACCTTTCCGATTGGACCGAAGCAAATAAATGATCATTAATTAATACTTATATTTTTCACACGTTAAACGCTTGTTGTTTTTTATCGTTAACATTTTTTAATATAGTTATTTGTATAAATAAAATTATTCATATCAACGTCATTTTGTACAATTGCAATTTGTATATTCTGTATTACTTATACGTGAACAATTCTATAACATATGTATATTTTTTTTTTTACTCATAATTTTATAGCAACATTTTATACATGGGTTCACCTTTCAAACACAATACTCATCGAACAATCAAAGTACGTAGTATACCATTTTATTCAAACTTCAAAAGCTATTATAAAATACTTACCTGTACTGCTTGTACTCTTTTATTATACACCGAAAGATCCTACTAATATACCATATTGTTTTAACGTAAGTATATTCTGAGTCAAATAATATTTTTTAAATAAAAAAAAAGTAGTAAGCGAGAATTTAATTTGTAAGCGCTTTTGGTATAAAATCAATTTTTTCTAGTTAAACTAAAATATATATACACATATGTAAAGAACTGAACTTTTGATTGTTCTAGCATATAAGTTTGATAACATTTTTTTTTTTTTTTTTACTTTTTACTTATTTACATACATCAAATGAAAAATCTCAAAAAAATTAAAAACCTTTGGGTACCTTAAAGAATTTCAATAATTATACCTATAATTACATCAATGTTGAAAAGCTTCTTTTGGAATGTTTGCTTTGAGTTTTGAAAAATTTAAAGCGGCGTTAGTGTAATTCCAGTTGTTTTCAGCCAAACACCTGCAAATACAAATATTTTGTTATTTATCGTTAACCGAAACACCACCTCCTTGTAAAAAATAAGCAGAGCTTGCGGGTAACGAGGGCGGACAACCTTCGGTTCCCGATACCATTGTCGCCAAGTTTGACGGCTTATACATACACGGATTGACAAATTAAAAAATTCATATGATGTATTAAAATTTCCTCCAATTTTTTATTTTATTAGGCAATTAATTATTATTAATTGTTATGGCGATGGGTTGGTGACAATTAGATAAGTGGTTTATTTTACGACCGTTAGGCTGATAAGACAACAAGAGTTGTGTCCTTTCAAGTGCGGTGGGTACCCCGTTGCCTTCCATTTCCAGACGGTTGTTCGCCCATAGAAACGGTCGAGTACGATTAAGTAAAAGTGCTGTCTTTTAAACCCAATCACTCAAACTGTGCCTGTCCCCCGTCCCGTTATACACACAATGTGGTTATTACAAACATTTGTACTACAACTTAAGTGGAAAATTAATAAAAACAAATCCACTCACTTTTCGGCCCACGTCACGTTCATGCCAGATTCATTAGAAAAAAGCTTGACGATTGTCAGTCGTGTAGCTCTGTTGTCGACTGGAGGCATCACGTTGTTATTAAACAACTGTGTTGATCGAGTTACAGTCTCTAGTACTTTCGAATCAAACGGTCCTTGTGCTGCACAATTTTGTTCCGATGTATTTGTTGTTGTTTGGTGACCAGATTGAAATGTTAGGGGCATCTGATAATGAAGTTGATTCGAGTAACACTTGGTTTGCTGGTACGACGGAGGAGAATAATTTGGTCGAACTGAACCCATACATCCCATATCGTTGCCGTCGTCCATAAACATTGACTCGCTACAGTTGTTATTGTTGCCATTATAATCCATATGAGGTCGTTTCTTAGATGTTGTTTCGCGTGGTTGTGGTACGTAGAAGCGTTTGGCAGTTTCCTAAAAAATAAAGCAAACAATTACATAACAGTGGACTACCTCGTAAACAATTTACTTACGGCAACCATTTCGAAGTCTGTGCCTGTTATAAATAGCATGTCGCTCAGTATACTCCAGCCGTTACCGACGGGTGTTATCGCAAATATTCTACTAAACGACCGCAACAACAACTTGTCGTTATTAACATATCCTTCCGCAAACACACCGTTTACTACTATTTGAACCATTGTTGTCTGTTAACAAAAATTATGGGTATTTTTTTAGTAGCTATACCATTCAATATGAAACTCCCTCCACCGTCAGATATTCCCAGACGTAAGCCGAACTCGAAAAACACAAAATTACATATATCTTATATATATATTATATACTTGGTAACATTCAGCGTTCGCACAGTTTTTCCGATTGACCTCACAGCCCAATAACCTATCCATGTTAAAAAAAATAATTTAAAAACTTACGTTAGCCAATGGCACATCGACTGTGAACGATCCCAAGTCGTGTTTAGATTTAGGTAGTTTTTCTAAGAAGTTAAATATGTTTTCTCTTCCTCTGTAAGACTTTTTGTTTAAATTTATCTTGGGGAACGCAAGCAAATTGCGACTCCTTTGCAAGTATTGCGTTAGATTTCCTTTATGCCTAAAACATAGTAATATGATTGAGAACAAATTCGCAAATTGTACAATTAACATTAAGAACAGTTTGTAAGCACCTATCCAAAATAATGCACGACGACATTGAAAACGTAGCATTATGATGATAAGCTTCGGCGACCAGTTGTTTCGATATTGGATTATCGTATCGTTCGTAATACTGTGCTAGAAAGGAATCCACCAGGACTGCAATTGAATTAGGTTGTTCGGGATTTTGATCCACTAGAACCGCATAACTGTTTCCTTTGATGAATGGCATTTTCAATTTAATACCAACAATGGCGGCACTGTACCGCGATGGCAATTCATAGTCATCCTATAAAAAAAAAACGTACAGCATTGCCCTAAATCCTTGTCTGGGAACTCATTATCACATATTATGATTGTGAAATTTGACAGAAAATTATACTGTTTGTATTAAGTGATGGTTATAAACAAAATTTCCAATTAATTGAAATAAAATTGTTTTTTTCTTTTAATACAGTCTCGTTAATCCGAACACGGGCTAATCAGGAAGACGCAGTAATCCAAACGGGCTCCAGCGTAAGTCTTTACAATTACATTTTAGCCATGTTTGCTCCAGAACAACGTGGACATCGGGTGACTGCGATGAACCAATACAGCAAGAAACTTTACCCGATGAAGAAATCGTACATGCTATTACTTAGGTAGAGATCATTCAATGGGCAGAATAAAACGATCGAAACTGTGAAGAAATTATGTTGCTGAAACGTTAGCGAGCGAGATCAAGAAGCTTTGGAAACTAGTGTTCAGAAAAAAATTACCGAATATTTTAAATAGTATAATAATAATTAATATGCCATACGTAATTTAATAAAACAATAAAAATAATTGTATCTATGCGTATGGTAAATGGACATTTTAATAAATAAAAAAATTATTTTTTAATAGAAATGGCTTTCAAACAAATTCTGATTGGATTAACGAGGCCCAACTGTACATCATTTATAGTCACAAACTAAATTAAATTTCAAGTTTAAATATTTTACTTAAAATAAATACTTAATCGGTATTTTAACGTAAGATTATTAAATATTAAATAAATATTCATCCAAACTCAAGTCAGATGTAAAATACAATATCTCAATTCCATTATAATTAACTGCAAACCGGTAACACATTAAAGGTAACTCCTTATCATATTGTTTTTTCCACAAAACTTTCATTGCTAATTCACAGTATACTGGCAAGACGTATTTACTTACATTTCGTTAATAAGAAAAAATAACCACATTAAGTACAACAGGACTATTGTTGTTGTTGTTCCTATTGGTCGGTTAAAGAATAACAATTGCAAAAATAATATTAAAAAGATAAAACTCACCAGTTTGTTAAGCAAAGGAAATAGGTCTTGAACATCTCTAAAACAGTAAAAACAAAAACAAATTACCAGCCACCTAGAGTGATATTATATAAAACGACAAACATTAAACTACCACTATGTGTATGCTAATAAATAATATTATTTACCGCCTGTAGCGTTCTGCATCAACCATGTCAGACAATGGATTTCTTGATAGGTTAAGTTCTTCAATAGTGAAACCGGAGAGTTCTTGTAACTCATTTATGTCTTTCAACTAAAATCCAAAACGTATTAAATGTTTAATATCGGTAAAACAAAAATGACTACAACAAAAAAATTCAACTTCATTATATTATAAATTGAAAAAAAAATTATATATCTATACGTCATTCATGCTACCGTTATACAAATAACAAATGCGGTGACTCCTATTTGGTAGCTTCCTTCTACCTGTCGTTTTTATTTACCTTATTTCCGGCCAAATTCAATACTTTCAAATCTGGGAATAGTCGACGAATCCATGCAAGTCCTTTGCCTAAGTATATAAGGTTATTTTCTAGACTCAGACCATACAAATCATATTTTTCTTGTTGAGCTACCAAATTTAGCGCTGCTAATAGAAATGTTGGTTGATTCAGCGGAGCATACATTTGATTATCTATGAAGACTAAAATATAATATATTTCAACGTGTTAAAGCTTTCATAGATTGAAATATCATGTGGATAATTTTTGATAGCCACTGATCCAAAGACGGACTTTGCAATGAGCCTGAACATCAGCAAGAAACTGAAGACATGAGATGGATACATCCAGAAATTATCCACATAATAATAACGAAAAATTGTCATGATAAATTATTAATAATTATAGTCGTTTGTGTCAATATCATCATACAATATCATATTGAACGTTAAAACTAATTGGCAAAAACCTTACTTTGACTAGAATGAAAATGTGATAAATCTAAACTCTTTGTGTCTGGCTTGTATCGGGTCGATATAACTTCAATCATTTTGGCCTTTATTTCTTCAGGAACTGGTACCGTAATAACTGAATAATGTGAAGGAACATAAACTGTAGTTTTAATAATCAACTGGAAATGAACAAACGCCACAATTATCATAACTTTTTCAATTAAATCTATATTTTACAGTTTAAATTTTCATTTACTTTTCGACCATCACTCAACGATAATTTATAACTGGTGTTCAATAATGTTTCGGCAACTTTGTAATCGTCGACCAAAAACCGTAAGCCATTATCAACAAAAGATTTCTGAAAAAAAAAAAAACATGGCATACAAGTAAATATTAATTTTATCATGATAAAAAAAAACCTAAATGTACTTTTTTTTTTTATTAACATACGTTATACGGGAAAAATGTAATAGGTGCAATGTATGTTTGAATAATTTTCAAAACTTCATCTCCGTCATAAACATTTGGAACCTGAAAAATTGTTTAAAAGAGTTTTAATCAAACAGCAGACTGCCGTCACAACAAGCTTAGTGTATCCAAACTACTCACAAAAATGCTATACCACCCCGTGACACTCATTTTCAAAGTCCAAGAAGATCTAAAATTATTGTAACCTCCTCCTCGGCTGCAAACATTTCTTCTACCAGATAACAATCTACTTTGAATAAATAAAAAAAACTGTTTAATTTAAACCGTAAGAACAAAATGTTGTTGCTTGACATTTCATAATTACCGTCGACTACCACCATTTCTAGATGCTCCGCTGTTTCTGTTAAACAATTCATTATCCAACTGATCACAAACTAAATCTGATTTGGTATTCCAACTTTTCCAAAATCGTTGGTTTCCACGGTTATTTGCTTTGAATGAAACTTTTTGATTATAATTCTGACCGTCGGAGTATCCTCCACTTTGAAATGCACCAGACCTATCGCCAAGCTCATTATGTCCTGTAATTGCGTGAAAATAATAAAAATTGAATAAAGAATGTGTGTTATTTACTATTTTCAATAGTAATACAAATAAATTTGTACACCAGTATTATTCTAAAAAAAAACTTTAAAGTTTAACATTAAGTTGCTTGTAAATTAAACAAATGGATTTACATGCAGGTTGTTAAAACGACTTTATGGTATCCAAAAATATATTTTTTAATAACAATAACATACTTTGACTAATAACAAATTGTTTTAACTTTGTTTAGTTGGAAAGATTACACAGCTACAAAACTTTTTAATGATGTATTTAAATATTAGGAGTGTAAATGCTAATTTAAATAAATTTTTATTATTTTTGCAAAATGATTCTTATTGTAATTTAGACATTATTGTGTTAACTGAAACCTAGCACGATTCAAATAATTGTAATTGCAACATACCCGAATATAATATGTTTTGCTCGGCTTTGAAAAGAAACCAGAATGATAGTATTGTTGGTTTTGCAAAACAGCACTTAGATATTGATTTGAAAAAACAAGATTCATCGTTAAAAATAAAAAACATACTAAAAACTTATGTTTATTAAATTATTTTAAAAAATATAGAAATAAGAAAAGTTTCAATGTGTTAATAAATGAATTAACTAGTAATTCTACTACGAGAAAGAAAAAATAAAGAGTTTAGTAAGTAATGGGGAAAAAATTGATGTACTTAAAGATCCGATCAAAGCATCTAACGAGTTAATTTTTTTTTTTTTTCGGTTGGGTAAAACTTGTTAAATAATATAGGATATAGTAGTAGTTTTTATTTTTCTGAGGAGTTTCTCAATCAACATCTAACTTTAATTCATGTTTTTCCACAAAAATCAACCCATCAGAGATTTTAAATATAATAAACATTTTTAAAGATGTTACAATAATGTAGCATGTGGTTATGACTAAAAACAAATATTAAAACTTCAAAAAATAAAGCACAGTATATTAGTAGTCCTTCAGCACATGTTTTTAACACAAGTCTACAAAGTGGTGTTTTCTCTGAAAATTTTTAATTGGCTAGCATTAAACCGCTGTTGATGGTGGTGATAATGAAATGTTAAGTGGTTATTCAAAATGTTTTGAAAAAATCATAAAAACTCAATAAAAAGTCATTGAATTTTTATCGAATGCACTTGATGATGTAGAGCAAGCTTTAGCGATATTATTAAATTTGACAAAAGCTTTTGATACTGTAAACCATTGTCTATTATTAAAAGTATTAAAAAGTTTTAGATTGAGTGGTATAAGCCTAAGCTGGTTTCAAAGTTATTTAAATAAAAGAAGGTAAGCTTCTAATATAAATGGTGTTATAGGTCAATTTAATGAGGTTAGTTATGGTGTACCACAAGGAAGTGTATTAGGACCTATATTATTTATTATGTACATAAAAGTGTGTAATTTGAATGTTCACGGACAAATAATTTTGTGTAACTCATTTAACTCATTACCGTCCGATTTAAAAAAATATATAATTAATGGAAATGTAAATGTAAAGCACTCTATAAATAACTTATTACTTAAGGATTACTTAGGTTAACATAATGATTTGTTTTTTTGTCATTCAAATATGTTATATCTGGTGTTCCGTTTTCTTTATCAGAAATTTTTAAATTGAAGTTTTTGTTTTAGTTTACATGTTCTTTTAAAAAGTAACGCCCAACCCCGTCTGAAGCTCAGCTTAAAGGGGTAGGTAATTTTTTATTAGTAATTTTGATACATTGAATTTTTTTTTAAAATAATTTGTATTGATCTAATTATAAAAAAAATAAGAAAATTAAAGAAAAAGAAAAACTTTACCGACGAAAACATTTTTGGGAATATTGTTGCAGACACGATTTTAGCGTGATCTATTGCCACTTAACGGGAAACATGCAAAATGTGAGCGATGACAATGTGGCTCAAGTGTGGACAAGGCTTTACACGAATAATATTTATCATACAAATTCCAATAGGTGTTAGTTCAATTAATTACTCCATTAAAATTAATCAATCTACAGCTATTGTAGTGGACATACGTTATCGTTAATGGAATCTAACTTGAACGAAACAACAACGGCTCAACACGGTGATCGTCTAAACAGATATTTTGACTTTTGTTTTTTCAACAATACCTATTGCAAAAAGTACTTTTATCACGATACGGATCAAATTATATTTTGTGCACTATTATTCCGTTAACCCTTGGTGTCATTAGAAATGAAATTAGCGAAATTTAACCGATACATTATTATACATTTTCGAACGTTTGTTTACTCACGTGAATTGCCGTTTCTGTAGCGATTTCTGTATTTGCGTTCTCGAAAACGGTCGGCCATTATATTAGGTAAACGAAACGAAATGTCCACAAAACGTTTAAACCATCGAATTAGTGTGTAATAAGGTATAAACGGTAAACAATCGCCAACACTCACATGTCACAAGTAAAGCAGAGTACACACACACACACCATAACACATTACAATAATATGAATTTATATATGATAATAATATTATAGCTAAATATGCGTAAACTACAAAGCAGAGGCCGGCAGCTGCTACTGTGCTAGGGGTAATCCGCAATAGGTATATTATAACAATATTATATACATACATTAATACACACACACACACACACAATACTTGGACGGCCGTTGGACCAGTGTTAACATGATAACTGATAAGTATTGACTGCATTGTCCCCGCACCCCGCCCCTCCCTTGTTGATACCAGTGTTGTCCGTATCGAAAAACATGGAAACGGCATTATTTTATAATAATATATTTTAGTTTAATTAAATAGTTTACCCCGCCGATTACAAACTCGAATAACCGTATTTTAAATAAAACATTTTTACATAGAAAAAATGCATAGTTATAATTTGTTTCACTAAGTAGTCTTCTATCAATTTTTTAGCACTTTAAATACAAGTGACACTGGTGTCCAATGTTTATTTAACATTTTGTTGTTAACGTTTATGTTTCAACTTTATATTCTATTCTATTTTATTTTATTTGTTGTCGTCGTTTGATAATTAAATTACTACCAGTGATTAGGGTGACTCGGGACGAACTTTTGGTTTATTTCACGTATAAAGTGTAAAATAATCACTTACTAATATTTTTCCTAATATACTTAGCTCCAGCCTAAAATAAATTCTAGATCTGCTGTTGTTTCAGATATCTTTTAAACGTATTTTATAAATTAGTCATTCTTGTTTTGTGAACATTTTCTACTAAACTTATGGTAAAATAAAATAAAAACTTATTATAAATTTAAAAAAGTACACATTTTTTTAAACATTTTTACAATTAATAAAATATATGTATGATTTTTTTTTAAGCGTTTCGACTTTCAAACCATCAAGGCTATTTGCTTCAAAACCAATTTATGCTAATCCTATCTATCATAAACTATAATTTAAAATTCTATTTCATCTCGATTGTGTCTTTCCTAACTATAAACTTGGTCTAGCCATCTCTGCTTTGATATTTGTATACTAACTTATATTGAAACTTTTTATGAAATTAATATCATAATAATAATAATGTAACTCAGAGAGTAACTACAGTTGACACAGTAAACGGCAATCGTACAAGCAATACTAATAACATATTAATACAAACTGTAGTATGATCATATTACCATATGGATATGATTGCAACATTGCCTATACAAAACTCCTTGAGACTTTTATTATTAACATTTTTATCATCGGTTTAGTAAGGAGAACAGTGAAATAGTATAATTATATAATAACGAATTCAATTTTTTTTTTGGGGGTTTATTGAAGTATATTTATTCAAAAATTTTAAAAAATTGTTCTTATTTTATTTTAAAAAACTGAATGCATTTTTGAAAACCTAAAATGTGAAACTTTAAACGCGTTTTTTAAAAACTACCTATGTTTTCAAAGACAGACCACTTTATTTTAAAAGCCACTCGGCGGGTTTAAATGAAATTCATACAGTATAATATTCTTGGCATGAAAAACTAGTGCTTAATCAAAGGATTGTTTTTTTGGTCAATATTTTTATTTTTTATAAACAATAAATAAGCGCTATTTTTCTTAAAATCCAAACACAAACTTTCAGAGGCCGCCATTTAACTTAATTTAAGGAGGAAAGAAGTTTCGAGATAAGCTCGCTAGCTAAAGTATTAGACTAATCATTTTTTAACCAACGATGGAGGTAGGTATAGACTATAGGTAACGCGGTAAAAGAAAAAAAAATACAGCTGGAAAACCTGCAAAATGGCTGCCACAATGGCTAACCGTACAGCGGACATACCCTCTGTGGCTACAATTGACCATTGTGGTTACCGCGATTCGCGACCACTTTTCAGTTTGCGGTCACCTCCAACAGCTACAGCCGCGGTGATCATCAGCTGATATCATTTGTATTGAATATTAACGTTGATAACGATAAATTAAATTATTTATCGTTTTTTTTCGAATAAAATTAAAAATGTTTGATTTCTCACTTGTTAGCGTTTAAGGTTTTGTCATTTTTAGTCACCATTTTCGTTCAGTAGTAGGTAACTATATTCAATTGCTTATATGTTGTATACAATATCATACACTTGGGCCTTGTCGTCACGACACAATACGCACACAATTTGGACTTACCCTGACCCCTGTGACTTGAGACACACAATGTTATTGAAGGTATTCATTGACCGGCGACTCCCAATTCTTACCAAGTATCAACTATGCCACAGCCACAGCGGACATAACCCACACTTGGATTATACCTAACTAACGAGTAACTTGATTATCAATCGAAATAGGGACCATATTAATTTTAACCAAATTGGATCAGTGAATACATTCATATCTGGGTGTTGAGTTTTGAGAATCAGAGTTGTCCTTGTGGCTGTATTCAGGCTGGAAATGTAAAAGCAAATGTAACGATTGTAGATAATTATACACAAAAAAAACTATATAAACCCGAAGACACCACACGTATAATCAACGTACATCTTTTGTAGATTTATTGTGTACGTATACACGTTTACGATATACTAAAAATATTCAAATAATAATCGTTTATAGTAGGAGAATATTACGTTGATGAGTTACGTTTATATTTACACTTAAAATATCCGTAGAAAATACATATATTTTCAGTAGATATTATATACCGTCTACATACAAGCTAGGTAAATTTATGGTGACCCGACATCCTTTTTTAATTTGATTATTAATTTATATTTTATTGCTATCACCATCGTTGAGAGTAAAGGCGGTATCATATCACAGAGAAACGGTTCAAACGGTAAATGTAGTTTTAAATTTATGAATCTCAAAAATATAGATTTTGACTTTTAATTTTAACATAATAAAAGTAATATTGTAAAATTAAAAATACAATTAAAATTTCATATTCCTCATGAAGGAAACATGTTATTTTTTTAAGATTTAAATGTTATGTTATTATATTATAAAATTGCAAATGTTATTAAAGTTCAATTTGTAGGAAACGAAACTTTATTAATATATATTAATTTGTGTTTATAGTTTAATTTTTACACTAAGTAGTTTTACCACAGAATAAATGAAATTTATCATTAAAAATGAATTTAAATATTTATACTTTTCAATAATCATACATTAGAAATTATAATGTTTCTCTTATGTTCAATGTATTAAATATCAAAGTATTTTCATCATAAAGACGCCTTGTAAGTTGACATTATAATGAGCTTATAATTTCACATAATTCGTTTTTATAGTTGATAATAAAAATAGAAACAATAGAGTAATCAGAAAGAAAAAACAATTTATATAGATGGTTTGTAGATGGCCTATGGGCAAAATGGGTAGAATAGTATACACTTATGTTATATAGGCATATAGTGATATTATCGGCATACATTAATATTTTTAATCGTTGTTATTTGAAATTAATACTTAGTGTCTTTTAAAATACTCGTTTGATAAAAATAAATAAATACATTTGTATTGATCAAGTAGGGAAACAGAAAAAACGCTTAAAATAAAAATGTCTTATTTCTAAATTTGTTATCTCTATTAATTTTTTAGAACAAATTGTTATGCTACAAACGAATATTTAACAGTTTTAATTTTTTTTTCAAACATATTTTATATATAATACAACTATTGTTATACTGTATACTGGTCATGATAAATTTTTTCAATCATGTTTGATTCAATTATTGCCATGGTTACATTTTTCAGTAATGACTAATTTATTCATACTTAAAAGTCAAAATATGATGTACTCACGATTAATTTTTTATTTGTTATTGTATGATAAAGTCAATCATGATTAAAAAGTTAATTTTTAACTTAAATAAAAAATGCCTATCTCGGAATGTATATATATAAAATATATTAATATATAATATTATATAAAACAGTTTTTTGTAAATCTTTTTGTTAAATTTTCCATGACGAATTATGTTTTTTTGTTCTCTTAGAAATAAAGGGAAAAATTTGTCATTGAAATTACAGGAAATGACCAGTGGAAAATTGATGGTTATCACAAAATTAACTATACTTAAACTTGTCTTTTTTCATTACTTTAGTTTCAAAAAAAATCGTTGTACATTTTTGGTGATTTCCTTATAGCAACAACAACCAATTGTCACAATAAAAATTATAAATTAGCATGAACACCAAATATAAATAGTAAGCTGATATAATAATGTAATACAGTGTAGCTCGATTGTTATAGGTTGCCTCTCATATAATATACCTATTATTTTTTTTAAACTATTTACTATTTACATAACTTAAAGTAATAATTAAGACAATAAGACACATCATTACCATACAAAATTTAAACCCAATCAATAAATATAATTAAAAAAAAAAATTAACATTGTATTCATATGTAATAATACTAAAATTTAAATACATTTTGATATAATAAGAATGAAAATAGTAACTGTTCATACAGACATTCACAATATTAATTGCCACATATTAGTAGGCAACTGGCAATTTGACTATAAATTAGGTATATGACCTTATATGACTATTCCAAAAACAAAGTAAAAAATATATAAAAAAGTCCGAGTGATTAAATAATCTGAGTTGAGCAAAATCTTTAAGCACAATGTCTAAGGTCTTTTATTTGCATGCAAGCGAACGCTTGCATGTTTCGCAAGTTTTCCTTTTTTAGAAGGTCTTTTTGTACAATACACATTTGAATGGCTTCTCACCAGTGTGCACGCATTTATGTAGTTTAAGGTTACTTTAATGGGAAAAAGTATTTTTGAAACATCACGTTTATAAGGCTATTCGCCGGTGTGTATACGTTTGTGAGCTATAAGATGACGTTTAATAGAAAAACTATTTTAACAAACATCACATTTGTAGGGCTTTTCACCGGTGTGCAGACGTTTGTGTTGTGTAAGATTAGAGGTTTGAGAAAAAGTCTTTTTGCAAACATCACATTGGTAGGGCTTTTCACCAGTGTGTGCGCGTTCATGTTGTGTAAGGTGAGCTTTTCGAGAAAAAGTATTTTTGCAAACATCACATTTGTAGGACTTTTCAATGGTGTGTTTGCGTTCATGTTTTGAAAATTGAGCGTTTTGAGAAATTTTTTTTTTGCCCGTATTACATTTGAATGGCTTCTCTCCAATGTACACGCGTTCATGTAGTGTATGATTGCAAAATTTTGATTTAGATTTTCGAGGAATGGTTTTGTTTGTTGAACTTTGGTGGACTTCTGTTATATGTAATGTTATTTGCTTTTTAGTAAAGTACGAAATTTGACACAAATGACAATGAAACGATCGCCGTTTTTTTGATTTCATACCGATTTTCTTCGAAACCATTTTATTGCTAAAAATTAAAAATTGTTATAAAATAGACCATGTTTAAGTAGAATTTCGTCAACCCAGGTAAAATAGAACATTTTAGGTGTTAAATATTTAATTCTCTGTAAAATAAATTTAAACATTTACCTAAACAAAATCAGTTGTGAAATTAACTTCCACGAAAAAATTAAAAAACTTAAAAAATATATTTTATGAAGTCAAGTGGCATGTTCCATTTCACCCTGGTTGGCGCTTGTGAAGCAAATATACCATACCATAGTGTATTTCTAACGACATGTTTTTTAGTAGGTTTCTGGATTCTGTGCGATTTATTAATATGATGGGCCACATTTCTTTTAGAAGTAAACAATTCTTGGCAAAGGTCGCAAATAAATGTCCGAATTTTATCCAAATCGTAGTTCGATATTTGAGTATCCAAAAAGTCTTTTTTTTCAACTTCTATCACAGACTCGAAATAATTTCATTCCACTATATCTGCTTCTATTTTCACAATCGTTCCTCTTATACTAAAAACAAAAGTAGTATATTGTTTTTATGATAATGACACATTGACACGGTACTATTAAAGTGTAGATTAAATCAGAGAGGACACGAGGTAATAAAACATGTTCGCATGGAGGCTACCATGTTATTTATCGTAAAATTATATCAATACAAAACATATGTATAAAAGAAATAACTACTGTCCACTATATTGATTAACTAACTAATGAGATTGTGGACATCACGTTTTTTTCATATAGGCATAAAAACAGTGTTAAACTTTGAGAGTCCGGTCCCTGGTACTATCACCTATTTATTGCACCCATACATTTTTTGAACTGTAGTAATAACCATGAGGACTTGGACGAATTTTGGTCTTTCTGTTATTTTGCAAATGACAATGACAAAACTTTATCAACTTCTCATCGAACTTAAAAACCTACAATGATTTATTATTATATCACATATAAAGACACGAAAAAAAAAATAGAATTTAAAAAATTAAGGCCTTAGCCCGGTATGAAACTTAGCTTTTTGGTATTTGTTTTAAGACTTCATAAAAAATTCATTAAATTTTACTGAACATTAATATTACATTTTCTAGTGAAAATCCTCAGCTTAAGTTATATATAATTTTTGTTTGCTTCTCATTGCATTTGTAATGCTTAAAAATCTTAGTATCATAAAAATATTGGGTTTTTTTTTATCAATATATAAAATTTACTATCTCCATACATATAAATACAATATGTTAAATTGTTATTTACTAGTACTAGACGTGACGGATCGATTAATAGGGTAGTTTCACCTAACCTTAAAAAACATGTATTGAACGTTTAAATGGGAACTCGAGTATTTCATTGAAACAGATAAAAAGAAATGTTATGCAGTTATTACGATAAAACATAAAATTGTAAATAAAACACAAATGAAGAATTATTACTTATTATTAGTTTAATCTCATCCATACATGAATTATTTTTTTCAATACTTTTTTTTTTATCCTAATGTGTGACATTGTTATTTGTAAAATAAAATAAAAACCAAAATTTATCTAGTTCTCTCCAGTTAAAATAAAAAATTAAACTTAAGAGAAAAAAAGGTAATACAGTGGGGTCAGGGCATAGTGGGGATGGAGAGGTCACAGGTCTACAAGAATTATTACAACTGAAAGTGATAAAATCACTTTTAAATTAAAGAATGATATTACTTATAAGTATTGCCGTCAAATGTTTCTTGAATTCCGTTCTCTGTTGTTGAGGAAACGTTATACGATTCTCTGACCTGGTGGTAATAATCTCCCGGTTTGTTAACACTGAAAAACCAAACATATTTAAAAATGCATATTATTAACTTAAAACTGTGTTCATTTATATTAATAGGTTTTCCGTTTAAAATAAACATAAAAGTGTGATAGTCAATTTACTAGACGTTATTATGTTGAAATTTGCATTTTTTGTTTCAATGTTTAAGTTTTCAAAAATAGTTTCATACTATTTAATACTATTAAATAATGACTAAACCTTAAAAGTGTTGTATTTAAAATTAGAAAATGTTTGTAGAAAAACAATGTGTATTGCTTTAATACTTACGTTGTACATTAAAAAAACAATCGCATTATTAAAGCAGCTATAGAACACCTAATAATATTTGCAATTACCCTTTTAATTTTTAATGTTAGTTCTCAACTTAAATTCTTATAAACAAAATGTATTTTTATAATAAAATATATAATAAGTAAATTGTTTGATAGGCAGTATTAATTAGGTATAGCACTACAGGAAAAAAGTAAAAAAAACCAACCGCTTTTTCAAAAGAAGCTACGGAATACCGTAAATTAGCTTTATCACATTATTATTTCTTAATTTTTAGAAAAAAAAATGTATTTCTTATATTTAAAATTACACATTACTTGTATGTATTGCTGTCAATTATCGTTGAGATTCAGTCTGAGTATTTACATCAATTTCTGCCTTTTCATTGAAAGTCAATTTTGTTTGTTCTTCATCGGCTTTGGTACGGTTCATTTTAAGCTGTTCATATACTTCTTCTACTTTGACCATGGTTTTGTTGCAATAGTCTGTTACGATAGATATTAGTTCTGGACTCGCTTCACACTTCATAAACTATAATTTTCCAATTTTAGAACTGTAAATAAACAGACATTAAACATACAATTTAATTTACAATATTAAAAAGTATAAAAAAGCAAAAACACGTTGAATACGAGAGATTGTAATTAAATTATTATAATGCGGATCTGGAACAACAATAACTAAATATTGACATAATGTCAAATGAAACCAAAAATAACAAGGTACAATGAATAATTAGAATTTACACAAATAATAATATATGTCATTTGATTAGCAATCTTGTCCCACTATTTAAATGTCACAACTCATATTTTACAAGTTGAACAATATGACATTTTTTATAGATTACATTTTGTTCATTAAAAGCTAGTGAACTACACATTTTCATTTTAGCTGTTAATGTTTCGGCCGTGATGGAATCCCGATTTAAAAAATACAAAATTAAGCAAAAGAAATTGACTTGATTGGTAAAAATGTATAAAGACAAATCCATATTAAAGCTCAAAATTAACAAAATAATGACTAATTGGTCCCATACCGTGTTTCGTTACAAAGAAATTTGTCCCTATGACTGTGACAGTAGTAGTTGTCTTATGCTACAAGCCTATATTAATTTACGTGTATTAATAATTTTAACTGTTCAGATTAATCCATAAACTGCATATTACTTAAGAGTTTAATTATATAGTGAAAAACGATAAAATCAATAGCCCCCTTAAGACGCAAGTGATTTCGGACGCTCCTGGACAGGATGCACCTGGAGCGCGTTCTTTAAAGCGTTCTAGGCGTGTGACACTCCATAACCGTGTGTCTTATAACACACACGCCAATCGTGAGACCTTTACCTTTCCTGTTTCACATTTGTTCCAAGCGCGTCCGTGTAATGGTCAAAACTCTGCGTATTTGCACGCGATTGAAATGGCACTTGGCGTGTGTGTATTTCACTCAGTTTTAGTGCGACTTGTAATGATCAAAGTGCGCCGTTGTAAAGTTCGTTAGTACTTTGAAGTTTGATAAAAACTTTTTTAACTATGTTTGAATAAAAAAAAAAAATTTGTCATTGCGTCTATGGGTATATTATGTTTAAAATCATTAAATAAAAAAAAAACGCTCAAACCTGGAAATTAAATAGGGACAAATCCAGTGATATCATATTATTACATGAACTCCGCCAAAATGATCCAATTTTAAAAATTATCTCCGAATGGACGGTGAAGATTTTGACTACTTGTTGAAAATAGTGGGCCCTATTATACAAAAACGGGACACTGTAATGCGAGTCTATAGTGAAAGATGTAAGCACTTACTGCAGGCGTGTGTCGTCTAAAGGTTCGATAAAGTTTTAGAATACGCGATATTATAAATACGTACAGGTTTTATCACGTTCAAAGTCGGCTCACACATGTTTCTTTAAACGCATAGTTTTATCGCGCGTCCAGTCCAAGAGCGTCCGAAATCACTTACGTCTAAAGGGGGCTAATGATGATAATATTACTCGGTACTTACACAGCAATAAAGAGGCCTGGCTGGTCAGGGTTTAGCTAACAAGACACTTGACAACAACTTACGGCTACAAAAACACACGTTTAGTTTGATATTTTTTATTTTATTTTATTGTAAACACACATTTAATATTTATTATTTAAATTTTCAATTAAACAGGTACATCTCGAGCAAGACT
The DNA here is from genome assembly GCF_023614345.1 of Adelges cooleyi. Lineage (NCBI taxonomy): Eukaryota > Metazoa > Arthropoda > Insecta > Hemiptera > Adelgidae > Adelges > Adelges cooleyi. Next base: position 1,160,707 of record NW_026096129.1, on the reverse strand, counting down.
TTAGTAGACTTCTGTTACAGACAAAGGCAGCAGGACGCTACAGCAACGAGAAATTTGATAATGTACAATAACAGAGATAACAGTGGCGGTAGAGTTGGTCGGCTGGAGGTAGAACGCAGTGTAGGCAAATATTCAAACTCGAGTGATTTGTACAACACACAGTGAAAAGCATAGACCCATAAGAGATGCTATCGTATGATGTATTGTTTTAAATACATAGGTATAGTACAGTAGGTGTAGCACAGTAGTATAGTATTTACTTAAATTCATTAAATTTTATCAATGAATATACTGTTTTACTTTTTATGAAACGTGTAAGTATGTTTTAAAAAACATTTTTTGTTTACAAACTCAAGAGGCTATTTACTGTTGGTAAATTATCATTATAGTATAACATTGACTATTGTCATTCGTTCCTCTTTCAAGCTACACCTAATATGTATTAAATATAAAAAAAATCACAGTGTATAATGATAGTACAAATACTAATAGTCTCAATTATGGATAACTAATTAGGGTTAGTGCATTAAACAAATATAATAATTGTATTGCCATTATAAGCTTTAACCAGAATAGTTAATAGCCGTTTGGCCTTTACAGAGTCATAAGTATTTGTTGTAATAAATTCTTATAATTTTTTTTATGTATACAAAAATAGCAGATGTCCATTTGAAAGATATTTATTTTGAGTTGGCTTCCCTCAATTTTTAAAATTTGTATTGTTTTATTTTACAAAAAGGTTTGATGCGAGCAACGGTTATATAAAAATTAGACCTTTATGAAAGTAGAAACAGAAATTAACAGTCTAAAACACAATTTAAGAATTAAATCAAAACTGACTGCAATGAAATAAACTTTTATTATTCCTACGACTACCTTGAACAAATCTCTTTAAACATGATTATTGATCATAATACAATATTTTTAAGTATGAAATGTTTCTTTTTAAATTTTGTTATCTTGACACTGACTTGAATAACTAATATATAGATTTTCGAGTATAACTTGTATGATAAACAATCATTAATGTCTGGAAATAAAAACTAAGTCAGGCTAAAATTTGTAAACATAATTTATAGAAGAATCATCTATTTTGATACTTAATTTTTTTCTTCAACTACCATAACGCTTACAGGCTTTATTTTTATACAAAAACTTAAAAAATTCATAACATTTACACGGTATTGATCGAGTGATAATTTTTTAATTATTTTCGGTTAACTAGTAATTTCTATATGAAAAATTGTAATACTTGAGTTTTCTTATGATTTCTGCAATAACATTAATAACGAAATTAAAAATGTACTATTACAAAACATTTCTTTGTTTTGAGCTGAATTTGTTTTCGAAATGAAACAATAATTGAATTTGATTGATTTCTAAATCTTTACACTTTCCTTCAGGGGTTTAACCGATTTGGTTTCAACTTAAACATTCGAAGGGCTAAAAAAACATTTTTTACATAATTAGTCATCACTCATCAATCGCCTTTTGTAAGTAATATATAACATATATATATATAAAACCTAATATTAACTGTACCTACTGTATTCTAAAAAACACCCTTTAATAGTTTATATTCGAAATCTAACTTATAACTCCCATTACTGGTTAATGACCTTTGTAATCTTGGTCTTATTAGTTAAATAAATGAAAAGAAAACGAATATTATTAATATAAAGTTATTGTATTTTAAAAACTGAAATTTACTATATAGGGTCAAGTGGGGTAAATGTAAACGAACGGGGCAAATGTAATTGCATTTTTTTTTTTTAGAAAAAACAAACATTGTTTGTATTTTATTCCATATTTTTTATGGTATACTAACATCTTATAGCTACAGATGTTAAAATACGAACACTGTTCTTTCTAAAAAAAAAAATGCGTTTACATTTGCCCCGTTCGTTTACATTTACCGCACTTGACCCTAACTTGGTTGATTAAAAAAAAATTAAACGAAAATGGTAATTATTATTCTTCTTGCAGAAATCGTACCTTAAAGTATGTAGTTTATTGACCCAAATATAAAAAATAAAATATAATACATATCTTTCAACTTAAATTTATGGCTTAAGTTAATGAAATATGGATGCGTTGACGTGTAATGTTTATTTTTGTTAATATAATTGTAACAAATATTTAATTTGAATAATATTCAGTGTTTTTTATTTATTATTTAAAAACCATCTCCCTGAATTGAACTCATCGTCGAAGAAGTACAAAACAAATTTCTTAAAAAACTTGGGTTAAGAATCCAGACTTATAAAAAACGTTTTCTTTATCTCTCTTGTTTGGACAAAGTTTTAGGACCTATAGTTTAAAAATTAAATGATAGTGGGTCTAGTTTAAATTGTATTGTTTCAGCTCTATGAGACTAATGCGCGACGGTTGGAATTGTTATTATACTAGTTAAAATTTTGCAAACGCCTATTTACGATATTGACATTTATACTATATCGTGTGTTTTTATACTGAAGTTGTAAGAAAAAAAAACTAGTCGGTTATTTTTTCGTTTACTTAAGTGTTATTTTTCGCGAAATATCATATTTTTTTAAACAATGCAATCAATTAACACAGTGTAACGTTTATAAACGAATATTTTAGATATGTCTTTTTCATATTCATTGTTAAACGGGATACTCTAAAGGCTAAGAGTTTGTCGTTTCTTCACGTTAAATTTTTAACATCTATACACTTTTAAATACTACCTACTTTAAAATGTTTTACATCGTTATAATGTTATTAACGTGTATGTCAATTGTGGACTGTGTTAAAACATCTGTTTATGAGAGAATGTGTGACAGAGATAAAGTAAGTTCAAATTTTCCTGATACCTTTTTTTTTGAGACTATATTACTAAAACCATGACCAAATAGATAGGCATTATCGGTAGGTTATGGACTTTTCTTATCCTCGCGCATTTGTACACTTCATGACAAATGTCATAATGAGAAATCTAAAAATTTGCACGATAGTATTTTTTCCCCCCAAGTCAGGAGAAGAATTATCCATAAAAACGATTATTGCCGTGTGACCAAAGCGTTTAATTTATCAATTTTTTGTACAACCCGCCATTAGACTTTGCTAGATTATCATTGTGTAACGATAGAAAAAGAAAATGGGTAGTAGGATAGGGTTTAAAATAATATGTCTAAGATGGTGCAATTAAAATATCCTAATTCCTTTCGTCTAATTATATTGTGCTTGTTTAAATGTCCACGTACCTTGTAGTTGTCTGGTCCAGCGACGATTTCTTGGAGTAGCAGCTTTGTAGTTTAATTTATCACTTGGATGGTTTTAAAAGAGACACCTATATCTACTCAGAATCAGTCGTCCTTTTTAGACACTGAATGTAATAATAAAATGTATACACCTTAATTTGAGATTAAACTCAGTACACATGCATGTGTGGTTTACCTTGATTGAATAATCACTTATGTATTAATATTGTAGTTAACGGATATTTAGTTAACGAAGTTATTTTGGTACGTCACTTTGTACCCTTCTGATTGGCTGTCTCGCAGTATAAATATATATATATACAGGGTGATCCAACTAACGTAAGACAATCATTTTCTCTGAAAATATAAATATTTTGAAAACAATTTTTTTCCTAAACTTTTAGGTAGATTTTACTACATTTTTTAATATTTTGAAAATTTTTATCACCAATCCTTATAAGCCAAAATGGGGGATTTTTGTTTTTTTTTAATGGCAAAATATGTTTTTAATTACATAAGTTTGTAGACAAAAAATTAAAAATTATGTTAGCGTTTGAGTTTTGAATTTTCATTTATTTGTTCATTTGTTATGACTTTATAAAGATTTGATTTTTTTTAGTGTATTTCTTAATATTTTCAATCGTTACTACAAAGACGAGTAGTTTTATTACATTGCATACAAATAATTTGACATGTTACCGTACTCTGTACCATAATCAGATAAAATAAATAACCTATAATCTAAGTAATCTGTAGATAAGAACCTTTGTCTATGTCAAAATCTTTTTTAGTGAATTCCTAGTTGTTAGAATGTTATCGCCAATTGGACAATGCGAACATAAATATGAATTTGATGTGCTACCGGTTTTGGACAAACCGAAGAAACATGATTATTATTAAGAGGAAATGTAGTATCTTAACAAAGTCATAACTAATGAACAGTTTAATAAAAATAAAAAAATTTAACGCTAACACATTTTTAAATTTTTTGTCTACAAATTTATGTAATTAAAAACATATGTTGTCATTTAAAAAAACCAAAAATCCCTTTTTTTGGCTTATAAGGATTGGCGATAAAATGTTTTAAAATATTAAAAAATGTAGTAAAATATGTACCTAAGAGTTTAGGGAAAAAAATGTTTTCAAAATATTTATATTTTCAGGGAAAATGAGTGTCTTACGTTAGTTGGATCACCCTGTATATATGTTTTGTTTTATTTTATAAAATTTGCATAATACATGGCTTATAATATGGTGCAGGTATTGTTGTGTGCGTATAATCTTATGGAATATTTCATATCAATGTATTATGTTACATTTAATAATTATGTGCAGACAATCTTATTATCTTATATATAATAACTGTGTGCAAATACATACTGTGTACATATTAATATATGATATTTTAGGTATTAATTGCATATATATTGATATTATTACAATTGTTTAAAGTAAAAAAAAATTTTTTTTTTTTAGGCTATAGTAGATGCTTTTAATAAAGCTCTTGTATATTTTAAAAAAACTGACGTTCAAACAATTACGCTGAATCAATTTTTAAGAATTGTTGGTAACGACGACGACACTAAACGAATTATTTTAAATCACTTTAAAAACTATGATGTACACGGGCTTGCGGGTAAGCATTACATTTAATCGAATCGAAATTTCAATAGTGGGCCGTTATTAGTGTTAGTTTTTTATAACCCATAAAGGTCATTGTCGCTTGCTAATGTTGACTTAGCTTCGATGCGGATCTAAGAAGATTTTTTACCCACGATTTCTATTAAACAGCTGAACCGGTTTCTTTGTATACAGTATAGCAACTCTATAGATCAGAAATCGTACCTGTGAGGTACTTTATTCGGTCAAACATTTTAAAAAGTTCATCCCATCCCTTAGCCCAGTCAAATTAGATAACAAACCGTCAAAGTTTGGAAAACATTTACCGAAAGCTGAATTTTAGTATACATTTAGATTGTACCATACCAATGAGCATACTACAAGTCCTGACGCCCACCCCTTGTGCGTAGCCCCCACCCCTCAAATGGTGTGTTTTTGACCTTCCCACCGTATTCGCTTGTAACTCAATAACCGTTCATTTTACAACTAAACTGTATAGAACTTAAATTAAAGACCGTTAAATTTACTGTAGAAACAATTAATTTTTAATACTTATCTTTTCAGTAGATAAACAGAATAAGCAATAAGCAGAATATTTTGAAGAAAAAAAAAATATTAAAATTTTGTTTTTTGTTTTTTTAGCTAAAACTCTAAGTTGTACATTAAAGTCACATATTATAGAAATTATAGACCAAATAATTTGACATAGGATACCCTATTTATTTTTAATACATGCATTACGTCAATTCTACCATTGTTTATATGTATACCGCGGCCTTAATAATGTACTATTTTTAATATAACCTAGGATTGACATGTAAAAAAAATATAATAAAACAGACTTTTAAAAAAATCGCCGAAAGCTAAATTGAGTACACAATTCATTTTTACTTTACCAATGAACACACTAAAAGTCCTGCAAGTGATGAAAATCTCTTTGGTGTGAAGCATCTGTAGACGGCACAGACATAAAATACCGATACAATTAATTGTAATGACAAACGTGTGCTGAAAAATGTTATTTTTTGTAAAAAATGGATACGGTTAAAGTATCAGACCATCATATAACTATAGTTCACTGTGGGGTGAAGCAATATCATACATAAGAAGTAGCGCAAAAAAATTGTTATGAAAAATGTTATAGATCATTATGGAAGTAAACACTAATAATGCGTGTAGTCTAAGTAGTATTTTTTTTTTTTTTTATAATTTTGGCCCGTATTTTAAATATGTTAAAATAATACAAGACACTATAGTATTCGTATAATGAAATACGTTTTGTTTCAGACGAACTAAACGATTACATGTTTTTCGATTTAGTATATGCAGTTGCTCACGGTCGTGGAGTTTCTCCTGATTCTTTGCCTTCAGAAATGAATAGAAATATGATTAAAAAAAAGAAAAAAAACCCAAAACATGCAGTATGTTTAAAATGTGAAGAAACTCAAGATGAAGTTGAACTATCGGTTGAATCTTCTAGTAACTTAGCCAACTAAATAGTTATAGTAACTATTATTGTAATTGAAACACATTAATATATTGAATATAATAATTGTTCTTATAATGTAAAGTGGCATGCATTATGTGTATTTTTTTTCCAGGGACAGTCTTTTCCTTACCTTAAGAACGAAAACGATATACCATTATCAAAAACGTAATAATACTGATTGTGTACTTAAATGAATTAAACGGATTTGAGCCTAAAAGTGCAGTTGGAAAAAAGTAGAAATTAAACAATAAATAGATTAGCCAAATTTGTCAGGAGGTAGGACTCAATTATGTAATAACATAGTGGGCATGGAAAAAATCGGGAAAACAGTTTTTTTCTTTGTATTGGCTAAAAATAATGTACGATTGATTTTAACAACAATATTTTATCGTCGTACACGATTAATAATTTGTTAAGCAACGGAAATAAACAATAATCATTATTTTAACAATTTTTCTCTCAATAATAATTTCTCTCATTTCTTTAGAATTTTTTTTTTTTTAATTATTGTTTACTGCGACTTTTTAAATGGACAACAGTGATCGAAAGGGATTACATTTACTTTGGTGTCAGACATTTTCAGAAAAAATATATGTCGACTTAATTGTAAGTACGTTTAAAAAATTATTATTATTTGTACGGTATTCACTGAGTACATAGCAGAGAAACTCCTCATTACACCTTTACACCAACAAAAAAGCAAAGATTGAATTATATATTTTGTATAGGAATTTAAGATGAGGAATAACGATTAGTGTCAATCTCTTCGTGATCAACCCTATAGAACACTCCCACGCGCAATAAAGGTATTGCTAATATGACTAAACGTCCCAGTTTTTGTAGGTTCAAGTATGATTTTGAATGGAATAAAAATCCAAACCAGACATTATTGTACAACCTCACCACGTTACCGAAATAGAGTACAGACATCTTAAAAAAGTCTATAATAATTTATTAATTTACCATTAATTGTCTAACAACGATACAACCTATTTGTTTATTAATGATTGACAACAATGCGGCGTGTTTTTGTTTAAAACAATATTATTTTAATTATTCGCGAGTTTAAACTAAGCGTTTGACTAAAAGATGTCCTTGGAGAAAAACGTGGTCGATAATTGCATAGTTCCTGATGACCCTAAGAATACTGAAGGTAGGAATGAATTACATAGATATACTAATACTACCCAAAATCGCATGGTATAGAAAGATTTAAAAAACTAAAGAGAATGGAAACCGGTCTGTTTTTCGGACAGATTGTATTCAGTTTTAAGTAAATAAAACAGTTATTCAAAAATCGACTTCCACAATAATCTGGAAATAGGCCGATAGAACCAAAATATATGTAATATGCTTTACAGAATTAAATTCGATCACTCTGTGAGCATGATTTTATCAGGCTTTTAGGTTAAAATTGGTTTTTTGTTCAATCAAAATAGCTTCAACTCTTAGGAAAAATTGTATACGTAAAAAATATAGTAGCCTAAAGCTTATACAAAAATCCTAAAAAAAATTGATACGGTAGAAATTTATTAAAATCGCTTTTCTTAATAAATATTGCCTATAGAAAACTCCTTAAAAACTACCCACTTTCAATATCTCTTAACAGCCTTAACACTTTTAAATTTAATATAGAATCTTATAATATCCCATGTTGTAATCAGACATCGTCTAAATCTTTAGTACAAAGTTTAAACAGCAGTGGGGATTATTGGAAAGGTGACCATCGGCCTCCCTTAGATTGAGATTTTTATAAGTGATTAATTAAAATATAAACTATATTCAATAAAAAAAAACTGTTTTACTTACAATCAAATTTCATAAATCATTTTTATATCTGATAAATAAACAAATAATATACACGAATAGCTGTTTATTTATGTAATAATATATTTTATGTATTTTTAAACCTTCTAATGTAACATAAATGGTTTGATTTGTAATTTATATAGTAACGATAATATATTTTAATTGATTTTTAAGTGGCTTAAAATGCTTTTTTTGTGAAAATGTGGATTTTCGGATTTTCATCACTATAGTTGATATATAATTATTTGGTCGATAATATATTTTAATTGATTTTGTATTTTTTCGATTAATAATATATATAGTGATTTTGTTAGTTTTGGTAACCCAATTATAAATATTGCGTTTAATAACTATTGATAACTTGCTTAGCAACGGACAAAAACCAAATCGCCAAGGCGATAAATAAACTATAATCATTACTTTAACGTCGACCCAAACGATTATTTTTTCTTAATAAAGTTTACTGATTTCTTTAGAAGTTTTATTTTATTTTGCTTATACAGTGATTTTTCAAATGAATAAAAGCGACGGATTATATTTAAATTTTCACAAACGGCTGCTGTCGAAAAAAATCCATTTGTCGACCAATACTTGTTGAATGTATGTTTATGGTTTATATTATTATTATTATTTTTATTATCATTTATATAGTATTTATTTAGTACCAAACAGGATAATTCAAACATAAGTTTTATACGGCTATCTAATATTCTTTACCGGTTATTATCAAAGTTTCATCAAATACACTTTAATTACTTTAAAATATGTTTGAAGTGAAAATGAGAAATCGAAAATCCTGATTATTTCAGGCACTTAAAAAATCTTAAAATTATTTAATAACATTACAGTATAAAACTGTAAGTAAAATGTTCTGGTGATTGGTAAAAATTATAAAAAAAACCGCATAACTTTGACTATTAATTGATATCGGATTCTTAATTTCGTTTCAACAAAGCCGAAATCCAAAAAGCAATTTATCTTTTTAGTGTTGTGTTTTATTTTTACAATTTTATCGATTATATTTAACTTAAGTACACATCTATATATATATTGTAATATTTAATACTTGTATGATTTGTAAGTGGCTTAAAAAGCTTTTATTTTTGTGAAAATATAGATTTTCGGATTTCCATCACTATGGTTGATATATTAATAATTGGTCGTTATACACGGACTATAATAATGTGCTTAGCGACGGACAAAAGCAAAATCGCCATGTCGATAAACAAACAATAATCATTATCTACGATTTTTACTTTTGCATCAACTCGAGCAATTTTCTTCCTGATGGAACTCAATTATTTCTTTAGCAATTTGTTTCTTATTGTTTGTTTTTTGTGGCTTCTTAAATATAATAGTGATTGAAACTCGAAAGAATTACCGATTGTGTTTTCTGAGATGGAGAATTTTTGAAAACGGTGTGGCGACTGTTGGAAAAGCATTTGTCGACCAATCCAATACAGGTATGATTATATTAATGTTATTTAAACAGTATTTATTATTTAGTATAAATTAGAAAAATATTCAAGCAGCATACAACCTTCTTATATTCTTTTAATATTATTCCATAGTTTCAACAGTAATCTTACAAAAATTAAAAACTTTTCGTAATGTTTTATATATTTTTAAAATTACATTAAATCAAGAACGATTAGCTAAATAACGATTTTTGACGGGTATAAACCCAACACGGCGACAAATTGCAATAGACAGAGACGATCCTAATCTTAACGATCTAATTTTATAAATACTATTTTAAGCACATTATTATGTAAATAAAATACACTTATACGCAGTGAAGTATTAATAATAATTCACCCAAGTATAAAACAGATTTTTCAATAATATTGTAAAAATGTTTTAAATATACTTTGCTCATAAACGGTTTACTGTATTAAAAATAAATGATACCAATTTTTCGATACCAAATAGTTTGATCTGATGATAAAATATATAGAATTCCATATTATATTGTGGGTAGTCTTAGTACAGATTTTCGGATAATTTTTTTTCTGGTATGTTTATTTGAATACCTCCAGCCTATAAGCTAAAGCGTTTCATAGCATGTGTATGAGAAGTTTTCATTTTTTTTTTTAATTATCGAGTTGACTTCTAAATACATTTTTCTCCGACATTAACAGTATCCAAAGTTTGTCGATAATTTAATAAAACAATTTCCTTCTAATTACCTGTTTTATAACGTTGCCAAGTTTGTTCGTCATACATGATTAGTAAGTCGCTTAGTAACGGACAAATCAATTTTTGGTATTGGATCATTTAAAACTACTTGAACTTCTTCGTTAGTCGGTGCGTTTTCCGATGTCTCAATTCTATTGGAAATATAGGGTACTTGGCTGTTTTCCTTGGCTGGTGGTATTCGTCTTCTGTATCACTCAACGAGCTTGATTTATCGCAACTTGCCATCACTTAGATATTAAGACATCAGAATAGGTAAAGTTTGTAAATTACAAAGAATGAAGTTATAAAAAGAATATTTTTAAACAAAAGGTATATTTTATAAAAAAAGATACACAATTTTATACACAAGGTTAAATTTATAAAATAGTTAAACAACAACATATAGTTTTGGAATTCACATTGTATTATTCTATTGTTCACAAGTTGTAGGTACAGCAATATAGGATTGTTTAATTGCACGAACTATTTTATAATGACTTACCCATCGAATTTCTATTGCTTCGGGTATTTTTAATATTGGATCATTTAAAACTACTTGAACTTTATGAAGCAGTTGTTCTCGTTTAGGAGACTGATGAAACAGCTTATAAATTCTTTAAAACATGAAACACACGTTTAATTTTGGCAAATTTGTTGCGCATACTAGTCAGTTTTTTTAGAAACAAATCTACGAACTCCACTTTAATTTCCAGACATATTTGATGCCTCATTTAAACCATAAGCGATAATATTATAGTAGGACAAATTGGGCATAATTAGCACATTGCTTATTGCGCTTACGATTGTTTGAGCTTCGGTATCAGAAAACAAAAAACAATATAAAGAAATCTCTCAATTGGTTGATGATTTTTAACAAAACACACATAGATAATTCAGATTTATTCTTTATATTTGTACTTTCATTGGCCAGTAACTGGCACGACGTTGGCCGTCTTCGCTTTGTTGGACTTGGCTGCTCATCTTTAGAGTCTGAACGTGGTCTTTTCAGTCCTGATGATGAGCACGGCTGCGGGTCGTCCGAGTCTGTCACAATTGGGTGGTCTTCGTTGGTGACAGGCGGGCAAATCGCGCTAAAAGAAAATTGTTTACCGGAAATTTCTTTGTCTACCTTAGCATCTAAGATTTCTGAAGCACAACATAAAAGTTCACTTGCTGTAGCTTTACTGGTGTATGTTGAGCAATTGTTGATGTATTTTACGTATTATGTTGTGTACATTTTTAATAAATGATGTATAAATGCAAAATAAAACCGCACTAAAAGCTAGCAGCACATGGTCAGGTATGTTGAAAGACATTCCGTCCGATGCGCGCTTATTATAAGTAGCTCGATGCCTCTTTTCTTGCCTAACAAAAAACATGCGTTGTCCGGTTATGTTGTATGTTGAAAAACATACAACCGTTGTAAGCACGCAACAAAGCTGAATCTGAAACAAATCTGAATACACCGAAAATGTCTATTATTGAACACTTATTCTGCTATTTAGGGATATTTATTTGTCGATTATTTTTTCATACATAGTTGCATAGTACAAAGTGTTTAGTACATATAGTTTCACTGTTTTCTAAGATTTGTTCGCGTTCGTTCACGGTTAAAGACAAAGTACTTGCTTGTTTTTTCAAGCGTCGTGCAGAGGCATATATTGTTTACTTTACTTGTGTTCGACTCAAATGAAAAATTGGTTTATTTCGGCTGTTCCGTGGACCGTTGTATTGCGGTTACCGGAGGAACTTTGGCTAGTTGGAGTAGAATAAATTCGAAAGTTTCTTTTCGGTTATAAATATTGGGGACGTATTAATGCAATGTTTCTTCCGTAATAGGTAATCTATAGGTTCCTGCTAGTGCTCGGGACGGGATCCTACAAACAGTAATAAAAGTAAAAAATTACTATATATAACGTCGTTTAAAAAGTTCATAATATGTGCAAAATCCTAATTTTTCAGAACCAAAAAAAAAACTGATTTAAAAATTAACAAATCATATTCAAAAAATGAAAAGAACCATCAAATTAGTTTTTATACCCGTGTAATTATTAATATATCCTATAGAATGGAATTCCAACAAATATCCCGGACCTGTCACCACAATCTACTATATAACTATCCCACCAAATCCATACCATATCAACAAATATTACTTTTTTACTTCTCATGTACGCTAAGACACCATACGTGTTAGCTAAACCAGAATGTCATGAAACATAGTATACATTATATAATTATTATTTATCCTAATTCATTAAAAATAAATAAATTTGATTGTGCTAACTAGTGTTATTTTGTAACTAGGTATACATATATTTTTACATTTTATTTCCAATGGTTTATCGTTTATTTTTATCTTAAGTTGGCAATTTTTGACTTAAACTTGAAACTTGTTTCATGTTTGATGTCTCTCGAGCATTTAAGTGTAGAAGGGGGATGTTTGGAATCCCAATACATCTTTTATATGTTCTCAACATTTTACTACTAATGGTTATACTCGTGATTTAAAAGCAGAACTCCTAGGTAACTATACAATTTAAATTTAGCTTCAATGCATAGCCGAGAAAGAAATGTTTTTAGATCTGTAGACCTGTAAGCTCTCCCGGTCCATATGCCATAAATAGTATTTATCCGGCCGAAGGGAAAATAAATATCTCGGTTTTTACTTCTCATTCAGAAAGCAGACGTCACACTGGCACGACGTTGGCCGTCTTCGCTTTGTTGGACTTGGCTGCTCATCATCAGAGTCTGAACGTGGTATTTTCAGACCTGATGACGAGCACGGTTACGGGTCGTCCGAGTCTTTCACAATTGGGTGGTCTTCGTTTGTGACAGGCTGGCGAATTGCGCTAAAAGTATTACAGTATGTATTCCAGACGTTTTCTAAATACTATTTCTCGGATTTTGTTATCTGTCTTTGCAAATTTCTTCCTCGTCGTCGGTCCAGAAGTCTTCATTTATGTGCTTTAAGTGATTAAATAGGTAGCTTGGAAGGTCCCTTTCTAACGGTGCCATTTTAGCTACTATTTTACCAACTTAGTTCTATGATAATATAATTAAAATCCTATTCTTAAAAAATAAGCTCCGAACGCGTGTCGCGTGACTTGGATTTCGATAACTCTAAGAATATTATATAAACATATTGGAAAACATATTTTATCTTTTAAAAAAAATGTACAAGTGTAAGAATCGAAAATGATTAGTCATTTAGTTTATTTAATTGGTATGTGAAGGAGTTGATATAAAAGACGAAAATATTATATTTAAAACACAAGTTACATACTATATAACTTTTATATAGTTTGATCTCTACATTAAAGTTTGTCAAGTATGTAAAAGTAAAAATAATTATTTTTAGAAACAACTAACAATTTAGAATTGTAATTAAGAAACTTTGGAATTTGGTCATGTTTTATATTAAAATATTATGATTATTTATCCTACCCTTATTAATCAGTGATAAACAACAAAAACCTAATACAATAGGAATATTAGTGCTCTTGAAATATTATTTTATATTAATATTAGCAATAATATTGATATATTATGTAGATAGTTGTCTTCATCTTATCTTTTACCCCCTATCTCCCAAGGTTATTAGATAAAAGAGGTTGCTTCAATCCAAAAATTATAAATAAAATGGGAGTGGGGGTCCGTCACCCGTCGTTCAAAATTCCGGTGGCCGTATACGTCTAACGTAGTACAACCATTTTTTAATTATTAAAATAAAGTACTTTTATCGTTTTTAGATATAATATTCATATATATTATTATTTTTCTCTTGATCCTCGTCTTGTGAATATAATATATTTAATAGTATAAAAAATAATTTTATTTAACACCAGACCTAGTTTAAAAACTAATAAAAAAATAACTTTTTACAAAAAAAACATAATTAACTCTAGCTTAAAAATTTGACTAATTAGCTTACTTAAGGTATTTGTCAGAGTATACATTATATAATTATTATTTATCCTAATTCATTAAAAATAAATAAATTTGATTGTGCTAACTAGTGTTATTTTGTAACTAGGTATACATATATTTTTACATTTTATTTCCAATGGTTTATCGTTTATTTTTATCTTAAGTTGGCAATTTTTTTCTTATCGTGTTGTATTTATGGAGTTCTAAGTATCGTAATTTCTTTTACCTCATAAAAGCATACTTAAAATACAATTCATTTTAAACAAGTCAAAAAGTAATTTAATGTGCCGTTACTTGCTAAAACTATATTAACATTATTTTTATGTATACGTTTTTTATGAAAATAAATGATAAAATTAAATAAATTAATAGTATATACTAAAAGACAAAATATTTTTGGACTACAGTATATACTAAATAATTTAGAATAGACAAATTTTAAAATATAATATTTTTTTAGTACAATTAAATAGTAAATGGAACGTATTTTTAATAAATCAATTGTAATTCCATAACTGGAAAATATCACTTAAAACACTATTATTTTAATTTTTATCACTATTTATTACAACTAGTTAAGTAAATAATGATTTTGCTATTTTTTATAATTGTTTATTTTTATATTTTGTTTTCTAGAATATCTTAAACATATTTTAAATACATTTCGAAACATAATTATAATTAGATAACATTGTTAGTCTTTATAAAGTTAAAATTGTATTTAGCAACTTTAAGTGACTAAGAAAATAACTGTTCTCAGTGACTTGACCTTGGGATTATATAAATGGCATCAGACTTAAGGTGTTGGAAAGCTAAACATAAATAGATATTTTGTTTCGGTTTAATGTTACATTTAATTTATGAAAATGTTATATGATATGACACCATAGTTGGTGTTTGATGCATCAGCTTGGAATCCATAATTACCAGTATGTCCAGATGGAGGGTTGTTCATATTAGGCATTTGTACAGGAAGAGGTTGGGGCATGTAAGTTGGTTGATGTTGACTAGGTTGGGTTGGTTAATCTGTACTTACAACAAGATGTCGAATATGTAAATGTGAAATTAACAAATTAAGTTGGCGATAATACTTATTTCTTTAAACTTTTCACGTAGGTAAATTATTTTAATTTACAGAGTAAAATACAACATTCGCTTCTTTAACGGCAACGACATGTATCTTCTATTAAAAAAAAAAATGAGATTTTGGTATCAACGTTTTTATAATCTCTTTGCCGATTTACTCTACTATCAGTTTTTATATTCCCATCGTAGTTTTCAAGGCTATGTTTTAGAGTTTACAACACTTGATCCATTAACATCTATCATTGTCGAACAACAGTTACTCGAGTGGAAATCAAGGGGGTCACAGTGGATATAATTTATAGTAAACAACAACAACAATAATGGGGCCATACCAACAGGTCGTGAAAGAGTGAGTAGATGGGGCGATAGTAATGGCAGCCAACGACCAACCCAACCTAGTCAACATGCCCAAACCTCATCCTGCCTGTACAAATGCCTAATATGAACAACCCTCCATCTGGATATACTGGTAATTATGGATTCCAAACTGATGCATCAAACACCAACTATGGTGTCATATCATATAAAATTTTCATACTCATTTTATTATTCGACTCACAGAAAAAAAACATAGAATCATATTTTTTGGAAATTTTGTCAGCTATATTTTTGAATAAAAGAATATTTTTGATGATAATTGAAAAAAATTGTAAAATCATACTTAAAAAACAAAGTGGCGGACACTTCCGGTCTTCGGAGGAGTGATGAATTGCTTTTGGTCATTCAGGAGATAATAAAGAATATGTCTGCCAAGTTTCAAAACTTTCCGATTTTTTTCCAGATAACACCTGTTTTTGACCCCCATTGACTGGACTATACGGTCTACTGGCTATAGGCATCGGCCTGTCAGTTGAAACTTGAAACTTGTTTCATGTTTGATGTCTCTCGAGCATTTAAGTGTAGAAGGGGGATGTTTGGAATCCCAATACATCTTTTATATGTTCTCAACATTTTACTACTAATGGTTATACTCGTGATTTAAAAGCAGAACTCCTAGGTAACTATACAATTTAAATTTAGCTTCAATGCATAGCCGAGAAAGAAATGTTTTTAGATCTGTAGACCTGTAAGCTCTCCCGGTCCATATGCCATAAATAGTATTTATCCGGCCGAAGGGAAAATAAATATCTCGGTTTTTACTTCTCATTCAGAAAGCAGACGTCACACTGGCACGACGTTGGCCGTCTTCGCTTTGTTGGACTGGGCTGCTCATCATTAGAGTCTGAACGTGGTCTTTTCAGACCTGATGACGAGCACGGTTACGGGTCGTCCGAGTCTATCACAATTGGGTGGTCTTCGTTTGTGACAGGCTGGCGAATTGCGCTAAAAGTATTACAGTATGTATTCCAGACGTTTTCTAAATACTATTTCTCGGATTTGGTTATCTGTCTTTGCAAATTTCTTCTTCGTCGTCGGTCCAGAAGTCTTCATTTATGTGCTTTAAGTGATTAAATAGGTAGCTTGGAAGGTCCCTTTCTAACGGTGCCATTTTAGCTACTATTTTACCAACTTAGTTCTATGATAATATAATTAAAATCCTATTCTTAAAAAATAAGCTCCGAACGCGTGTCGCGTGACTTGGATTTCGATAACTCTAAGAATATTATATAAACATATTGGAAAACATATTTTATCTTTTAAAAAAAATGTACAAGTTTAAGAATCGAAAATGATTAGTCATTTAGTTTATTTAATTGGTATGTGAAGGAGTTGATATAAAAGACGAAAATATTATATTTAAAACACAAGTTACATACATTGATAACTTAATTAAATGGAGACATAATAATTGTTCTATATTAACAGAAGAAAAAAAAACATTTGTGTGTCATGTAAATCAATTAAAAAAACGTTTAATAAAAATAAAAACAGATGGAAAAATAAGCCAATAAAAAGAGTTCATCTAAAAGTAACACCTAACAAAAAGAAAAAATTAAAACTGTTACGTACTCAAAAAAAATATAAAACAGCAAAGTAATAAAAAACTAAAAGCGCGAATTTCAAAAATGAAAATGAAAATTAAAGATTGTCAAGAAAAATTAAATTATCTGAATGAAGATATTGTATTAAAAAAAATCCCGTCTGCTAATCATCAATTACTAGTTCAGGAAATATTATCTGCTTCGAAACGCAAAAATGTAAATGGCAATCGGTACACGGAGGATTGGATAATATTATGTCTTCTGTTACACATTCGATCTCCAGCAGCTTACTCATTTTTACGTTCAAATAAGATAATGTCATTACTAAGTGTTAGGACCATACGAAATTATTTATCAGCCATTAATACATCATGTGGTTTTGATAAAAACTTTTTTGAAATTTTCAAAAAGAAGCTGGAATCAAAAACTTCAATGCAGAAACATGGTATGTTAGTGTTTGATGAGATGGCTATTCGAGAAAATCTTAATACAAAATCTCATTCACTTACTTATGCTGGCCTTATAGATTTTGGCCAAAATGACTTGCAACAACTTAGCAGTGAATTACCTAAGGCAAATAGCTCGGATGACCTAGCTAACCATGGTCTTGTTTTATTATTTTAACCCTTAGCAGATACTTACACGCAGCCAATTGCTGTGTTTGCATCAAGGCGCCCTGTAAAAGGGAATACTTTAGTAAAATTAGTGATAAAAGCTTCACTATTTTTGGAAAAGCGGGCGCTTTAGTACATGGATTTGTCTCCGACAGTGCACTAACGAATCGGAAAATTTGGTCAGAACTCGGAATACCTGGAAACTTGAGAGTAGTCGAAGTTATATCTAACATTTTAATGACTATAATAGAACATTTTTTGCTTTCTCAGATACTAGTCATTTAATTAAAAATGTCCGAAACAGGCTTTTACAACTAACAAGAACTAATAGTCAGTATTTTATAATGTTTTGTGTTTAAAATTGTTCTTAAAATTAAAACTTTTTTAGGTTGATCTTGCACAGGGTCCAATAAAATGGAAACATTTCAAAATTGTTCATGATTATGACAAGTTATTAAACAATACCAAATTAAGCTTATGTCCAAAAATTACTGACAACCATTTAATTTTAGGAAATCCTTCTCTGAAAATGCGTGTACGACTTGCAGTACAAGTAAATAATTATAATAAACATAACTTTTATGTTATGATAATATGTTTAAATTATTTTAAAGTTCCTTAGGGAAATGTGACTATAATATAATCGAGACATATTTTATTATTCAATAACATTTCTGTATTTGATTTAAATAAAAAAGGTGTTGAGTAAATCAATGGCTGTTGGCCTTGAAGTATTACAAAAAAGGAAAACACCTGGCTTGGAGCTTTGTGAAGCGACTATTAACTTTTGCTTACGCTTTAATGATATGTTTGATGCATTAAATAGAAAAAATCCAATTCATGGTGTTCATACTGAGACTAATGATTATAAAGTTAGAAGTATTCCAAAATGTCTTACTGTTCCACTAAGTCTATCTAAAAAAAAAAATTACTAACTCCCCTGGTTAAATTAAAACTAGAATGCCTGATTAACATTTTTTTTGCATGTTGCATGTTTAACATCATAATCTGTTATTTTAATTTCTTTTTATATTGTGTAAGTCATAAAAGATACTCTAACTTGGATCAATGATTGGGAAATGAGAGTTAAAAGTGGAGAAATAAATGAACTCCAATTCTTAACGCCAAATACAGCGGAAGGTTTAAGAGTAACTTTGAATTCTACTCTTGAAATAATAAAGTATTTTATAAATGAATATAATTTTACTTATGTACTAATTGGAAAAATTACACAGGACAATTTAGAAGTATGTATATATTTTGTGTTATTTATTTGAATCATATTTCTTCAATTCTTTCATTTTTTTGTTTTTAGAAGTTTTTTGGTACGATTCGTCAAGCAGCTGGAGCAAACGATCACCCTGGAACTCCCACATTTCTCCAATTGTACAAACTCTTATCAATTTCTAGTTTGTTAAAACCCCCAAAATTTGGAAATTGCACGGTCGATCAATCAATAGATAACAGACCATTGATCACTGATAATAAGTGATACTTAATAAGTGATATGAAGCAAATTTTCAGTAATAATAGCAACAGTTCATCAGCATTAAATGAATTAAAAAGAAAAATGGATCGCCTAGTTGAAGATGGAAATTGGGAGTTTTCCGATGTTTTTGGACATGATTATTCGCTTCCACAAATAAAAGAATGCTTAATTTATTATTTAGTTGGCTATTTAACTAAACAAATCTTAAAACACACAAAATGTCAAGTTTGTATTTCTGCTTTTACTACGATGCAGTCATTTTGCAATATACCAGAAGCAGAATTGACGAATATGAAGTCTAAGGGCAGACTTATACATCCCAATTACATTTTTTACAAATTTATGTCAAAAGTCGAAGAATATTTTTCTAAAAATATTAATGATCCACACGTTTATACTAAAACAATTGAAGACATTATAGATAATGAAAACCTGAACTTTCCTAGTACCATTCACAAAGATGAAATATTTGCTCATGCAATACGGTATTATCTACCGTAAGACCGTGGGTTCTAGTAATGGGACTAAAGTCGTTTTAACATGAATCAATGCGTCTACGTAAAGTGATAACAAATCTGTAATAATCATGTTTTTGATAAAATGATGACTTAGACCCTTTTTGCATGAAGCAATTAAAATTGTAGCAAAAGATATTTTATTGTTATATCAAATAAATGTATTATAAACCTTTTAGGATATACTCCTTAAGTCCGACACCTTAAGCCTGATGCTATCCCATCTCTTAATTTACCAGCTGATTATACCCAAACCGATGAAGTTTCCACATCAAAATTAAACCATAGAAGTAGAATGGAATTGAAATCGAAAAAAACAGGTAAATGACATGTTAATGTATAATTTTTAAAATCTTCTTTATAATGATAAAATTAATAAATATTATGTAATTTTTTTTATAGGCTCAAAATGAGGTTATTGATTTGGCTGTCAATTCCCAAGTACAGTCAACCTCAAACATTCCATCAACTTTACTTGAGAACGAACCAACTTAGTCGATCGATTATAAATGTTTGTATGATGATCTACTAAAAGAACACGAAAAAATGCTATCATCAGCGTTCACCAAAAATCAGTTGGCCTAATTATGAAAAAAAAAACGGGTTAATGATGCATTACTTGATAAGATGTATGAAACATTTTATTTATGAGATGCGTTGGAAAATTTGGTCTGCAGATTTTTTTAAAAAGCTCTTTTGATGCATAAAACTACTTTTAAAAATTGTAAAACAATTTTGGTTGAAATATTTATTAACAAGTAAAATTAACTATGACACACTTGAAAACTTATTTTCACAACTGCGATTAAGAGGTGGGCTTGATGATCGCCCATCTCTTTTGAATGCCTTGTTCAGATTACGTATGATCATTTTAGGCAAAAATCCTGGTGTAGTGTCTAAACAAGCTAATACCACTGATTCAAATAATGAAGAGTTTATGATGGCAAATACGTTAAAACAAATTGATTTAAAAATGTATAATGTCGAAGAAAAAAATGAAGACACCGAAAGTAGCACAGCTACAATGAGTGAAGGTAGTTTTTCATCAATTATCAGCGAAGATAAAAACGAAATGGGAAAAGATGCAATAGAATATTTGGCAGGTTGGGTTGCAAAAAAATATAGACAGCAGTTTCCAGAACTTGGTTCAACTACAAGAAGGGTATAAGCCCACGTTGGTCACCATTTGTAATAGTTTAGATCAAGGTGTGTGGGTAAATGGGGAAAGATTATGGAAGCTGAAAGAGCTATTCTATACTCCCCTAACCTCTTCAAAATTAAACCATTACGCTAAATATTATTGTGATGTGTGTGAAAATGTTGTTATGTACGTACCTCGTTTGTAGTGAAGCAACAATGTTGAAGCAGCAGCTTGTAGATCAAATTAATTTATTACTTAGATTTAATAATGAAATACACTTGCGTCTAATTTAAATCAGTCACCTATTTTAGGAACTGATATGATTTTCTAACGCGCGTACTTACAAATGACACATCTATAGCTCACTCAGCGTATGATAATTATTTGCTTAAATGAAGTTGATGTTTTGTTTGTACCTTTTATACGCTTTTAACTTGGTGATCCTCTAGCATGCTACGTAATAACTAGTCAGAGGGCTACACAAGTTCGTTCAGAAGTTCAGTCAGATCAGGTTGTGATTATTAAGAAGCAACCGACCTTAAGGGTCGATATTTAACCTCACTCAACACCCACTACTCTGATTGACTTCCCTTAGCTAAACACTAATTAATTAACTATTTAACTACTTAAATTTTCCAATTGCTGGCGATAACATCCAAGTTCCAAGTGAATAATTTAATTCAATGGAATTGGATCCCTCGAGCTGCTTTACGCTTCTCAAGAGAATTAAACGAACCAGGCCAGTCACTCGGTTTATTTATTTAAGATATCCGTTTATACTTTTTATATAAATATTATACTAAAAATAATATATAAATAATTGATAATTGTGTGCGATATTAGTATTTGTGCGTACAATTGATTATAGAATATATAACTTATATTATGTAAAATGACATTATTTAATTGTGTGCAAGTATGTGATTTTTAGTGCATACAATATAATCATTACACTAGGTCCCAATCCGTTCCACAAACGGCCAAATCCGATTTTCTTCAAAATGTTTACCGACGAAGCACCTTTTTTTTAGAAGCAAGTCCAATAAATGTAATAAACAATGAAAAATATAAAACACTGAATGAATACTTGTATACTTTTCCTACACATATTAATTTACAAAAAGCTCACTATTTCAAAATTTAATTTTAAGGAGATAATTCACTTTTTCAATAAACAACACATATAGTTTCTATAATTACAAATATCAACTGTAAATAAGCAGATATTTCTTTTAAATTTTGTCTTAAATTTATAAATACATTGTATTAAAATAAATAACTTAAACGTATACTTACTTTGAACAAACACTAGTCTTTTTTAACATTGTCTGGGCAGCTATAACTTTCAGCTGGCTTTTGGCTAATGTTTTGTAGTGTTACAACTGAAACACATATATCAAAATAACAATCTATGTACTCGCAGCCAATTTTTAAACAGTAACAATATAGATCAATAGACATTTATTCATGTTTAACGATGGACAGTAAATTGTATTTAATAGTTAAGTATATTTACGTCATTAAATTCTAATACTTTTTTACTGTTATATAGTAATTTAAATATTTCATAGGTACAAAATCATCAATTTTTTCAGTATTAAAATTCTTAACGATGTCCTCTAGTTGATCAACTATAAATATAAATTAAATAAATTTGTTTTATTGTTTGAATTCACTAAATATTAATTTTGAGTAATCACTAGAATTAAGTTTTTCAATATTCTTTTAAAATGTTTTCTTGCCTACATCTGACCACATTTAAAAACTTTCTACAACAATTTTCAAAAATATTTAACACCTCATATTGTTTAATAAAACATAAAAGTACCTGTTCAATTTATAACTATTTTTGTATTTGTTAATGTATTAATACTATTTTACAGAAATATGTATTACATAATTATTGCATTCAACTAAATAGTTTATAAAAAATTATTTCAATTTATAATAATTTTTAATTTTACATAAATATATTTTTAATAATTAATGTATAAACACTGTTTTATACAATATTAGCTATAATTATTTTATCAATTAAATTTTACTTATAATTTATTACTGATTTATCTATTTGTTAGTCTTAATATTAGTATTAGAGTGGATACGATTGGGGTTGTTCAGTTAGCTGAAAAATATGTATTATTTTTGGGCGTTTTTCTCGATTTTAAAGAGGAAAGGGGTAACTTAGTAACTATATTTTTTAAATTATAGGTCAAAATCGGTCCAGCGGTGTAGTAGACATCGTGGGTCCAGAAACGCAAAAACATTTTTATAACACAATCATTATATATATAAACAGTATCCACAACCTACCTTGTCAGCGTCTTGAATATGTGTACTATCTGTGATGTGTTCACAGCTTGTGTAGCCACACACAATACACGGACTTGTTTGTATTTAAAAAATATTATATAATATAATCGTTAAACTTTAAATCATTAAATGATGTCACTCTTATAATAGTATCTACACGTGTATCGATCGTTATGGATAAAAATTGAAACGTAAAAGGCACAAGAGCATTAAAAACAAAACAGTACTTTTTATAAATTGTATGTGTTTTTCATTATTCTTTTTTTTTTTGAAGAAGAAGAAACCATCCAGTGATGGAACTCCAATGGCTGGAAGAGTGGAGATTAGGTTAGCAGGTCTCTACGCCATAAAAAAATATATATATTTCTACCTACTGTACATGAAATAAACAACTATAACAAGATTATAATACTAAAATCTGATAATAGAAACTATTATAATTTATTATATTATAAATTTCAGCGATCAGGCCCCTTTTTTTGTTTTAATTAAATCTGATTAATATATAATTATTTAATTTTAACTTTCTTGTTGAAATATTTTGCTTTGAAAAAAATTTGTCGCGTCGCACCGTCAGTCTTCGACTTGTATTTTTATCTTGAATTTGTATTTTCAACCTCGTTTTGATCATTTTAACTTGTATTAATTTTTAGTCGAATTTATTGTTCTTTAAAAATAATAAATTAATTTATAACTTTTTAATTATATGTAACATAATACGTAAATGTTTATACTGTGATGGCATTTTATAACTAAAAACAAAACATTTCTTTGTCACGTCAATCTAAATCCTATTGTAATTTGCGCCTAATTAGTATTTAATATTATAATACTTAATATTATGTACTTTTGCGCAGTACAGGATATTATGGCGTTCCAATTTTATACCAGGGATAGTTTTTTTATCATTGTTACATTATAATGAATATGTTTTCATATATATATATAGATATATGTATAGTGATAGGTACATTTATTATGTTTTATTTTAATTAGGTATTAAAAAATGTCTTTGTACTATGTAAAAAGTGACTGGTTTAAGAAGTCAATAATAATTGTAGTTCTTAAATATCTTATTTTATTCTTATTTTTAATGTTTATTATACCTCGAAATTGTATAATTTATTCGATTATCGTAAACAGACATCGTATACGCATGAACATACTTAGGACAAGAAAAATATGAATGTTACAATAACAACAAAATAAAAAATGTATTGTAATTTCGTTTTTTAAGACTCACAATACAACAGGCAATTTAATATAATATATTAAAAACGGATAAATATAATACATTTCGGGAAATGATTACTAAAAATTGATAAACATTACCTCCGTATTGAGTAAAGAAATTAATACTTGGCGCCAAAAAAGTTGCATAATCGGTACATCTGTGAAAACTATTTTAATAATACCGATTATTGCAACATCCAAAAAAACAAAATGACTCTGGACTGCAGTCCCTAAAAAATATACCGACGGCGTTGGTTAGTCATTTTTTTTTGTTGAGTGATGTATATCTGAAACAACAATATTCGGATAAAATTCCATGGAAAAACCGAGTTATTCTCTCCGGAACCAATACGAACTCTTTCAAAAAAATTACTTAATTAAAAAAAAAAATGTGTGTAAATATCTAATTTTGATAAACATACTTAATTTTGCAAAAAAAAAAGAAATATTTTGTTATTAAATAAGGAATTTTGATGGGTACTTTATCCGGACCGTTTGCATAAATGCTAAAGTAAAACAGGCGAGTGCAATAAAAACCGTAGCGCGAATGAGTATAAATTAATTAAAAAAAAAAAAGTCTTAAAAATATTCACTAGAAAAAAAGTTATTTAATTTGTCAAATCGTGACATATTGTGGGCCACCTTGTATGTTTATATATATAAATTATAATATATTCTGTTTTATTTAGTCACTCAATATTAGAACTCCATTTAGGTTATGTTACATCCAACACAAAATGTCTTTGTAATAATGGGCTGCGATTTGTGACACTGCTTAATAGCGTTGTAGGTTTTTTTTGGAGATAGGAGTTTTAGTTCAGCATCTTGAATTTGTTTTAAAAAATGTAACAAAACAAATTTTTAAATAACTAAAGTAGATTAAAAAATTAATCTAAAAATAACGTTTTTATGCGCCTTAAAAAGGATAAAATAACTCTCCGGGGGTCTTGATAACCAAATAGGACAGGTAAACTAGAAAAACGCGGGGCGCATCTTTCTACTTAGATATTAAAACCTAAGCTTTCATGCTAATGCATTAGGTTGTCTCTCATAATGCTGTCTCTCTAACCGAACGGATCAGAAAGTGATAGTATGACCTTTTAACGGAAATGAAATTTAATGGATTTCTTTGCCACTTGCCTTAAATATCATTGCAAATTGAAAAGACTTAATTGCTATTCTCTCCAAAGTTTGTTTTATGTAGGTTGCTTCAATTTTTTTTGTTAACTACCTACTTGCATAACATTTAAAGTAATGTGGTGCTCAATTTTATTTAGAAGAGAAAAGATGATTATGCGTGAATTATGAGTTAAGGTAGTTATTAATGAGAAGAGAATGTTATTATATATTCAGATGTGTAAAGTAGTAAAGATGCGCCCCGCGTTTTTCTAGTTTACCTGTCCTATTTGGTTATCAAGACCCCCGAGGGTTATTTTATACTGTTTAAGTTTTTAGTTATTTTGTTCTTTTTCATTTTCGTATGTACGTATCTATATATTTTAATGTACAATGTTATATAATGAATAAACATATTATTATTATACATATATTTTACATATAAATAATATTATTACAATATTATAAAATAAAATCCGCCCATTTCGTCTGTAAGCGGTGATTACATTAGAAAAGGCTGCATGGTCAGAAAGATTATCATGAGAATTAGTAATCAATTTAAAAGCTTATAGTTTTAGATTTATTACTGTATAAATTATCATAAAAGTTGTAAGAAAATGCAAAAAAGTGTAATGATGGGAACGAGTTTAAACCTGGTACCGCTCATATCTGAGCACTGTTCACGCCCAAACGCACCATGCATAATTTTTGCTGGCGGGTGAGAAATAAGTCTTTTTGAATTGCAAGATTCCACCCGGAACGACAAACAAGATTGTGAGTTCATAAAAACGTTATAATTATAAAAATAAAAAAATAAAAAATACCATAAGTTTATATTTAAAATATTTATTAGGTGTGTTAAGAATACCCAGAAAAAAAAGGACTGATCGGTATCAAGAGTTATTAGCATTTTGAGAAATAAGATGGAAGAAAAGCTATAAAACTATTGAATAGAAATTATAAATGTTTTTTTTTTAATTTTAGACAATTAAAATAATGTAACTAGGTCAATGTTGTTTTTGTTTTGGATATATTTCTTATTTAGTGCATTGATGTATTGACTAACGGGTAACTGTTTGAACAAGCGTACAATAAACATGAAAACAAATAAGTTTAACACAAAATATATGTTCTTCTTATTTCAATAAATAACACAACTTAAAACGAGTTTTCGATACGTTTCCGTTTAGAAAGTAAATATAAAATTATTTAGAAAAGTAACAAAACGATAAATCCATTGAATATTTTTAAAGGGCTTTAAATAAATATATAAAAAAAATAGTACAATTTTATTCACGACGACATGTAGGAATTTTTCAGGCACCTCAAGACCAATTGCAACAATATAGATAAAAATTGAATACTATAATTTAATAATTATAAATTTAATTATAGCTTTTGTATGATTATTTATATTTTAGTTTACCTCTTTTTTTATAAAAATAAGTATTGATTACATTTTTTTTTAAATAGTAGGCACACACGATATTTGTCCAAGAGTAGTTCTTTATTAAATATATTATTATTTGTTGCTTAAAAGGGTTTAGTAGTAAATTTTGTTGTTTTTACTATAAATATTATCATAATGAATTTTCTAGATAATATATCGTTGAAATCAATACAAATATTAATGTTATTATGACTGTAATATTTTGGCTATATATGTGTGCCATTTAATTATCCATCATTTATCTAATTACAAAATTTCAGATATCACAACAGATATCTACAGGTTTTGCGACATCTCGATCTCAATACAAAGCAAATACCATAGGTTCAAAAATATTAATAGTGTTTAAGAAAACTATTTAAATAGTAACAATTGTGACGCAAATAATTAGGACCGAAAGAAATAAAAACGGAAGAACTTAAAGAACTTATAGCGTTATCAGTTATTACAGTCACTAAATCTCATTGAGAAATCTAAACCAAAACTCAGTGTAAACTAAAACAAAAACAATGGCTGAACGATAAAATCTCCCATTCTATTTCCGTTATTCACACTCTATTTCCCCTTCCTTCTGAGCGCCGGTCAATGATTTTAATTTTGTATATATTATGTTTTTCTAAATCCAAATTGTATCTATAGTTTATTTTCAATTTTTTTTTTTAATATTTTAATTATTATTATTTTATTCTAATAAAATTATAGCTTAATTATAGCGTTTGCTGAAAATAATAAGTCATTTTTTAATTATTATTCATCATAAAATGTACGTTATTCCAATTTTACTACTTTAATATCGTTAAATTGGTTTCAAATTTGAATATTTGTAACCGTTGAAACATATTTCATAAAACCAAGATATAATATTAAAAAAAAAAAGTACTATTTCGTCCAATAATATATTTTAGTGTTTTTCATTTCGAAATTTCGGCATAGTCAATAGTTGGGCCAAAATAAATTTCAGTTGAAAACAATGTAAAACCCAAGAAAAACACAGTCTAAACTCCGAATTGAAGTTTAATGCATGTAGGTACACCATAAATCATAAAAAAAAAATTAAAAAAAATGAACCACCTGTGGAAATAAACGAACATAGTTACACTATGGAAAAACCTATTTTTCTGATTTTTCGGTCGAAATACAAGCCCGTCCATAAGTTACAAGAAGAACATATAGTTTCATAAGCTGATCAAGTCGATTATTGTCTAAGAAATTCTGGCAGCTCAACAAGCTTCAGTAAGTATTTCTATCAAACTCTAAAAATTGTGATTACGTTTAAAACTAAAAAGGCATATTAGCTAACGAGCCAAAAGATTAATAGTGAAAAAGACAGTATAAAATATTTTTTATTGCTAGTAAAAAAAAAAATGTATAAAAAATATCGGGTCTTGACAGCGTTCTCAAACAACGTTTTTGAGCGAACGGTTTTCTTACACATTTTTTTTTTACCAAACCAGATTGAAATATTGCGTTATTCACTTTTTGGAGAAAATTCTATAAAAGAGTTTTCATTTTTTCATCATTTACTTGGTGTATACTATAGGGTGTAGTGAATAATTTTTGAAACCGTTTTCATAATACCTTACAAAAGTAGCGTTTAGGTTAATCCAAACCTAAATAAAAAGATAAATACACTGTCAAGACAAATGAAATGACTTTTATTCTAGTGAATATATTTAAGATTTTGTTTTTTAAATTAATTCATACTCATTTGCGCTATAAGAGTCACGTTTTTTATTGCATTTAACTATTTTACTTTTTAAAAATTATTTTTTTTACATTTCTTGTTACACTAATTTTATAAAATTTAAGATTAAGAATAATTGGTTGAACATTTTGACTGATCGACAACCAGTTTTGAATGCTTACTTTTAAAGTAGTTTAAGCTCAATGTTTATGATGGGAGGTGGAGTGCAGTAGAGTAATGCGCGCATTTAAAAATAGCTCTACTAGCTTAGATTGCATGGGAAATGAAAAACACGGTGCTTATAGCGCAAATGAGTATAAATTAATTTAAAAAAAAGAGTCTTAAAAATATTCATTAGAACCAAAGTTATTTCATTTGTATTATTTTTGTGAAACACCCTGTACAATTTTTATTTTCAGAATTTTTTTTATAATCACAAAAAATATTTGGGTTTATCCCACTGAACTAGCTTACTCGGATGAAATCACTTAAAAAAAAGAAGGCTTTGATGCTACTTGTAAACACTGCACCTTACTTTAACAATTTTTCAGTGTTCTGGTTTGTACTCTGCTTCGAAAGTGATTTTATCACTTTCAGTTGTAATAATTACAGTAAACCTGTAACCTGCACCGTCCCCACTATGTCCCGATCCTAGTGTCTAGACCGCTAAACTGTTTTTTTTTTTATAGCAAGGTAGAAATCGAACTTGAAAGATGATTTTTCAAGCCAAAATTGTAGATAGTTCACCCTCATGCAGTTAGATAAAAACAAAAGTTTGGTCTCTGTTAACTATTGAAATTGCATTGTGTAATAACGCTATTGAAAATACAAAATTAAAAAAGCTTAATAAAATATGATTAGTGTATGCAAGACTACGCATAACACTTCTTAATTACCCATGATAGATTTAAATCAATAATAATCATTATTTTTTAGTAGAAAGATGGTATCTCTAAAACATTTTTTCAAATAGGTACATTGGGGTCTAGTTAAAAAAATGCAAACAATTATTTAGTTAAAAAAAAGTTGTTATTGTATTTTTTAAAGTTTATATAACTATATATATAAATATATACAGGGTGTAATGTAAAACTCTACCGAGCTTCAAATAAGGTATTTAGGATGCTCTATGGGTACAATAAATTATATTCATTTTTTTTCAACTATTTCAAATAGAACTCTTATCTCATTAAAAAATGGTCCTACGAAAAAAATAATTCCAGATTTGTAATCGAGGGAAAAGTTCTTGTCGAATTGATATGAAACATGATTTTTTGGTATCTGGCCACACATGCGTCCACAGAGTGGCTACCGAGTGGCCACTTAGTGGCCGGTATGTGACCAAAACCTACATAATATGGAATTTTACACATCATAGTGGGTTAGAATTTTATCTTCAATTCAATGGTGTTCTTAGAATTATTTTATATTCAATATTTCTGAAATTATTTTGGTAAAAAAGTAGTTTTTGTGATATAAGTTTGTTTTTAATATTATTCCCTAGTGTCCCTAGTATCAAGAATTATTTTTTTTTTTTAATACTCGAGACATCTCAAATTGGAAATTTAAAACAAATTAAAATGATTCTAACCGAAAATGATATTATTTCCCATGCCATATGTTGGTTTTGGTCACATGCCGGCCACTCAGTTACATATCAATTCAACAAGATTTTTTCTCCCGATTTCTAATCTTTAGTTATTTTTTTCGAAAGACCATTTTTTAATGAAATACGAGTTCTATTTTAAATAATTAAAAAAAAAAAAAAAAGGAATACCATTAATTGTACCCATAGAGCATCCTAAATGTCTCATTTGAAGCTCAGATGAACTTAACATTACAACCTGTATATTTATCAAATAAATAACCGCCTCGCAAAACCAAAACCTTCTAATCTCGGCACTGGAGACAAATGTGACAAATATAAATTAATTTTATGTTTTTTTTTTGTAGATAAAAAATGAAACTTCTCTGTTTTATTATGTCTTTTATCTTAGTAAATGTTTCCGCTGTTAATGTGGGTAATTATTTTTTTTATCTATTACAAACTTAGGGTAGGTAAAAAAAATTTAAAAAAAATACAAAATTTCACTTTTTTTTTACAGCGGAGTATAAGAAACAGGTTTTAATTGCTAGTCAGTAACATTTTTGTTTTATAAAAAATAGTTTATAATATTTACTGTTTTAATACATATTTTTTTTAATTATGTATTACAGATGAATCTATCAAGGAAGCTGGTACAGGTGAGATATATTTTAAATTAATATGTTAATGTTACATAAATATTTCGTTGTGTGTACCTAATTGTCAAGTCATGATGTTATGGTTAAATATTATTCTGAGTATTTATACCATGGTAACTAGTTGGGTTTTATTTCAATCATATAGTACAGCCCAAATATTTTTTTATTTATTATAGATAGATTGGAGCGAATAATTGAAGATATGATTAATGAAAAAGAATATTACGAGCATTTCGGTAATCATAATTAAAATAACCATAATAATAAAAAAAATATAAAAGTAGAAAAAAATATTTGAAAATAATAAAAAAATTACCATTTAAATTGCAATTATGAGTGGTTTCAATATTAAATTTTTCTCCGAAATCTAAATGGAATCTTTATGAATGAATACTGATATTGTTGTGTAAAATAATATGTAGATAAACCACTCGCTTAAAACAAAATATGTTAGCAAATTGAGCCGATTATATTTTATCATTGAGAAAACCAAACATAAATGTATCATATAGGGTTCATGTGGTTGTTAATACACCACATAACTTTATGTGTCCGTTAGAAACCCAACTTTCCCATAAGTACGACTAAGCAACAAGAAATTGTTAATAACCAATAAATAAGTACTGTTAGCTCTGTCAACCTCGTCTGAATATTATGATTTATTCTCATTCCCACAACTGCTTCAATTCGACCATTGTATTATCATAAAGATACCCTAGTCAATTTAATATAGTTTTTTTCTACTTTGCCCCTAGTCTTTTAATTTATAATATTATAAAATGCAATAACTTATAATATCAAACCAATGCCAATATTATTAATTTATGTAATGTCAATTTCAGGCAAAATTAATTTTATGATCGCCATGCCGGGTAATAGTTTTCGTTGAATTTTATGAAAATAATTCCAATATTTTATTCCTATTGAATTTTCCAAAGAAAATCCCGTGGTGTTGAATACAGGGTGATCATTTTATCGTGAATCACTCAATATCATATCATACGGTTTAATAAGAATTTCAATTTTTTTTCATACAATTTGAGCATTTTATAGCAACTTTTGAAACCTGCACGACAACGCATACATTTCATTCAGTTTTTAAATTTAGTAAAATGTACTAAACATGTTGAACGATCAATAAACAATTTTGGATAACTACTTTTGAAGTTATTGAAGTTTCAAGTTTTATGCAGGAGGAAATGGGAATGTTGTGTTTATTTTTATCTGCGCGCATGGTCCAAAAGTGGTTATCGAACGGTCAACATTTTCAGTAGACTTATCCTAATTTAAAAAGCTAATGAAATGTATGCGTTTTCATTTGAGTTTCAAAAGTTACTATAAAATAAAAAGATAGTTGGGTGAAGGGTAAAACAAAACAAATTGATATCACATTATTTAAAAGGAATATTAATAAAAAAATATATCATCTTCATAAACCCTATGCGATATCGAGTGGTTCACCTTGTATACAGTGGGGCACATGTCTTCCGAGTTACTAATACACACGATTTTTTCTACCTTGACCTTCAAATCCCTGTTTATAGTAAAATTTCTAGATTAAATGCGATATCATTAATTTATGTAATGTTAATTTCAGAAAAATCAGAGATTTGCGCTTCGGTTCCGGGTAATAATTTGCATTGCACATTATAGAAGTGTTTCCACACTGTAATTTGATATTCTTTATGCATACAAGTTTTTTGTTTTTAATTTCAGTTCGGCGGGATATTGCCTATAGCGTATTAGACAGTAACCACATTTTTATATTACACTAGCTGTGTTACCCGGCTTCGCCCGGTGTTTGAAACATACAATATTATTAGCATCATTGTTGCTATAGTGAATGCACTGACGTAGAAAAATCCGACCAAGAAATAATGTTTTCCATAGAGGAAAATTTTTCTTAACATCATAAAAAGAAACTAACTACCAAATTTCATACTCATAGCTTCAGTGGTTCCGGCTAGGCGATGATGAATCTGTCAGTCAGGACATGCTATTATATATATATATATTTAATATACTTAACGACAATTAATTGTTTAAAACAACTTTGAGAACAATCATATTATGTACCTATTGACAAATACCCCTATGACATTTTGGTTTTCATCATAAAAAACTATGTAAGTACATTAACATATATTTTGTTTTACGTTTTAGAGGCGATGGATTACCAGGAAGTGATGGGATGGAAAATAAGAGACATTTATAGTAATATAAATATAAATTTAAAAAAACTATAATATTATACTAGTTCGTAGATCTAGAGAAAAACTATTAAATATTCAATTTAAGCCCCAGTCATTCGAAATTTAATATAAACTGACTATTAGAACGTTGCTATTGGAAAATTTTTAAATGTATACAATAATGGTTTACATTAATTACTAAATTATCTCAGTTTTAGAGTGACTGTTATATAAAAAATATATAAGGGTAGACGGGGCAGATTTTAATGAAAACCATATCATTATTTTTTTTTTGGAAAATTTAAAGTTTACATGTTCTAACCTGTAGTTTATAGTGTTTTCTTAGTGCAAATAGTTCTATCAGCATTATTCAGATCTATCCCATCTTCCCAAATACACCCTACATAGTTTTATTAAATGGCTAATGATTAATTGATGTATTTGTTACAGGAAATATTAAATATCCTAATATTAATCAAAACCAAAGTAAATACCATTTTTTTCGATAGTCATAAATAGCCTTTCTTGCTTCAGTGTTGAAAACTGCTTCATTTTAATTATTTTAGGTCAAAAAACGATATGTATTTTTATTATTTCCTTTCAACAAGGTCAATAATATAATTATTATTTTCGTAGATTTTGCACTCTTAGATTTAGATGCCCTTGGAAGAGAAAGAAGAAAACATACTAGACCAGCTTTAAAAAATATAATCGAACGTATATTAGGTAAATATGGAATTGTTTGGGTTTCGAATCGTTAATACATAAAGGGTACAACTAATTTGAGTTTTTAACAACCAAATAAGTGATGACACATACTTTCTTGTAATACAAACAGCATAGCTGTACAAAACGGACACCATGCATATTATATTATTTTTTATGACTTTATCTTAACACATTTTATAGTCGTATCCATAAAAGTATAACCGTAAAAATGTTAGTAACCAGTAAGCTAATTTTAGCTAATTAATGAAAACAAATTTCTTAGATGCACCAGAACAGAATGTATCGAATGCTGACGCTAAACTTCGGATGTGTCGTTTGTTAGGAGTATACATGAGTACACAAGATCCAGAAAATTACATTAAAAATATCGAGTCTCCTTCAATACATGGCGATTGTATCATATCGGATGGAACTACACAGAAAATATACAGAAAAAACGGATCCAAATGGGAGCAAATTAGGGAAGACGGCTCATTGGTGGAACTACTAAAGGACCAGTTAACCCGTTTGACATCCACGGTCGAGGATTTAACTTTATAAATCGAATTAAATGTTAACAACGTACTATCATTATCAAAAATGTCTTTAAACACAAGTTTTAGTATATATTTATTATAATAAAAAAGCTATATTGATAATCAATATCAGTCCAATACGTAAAAAAATTGTTAGTAATCAAATTAAATATGCTCTTCTATAATTATTTAGTATCATTGTCAAAGTTTTCATTTTTTTTTTAAATTTTATATTACACTTATAGCTGTTAATTAATATAATGTATATCATATTAAAAAGATTTATTCAAAATTATACTCACATCTGTTGCTTATGTGTAGATTTAAACAGACAAATAATATTTTACCACATTATAGAGAATATAATTCGGAAATTGTTTAAAACAAATATATATACTGATGCTTTCCCCATCAATAGCTAATTCTTCATGTTTTATTTCTATAAGATTAAGATTATTTTGCACTCCATCCATGTATATCTGTGTGGGGCGACAAAGTGGTCTTCTATCGTTTCTTGGGTCAATTATTGTTCTTGAATCCTGGCTTTCAGATACAATATCCGATCTATAATGTTGCTACACGAAAAAGTGGTTCGGCTGTTTATTGAAGATCCAAACACATCGTTGTACAAATTATTTATTATTACTATATAATTGGAAATAATTATAATTTATATAATACATTTGCACCTACCTACTTAAAAAAAAAGAACTACTAGACATTACTCGATTATATACTATTTACCTCAGTTGGAGAATTAGGGTAACATGTAGTAATAAACTGACCAACTGTTACTAAAACGTTAAAAGACGGCAACAAAAGTATAATTTTTCAAATAATTTTTTCGTTTATCTAATATGAAATGTAACATTAAGGAACGACTAGAAAAGTGAAGTTAGGCAAATCACTATGCGTGTAAAATTTTCATTAAATAGCACTAATGTTTTTACTAAAAAATATATTTTGCTCAATTGCGTACAAGATGCTTATGTTTCAATACACACGCTGTAAATAATATTTAATAAAAAATAGAGTCTAGTTGAGGGGCAAATAAGCTTATACGGTACAGTATAACTACTCGAAGAACAGTTTAAATAGTTTACAATGGTATAACTCTTCTAAAATTATAAAACACCATTGTGTTTATATATTAAGTAAGTCAACGGTTTTTTATATTTAAAAAAAAAAAGAAAGTTTTATTATGGTTTTTACTCGGATATTATAACAGCAGTGGAATAAGTGGAATTTTTGATAAGTTTTATTTTATTAATATAAATAAGAATAAAATTAAAAATTCATGACTGTAATGGATATAATGGAAATCATTAAAGCAGCATTATTTAAAAAAAAAACAGTCAAAATGCATAATATAATATAAATATAAAAATTAATGTCTGTTTTTTGTTTGTTTGTACATCCTTTATGCATTAGTACACCATTCATATAATATAAATGAGAACAAATATAATATTTCATGACTGTAACTTTTTCGACGAGGTGTACGTGTAAGCACACAATTCAACAAAGGATATAATGGCGATAATTCTTTTAAAAATCAAAAAAAAAAATATATATATATATAACAACCTTGTGTGTTGTTCGCTTATTGCATAAAACCGCTTAAAACTAATTGCCGTTGAATACATAGATATTATTCAATTCTTCGTCTGGTGTTGATATGCACTGAACGTTCTTTTATTATTGGCATTGTAGGCTAACCAATAATTATTGTTACACTTAAGGATCGCGTGTAATATTATGATATTATCGCTTCGATAGAAATGAAAATTAATGCGTTGATGTTACCAACACTGGACGCGATCAATGAAATGTACAGTGAGTTGGGCACGACCGAGACAAGAATATACCTCGGCGTAGAAATTCTAAAGGAATGGATGCGAAAACAACCTCAACTTCCTAACCCGGACGATATGAATTTTTTTTAAATTTTATCCCTATACTTGGCAGAATTTAAAAAAAAAATCCAAACCATGGTTTTTCTACTAACTAAGACCCCTAGAATTTTTTTTATTAAAGCGTGTATTTGACGTATTCAATAATCGTATCATTTAAAATACCCTACCTATTAGAACTAATAGAATAAAAAAATATTTAAAATAGTATTTTATAATAAGTTTACGTAGAGTAGGTATTATTCTTTAACTGTATGTATACGTTTGTTTATATTTTGTATTAATCAAGAACAATTGTTTTTAGGAAATTTCTTAAAAATAAAATAAGATAAAAATGAACCCGAATTTAAAAAATGGATATTTTATTTACTGTAATAAAAAAATAAATATCTATAAGTACAAAAAAATTAAAATATATCTAATTATTTATTATTTTTATAAAACTTTAAGTATTTGACTATTAGGACATCTTAAACTTTTGGATACAATCAATAATTCTGGTGTACGAAGCATAGTATCTTTTAGGATACATGACATTTTATACATAAAAAACCAAACAAGTGATTGGCTTTATTTTAATATTAATTTAATATTTAGACGTATGTGATCTGATTCTAAGAGCTGAATTTAATATATTTAGGTTTTAAAATGTAAAAAAATGTGCTAAAAGTCAGTCCAAAAAAAAAAAAATTGAAATAATAGTTGATAACATGATTTTAGAAACGATATTACAAATGTAATCCATGATATCAATAACCGTAATGGTCTCTCCAAAAAAATATTCCATGTATGTTTACACTGGAATATTTATTTCAATTTTGGGTATCTTTATATAGGTACATCGCCAAGTTAAGTGTAAAATCATGTTTTTTTTTGCATTTTAACATATCTTAATCTCGTAACGATATAGCATTCTTATTACGAAGTTATCGAATAATAATAATAATAATATTATTGTTTAGACGGTGAAAAAAAGTGGATGAATGTCGAATCAAAAATATTTTGTTGATGTGCAAGAATAGTTTGGAGAAAACCAAAACAGCACTGGACCAACACTACACTATAAAACGTTTAGTACTCGAGTATTTCTTCAATTGGGATCCCACTAATCCAGAGTTAACTCCATCAATGGAACAACCGTTAGTATCTAAATGATATGTATGTATTATATTATATTTCGGTCAATTTAAATGGTAATGTTTGTCGTTTTTAATAAACAAAACGGCGGTTCTTCACATACGGAATAGGATAAATCATTGACTTTTATAATGTTTTTAGTTTTTGACATTTTCATGTCTTAGCTCTGGCACATAACCGAAAAAACTGTTACGAAAAACTTGTTCAAAAATGGGGTTGGGGGTGGGAATGGGGATGTGGTTGGGATAGGGTTGGTAATGGGGGTTGTGATGGGGATGAGGATGTTTAGTTTTTTAAAAAAATTATTCGGTACTTCAACGAGACATGAAGATGCTCTTTCGTGGTTGCAGACTCGTCTGAAAAATGCTTTGTTTTAAGAACGATCTATAAATTTTAAATAAAACGTCCTTAGGTGTTATGAGTAATTTACTAATATTTGATTAATAAACGTTAACTAATAGGTAAATTGTTTTTCAGATGTGTCTTTCCATTTCCAAAACCTACACACGAAGGCTACAGAGTAAGCCTGTATTGTGTAAGGGATGGATATGCCGATTGTAAATATGTATTTAATGATATTGTTAAATTAAGTGTTATGACACTCGATCTCAGAATCGGTAAGTTAGATATGTGTAAAAAAAATATTGCCATTTTGGATGATAAAAATTTGACAATGAATCACGTAGCTGCCATGTTACCGAGTATTAAGAAAGTCGTTGCAAGTTATCATGTAAGTACATTTTTGATTCGAGCTCTAAGTATTATTTTACACACTAAGGAAACTACAGGGGGGCTTACAAAATATTATGATTAATGAATCTAAAGACAACGTTACACCTGTAAATTTTTTTTGAAAACATGGCCATTTTGATAGGTTTTTAAAGAATGTTGACTACTTCTAGAATAAAAACCCCTAGCATTAAACCTGGAGGATATATATATTTACATATATGTAAAATTTAGAGGTGTGCATTAACGGAATTTTATAATTATATTTAGTAATTCTGCGTTGTGATCTAGATTAGAATAATGTTATAATGGCCACTGTGGTAATCGAATACGATATTTAAATACCAATAAAGTATTAAGTGATAGGTAATCATAAATGATTTTATCAGCGCTCTATTAGTACACTTTTAAGTTCACCGCTTCTCTTACAAAATTTAAAACAGCCCCTAAAAATGTATATAGATTTAGTCTGGTTTATTCTTCTTATGATCTCCCTAGTACTACGGCAATCTTACTTCCCAAATATGTGTATTCAATATGTTCCATTCTTTTTAACACAATATAGGTAAGGATTTTTGTCGCAATGCGATATTTAACTTAGCGTTCTATGTTATTCACGTGTTTTTGCCGTTATTTTCTTTGGAATTGGTACAATTATGCACTTTGTAAAATCTCTTGGTACTTGCCCAGTTCCATACATTTTTTTGGATCAGTTCATAAATTAGTATGTTATAACATTTTAGGCAGAATTTCCATCTCGGGTACATTCAATTCACGTAGTTAATATAAACAGTTTCGTACAGCCAGTATTAAATATGGTTGTTAGTGATCTAAAAAAGAAAATTTCCGAAAGTGTAAATTATTTGGGTTTTAAAAGTTATTAGGATGCATTTCAATAAAATAATATGTTTTATAAGTGTTTATTCACAAATCGGCCGAAGAACTGAAAACTTACATAGATCCCAGTGTACTTCCACTGAACTAGACAAAGCGGAAACATATAACCCTCTGACTACCAAGGTAGAAAACGACCAGCTCCGTTCCATGGAATATCAAGTCTTGAATATCAAGCATTGACCCAGCTTATGATGAAACATTAAACGGTTACCTGTGCAAACGGACCACCACTATCGACTCCGATAATGAAGATGATATAGATGAAGCGGAGTGAGAATCAGTATCTGCGCTGATGGAACTTGATATAGGTATGTACCTACTCAACTACCCACCTTAGAGGAGAGGGACGTATATAACTGTGGAGGGACGTGTGTGTATATTTTCTTTTTATAAAAATGTCGGTATATAGGCACAAATTTTGTTAAATTTTTTATATATTTTGGTACTCATGTATGTATTATTGTAATTTTTCTGTTTATAAAAATGTTATTATACCCGGAATAGGTACGTTAAACACTTCAGAAGGTGAATTTTTGGTTGAAAAACCCCACTTATCGATGAAATGTACTTTTCCGACTTATCTATTGGACGGATTTCAATTTTTATTTTGTTTATGAGAGGCTTACTATCTTTTCTACGGGAGCTAAAAGTACATACAACACGAATCAATTAATATCGGTTCAATTTTCCTCGCAGGACACAAATCACGACAAAGCAATATATATATGTATATGGGCTATTAGTTCTGTCGGACAAGTTTGATTCCTACTCTTCTTTTTTTGTTAATTTCAATTTTGAAAACATTTTTGTTTATTTTATTTAAGATGTTCCTACCACCGTTAAT
This sequence comes from Adelges cooleyi, assembly GCF_023614345.1. Lineage (NCBI taxonomy): Eukaryota > Metazoa > Arthropoda > Insecta > Hemiptera > Adelgidae > Adelges > Adelges cooleyi. The sequence continues at coordinate 1,120,697 of NW_026096129.1, read as the reverse complement.
CGTCTACGGACACAATGTTACGTGCTGCGTGTTTACAACGGTTTTATGTTTTTCAACACAAATGACTGGATGTTTACAACGCTTGTTTTTTATTGGCAAAAAGAGAAATCAAGCTACTTATAATAAGCGCGCATCGGACGGTATGTCTTTTAACATACCTGGCCAAGTACTGCCAGCTTTTAGTGCGACTTTATGTTGCATATATATATATTTATATATATAATTTATTAACAAATTTACATAATATAATACGTAAAATTTGTCAACATTTGCTCATGTTACACGAGTAAACCTACAGCTAGTGAACTTTTAATGTTGCGCTTCTGAACTTTTATATGCTAAGTTAGACGAATAAATTTACAGTAAACAATTTTCTTTACTGGCCGATGAAAGTACAAATATAAAGACTAAATCTGAATTATATATGTGTGTTTGTTTTGTTAAAAATCATCAACCAATTGAGAGATTTATTAATATTGTTGGTTTTTTTTTCTAATACCGAAGCTCAAGCAGTTGTAGACGCAATAAGCAATGAGCTAATTATGCATAATTTGTCCTACGATAACATTATCGCTTGTGATTTCGATGGGACATCAAATATGTCTGGAAATAAAGGCGGAGATCTTAGATTTGTTTCTGAAAAAACTGACTAATATGCTCAACAAATTTGACAAAATTAAACATGTGTTTCATAATGTGATTTTTATAAACTGTTTCAACAGTCTCCTAAACGAGCACAACTGCTTCATAGAGTTCCAATAGTTTTAAATGATCCAATATTAAAAATACCCGAAGCAATAGAAATTCGATGGTTAAGTCATTATAAAATAATTTGTGTAATTAAACAATCCTATATTGTTGTTAATCCTACAACTTGTGAACAATAGAATAATACAATGTGAATCCCAAAACTATTTTTTGTTGTTTAATTTTTTTATAAATTTAACCTTGTGTATGTATCTTTTTTTGTAAAATATATCTTTTGCTTAAAAATATTCTTTTTAGAATCTCATTCTTTGTATAACTATAACAAATTACACTAGAATAATACAAAGTTAATTCCAAAAATATTTATTGTTGTATAATTATTGTTTATTTTTTGTTGTATAATTATTTTTTAATTTAACCTTATGTATAAAATTGTGTAGGTATCTTTTTTTGTAAAATATATCTTTTGATTAAAAATATTCACTTTACACTTTACAAAATTATTACAAATTACATTTTATCTATTCTTTATTATGACTTGTTCTGCGCTAAAACGATGGCTAGTAGCGATAAATCACGCTTGTTAAGTGATGCCGAAGTTGAAAACCCCCCCCCAAAAAAAACGACCAAATATCATTGTTTTTTGTATTTCCTAAAACTATTTATTGTTGTTTAACTATTTTATAAATTTAACCTTGTGTAAAAAATTGTGTTTTTTTGTTTTGTAAAATAAATCTTTTGTTTAAAAATATTCTTTTTATAACTTCATACTTTGTATAACTATACAAATTACAACAAAATAATTACAAATTACACTTAACAAAACATTACCTATTTTTATTATAACTTGTTCTGCACTTAAGTGTTGGCAAGTAGCGACAAATCACTTAACCGTTTACGAGCAAAGTATATTTAAAACATTTTTACAATATTATTGAAAAATGTATTTTATACTTGGGTGAATTATTATTAAAACTTCACTGCGTATAAGTGCATTTTATTTACATAATAATGTGCCTAAAATAGTATTTATAAAATTAGACCGGTTAAGATTAGGGTCGGTCGTCTGTCTATTGCAATTTGTCGCCGTGTTGGGTTTATCTCCGTCGAAAATCGTCATTTAGCTGATCGTTCTTGATTTAATGTAATTTTTAAAATATAAAAATCATTACGATGTTTTGTATGTGTATATACTTAATTACTTTTGAATTGATTTCCCACCAAACTTCATAAAACGTTTGAATATAATATGTATATTGCCGTAACCTAATAAATAGTTTAAAGGTAAAAAGTATTTTTAATTTTTGTAAGATTACTGTTGAAACTATGGAATAATATTAAAAGAATATAAGAAAGTATACAACTTGCTTGAATATTTTCTAATTTATACTAAATAATAAATACTGTTTAAATAACATAAATGTAATCAAACTTGTATTGGATTGGTCGACAAATGATTTTTCAATAGTCGCCGCACAGTTTTCAAAATTTCTCCATCTCAGAAAACACAATCGGTAATCCTTTCGAGTTTCAATCACTGTTATATTTAAGAAGCCACAAAAAACAAACAATACGAAACAAATTGCTAAAGAAATAATTGAGTTCCATCAGGAAGAAAATAATTGCTCGAGTTGATGCAAAAGTAAAAATCGTAGGTAATGATTATTGTTTATTTATCGACTTAGCGATTTTGCTTTTGTCCGTCGCTAAGCACATTATTATAGTCGTGTATAATGACCAAATATTAATATATCAACCATAGTGATGAAAATTCGAAAATCTATATTTTCACAAAAATAAAAGCTTTTTAAGCCACTTACAAATCATACAAGTATTAAATATTACAATATATATATAGATGTATACTTAAGTTAAATAAAATCGATAAAATTGTAAAAATAAAACACAACAATAAAAAGATAAATTGCTTTTTGGATTTCGGCTTTGTTGTAACGAAATTAAGAATCCGATATCAATTAATAGTTGTCAAAGTTATGCGTTTTTTTTTATAATTTTCACCAATCACCAGAATATTTTACTTACAGTTTTATACTGTAACGTTATTAAATAATTTTAAGATATTTAAAGTGCCTAAAATAATTTTTTTAAATCCGGATTTTCGATTTTTCATTTTCACTTCAAACGTATATTAAAATAATTAAATTGTATTTAGATAAAATGTTGATACTAACCGGTAAAGAATATTAGATAGCCGTATAAAACTTATGTTTGAATTATCCTGTTTGGTACTAAATAAATACTATATAAATGATAATAATAATAATAATAATATAAACCATAAACATATATTCAAATAATTGATCGACAAACGGAATTTTTCAACAGCAGTTGTTTGTGAAAAACAATATTATAATAATATTTAAGTATAATCCGTCACTTTTTTTAATTTGAAAAGTCACTGTATAAGCAAAATAAAATAAAACTTTTAAAGAAATCAGTAAACTTTATAAAGAAAAAATAATCGTTTGGGTCTACGTTAAAGTAATGATTATAGTTTCTTATCAATTTGGCAATTTTACATTTGTCCGTTGTTAAGCAAGTTATCAATCGTTTTTAAGTGCAATATCTGTAATTATTGGGTTACTTAAACAAACAATATCACTAACAAGCAATATCAATCGAAAAAATACAAAACCAATTAAAATATTTTATCGTTACTAAAAATTAAAAATCAAACCAATCGTATCATTTATGTTACTTTAGAAGGTTTAAAAATATATTATTACATGGATAAACTATTTGTGTATATTATTTGTTTATTTGAATATAAGTAAAACAGTTTTTTTTATTAAATATAGTTTATATTTTAATTAATCATTTAAAAAAAAATTTGAATCAACGGGAAGGCCGGTGGTCAACTTTCCAAAAATCCCCACTGCTGACTATAGTTGAAAACGTTTTATCAAACGACAATTACCTACCTAGTAACGTGGTGAGGTTATACAATAATGTCTGGTTAGGATTTTAATTCCATTTAAAAGCAAACTTGAACATACAAAAACTATACTTGTACTTATTTTTTTTACTCAAGTTTATTTTGGCTAATTAAAATTGACAACTCATATTAAATTCGTAATCACCGACCCCAAAAAAATATCAAATCTTGTTTTCTTATGTTTACGGTTACTATTTAGTGTGGTCTCAGCAATTTTTAAGTGCTCAAGTAGCAGTGATAGATTTTTAGTTTTAATTGTTTTAAAAGTGATTTTATCACATTTAGTCAGTTTGGTCAACTTAAGTCCAAAACCCAACTGTAATGGCTTTTTACTTTGTGAATATCCGTCGGTAGTCATACATGAGGTTAGGTTACTGTTTGTTTTACGGACTATTAAAGGCACAGTAATTTAAAAAATATCCATGTGCGTAAATCGTACATCCGATTCGATGACATTTTCAAGTTTTGACAATTTGCTATGCCCTTCAAATTTTCAACGTAACAATTTAACGCTAAGATGTGCACAGAAAAAAAAATGTGAAATTCGAACATTGACAATTTTATACATTGTTGTTGTCGTTGGATCGACGCATTTTTCTGCTTGAATTTATGAATATTTATCGACGGAAAAAAAATGTATTTGCACAAGTGCCGAAATTGTATGATTTTTGAAAATATTTTCGATTTATTATAACCTTAGCATTTTCGACAACCCACCGGGAGAAAAGATAAAAGTTTTAAAAATTTTGTTTAGCGCAAATTTAAGATTAAAGAACTGAAAATTAGCCTAAAAATAGGTCTAACAAACACCATATAACATATGTAGGAAAAAAATATCGATACCTAAGCCTATATCAGTGTAACTGCAATAGGACGTTTACTTTTTAATTATGTAATTCTATTTGAAGTAATTTTTGTGGATCAAAGTAGAACAACGGATGATACGAATTTCGGCTGTATATAATATTAAATCATATATCCGTCTTTAGTAATTTGATAAATTATGGATAATTAGGGACACGTGTATGGGCAAATATTTCAATCATAATAACGCAAAGATTTCTAGTAGTTTCGACCCAAAAAAAAACTCTTCGTTAACTCAGTGTAAATGGTCGTTAAGTAAAAAAAAAAAAAGAAGTTTTTTAACATAAGCCTTAAAATTTGTGATATAATTTAGGAGCTAAGTAAATAACATAATGTAATATATTTATTATACATCGTTGTCAACAAATAAAATCAGTCGACATATCAAACCAGTCATGAAAAAATCGAAATTTAATTTACTTGGCCGGAAGTAGTAAGTCGGTTTTCCTACTTCCTACATAGTAAATACAGCACTTGTTATGATAGAGACATAGTTGGAAAACTATAGCGGGAAAAAAATTCAACTTCCACACTTACAACATGCCAGTGTATCTTTACACGATTTAATTCACCCAAAGTTTCCTCTTAAGTTAGATTTTGAAATTTTAAACATAGATTAAGCTCGAGTAGCTTTGGATACTGTAAAAAAAAATGAGCCCTTAATAGTAAGCCTTTTCAAGAAGGGAGAATTTCAAAGTTATTATTTTTGTTAGTGACTCACTCACTCACTCATTACCAAAATTATTAAACACTTCCTATAAAGGTAGAAACGTTAAATTTGGCACAAAGATAGGTTCTACAGTGTAACTAAATGGGAAAATCTGAAAGTTGCAATTTTTTCAAAATTATTGCCGCTGTGATTGAAGCGTAAACATCATTATCAAATTTACTCACTGAGATAACTCAGACGAAATGAAAAAAGGTTTAAATTCCCCTCCCAAAAAAAAGTAAGCCAATCAAAGTAGTGGAATCTACATTGCGGCCAAGTCGGTTTTAGCCTCACTCAGAAAGGTCAATTTTCATTTGGATACTGGCCAAGTATTAAGTAATACAAATAATAGAGCAGTGTTGCTCATAAAAGTAAGAGTGAAGTGAGATTATGAACTTAAGAAATAAAATACTTGGCCACAATGTAGATATCACTACTTTGATAGGATGACTTTTTTTGGGGGGAGGGGGAGTCTGGAACTTGACATTAAATTTGTTGCCTTAAAATAAAATGGCAAAAAGATGCGGATATATTTTTTTTTTTTTATCTATTTAAGGAGAGACTTAATTAATCATTGGTTAGTGAAATGTTGCCCGACAAGGCACGACAGGTAAAAAAAAATTACCCTAATTCCCAAAACATAATGTTTATAGAGTTAAAGGTAATATATGTGTAAAAATGATAAAAAGTCGTATAAATAAAAAGACCGTACTTTCCTTTTCCAAGTGTGAAAGGCTGTAATGTAAAAATATGTTATAACTAAAAATAAAGCAAATAGTTAATTTTTAACAATATTATATCGTGCAAAGAACTAAATATTCGACTCTCGTGATTAAGTTTCAACTTAATATCATATGTGAAGGGTTATTACGATACAAAAAAAATAAATTTGTCGAGAATGACTATTCATTTTGTAATTTTGACATATGTATGTTTAAACATAGTACTACCGATAAACATTGACAAAGCAACAAAATATCTTAAACCCTTTCCCCTAGTAGGACAAGAATTTTTTTTCTATATTTCACTTTTTCAACCAAAGTTTTAGGGATAGAAGTTTGAAAGGTAGATCTAATATGGGGCTCTAACATATACAATTTTCTCAAAAACCTGTATTCAAACTTTTTTTTAATATAAACCCTGTGTATACTGTGCTTGGTTTAGACTGAACTGGTTTGAACCTATTGTCCACAGATTCGCATCGAAGCGTTTGTTTAAAAATTATTTCATTACTTTGAGTTATAATAATTTCTATAGTGCCGTGACCGCCTCATCTCCACATTGCCCATACCCCACTATGCTCTCTTTATTTTTATAAGTTTGAAAAGTTCATAAATAAGTGTTGAGACTTAAACGCCAAAACAGTTCACGAAACGGCCATAATCTACTATGCAAGGTCTACTCTAATTTCATGATGATAATTTTTATGTTATTGAAGTGTTAAGTTTTAATTATTTTGTACCTCTAAAATTTGATTTCAAAGCAAAAGTTATATTACATTAAAATATGCGCCTAAAAGTTAAGGGAAAAAAAATTGTCAAAATGTTCATATTTTCAGAGAAAATTAGTGTCTTATGTTAGTTGGATCACCTTGTATATCATTGCGTTTAAAATAATATCGAACTTTCTTTAAAAGAAAAATGATTTAAGCGTACCTACATTTCATATAGAGGCACGTTAAAAAACAAATATTACCGTTGAACCGGATCGGTAAAGTTTTGAGTTAAAAGATAATGGTAACCATTTTTGTATATTTAAGTATTTTTCATCGATTAAAGGCATAAACGACTACAAGGACAATGTCAGCTAGGAGTCATTTGTATTGAATTTTTCTATGTGCAATAATATGGAGTGGTTATTATGGCTGATATGTTTTTTTATATCTATACGAATTTAAGGTGAATAGACGCAATAAAAAAACATTACTAACTGTGTGTTGTTTACACACTTTACCGTTTTTTATAGTATACTAGTGCAATTTATATAACGACAATTCAGAGTATAAAATAAAACCTAGTACATTATCAATTTGAAATTCAAAATTTTGGGCCTCTGAATAAAGAAATCTGTAGACGTTAGAAAATAAAAGCCATAAAAAGCCAGTACAGTTAGGTCGGGGCATAGTGGGAGTGGGGAGGTCACGGGCTTACAGAAATTATTATTACTGAAAGTGATAAAATCTCTATTAAATAAATACTTCAATGCCAGTCCGTGGATAGTAGGGTCAAACCAAACACAGTATAAATTAGCACAGTAATAAAGTACTATATGTAAGAGAATGAGCAGTAATAAGTGAGAAAGTAAGGGAGGTACAGTGTTAACAGACAAAAATACAAATATCGATAAAAACATTGTACCTAATGACAATTGTGCTTAAAAATAAATTTGTAGTCTAAGGGTGGATACGATTAGGGTTGATCTACCCATATATCGTTATTAATAATATAATGAAAATATTTTCATTACCTGTTGAAATCAGTAAAATATTTCCGGGTTTCGAGGACGAAGGAGTTGACTTTTTCTACTTTTAACCTACCAAAGTACCATCTGCATAAGATTTTGGATCTATAGAGGTGCTACACGAGCAATCCGGTTCATAGGAAAAAAAGTTATCGCGTTTACATAAACAAAACAAAACTTCATTATTAAGCCGAAAACTAAAATTAGTAATAATTGATCGTAGTAATGCATTTGTACAGGCCGTGGCAAGCCGTCAGTCATTTAGTTATCTACGCAAAAGTGTTCTATTTTTATTGCTGTTTAAAAAAAAACCTAAACTTCACACTATTTACTTCCTGTTTGTTTTTCCTCCCTGTTTTTGATATATTAACGTCAAAGCAGTTGAGGATATTTTATTGGCTATTCGAGTTTTACACTTAACCGGTCGTTGCTTGGCCAGTAGAGACTAAAAACCCAGAGTATGCTTAGGAAAAGATTCAACCTGATTCGGTCTAGCTAACCAACCTACAAATGTTTATAATTGTTTTCTGTTTTGTGTTTAAACTTATAACACATAGTCATTTTAGAATCCAGGAAGAGGTGCAATATATATGTATGTATATGTGTATATATATTATAGATTCACTTATTTAGTAAACCTGTTTCCTTTGGGACTTTAAAGGATATTTGAGTGTAGATCCGGCTTAGCCATCCGTGGACCGTGCCGTCTTCGGGTCTACCAATTAAAAACCCTATCGAATGTCGTTTCGGCCTAACCTAGCCAACTAGCCAAACAGACAGGTTACAATTTGGCGGTGGCGCCGGGCTTATATAAAATAGATAATACTTTTCGGAGTTTGGAAATAATTTTAACAAACCCCTAAAAAAACCTAACTAACATAATAAATACACTGTAGTATGAAACTGATGTGACACGGTACACGGTCAGCAGACAAAACATCGGATATTTTACGGGGGAGAACCGACAATCGAACCAGAAATTTTCCTAGGGCAACTGTTGGCAAGCCATCCGGTATAGAATCACGACAAGCAGGAATAAAGAGAGATTCATAATCTTGATATTCGGTAGCATGGAAGTTAGATATATGAATGGTGTACCATTCCCAGTTTCTGACCTATTTTCTGTAAAATTTCAAAAAATACATTTACACGCATTTCACAAAAGAAATCGGTATGTTAGTATGGATTTTATACAACAAATATACTCAAAATGTACTTGTTTACATAATTGTGCAAATATGCAATTTCGTGCAAACAATGCCCGGGTACCAAATCATGAACATACTACTACTGAAAAGGCTATTACTTTTTGTGGTAAAGGGTATTTATATATATATATATATATATAATATGTAATTTATTTATTGTTAATCTGGGGCAAGATTAATATAACAACAAACTGAAACGTTTCTCTGTAAAAATGAGTTTATTATATTATAAGGATATTTACGCTATTTACAACTTATTTATAAGATAATTTACAAACCTGTAAAAATGAGAAACAACATTCAATGTTTATTGATCACAATCTTGTCTCTCACAGATTACAAATTAATTTTAACAAATTATTTTAACTTTTAATATTGCTCTAAACCTGATAGTTACTTTATAATCAACTTAGTCACCTTCTCCTATCACATGTTGTTTTATCAGTACTCTACCTTATCAACTAACGCGGTAGAATTCAAATACTTAAGAAGTATACTTCTTATATATATATTTTTTTATTTTATCTGTCAACTACATACGAAGCGCATAGCGTCATTAGAGTCATTAGAGCTTTACCCACAAATCTATTATTTTTAGGAAAAACCAATTCTACTTTTTTTAATGTCAAATCCAAGATAATTGAGTTCTGTTTTTTTTTTTTTATAATTTTCAGACCGAAATATGGAATATATGAGGTTAGGACATTTATATTGAGTCTGGAGAATATTTGCGGCTGTCCCAGATGAAGTCTCCGAATGGTTCATCTAAGTAACTGTCACAGTAAAATAAAGTTTTCCAGCGTCTCGAAGGGTCAGTGCCAACCTCCGAGCTTAGACCTGGTGAGTCATTTGGTTGGTCGTTCATTGGACCCTATTATCTACGGATATAGCTGATGCTCTACACGAGATCGACCCGTTGGTTAATTTTACTTTGTATGATCCACACTCAAGCCGATTAACTAAGTTTTACACCAACTTGCGACGAAGATGCAATCGTGTTCACCATGCACAATAGATTATATTTCAATGTTTGAGCAATTATGGTTGTTGCTGTTCTATAAAGACTTCTATATGTTCAAAAGGCTGCTGCCAATTTGTTTTATTTATAAGTCTTATGTATCCCAAAGTGCTGTACTAACGAATACTATATATACTAATAAGTAAATTCAATACTTAATGCACAATAATAAATATATTTGTAAATAATAAATGCATTACAGATCATATGTTAAAAGTATTATGCAGTTGAAAATGATTACATATAGTACTATGAAATACGGTATTTTTTATATTCTTTACATTCATATTTTTTATGAGAATATAAACAGTTTGAAACTTTTTTATTAAGATACATTGATTTTTTATTTTTTATCATTGTAGATATTATATTGCTTCGTGAATGTTTAGAAATTCATGGTTCCTCTTCCTGGTATTCCAGTAAATTTTTCATTTATTTTACCGTTGATCTTGAGTGAACCTTTTCTCCATTTTACCTGCTTTAAATTCTTCGCTTTAACTTCTGGGACTTTTATGCCGTTGATCGTGAGTGCATCACCATTCATTTCTACGGTTACATTATCTTGGGTAAAAGTTGTATATCCTGAAACGTTTTCAATAAATAGAATGTGATAAAAGGTACGATAGTAATAAATTCGACCCTGACACTAAATCAGACTTACCTACATTACCACTGCTATTATACTGCACACCTCCATTACCCTGACGATTAATCTGCCGACCTCTATTACCAAAGTTATTAAACTGCATATCTTTATTATTTCTGTTATTATACTGCCAACCTGTATTATAACCATCAAATTGCATGGAGTCTGAAGTGTCATACCCGGATGATTCACTGCCACTGTAGTCTACTTTTAGAAATCATATAAAAATAAAAGTAGTTGAAACAATTTGATACAATATGTTATTTTTGCCATAATAGTACCCATAGGATGTGCTCATAGATTCACTAAATTCAATTTATTTCTTAAACAAACCTTTTTTTTTTTAGAGTGAATTTCTAATGAAATTCATACAGCACTGTAAATATTGTGTTAAAATAGTATGAATCAATGCCTATAATGTTTAAACAATTTATGTTTCAGAATAACAAATCTGTAAATACACACACACAGAATGTTTGATGATGAACCCGTTTAAGTATGTAAAAAAAAATTGGTATAACCCACTAAATTTTCTAAACTGCTGATCGGATTTCTATATTACGGTTGAAATTTATGCAGTTTAAATCACATTGCTTCTAATTGTTATTTTTGACTTAACGTAGCAACTTGATTAAAATATATATGTTTAATTAGGGAACTTAGATGACATAATGTACAAAATAACAGTGCCTATATCCTATAATATTATACTAGCAATAGCTATGTACAGGGTGTTCTAAAAGTTCGAAAACGGCCAATTTTTCGAGCCGTTATTGATTTTTTTTAAATTTTGACTTTTGTGTGTTAGTAGGTGTTATTTTATGCACATTTAAGGCTTAATTCCAAAATCTTACCTTAAGTAGTTTGTGCATGCGCGGTATCAACTTTTGAAATTTAAATGGGAACCCCCAATTTTTTTTTAGATATTCTGTTAGATTATTAATTTTTTAAGAAAATTTTGATCAAATTTTAAATTTCTGCCAAGTAGTTATTGTTATATTATTGCTCAAAAATGACAAAATTTGACAATTTCGTGCTATTTGTGAGAGCCAAACTTTCACTTGCAACGTTATTACACCGTATCAATAGAATGTGATATAAGGTATGATAGTAATTCGACCCTGACACTAAATCAGACTTACCTATATTACCACTGTTTATACACTGCACACCTCCTCCATTACCCTGATGATTAATCTGCGTACCTCTATTACCAATGTTGTTAAACTGCCGACCACTATTACCAACGTTGTTGAACTGCACATCTTTATTATTTCTGTTATTATACTGCCAACCTGTATTATTATCGTTAAATTTCAATTTTTTTTTAAAATAAGATTTTGGCATCAAATTGTTTGTATTGATGTTTGAGCTCAAACCTTGATTTCCAAAATTACCAAAGTTACTTAAGGTTCCACCAGCCCCGCATCCTTGATTGTTTGCACCTGTTGTTTTTTGTTTTGGTGATTTCTTAGGGATCTTTGATTTTGCTTTGCCGTATAGTTTAGGCATATAAACTTCATCTTCGCTATCTTCGATTGGTGAACTCGAGTTTATGTTATTCAAATTTACATTGCTTGAGTTTATGTTATTTGAATTAGCAAGTCCAATATTGTTTCCACCTTTCTTTTGATATCTTTTATCTAGATTAAAATAGGAGAATTGCAGTCAATAAAATGTTATACTAATATGTATTCTAAAGTTTGTTTTTGAAACAATCATTATAGTATTATTATTTCAATATTTATTTTAATTATTTTTGTGTTGACCTCACATAGTCATATTTTTTGTTAAAATAAACATTTTTGGTATGGGTCTCGATTACTTTTTTTGGCATAACAATAAATTTATTTTCATCAGTGATAACACATTTTGTTTGAACTTAAACGATGACATATTCTGTAAATTATTGTAAAAAAACCAAGTTTACGACCAAGTTACTTTATGACTAATTTTGATATCAAAATGGAATTTTCACTGAACAGTTGTAATTTTTTAGTAGTATTCAAGCATTTTTTTTAGTTCTATCCTTAAAACTTTTTTTTTCAATATTTAAAGTAGCTAAAAGTTAAAAAATGAATTCAACTCTCACCTTGATTTCCAAAATTACCAAAGTTACTTAAGGTTCCACCAGCCCCGCATCCTTGATTGTTTGCAACTGTTGTTTTTTGTTTTGGTGATTTCGCAGGGATATTTGATTTTGCTTTGCCGTGTTGTTTAGGCCTTGGTGAACTCGAGTTCATGTTATTCCAGTTAACATTGTTTGTGTTTATGTTATTTGAATTGGGAAGTCCAATGTTGTTCCCACCTTTCTTTTGATATCTTTTATCTAGATTAAAATAGGAGAATTGCAGTCAATAAAATGTAATACTAATATGTATTCTAAAATTTGTCTTTTAAAAAAAATATTTTAGTATTTTAAATTAGTTCAGTTATAATTTCAATATTTATTTTACTAATTTTTGTTCTGACCTCACATAGTCAGATTTTTTGTTAAAATAAACATTTTTTTATGAGTCTCGCTTATATTTTTTGTAATTTTTTTTTATAATAAAAAAAATTTGATTATAAATCACCATGTAAAAACATAACTAGATGATTATAACTGGTACAATATTTTACTTGTTTAGACCTTAAAGTATTATAGTTATTTTTTATAACCTGTTTTTGAGCCTTGTCTTGACCCAGTATCCCCAACCTGTTGGCCATTGATCTTCATTCCATTACCAGTCATGTCAAAGTGAGGTTGGTTTCTTACATCATATTCTGGAGCTAATTTGCCGTTGACCAGGGCTCCGTCGTCGGTACATTCTACACTTAAACCCTGTTTTCCCACTCCGGTTCTTGAAAAATCTTCATCTCCAGTTGTAGTCTTGGCTTTTCCTTTACGTTTATTGTTGAGTCCTTTGTTAAAAGAGGTGATATTTTCAATAGGATTCATCAAGTCGTCGTAAGTCGTCTTGGTAGCGTTATCAGTTGGTATAGTTGGCTCTCTAAATAGCCTTCCACGGTTTTGATATCTACTTTGGTAGTCGTTTTTCTTATGCGATTTTTCACCTAGATAAAAATATTAAAACTGTAATAAATGAAATGATACATCAATATTTATTCGGAGGCCTAAAAATTTTCTTCGAAACTATCATTATAGTATTCTTGAATAGTCCAATAGGTATTAATTTTAGACTCATCTTTGTTCTGACCTCACATAGTCTGATTTGTGTTAAAATAAACATATTTTTAAGAGTCTCGCATGCTTGCTATACTTTATAGGCATAATAATACATTTATTTTCATCGGTGAGGGCACATAAATACTATTTCCAAAATATTTTATTGGAAATCGCCATGTGAAATTATAATTACATGATTTTATCTTATTCAATGTTTTATTTGTTTTTTTTTTTTTTATTACCTGCTGTTGAGTGTTCACTTGACCCGGTACCGTCACTATCAAATGGATTTAATATCGGCCCCAAAATCGTTCTACCGCTATATATTATATCTTCGAATCCTGGTTTGTAATCACCGTTCACTGCGATCCCTCCTTGTGGGTACCAATCGATCTCTATAGCGTTGTATGGATTGACTCCTGGAACTATTCTACCATTGATCTTAAAGCCGTCGGCAGTTCTTTCAAAGTTTATATTTAGATTTCCAATCAAATTTCCATAGATTCCATCTTGTATAGAGTTCGAGCTTGCACCTTGATTTCCAAAATTACCAAAGTTACCGAAATTGTTCCCAGATTGTCTTGGAATGTTCGTGCTGTCGCGGTAGATTTCTTCAGAGTCTTTGCCTTTCGAGTCGGATTCATCATCGACATTTACGCTCAGTGAACCGGCTTCACTGGACCCGTTGATTTCAACATCCCAACTTTTTGCTGTAGTATCTGTATACGTAAGAATATAACCATAAAAACTATGTAGATACCAGAGATACCATCAGTCAATTATAATAAAATAAAACAGTTGAACTTATTAATTTTAATCTTTAACGCGAGGCTTAGAAGATATTGGTTTTAAAATGGTCAATTTTATGTCTGACGCGTTATATGTTGGAAACTTATTTAAATCAAATATTATTAAATTTTAATTACAAGGCAGCTCTGCCAACACGAGATAGCGATTTTCTTTTCAATTTAATTATTTAATCGTAATTATGTTACACGTGAATCCTAATATATTTAACTGTGTAAAATATGCCTTATACTTAATAGTTTTGCCACCTATAATTTCCCATCAAAGGTTATTTATAAACACAGCCATAATAATTAATAAAAAAAAACTATTATATTTATGTCACCAATATGCTTGGACCCCATTATGCCCCATCCACATTGAAATATTTTTTTTTATAATAAATCTTATAATATATAGTTACCTCTGGAAAACAAGACACCGCCTCTGAAAAGCAAACGTTTTTATAAAAAATCAAAATTAATACACGAAAACTCTAGATTTTATGAAATATGTTTAAAAGCTTTTAAAAAATAAATAGTCTGAAAAAATACTTACGCAACGTATGCTGCTAGGCTAAGCAAAATAATAATTTGAATATTTATCATATTAACGGTTATAATATACTGTTTAGTTCAACTGTAACTAAATAGTCAGCGCTTTCAGTATTTAAAAGAACAATTTCAACGAATACATCTACGTTTAATAAATAATAAGTTGAGAATGGCTTTATGTTTGTTCGCATGAAAAAAATGCATATTAAGTTTTGGTTTCAAGACAATATAACTGTCTGTTATAACGCCCGAGTTATTTGTGAGCATGCTTAAAACACTGGTTTTTATTAATTTGTTTCAAACGATAGTAAGAAATATAATTTTTGTTCTGAAATATTTTAACAGCATGTAGCTGCAGCCAAGTTGTATTTATGAGACCCTAAGTTCAGATACAATAACAAATTATTAAAGGTGAAAGAGATTGTGGTATAACACACTAAAAGTTCGGACGCAAATGATTGTAGTCATGAAATTTATAATAAATTAGGCATGTATCATTGTTATTTAATATCACACACAGCGTGTTCCAAAAAGAGGTACTACATTTTTATAAGACATAACTTTGAATAGAACATTTTTTTTTTTTTCGAGAAATCTTTATTGACTTAATGAAATTTTATTTAACTTGTCCAACCTTGGTGAGTACCTAGTTGTGTAGTAGTGCCTTTATATTTTATAACACATAGTTGAATGTAAATTATACTATAATATTATGTACTATTACAGTACAACTAAATTAAAATTCAACCAACAACATTCAACGATCAGCTGTTATAATTATAAAATAATAAATAATGAGAAGTGTTTTTTTTTTTTCATCATTAAATGGAATGAGAGTACAGATATTATATTAAAACGAACATATTTATTAATTATGGTTATATTAGTTTATTTCAAATAGTTAATGGAAAATTGTAAATTGTTTATCTGTTTGATGGATTGATGTATGTACAATATCAAATAATTTATTTAAAAAGCCAGTTCAGTGGAGTCAAGGGAATGATGCGAACTGTTCAAATTCTTAACTTGTACTTAAATATTTTTTACAATGTAGCAAACCGAATGTTTGTTTAACTACACTAATTGGCTAAAATAATTATTATAGACTTGTCTACCCTAATAACAAAATTACATTTTTAAAAACATTATTGTTATTAGGCACAACGCTTTTATCGATATTTGTATTCTACCATTATGGATTCGCATCAAAGCGTTTATTTGAAAGTAAATGTTATCAGCTATCACTTTCAGTTGTTATAATATTCTGTAACCCTATTTGTGCCTGAACCTCACTGTTCTGGATTTTTTATACTTGCAATTTGCATTATACTTTTATGTCATTGCCGGTAAATTAATGTTTTAGTGTAAGCACCTGTTTATATAACTTGATATCTCAAAATTCAAAGGTTGACAATATTCACATATCTAACATACAATATTAGAATTTATGGCACACTGATATTTTGAACACTGATAAAACCTATATCTATATAGTAAAGCTGTAGAATAATTTTAACGTGCGTCGTGTTTGTAACTTTTACATCTTTTTTTTTATTATTATAAAAATGTAACATATTTGATTTTATGAAAATAACGTTTACCTTGCGAATGCCTCGATAGCACCGTCAGAGTATATACTTTGCAAAAACTAATATAATAAAGAATTTGTTCATCGATGCTACAATTTTTTTTTTTAAAACCAACGTCAATTGTTTTATTTAAAAATAATATCAAGTGCCCCGACTGGACTTCATATTAGAGACTGAAAGGTTAAAAGCGTTCAGAAATAAATTATTTTATTAGAAATATGCTCTGTCCCTACTATGCCTTGAGCCCACTGCAATTATTGCTAGGTATTTGCAATTAACACTTGAGCTATAAAATAATTACTAGTTATATATTCACGAGTTATCCTAAAACTTCAGTTAAGACCGTAACATACACATTGTCGAGAGACTATTTAGGCTAAAGTTTATCAGGAAAACATTTTTCAATAAATTAGTTAGTGAATGTTGTACAACAGTTATTTAATACAATACTGTTTGTCAATTGGCTTCTATTAATTTGTTTTGATATGATAAATGGTTGGAAACGTTTAAACTTGATAATCTAGAATTTTATTTCTTATTTTTTTTTACTTATTTTTTTTTTGGGAAACAATCATAATTTCCATCGTAATTTTGTTGAATATTTATATTGAGTCTGGAGAATATTTGCGGCTGTCCCAGATGAAGTCTCCCGGAAGGATCATTTAAGTAACTGTCGCGGTAAAATAAAGATTTCCAGTGTCTCGAAAAGACAGTGCCAACCTCCGAGCATTGTTTCTTAGACCTGGTTAGTCATTTGGTTGGATGTTCCTTGGACCCTACTATCTACGGATATAACTGATGCTCTACACGAGATCGACCCGTTGGTTAATTTTACTTTGTATGATCCACACTCAAGCCGGTTAACTAAGTTTTACACCAACTTGCGACGAAGATGCAATTGTGTTTACCATGCACAATAGATTATATTTCAATGTTTAAGCAATTATGGTTGTTGTTGTTCTATAAAGACTTCTAAATGTTCAGAACGCTGCTGCAAATTTGTTTTATTTATAAGTCTTATATGTCCCAAAGTGCTGTACTAACGAATACTATATATACTAATAAGTAAATTCAATACTTAATGCACAATAATAAATATATTTGTAAATAATAAATGCATTACAGATCATATGTTAAAAGTATTATTCAGTTGAAAATGATTACATATAGTACTATGAAACACGGTATTTTTTATATTCTTTACATTCATATTTTTTATGAGAATATAAACAGTTTGAAACTTTTTCATTAAGATACATTGGTTTTTTATTTTTTATCATTGTAGATATTATATTGCTTCGTGAATGTTTAGAAATTCATGGTTCCTCTTCCTGGTATTCCATTGAATTTTTCATTTTTTTTACCACTGTTCTTATACTGCACACCTCCATTACCCTGATGATTAATCTGCCGACCTCTATTACCAACGTTGTTAAACTGCATACCTTTATTATTTCTGTTATTATACTGCCAACCTGTATTATTACCGTTAAATTTCAATTTTTTTTAAAAATAAGATTTTGGTATAAAATTATTTGTATTGACGTATTGTATATTTTATGCGGTCGAACCAGGGAAAAAACAGATTAGTCGAGAGTAACGACCGCCGAAAGTTAGGCATACAAGCAAAATGTATTACGTTTTGAAATTAAAAACATGATTTTCTCAGAATGAACACAAATTGACGTTGATTTTTTTTTCCCCGCAGCCCTTTATATATTACCCAGTTTTCTTTTGATATCTTTTATTTAGATTAAAATAGGAGAATTGCAGTCAATACTAATATGTAGTGAAGTTCGAGCTTACACTTTGATTTTCAAAAATACTAAAATTACCAAAGTTTTCACCAGCCCCGTATCCTTGAACGTTTGCAACTGTTGGTTTTTGTTTTGGTGATTTCGTAGGGATCTTTGATTTTGCTTTGCCGTACGGTTTAGGCATATAAACTTCATCTTCGCTATCTTCGATTGGTGAACTCGAGTTTATGTTATTCAAATTTACATTGCTTGAGTTTATGTTATTTGAATTAGCAAGTCCAATATTGTTTCCACCTTTCTTTTGATATCTTTTATCTAGATTAAAATAGGAGAATTGCAGTCAATAAAATGTTATACTAATATGTATTCTAAAGTTTGTTTTTGAAACAATCATTATAGTATTTTTAATTAGTCCAGTATTAATTTCAATATTTATTTTAATTATTTTTGTGTTGACCTCACATAGTCATATTTTTTGTTAAAATAAACATTTTTGGTATGGGTCTCGATTACTTTTTTTGGCATAACAATAAATTTATTTTCATCAGTGATAAAACATTTTGTTTGAACTTAAACGATGACATATTCTGTAAATTATTGTAAAAACACCAAGTTTACGACCAAGTTACTTTATGACTAATTTTGATATCAAAATGGAATTTTCACCGAACAGTTGTAATTTTTTAGTAGTATTCAAGCATTATTTTTAGTTCTATCCTTAAAACTTTTTTTTTCAAAATTTAAAGTAGCTAAAAGTTAAAAAACGAATTCAACGTGTTATGAAATATTTTTTTATTACCTGGTGCTTGACTTGGCCCAGAACCGTTGTTATAAGCTGGATTTGATATTGACGCCAAAATTGACGTACTTCCGCAATTTTTTATATCTTCGAATCCTGGTTTGTCTTCACCATTCACTTCGATTCCTCCTTCTCGTTTCCAATATATCTCTATTACGTCGTATGGATTGACTCCTGGGACTATTTTACCGTTGATCTTTAAGCCGTCGGCAGTTCTTTCAATGTTTATTTTTGGATTTCCAATTAAATTCCCTGCTACCGTGATGTTTGAGCTCAAACCTTGATTTCCAAAATTACCAAAGTTACTTAAGGTTCCACCAGCCCCGCATCCTTGATTGTTTGCAACTGTTGTTTTTTGTTTTGGTGATTTCGCAGGGATATTTGATTTTGCTTTGCCGTGTTGTTTAGGCCTTGGTGAACTCGAGTTCATGTTATTCCAGTTAACATTGTTTGTGTTTATGTTATTTGAATTGGGAAGTCCAATATTGTTCCACGTCTCACAGTATACCTAGTTTTCTCTTGATATCTTTTATCTAGATTAAAATAAAAGAATTCCAGTAAATAAAATGTTATACTAATGTATATTCTTAAATTTGTCTTTTAAAAAAATCATTATAGTATTTTAAATAAGTCCAGTATTAATTTCAATATTTATTTTACTCATTTTGCTTCTGACCTCACATAGTTAGATTTTTTGTTAAAATAAACATTTTTTATGAGTCTTGCTTATATTTTTTGTAATTTTTTTTTATAATAAAAAAAAATTTGATTATAAATCACCATGTAAAAACATAACTAGATGATTATAACTGGTACAATATTTTACTTGTTTAGACCTTAAAGTATTATAGTTATTTTTTATAACCTGTTTTTGAGCCTTGTCTTGACCCGGTATCCCCAACCTGTTGGCCATTGATCTTCATTCCATTACCAGTCATGTCAAAGTGAGGTTGGTTTCTTACATCATATTCTGGAGCTAATTTGCCGTTGACCAGGGCTCCGTCGTCGGTACATTCTACGCTTAAACCCTGTTTTCCCACTCCGGTTCTTGAAAAATCTTTATCTCTAGCCGTAACCTTGGCGTTTCCTTTACGTTTATTGTTGAGTCCATTGGGTTGTTTAGGCCAATAAACTTCATCTTCGCTATCTTCGCTTGATGAAATCGATTCACTGGAGTCGCTGTCGTCATTGTACCAATTTTTGTTTGTAGTACCTTTATGTAAAAATATTTTTAATTTTTAATTTAGGAAAAACCACAATAACAACTAAATCTGGACAATAAAACAAAATAGTTTAATAATAAATTATAGGCTTGTACTGTTTATATTTATGTTAGTCATTTTTATTGATTTTGATACTTTTATTTTACACGGGACTCTTAATACTTTATATTTTATAAAACTTCTATGGTAATTTAGTAGTTTTTCCAACATTATAATTTATCCATTCGACTAGTTCAAACTTTATTCTCAAAAAAAGATAATAACACGCAGAATTAGGATTTTTTTTATTTTACTCAAATACATAATGTAAACTTTTTAATCATGACTATTTTAATCTAATAATAACCAGTAAAATTAGTCATGAATAAACGAAATCAATCAAGTATAAAAGTTAAGTAAAGTTGTTATTCGTATGGTGATATACTTATATGAATAGTCCACTTTTGTTTAAAAATGTTTATAAATTAAATATTATGCAACTCTGCCGACGCTGCAATTTATTTTTGAAATTTTAGTTAAATTTTTATTACCAAAAGTAATCATAATTGTAACATATTTTACTGTGAGTAATATGGATTATATTTGCAGTTTTTATTTTCTATAATTTCAGCATCAAAGGTTATTTCTAAACTAAGTCATAATAGTTACAAAAAAAAAAAAACCCTATGTTCTCCACGTCAGCAATATGTATAGATCCCATTATGCCCCGACCTCATTCGGTAATTTATTTTATACTAAATGTTAAGTTACCTTTTATTTTACCGCTACGACACCTGTAAATCATATAAAAAATAAAAATGTATAAGTACAAAAACTCTAGGTTTGATGAAATATTTCCAAATCGTTAAAAAAAAAAAGAAATAGTAAAAACAAAAAAAATTCTTACGCCACGTACGCCGCCAAACCGAGCAAAAGAATAATTTTAATATTTATCATAGTAACAGTTATAGTGTACTGTTTAATTGCACTAAAATATGCAGTGTAATTTCAGTACTTATAAGACCAAAGTCAACGACACGACTACAAGTGTTTAATACAATGTAGGGGATACAAAAGGTTTTAAGTATTTTTGCATAACACATTAATACAGGTGGTTTGCACGCATAAATTACACATTAACCTTTGTTTTCAAGACAATATAACTGTCTACAATAACACCCACGTTATTATGAGCATCCTTTTAACATTATTGTCTGTATCAATTTGTTGTTTATTACAGTGTGAAATAGTTATAATAAAAACTATGTATTTACTTAGAGCAATAAATTAATATTTTTTTATTGAGTTTTTAGTCAGAAATCACGTATAAAAAGTTATTTTAAAAGACGAAAAAAAAACTCCATCACATACTCAATTTGGAGATTTCGCCACGTTGATAATAAATTAATTATTTAATGGATAAATATTTCCATAATTTAATTTTCAAAATGTTATCGATTTCCGTTTTGGGAAAATTGTATTTTTAGGGTCAGCTTTTTGCTTAAAATAGCAGCATAATAGCTTACTATTGCACAATGGGTTAGCATCCAACAGTTTAAATTTATTAATGATTTAAAATGTGTTGTTGGTATACATTGGTGTATGGTAAAAACTTTTCAATATTTATGGGTTGGCTTTATTGAGTTTAGTTTAGTCATAGAATGGGTAGAAAGAGTTTTCATATTTAATTGTTAATAATATAACACAATATTATAGGGCTCGCTATTGTGGTATTCTTAAGAATTATAAATTGACATGCATGATAAAAAGAAATATGAAACATAAATTATAGTTTTTAAATTTGAACCGAAGAGGAGGAGGAGACATATGAGCTAGGTGTAGACTATAGACTATAGTGTATACTTAAAACAGCTAAAATTCGATCACATTTAACAAATCTCTCGTTTAAAAAAACCCTAGAAATTTATGTATTTCGAAAACACTGCCTATAAGTTTAAGGTGTTTGTACCCAGTACCCTCTGCCCCCACGTTTAAAGTAATACAAACAAAAAAATCAACTGTAGGTATGAATAATAACTATTGAACATTATAAAAGAAAAATTTTAAATTTCATGTAATGTAAAAAATCACTTTAGCCGGGTATCGTTTAATGAAATTTAGCATACTTGGAAAACACCTAAGTACACATTTTGTGCGACTTTCCAATTTTTCATCGCACCGGTGTGCTAAACGCAAATGCAAATTTTATATATTTTCTTGAAGTTAGATGGTAAAAATTTAAGTTTCCAATGTTGCTTGCCGTAAAGTAAGCAACTACTCAACCTACGCCGCCTAGCTTTGTTATTTATACAATTTAATATAGTAATGAAATTCAGCAAAATCATAAAAATGTAGAAAAAACTTAAGCAACATGTAGATATAACTACACTGTTATATATTATAAAATAATTAAATATCTAATACACCTAAGACAATGTTACCAACATGAGCGAATACAACAGACTGAGTCTGAATGGTTCAAAGACAAACTGTTATCTTCAATTATTGGTTCTTGTTTTCAATCAATTTCAACCATTATAATCTGTTTAAAATATTACATTAGACAACTTTGAACATAAATAAATTATGCTATGGAACGAATAAATAAATAAACGGTCTGACCGAAATTGTAACGACTCCAGCGATATTTTTGCATATGAAACAATAGTAGTACCATAATGGCTATAATATATACATAATGCAGCTGAAAGAACAAATCGTTAACAATTTTGTTGGAACTTTTTATTTGGTCACGTCAAACATGAGCGCAGAAAAATGTTTCAGATGTTTTTCAGATCGACTCGCTGTCTACCGAGTACAATATAATATACATACAATATATTTTTTTTAAGTGTTTCTATATTTTAACATAAACATGTTTTAAATTCGAAAAAAATTATCAGTTTATGTCAATATTTTGATGAATACCCATTTGCTCTAGGATCACTGTGATCCTAGTATGTTTTTAATACTTAAGTAAGAGTAGTACAAGTTTTAGGTTTTAGTTAACTTTAATTTTTTAGATTTTTTTTGGCCAGTCAAAATCGAAAACTGATACATACATATTCGAAATCAACAAACCCAAAAACATGGAATTTAACCACATTTTTTTCATAATTAATAACATTTATCTCTGGTTATAAAAAGTTCCTAAATTGGGCAACCTCTGTATTATAGGGTGAAGGAAGATATTTTCGTGGCACAAGCAATTTCGTGTTAGGAAATTGTCTTGAAAATCACACTGATTCTTAAAACACAGTTATTTTAACAATCAGTGTGATTGAAGACAATTTTCTAATAGGGAATTACGCGATACGATCAACAAACTATATCACGAAATTGCTTATGCCACGAAAATACCTTCCTTCACCCTACTATGTTTATTCAGGATTTAAATTGATTTTCATATAGATAAGATATAAAACAATACAGTCAATTATAGTTTATCTCGTTTTACATTTTTTAAAGAAAACTTGTTTCTTTACTAGCCACCAAAAGAAAAAGAACTTAAAGATGCGGGTGCCGCAACTTAACTGGTTTCATCAGCTTCATCAGAGCATCAGCCACCTCTCATTACCTGAGGCTTTTTAGGGTTAGCTGAACCCTGTAATTTTTTTTTTACAATACAATTTTGAGTACAGAAAGACGAAATTCGCTTATAAATTTTGGTTTTACTTGAATTTGGATGTTTATAAAATATAACAAAGTATATATGATACTTTCGATACGAAATCACAATACTAATTATTTAAAAGTTGATGATTACAAATTTGAAAGGGTACAGAGAGGCACCTATTACCTAGGGGCAGAGATCAATGAAAATGCTAATATCCACGAAGAAGTTAAAAAACGACTTATGGCAGCAAATAGATGCTACTATTGTCTAATGCCACTATTCAAATCACGACTACTATCAATAAAGTCTAAAATAACGTTATACAAAGTCATAATTAAACCAATTGCTCTATATGCATGTGGTACATAAGCCACGACAAAATCGGACGAAGGAAAGTTAGGAGTGTTTGAAAGAAAGATATTAAGGATAATCTTCAGTCCAAAGAGATATAACGATGGAGAGTATGAAATGAGAAACAACGAAGAATTGGATAATCTCTATAAGGAACCTACCATTATTAGGTCCCTGAAGAGCACGAGGATAAGTTGGGCGGAGCACGTATGGAGATCGGAGGGAATGATTGGATCTATAACTAAATGGAAACCCGACATTAAGAGACCTAGATGATGCCCTAGACAAAGATGAATGGATAGAGTACAAGAAGATTTGAAACTTCTGAACGTAAGGAACGCAGAAGAATGTGCAAACGATAGAGAGACAATATGTTGTTGCGGCGATGGGCCTTAAAGGCCTGCAAAAGCCCAGAAGAAGAAGAAGGGAAAATCAGATAATTCAAAAAAAGTCATTCTAGTTTTTGACGAAGTTTTTGTAAGTTAAAGTTTAAATGTAAACACAAAAACCGTAACGGTCTTGAGGATTTTGGCAATGACTTTAAGTAAATACATCAGAATAAGCAAACCATGTTTTGGTATTGATGATTCAATGATTGGCTGATAGTATACATCAACATATATATATATATATATATATATATATATATATATATATATATATATATATAGGGTAAAATGTTAATAAGAAATGTATTTATTGTTAGGAAAAGAACTAGCAAAAATTATTCTTAAAACCATTTTACTCCTCGAAAATGCTGACATTAAAGTAGTAGGGATTACAAGTGATGGAGCATCCACAAATCGAACTATGTGGAATGCATGAGGTGTAAGTGGTAAAGCTGACAATTTTAAAAACTGGTTTGAAAATCCCTTTGACCCAAAACGTCAAGTGTATGCATTTGCTGATGCACTACATTTGATAAAAACAATAGGAAATCGATTATTTACAAAGAAAACATTTAGAGTAAGTTTTTCTTAATTATAATTATTTTTATTCAATACAAGTACTATTAATTAGTAGGTACATCCCAACAAACAATGCATAAAATGGAGTTGTTATGAAAAGCTTTTTTTTTTTATGACTCCAAAAGTTTGTCCAAAAATTACGAAAAGTAATTTTGATTTGAACAATTTAACAAAAATGAAGGTCAAATTTGCATCACATGTATAATACATTCCACCGTATTAGTAGTTAATAATATCAATCACACATTTTCATTTATTCTGGTAGCAATATTTTTAATACATAATATGTCGTAAGACAAAAAGAAATGAAAATGGTAAACTTTTTACCATTTTTAATTTAGCCTGGTCTGCATTAAATGTTTTAGTCATTGTATTGTTATTTAATATCATTATGTTATTCAAGAATTTAATTTGTGCATTATTGTCATGTAAAAATCTGTTCCCTAATATTAACGAACTTATAATACCTTCTAATACATATACGGTTACATTAAATTCTTTGTTTTCAATCCAAACGTTTATAGCTGATTTTCCGTATAGTTGTAAGGGCTTATTATCTGCTCCTGTTATTAGCATATTTTCAACTTTTTCTATATTGTTTGTCTTTGCTAATAATCTTTTTAGAAAGTTCAGATTTGCTCCTGTGTCTATCGTTACTGCTATTGCCGTTTGGTTTAATGTTGCCATAATGTAAAGAGCTTTTGCGTTCGAATATAAGTTTACAGACTGAATGTGTTCTTTTTTCTTATTTTGACTTTTCTTTAAGATCTGAATGTCATTATTATTTGTTATATCTTGATATTTTAATTTTGCTAAGGTTGAAGGTATATGCGTTCCTTAGAACTAATTTAACACTCTTCTTTTGGTCATGTTGAACGAAGGCTTCTTCAGTATTCTTCGTCCTCTTGATTGAAATTGGTGATGTCTTCTGTTTTTTTTTATCCACCAATCATTGAACACTTTAAGCATTATACCGATTTTACCTACCCTTTTTTTTTTTTAAAGGGGAAAAAAAAGTTATATTCATTTGATCTCTTGTGAAATCTTATTTTGATTTTTACTAGCTTTTGTTTAAGAAGGTTTGTATCCCTTTTATTTTAGCTTTTTAGTGGGTTTTCTCTTTTTTTATGCTTTATGTGGGTTTGCTCCCTTTTTCATGCTTTATGTGGGTTTGATCCCCTTTTTGTTTTTTATTTTTATAAAAAAAAAAGTTAAGTTACTTTGTATTTAACAAAAAAAAATTATTTATTTTCTTTTTTTTTTTTTATCTTTTTAAACACACTATAACGACGACCCTAACGTAATATAAGAATAAAAACGTTACATTTGTTGGGCGCCACTTTGTCGTAAGACAAAAAGAAATGAAAATGGTAAACCTCTCTAGACTCTTGATGTACACTGGTGAACACTGGTACAAGAGTAACACGGATAGCTGTCCGGGTTCTTCGCGGATGTCGAAGAGCCGTTGTTTATACCGGATTAAAAAGAATTGGAGAATTGGAAAGGATAGGTACACGGTGCGAACGAATCGCAAGACAGGCGCACAAGGAAAGAGAATAGACTACTAGGTGCAAATGAACTAACTCTCGGACTTAAACCTTGTAAACGGACAGCGACAACCGATTACTGTTGACTGATGACATATAGCTCTGGTAAAGTCGACTGACGAAATGTTATTGACTCTCATTGACTTTTATATATTTTTACAATTTGCAATTTAGCGTTATTGTTAATTTAACTGTTTGGTCATCAGTCTCAAGTCGCCGGAAGCACTGCCCGCATTTATTTAAAAAAACATGTAACCTATATCGATGGCGTGGTCATCATATAACAAATATTAATATAAAAATGTTTTTTGATATTTAGTTCATCTATGGCAGTTGGGATACACTTTTATAAAACAAAAAAATCTGATGGCATTGAAAACTGTGATGAAACAGTAGAATTTACTAAAATAATAAACAATTCGTGTGATGCTCTCGGCAGAAAATTTCTTATGGAATGAATAAAACCAAATAGCCAAGATCTAGAGGTTATTTGGGTTCATTGCATTTTGTGTTGCATGTCGCTTTTGTGAAACGAATATCAGGAAAGTACAAATATCCTGTTTGCATATGCTAACAGACACTATTAAAAACTACTTATCCTAAATAGAATATCATTATATTGTTAAATTAATCAAGACTATCTTCACACCAATAAACTATATCATTTTAAGTGACTTAATACCTTGTGCATATTAAAAATAACGGACGTACAACGTAAGAAAGAAAGACCACTTAGTTTTGATATTATTTTGTTTTTTTACCATAAAAGCATTTAACAATTGTTGATAAAGTACATATTATAAAATATAAAAGATAATACAATATAAATGTCATAAAAATTGTTTTCATAAAAAGTAATGGTGTAAACCATTTACCAATCTTATATAGTGCTTTGCTATAAAACATGTGTTTAACACTTTACTCAATTTTTCACATGCAGGTAAGTCTCAAAATATTTATAGTAATGTAATTTTCTCTTATGAAACATAAAATAGATTTAGGTACCATTTATTAAATTTATTTTATTTTTAAGGTATTGAATAATGCATTAAATTGGTTAAACAATTGGGAAGATAACTTGAATACAAAATTAACCACAGAAGATGAATTTCTTACTAGACAAACAGCCGAAGGATTAAGAATGATCATTACGTCAACCATAGACTTGACTAATTATTTACTTGATCAGTGCGGGTTTGTGTATGTTTTAACAGCCAAAACGAATCAAGATTGTCTTGAGGTAGATATATCATAATTATTTATATCAAAATAAAGTTAAACTAATTAAATTTTATATAAAACTGCACTTTTCTTTATGTTAAGAGATTTTTCGGGATAGTAAGACAAGTAAATGGGTCAAATAATCATCCATCATCAACAACATTTTTACAATTACATAGAATGCTCTCTGTATATTCTATAGTCAAACCTCCTAAATCAGGAAATTATTCTATTCTTGAAGGTAACAATACCTACATAGTAATTATTAATTGTATTCTTTAAAACAGCAATATCATTCCCATTTTATTTAGAAAATATACCAATTATAACTATAGCCGATTTAAAAGAAATAGTAAATGAACAAAATTCAAAATTAGAGAGAACAGAAAAAATGAAAAGACTACAAACAAAATTTGACAATATAGTAAAAGAAGGTCAATGGGAATTTGACGACTTTTTTCAAGATCACAATTATTGTAACATATCAGAATCCACAGAGTTTAAATGTGTAATATATTTTTTGACAGGGTAATTATTTTAAATATATTCCTTAATTTTCAAACAATTGCATGACTTAAAATTACATTTTTAACAGGTATAATAGCTAAGAGAACAAAAAAAAAATACTAAACGTGGAGACTGCTTAAATTATTTAATTACACAAGTTGGAGAGGCATCACACCCAGCAGCAGAATTAGTAAATTAAAAAACTAGAGGATACTTGACTCACCCAAATCATAACCTTTAAATTTGTATAAACATTTTTGAGTTAAGCTTTGAAAAACATGCTGATTAGTTGAATGTATTTGATGGATTAAATACAAATTTCAAATTAATGTGGGGCTGTAATAAACATAAAGGTGAAATCATGACCAATATATATGTAATGTATATAACAATGCGTATGAGACAATATTTATATGCAAAATACCAAGAAAAAAAAATTGGCTAAATTGGTACCAACACAGTAAAAGAATTCATATTTAAATAGTGTGTGTATATAATAATTATGTATAAATAATGTATAAATTGTAAGTACCTAATTAAAAATGATCCTTATCATGGTTTTGAATTTTTATTATTTCATACTGACTAAAATGAATCCAGGAAGTAGTTAATATCCATTATAGATGATTTTTGGACTAATATTTAAAAATGAAGACGCTTCAATTAAAAACGATTAATATAGTTGGTAGTAAATATGTTTAACAAATATTGTTAATTACTTATTTGATTAGTAATACATTTTGAAGGTATAATAATTTTACATAATAGATAATTATCTATAGTATTTGATAATATTAAGAATAAAAGAGACATAGACCTATAAAGATATGGACTGCGCCTCCCACACACCCCGCCTATATTGCCGCGTTATGAACAACGTTAGAAAGAGATAGATAGAGTTGTTAGGTTGTTCATGGAATAAAAATTGAAAAGAAATGTTATATTTTACTATTAGTTTTAAAGACTTATGTAATTTTTAATTTTCTAGTATAATTGAAAGTGGGACGGTGCCGGAAAATAAAACCGAAAAACATGAAGAAGTGAGCCATTCAACACACCGACATATAGTTGTTCAACAGTCAAAAATGAACCTACAACAAGATTAGTAGAAAATACTTACAAGTAATAGAATATATCAAAAAAAGTTTTTTAAATTGGTTATTTTAAATTTGATATTTATAGTGATGTCGTGTATTATCTCAAACACATTGGTATTGACTATATTAGCTAGTGCAGTATATTATTTATAATCAATGGTATAGCTTTTACAACGATTCGTTTTAGTTGGTTTCTGAAGTCATTATTGCTTATTTTACTGTGGACTGATTAAATTACATAGCAAATGTAATGATCTGTAATCGTATCAGATTTGTACTTAGGTGGGTCGGGTGTTTCTTATTTTATTACGGTAAATAAAATGTCTACATTTAATTTCAGGAGCGTTTTTTAATTATTTTCTTTTTTAAACATTTCCTAAAAACAATTGTTATTAATTAATACAAAAAAACATATTTTATACATCATTCAAAGAACAATAATATATACCCAGAAGTATGTATAAACTCCGTACATTATACACTTAAAACATTGCTTTGTTATGTTTTTAAATATTGTTTTGAAGTTTTAAATTTTTGCATAACGTTAAAGACTAGTTATAACCAAAAAGCTTATGTAAATAAAAAATAATAATACACAATTTAATTAAAATGTATTAAAAAAAAAAAACAGTTGAAACAATAAATAGAAATAAATAAATTATAACTTTTTTTATTTTTCATCCGTATTTATATCAAGTATTTTTTTAAGTCTAATTGTATTTAAATTTTATAATCAGATTTTGCATGGAAATAAACTGTGTTGTTTAACAATTCAAAAAAAATATTTTTTTTCATTAATTCCATAGTAGGTACTTTAAAAAAATATTGATATTAGTTATTAATTATTATAGTATTTAATAACTTAAATACACTGTTTCATTTGTATTTATTAATTTATTAACTTTAGTACAACAATTCATAATAATATTCTGTTCACTTACATTCGATATTATTACTGAACAAATATCAATTAAGTTATGCTCAGACTCACTATTTACAATATTATTTTCACAATATTCAATACCTTATGTTGATTAGCTCTGCGTCCAATTTTAAAAAATAGGCCTAAATGATTAGGTCTTCCAGATTTGTTATAATTTTTTCCATGTGCAGGGCAGCTTCTTGGTCCACGTTTATACCCACACTTCTTACAACTATAGGTACTTATCAGTTTCTAGCACCAACGGTCTCTCCACTTGTGATATGTTTGACTACTTCCTCCAATTACACGCGAGATATTATATATAGGTTATGAATCCAGACCAGCCACTCATAATAATATTAAATATATAATAATAGATGATAATACAATCATACAACAAATAGATACATTTAATTCAGTATTATCGTCGATTTCAAAGTCCACCGATAATTACCGATGTTTGTTGTTATTTTGGTTCTGGAACAAATATATACATAATTAAACAGTAGTCAAAGACATTATACTTTAATGTACATAATAATATATAGATATTGTACAGTGTGTTTAAAGTGCAAAGATAACATGGAATCTTCATGTTAGATTTACATCTTTTGACTATAATATATTGTCTTAATCGATTTTGAAGCTACAATACTTGGAGTGGGTTCGTTGGAAATATTATGTCAATAAAACTTTGAAACAGTACATGACGTGAAAAATATTTGATTTGTTATTATTGTTTTATTTTGTAACTAAACGATTTACTAACTTAAAAACCAGAACTTTTATATTTAAATGAACTTTCAAGTAGTGACGTCAAAAATATTTTCCTCTTACACCGTTTTGGAGTCGCCATAAATTAAATAAATACCTCCCCAAATATGTTTCTTTCGTTTGCTATTTTATTACTAAATTAATGTGTCGTTCATTGTAACAGTGAATTATTTCCTTGTAATTGGATTTTGAAATAACTAGCTGTTTGCAAATTAATCAGTAGGAAAACAAATACAAGTATTCATTCAGTGTTTTCTATTTTTTTTTTTTGTATTTATTGTAGTTTTCTTCTTTTTTTTTTTAACAAAATATATGACAACTAAAGGCGTGACTCCGTTAAGCAAAACTATGTATGTTTTAAAAATTTGGAATTACACCACTTTTACAATATATTAACACCCCTTGTTTTGCACAGCCTGACTTGTCCTTCGGACGATAGAACAGCACATATTACTGTACACGGTGATCTCAGTTCTTACCTGACCGACTTTAAGCGAAATAACAATTTCCACCACTTTGAGAACCTAACATTTTTTTCTAATTTCTATTGCGCGTTAAAAAATACTACAATATTCTTGAACAACAGCAACATTAAAAACATTAATCTTATATGTACATATTATATTATTTTACCCACGCGATACTCAATTATTTGCGCTGTAAGCAAACAGAACACAGTGTGAAACCTTGTTACTGTTATTATACAATAAACGGCGGTTTTAATCGTTGACGAGACGTTGCAATATTATTGTTTTTAATGTCTGCACACGGTCAATAGTGTTATCAGATAATTGTACTCCCTACACCATCAGTAATATCCAAGTGTCCAACCACCGTGGTAGTGCGAGTGCGAGGCAAGTTCGGATTGTGCATTGTTCATACATCTTTACAAATTTGCTATTCCGGTAAGTCGCATTGTTTTAATCAAATTTCTACCCTCTAATAGCAATCGAGGATTTTATAAGAAAAAGTCTAAGAACGGGGATTTTTTTGT
Source organism: Adelges cooleyi (assembly GCF_023614345.1). Taxonomy (NCBI): domain Eukaryota; kingdom Metazoa; phylum Arthropoda; class Insecta; order Hemiptera; family Adelgidae; genus Adelges; species Adelges cooleyi. The sequence goes on along the minus strand of NW_026096129.1, from coordinate 1,088,275 downwards.
ACATAATATACAGTATATAGTATATAGTATAGGGTGGTGCAAAAAAAGATTGAGTATTTTGTTTTTAAAATCACAATTTTAGGATATAATCCAAAATTGTATTCAATTTGTAGTATATGATAAATTAAATCTGTTTTGCATATTTATCACTCTACTGCAACATTGAAATAGCAAAATACTAAAAAGAAAATTGTAATATTGAACATATTTAGTTACCATATTTTAATAACATTCGTATTAATTAGTTTTTTTTAAAAAAACTATTTTTTCTACAATTTCTATGATTTTCAACCACTCGAAGTAAGTGTTTTTTTTTTTTTTGTTCTTCGTTGTTGAAACTAGTCATGAGTGCAATATTGAGCTTGTATCTTCTGCTGTAGAATTATAAAAAAAAAAAAACTGTGTGTGTCATGTGATTGACGTTAAACTTAGATCTTAATATGTTATATATTGACACATCTTTTTAATAATTCGATTAATGAAATTATTGTTTTTAAGTATTGAATAATATCGAAGGAAGTGAAAATGAAAGTAAAACAAATATTTAGATTTTTGTCGATAAAATAATTATTTTATTTCTGTATTAGTAACAGATGGCTCATAAGGAATTTAACTAAAAAAATTGGCCTATTTAACCTAAAATATTATGTCATGGACGTTTTAGACAGTTTGTTTCCAAATTCATGCAATACTTACTTAGTAACTTTTAAATGCGCTACATTATTGTCATCAACGAATTCAAAGTGTAGCAACACAACTGTTATGACTAGTGCCTTTAGCTAAATATATTGTAATTGTCCATATTTTATTCTACAAATCGTATTGCTTTAAAAGCTGTAACTTATATTGTTTTATTTAACCCCTACGCTTTAGACCAAAAAGCGAGATACAATTTGGACTACTCAAAATGGTCCGATTTTAATTCTATAAAGATACATAAGTTCTTTGCAACTTAACTAGGGTATGTAGGAAACAGATTTTTGATCTTTTGCTTTTCTTATGTAAAAACAATTGGGTTTTAATATGGAAAAAATTGCAAATCTGATTTATTTAATTACACGAAATTGAAGTTTTTAAATGAAAATTTGCTTCCTACATAACATAGTAAAGTAACCAAAGAACTCGAATCTTTTTACAGAATAATAGAAATTGTACCATTCTATGTAGTCGGAATTTTGTCTAAAATAAACAAAAAAGGCTTTTTCCAATAGAAAAAGTGATTTATATTTAAAATAATACTTTGAAGATTTAAAAATTAATAATATAATAATAATAATAATAATAAACTACTATTATTATTATTTCTCTTTTATTCTTCATTTTTAATTATATTCAAATTTTTTATTATTTTCTCTCACATACGCCTATACAATTGATGGTGTATTTTAAAAACTTCTATTGTACATGGAATTCTTAAAAACAACATATATAGATTTTATTCAACCTTTTAAAATATTACTTTTAAATATAACGTAATAACAGAGACTTTGTGACCAAAAATTATTGATCATTATTTACATTATTATTATTATTAATAAAATAATAATAAATTGATATATTTTTTCAATAATAAGAAGGATCATACTGATCGTGTGATATCATTACATACGAAAACAAAACCCCTGTTTTTGGTAAAAAAACGAATCGTTAAAATATTTTATAACGTTTTAGACCAAAATCAATATTTTTCAACTGGAAATGTTTTGAATTGAAATTTTTTACACTTCATTTTTGCAAGTACTATCGATAAACTATGAAAAACTAAAAGAATATCACCTATCTTCTAAAAAGAATAGGAACTTTTATTATTTTTCTGTTGATCAAGGAAAGTATCAAGTCTCAAGGTCTGGACATTTGACTGAAGGTAAATCTGGCGTGGAGCTACATCCAAGGTTGGGCAAAATACAGTGTTTTGTCGACTAAATAACAAATACACAAGATACGTGTACCTTGAAAATCAAAATACAATTATCTTAAGTTAAAAAAACAAAATACCAATTTAAAATACAAAATCCGTATTACGAGTAATATTTTTTTTGTGTCTTTATCCACTGTAACTTTTTTAATACTGGGCCAATTCCTTCAAGTAACAACGCTATAAAACACAAATTATATATAGTTGGTAATTGGAGGGGAGGGGAGGGTTGGTAAAAGTTCTCTTTAAAGTGATTCTAGTAAGTTTTTAGCACAAGTTTTATGTCTTTATTTATTTTTTTTTTTTTAATTAGTATCAAAGCGATTATTTGAAAATTATTTTATCCGAGCAAGTCAGTACAGTGGCGTAGAGGCAAAATGGGATCAAAGAATTAACACATTTTTAAGACAAAATCACTTTCAAATAAACGCATCGATGTGAATCAGTAGTTGGTATTTTCAAACCACCGCAGTAAGAAGTTACCAAATAGGTGTCCAATATCTGCAGATTATAATCAAAGCGTTTCTTGTATGTGGATTTATTACTAACTCTCAATTACAGGTCTAGTAGAATTGAATATTTCTAAACTGGTTCTACATAATTTAGCATCTATCTATTCCCCTGGAAGGCGTGGAAACTTTTTCTTTATTTCGATTTTTAGGAGGTGAAGTTTTAGGGTATTTAGGGACAAAGCCAACTAGGAGTAAATTACATATCATGTTTTATAATTTGTATTTTAGAACGACTGAATTTGCTTTTGTTATATATTATGTTGTTTAATTAAAAAATATTTGTATGGACTCTCTTCAGGGTGATCCTGGTAACCTTTCAATATTCAAGTACAAGTTTTGTCTTTTTTTTTTTTAATTAGCATTTAAGCGTTTTTTTGACAGCGATTTTCTCCGAGTACGTTGAAGGGTCCATAGACCATTTTCTGTATTGCTATAAATTTGTACTTGTACATACATATATTTATTTGTACTAATTTCAAATAAACCCAGAACCGAAATAATAAAAAAAAAGTTCATTATGATTAAATAAAAGTGCCTTGATATTGTAATACGAACAATTGTTTTTTTTTTATGATTATAATATAATATGTTATAGGTCAATTAGCATTAACGCGAGACAGCGTAGTAGTAGTTTTCGGTAGCACTTTGCCCAATTTCCAAAACGATTCCGCCAACCCGATCGAATGTGGTATTATATGATTTTCAATTTTAACGACAAACATTTCGCCTACTCTAAGAAAGTCATCAACGGTAGGCTTTGATAGTACGTTCTCGCCAATTATCTGACGCTGTCTCCTGCCAAGAGCTTCGACTCCCTCCAACCCGCTTGTGACCTGTCGGAAAAGGTGCTCTGGTAAAGAGTGTTGACCTGTCGGAATTGTCGGAATTTGCTCGAAGTAAACCCTTATTTGACGGGCGTACATAAAAAGTAACCACGGATTGTTTGCCAAATAGTTTTTTGGCTTCCGCAACGAATCGAGCATCGTGGACGCTTCTTTATCGAACAAAAAATCCTCAATTGTATCAGGCCTGAGAACGCCTTTGATGTCGTAGAAAACCGGTACCATATCGATTGGCCGTCGTCATTGTAACCGGTAGCCAATTGATTTTTCGAGCTTTGTTGTATTCTATCCAAATCATTCTCCACTTCTTCCTTGTCATTGGAAGTCCGCACACCGGTTATGAGAAAAACCATTGCATACCATAATTTCAACACTGTCATTTTGTCACCTCTTACATTTTTTGCTTAATCTGCGAAATATTATAATACTTTTGTATTATAGCGAGGCGCTTTAAAAACGTAAAACAAATGTGTCTTCCACGTGTATACGATTTATGATAATACAACAGAAAAACGTACCTTAATTTTCAGTAAGAAAATATAGTCATATTTTCTGTAAGAACTAACGATAATTTTAGTCTACACGACGATTACATACGGCGAAATACATTTGACCTGTCACTCACGTTAGCATAGACTTTGATTAATAGTAGAAAAATAAGGGTAGAAATCAAAAGTAGAACCAACCCGTTAAAAATAGTACTTTTTGACGACTACTATTAAACAAATATAAAATAAAATAAAACTGACTAGTATAAAAAAATATGGTACTCAGTATCATTGTTGTTTTTTACTAAAAAAACTATATAAATAATAGTTATTATGAAAAAGATAGATTTATTTTCATTTATTGCTACAATAGGTCTCAGGCAGGGCACCTACCAATTTCCACAATAGGGTCATGAATAATTTAAAAATTCTAAATTGTGTACAGCACTTACTTAAATGTATGTAGAACCTTTGGTAAACGTTTTGTAATAGAGACTTTTTTTTTACTAGGAGCTGTAAGATTTTGAATTTTTTAAATTTTGTATCGTAGGACTATAATGAAAGTTAGTACTATTATCTTTATTAATTAACCTCGATATCCTCCTCCATAATACCTTCATACTCCATATTTCATGATAAAGACATCAACACTGTGACACTTAACATGTCATAGTTCCAGGAACAACCTTTTTTTTTAAAAATCAAGCCATCTCCAATTTAATATCCTATTTATTTATGAAGACCTTTTACCTTGGCTTTTGGTAGTAAAATATGATAGTATTATGTAATACCGTGAGGAATTGAAATTGTAAAAAATCATTAACGTTTTTGACGATTATTCCGTTAAATTATTTATTTATTTATTTAACGGGCATAAAGTCCAATTAGTATAGAAAACAGAGACTATAAGATATAGCCGCAATATAGGTATTTGTAGAATAGTATATAATTTATTATTATGGTAATTAGTGAGAAATGAGGAAATTAGTTTATGATTTTGATAAGTTGTTTATTAAATTAATACTAAGAGTTCGAAAAATATTGATGGACTATTATGTTGCAGAACCTCTTAAAATTTAAGATTTTTTTTTTAAATGTAAATCGTATTCAATAGGCATTAATAAAATTCTACCATTTATTTAGCATACAAAACTAATTGGTAATCGTTTTACTTTGGGAACAGCTTCTTATTTTTGTTCAACCAATAGTTCAGCCTATGTTATTTACATTTAAATGAACACAATAACAAAAAAATGTGTTTTTACACATTACGTAGGTGGAAAAACCAGCTTTTTTATCTTCGATTCGGAGCAGAGATGATATTTAAGTATTATTGTCGGTTATTACACATAATTCTTATTTGCTATAATATTTGTAACAATAGGGTACTGCCATACAAGCGAATTTAATCGTACTAAAACCCAAATTATAAAGCAAAAAATATCTAAAAAAAAAACTTGTTTTCCATAAAACAAAACAAAATTGTAAAAATACAATGGTTTGTAAAAAAACAACAGTTCTCTTATTGTTCAAATTTAAAACAATTATTGATGCTACCAGTTGAATTATTTCCCTTTTTCAAGATATCCTTAATAAACATAAAGGGACTACAGATTATTGAGATATATGTAAATATAATAGGCACATTTTTCATCTCCTCTTGGTCTCATTGTCAATCCTAAGACCCTAAATCTTTATCTGAAAATTGAAATTAAAAAAATTGTTTCCACGCTTTTCAGGAGAGAATTATGATATTTGTTTAGTTTGTCAACGTTTATCGGTAATTCTAGTATAGTCCGAACTAAGTACAAGTCAAAAACTTGCCCAGTAATAATTTATCTAAAAGGGATCCAGGATCCACAGATTTGTATTAAAGCGTTTTGTTAAATGTGATTTTTGGAAACTTTGCATGTTCTGACTACTTTCAGCTTATTATATTTTACTTATAAGGGGTCCACCCTTATAGGTAATTTATTACTGGGCAAGTATTTGACTTGTACTTGGTTCGGACTGTGCTTGGTTTCGACTATGCTAAGACTACCGCTAAGCGAAGACAAACCAAACAAAAATCATGAATCTATTCCCCTGGAAGGCGTAGAAGTTTTATGTTTTTTTGGGACAAAGCCAAAAAGGGGAAAATTACATATATTGTTTTATAATTTGTATTCTAGAACGACTGAACTTGCTTGCATATTGTTACAAATATTGTATTAAATAAATATTTTGCTATAAAACCAATAATAATACTTAAAAAATGTCTTTTCGCCTTTGTATATTTATTTTTCAGTGAACACATTTTAGCTTCGATGCAAAGCGAGAAGGTATTGGTTTTACTCTGATGTGTGTTTTTTTTTTAACTGTCTACACTGTAACTTTTTTAATACTGGACCAATTCCTTCGAGTAGCAACTCTATAAATCGCAAATTTCATCTAGTTTGTACTTTGGGGGGGTAAAAGTTGAAAAAGTTTACTTCTTTACAGACGAAAGTTGAAAAAACAAAAAAAAAACCGTATGAGTTTTTAAGTTAGAACTTTTACTGGCTATAATTTCGAGAAAAAGAGTCGGATCGAATTGAAATGTATAAGACATATGTATATGTATTATTTGGTATGCCCACACACGTCAGTTGTGTCAAACTTAAACTATACCCATTTCCAAACCCCCTAGGGGGGGTACAAGTTTTTTTGTTTTTCGGGGTTTTTAGCCGTAATTTTAAAACTTTTGGGTTGAAAATTTGCCAGTAGTTGGAACTCATATGTATCCATAACATATTAAACGGGAAAAAAATTCGGCACTACAGTTTTTTTTTAATTGCCGGGAAACTGCGTTTTCGCAGATTTCGTATATTTTAACAAAAACACCTAAAATCTTTAAAAAAAATTGATCAAATCATTAAAACAATTATGTATATCTATGCAGAATGATACTATTAGGTAGCTTGAATGAGATAGCTTTGAAGTAATATAATCTATGAAGTATAAATAGTTTGTGTGAGATTGCTCTAATGGAAGTATATACAATATAAATATTAATTTTATTGAGAACAAACAATTATAATTTAAACTGTGGAATACAAACGATTGAAACATGAATCGTCCACCATTCTAACTAAATTTAACAAGACATTGTATATGTGTTATTTGGTCCACTACGTTTTTGAAAAAAAAAAAAAAAACAGTACAGTGGGGTCGGGGCATAGTGGGGACGGGGAGGTCACAGGTTTACAAGAATTTTTAAATCTGAAAGTGATAAAATCACTTTCGAAAAAACGCTTCGATGCAAATCGGTAATTAGTATTTTCAAGCCAGTACAGTCCAAACCAAGCACAGTATAACCAGCAAAGTAGGAAAGTTTTAAATTAAGGTTCTGTATTTACAAATGAGCATCAAAGCGTTTATTTGAAAGCGATTTTATTCAATTTTATCACTTTTAATTATCCTTATTGCTTTGATTACATTATGCAAATACTCTACTGTACTAGTCCTCTCGGATAAAATGACTTTCAAATTAACGCTTTGATGCTCATTTGTAAATACAGAACCTTAATTTAAAACTTTCTTACCTTGCTGGTTATACTGTGCTTGGTTTGGACTGTACTGGCTTGAAAATACTAACTACCGATTTGCATCGAAGCGTTTTTTCGAAAGTGATTTTATCACTTTCAGATTTAAAAATTCCTGTAAACCTGTGACCTCCCCGTCCCCACTATGCCCCGACCCAACTATGCTCCGTCCCCACTATGCCCCGACCCCACTGTACTGGCTTTTTCTATAGGTATTGATTTATTAAAATGTTATTCGCGGTATGTAATCTAATATGTGTGTAGACTAAAGGGATCGTTAGATTTTCCAGAAAATATTAGCATATTTTCTTACTAAAAATTAAGCTTGTTGTTTTGTTGTATTAGCAGAAATCGTATACATGTAGAAAACACATTTGTTATATGTTTTTCGTTCGTACAAACGTAAAGATAAAAGATAACAACAATATTTTATAAGCACATCGAACGACTTATTGTTTGAATAGTGCTTTGTGTAAGCAACGAGTAGATATTTTGATAAAAAATAAATGAATATTGATGCATAGATGAGGTGTTTACGATAAACACGTCATACTAACACAACACCTTGCAAATACGAATTTTCAAAATCATTATATCAACAATTTAAAAGCGCCTCGCGCGACTTTTTGTTTAAATAAGTGCTTTATGTAAAAAACAACGACGGTGTTTGTCTGAAAACTGTTTCGATATGCCGCACAAGTACATTGACAGCCGCATCTACAAGTCTGAATAAGTAAAATCGACACGATTGTCTTTTATCGAAGATATAGCAGCTAATAATTATTACAAAAGTATTATAATATTTCGCAGATTAAGGAATAAATGTAAGAGTTGACAAAATGGCTGTGTTGAAATCATGGTATGTACTAGTTTTTCTAATAACCAGTGTATGGTCTTCCGACGACCAGGTAGAAAAGGAGAGTTATTTCGACAAATTACAAAGCTTAAAGCAATTGGCTACCGGTTACAATAACCAAGACGAATAAGATCGTGAAAAATTGGACGATTTGTCTATCTTTGATTTGCGCCAAAAACATTTGGACTTGTACCGTTACCTGGAGTGCGGATACTTTTACAGCACTCTGTTTCATTTGAAATTAATGGGCGATGCGCTTTTCGACAACATCAGAGATATCCTAACGCCAGAGACACTTGAAGATTTCTTGTTCGATAAAGAAGCGTCTATGATGCTCGATTCGTTGTTGGTTCCAAAAAACTATGAGGTAAAAAATCTTTAGTTAGTTTTTATATACACCCGCCAAATAAGGGTTTTCTTTGGGCTAACTGTTAATAACGGTGCAAAGTTTAGTTCGAAAGTTTTAAACAAAACACGACGGATGCACGAATTCGTGTTAACCGAAATTGAAAAAGACTTGGACCGCTGCATGTGTCCATTAGAAAACTCTTTCAACATAAATTACGAAAACCATAATTCGTTGGCAGAGTACCAACTGTCTTTGTGTAATAATTCAGAAGCTGAATCTGCCAGTGCTGCAAACAATGGCAGCGTGATAGATGCAATACGACAGAAAAAAAGATTACTGCATAACAATTTCGAAAAAAACCGGCAGAGAGGACTATTGGAGTTCTCGATGTCCGAATCATTAACGGACGGCTTGTTTCTTTTCCACGACAAGGAAACTTACAAATTGATTATTGACGAATTTGTGGCCGACAATTCTAATAGGTCAACACTCTTTACCACAGCACATTTTCCGGAAATCACAAGTGGGTTGGAGGGAGTCAAAGTACTTAAAAAGAGACAGCGTCAGATTATCGGCACGTTAAAAATAATAATGCTGGAAATGATGTTGTCTTACACACTTAAATCTTGCCAAAGCGACCAATCTGATGACTTTTTTAACAACACGAACAAGTTCAAATATCAAATCGTAAGCAAGTTTAGGGACATAATGTCGTTGCACGATAACGTGGCATTCACAGAGGTCTATGAAAAATTCGCAAGTTGCCTATTGCGCGAGAATGATACTTATAGATTTATCAATTGCATAAGCAAGGTTCAACAAAAAATTAATAGGTTGATTACTGTAATCACGAACAAAATTCTTTTACCCAAAATCAAATCAATAGTGAGCGATTGTCAAGGCGAGAACGTAATACCAAAGCATACCGTTGATGACTTTTTTAGAGTAGGCAAAATGTTTGTAGATAAAATTGAAAATCATATTATACCACATTCGATCAGGTTGGCGGAATCGTTTTGGATTATGGTCCGTGAAAAAATACTAACTAATACTTCTACTACGTCTCGCGGTGAAGCTAATTGACCTATAACATATTATATTATCTAACCATAAAAAATAATTATTCATATAAGGCACTTTTATTTCACCATAATGCACATTCGTTTTTATTATTTCGGTTATGGGTTTATTTGAAATTAGTACAAAAAATTATATGTACAAGTACACTGTAATTTTGCGTTCTATTTATTATACATCAGCCAAGAAACTTTGTCCAAAAACCGAATAAATTTGACTTTTGTAGTAGTTAATTAACAGATCATGCCAAAGTAGCAATTGAATTTAGCAACCGTATCAGTATAGCTTGACTCGATGGTTGGTAAAGTAAAGGGTGCAAATCTTTTTCAAGTATTGGTTTGCAAATATCTGTTTAATAACCGGGTTCTACTGGTACGCTATTGTTTACTAAAACGTTGCAATTTTTTTATCATCAATTACACCAATTATAGTTATAATATATATAGTAATATAATTGTTGTGTATTGCTAAAATTATATAGCAATACTTATTATATTGAACTTGGTTTATGGTCCTGCAACGTTCTTAAAAATGTAGTCGACGTTTTGCTAATCTATATATATATAAATGAATTTCTGTCTGTTTGTCTGTCCTTTATGCATTAGTAAACCGTTCAACCGATCGCCATGAAACTTTGGGAAGTTGTTAAGTTCACTTCCGCAAAGATAACTGGCATAGTAGTAAATTCCAACCCTAACGATGACCTCAACACAAGAACTTTGTGTTTGTAATACGAAATGTAAATAAATTAAATGTAACACAAAATAAACACTTGGTTTGTAACCATGGTAGTCACGGTACTCGAGTAAATGGTTGGTGATGATTAATGGAACAGGCCGATTCTATGTACCACGATTCTGGGCAAGCTTTTAACTGTTAGAACAGGATCTGACACTGAGACTTGGACCCTTGAGTAAGAGGAGGACATAATAACCGAAAAAAGTGTCACATACATAAATCATTTTTCAGCCAAGTCAGCAACCACGAAAAAGCATTTTCATGTCTTGTCGAAGTACCAAATAAATTTCGCTCCTATCACTTACCCATACCCCTACTCCCTTCCCACTACACATCATCTCCTACCCGGATCTCTTATCCTATTTCCCATTCCCAACCCCAACCACATGTCCACATCCCTCATCTCTAATCCCTCATCTTTAATCTCTTATCAGATACGCTTTTCTAACATAACGCTTTTGTCACTAACATTGATTTCGGTTATGTGCCGGACCTAAGACATGAAAATGTCAAAACGCTGTCACGCTGTTATCTGATAAAAGATAAGAGACTAAAAATGAAGGATAAGGGTGGGGTTGGGGATGGCAGTGAGGATGTGAATTATTTTACTCAGCCCTGGCAGACTAAATCTCGGGCAACGCCGGGTCCGGACAGCTTGTAATAAATAAAAACAAATTTAATAACATAATGTATAAAAAAAACATTATATTACAAAAACTAATAAGGAAAAAAAACGATTTTAATATAAGTTTTCAATTTTACACATAACTTTTTGGGCGGAGAAAAGTAAGCTACTTGTCTTATAAGTGAAATAACCCAAGGACAGTAAGAATTAACCAAATTAGAGTCCAGTATCCATTGATTATATTCGAAGCCTTTTCTTGAATGTGATATTACTACTAGATCTAAATAACAGATCTAGTAGAACTGCATACTGCTAAACTAGTTCTATATAATTTAGCATATTTTGATTGAAGGTTTTATAATTAGGTACCGGTCACTAATTCTGTAGCTCGATTACAAACCAACATATCAAGAGGTTAGTATAATAGATGGACCACCGTTAGAGACCATTAGAGACCATCTGGTTACGACGTATAAATAACATTTGAAGGAAATAAGTCAACTCGTCATTGTTACATATTCATAGCTAAAATTAGTGATAAACGTTGATAAACCAAACAAATATCATAAATCAATTCCCCTAAAAGCAAGGAAAGTTCTTCTTTATTTTGCTTTTTAGGTGAAGTTTTAGAGACAAAAATCAAAAGAGGAAAACTACTTATATTGTTTTATAATTTGTAAAAGAGAAGCCGATTCAAAAAACAATACGTTTCATGAACTACATAAACGGTATAATTTTATTACTTAACTGGAACTATTAATATATATTGTTAACACTTATTACATAAAATATAAATTTAAAGAAGTTCTGTAGAATTAAGAGGTTCGGCTTAAAAGTACTCCTAAATTACGACTAATTGATTTGCTTGATTTAATCGTATCAACCGACGATGCACCGATACCCACCACCCAAGGATTCGCCTTGGGAAGACACTTTATGCAAATTGCAGACACTAGTAGTTGAATATTCTCAGAACACTAGGCAATATGCTACATTGACCAATTTTTTCTATATGGTAATTTGATACATTACATATTTTCCGAACTCTTAATATATTAATTGTGATATTTTTTTGGTTTGTCAACGTTAATAGGTATTTCTAGCATAGTCTAAACCAAGCACAGTTCAAACCAAGTACAAGTAAAAAACTTTTCCAGTAATAGTTTACCTAAATGAGGTCCAGTATCTACTTCCTAATCAAATGATCTCTAATGGTGGTCCAATTTTTTAATACTAACCTATTGATATGATGGTTTGTAATCAGAGCCACAAGATTAAAGACCGGTACTTAAATATAGAACCTGTATAGTAGAATAAAAATTGTACCAACATTAGAAACCATCTTATTAGGAAGTAGAAATACCATTTTAAGGATAGGAGGAACTGGCTGTTATTACCTACCAGTCATAAGAATAGATATTTCATAACTATTTAAGTTATAGGACAACTGCCTAGACAATTTTAACTAATAAAGTAAAACGTATTAAAATCAAATGAAAGTAGTCAGAAAATACAAAGTTTCTACAAAATTACATTCAACAAAACGCTTTAAAACAAATCTGTGGATACTGGACCACTTTTTTTACTGGGCATGTATTTGACTTGTACTTGGTTCGGACTGTGCTTGGTTTAGACTATGCTAAAACTACCGCTAAACGAAGACAAACCAAACCAATAACATAAATCTATTCCCCTGGAAGGCGTAGAAGATTAAGGGTTTTTAGGGACAAAGCCAAAATGGGAAAAATTACATATATTGGTTTATAGTTTGTATTCTAGTACGACTGAATTTGCTTGCATATACATATACAAATATTATAGCAAATACAAATTTTGTATTAAAACCAATAATAATACTTAAAAAATGTCTTTTCGCCTTTGTATATTTATTTTTTAGTAGACACATTTTTTGTTATTATGTTTGTATTGATGTAAATGAAATAGGCTTTTGATTGAAAAAATAAGAAGCCGTTTTTTAAAAAAAAAAAAAGATAACCGTTCTCTTTCAAACAAACGCTTTGATACAAATTCGTAAACACTGCACCTCATATATTCTTACTGTGATTGGTTTCGACTTAACTTGTATGAAAATACTAACTACTATTGATATAAATTGACACTATTGTTTATTGATATGTATTTCGCGGTATGTAATTTAATATGTGTGTAGACTAAAAGAATCGTTAGTTTTTATCTTCTAACTAAAATATTAGGTATGTTTTTTTTGTTGTATTAACAGAAATCGTATACTTGTGGAACACACATATGTTATGTTTTTCGATGGTACAAACGCGAAGAAAAAAGATAACAACAATATTTTATAAGCACACCGAACGACTTATTGTTTGAATAAGGGCTTTGTGTAAGCAACGCGTAGGTTTTTTGATAAAATGTATATGTATATTGATGCATAGATGAGGTGTATACGATAAACACGTCATACTAACACAACACCTTGCAAATACGAATTTTTAAAAACATTACATCAACAATTTGTAAGCGCCTCGCGCGACTTTTTGTTTAAATATGTGCTTTATGTAAAAAACAACGACGGTGTTTGTTTGAAAACTGTTTCGATATGCCGCACAAGTACATTGACAGCCGCATCTACAAGTCTGAGTAAGTAAAATCGACACGATTGTCTTTTATCGAAGATATAGCAGCTAATAATTATTACAAAAGTATTATAATATTTCGCAGATTAAGAAATAATTGTAAGAGTTGACAAAATGGCTGTGTTGAAATCATGGTATGTACTAGTTTTTCTAATAACCAGTGTATGGTCTTCCGACGACCAGGTAGAAAAGGAGAGTTATTTAGACAAATTACAAAGCTTAAAGCAATTGGCTACCGGTTACAATAACCAAGACGAATATGTTCGTGAAAAACTGGAAAATTTGTCTGTCTTTGATTTGCGCCAAAAACATTTGGACTTGTACCGTTACCTGGAGTGCGGATACTTTTACAGCACTCTGTTTCATTTGAAATTAATGGGCGATGCGGTTTTCGACAACATCAAAGATATTCTCACGCCAGAGACAATTGAGGATTTCTTGTTCGATAAAGAAGCGTCTATGATGCTCGATTCGTTGTTGGTTCCAAAAAACTATGAGGTAAAAAATCTTTGGTTAGTTTTTATATACACCCGCCAAATAAGGGTTTTCTTTGGGCAAATTGTTAATGACGGTGGTAAGTTTAGTTCGAAAGTTTTAAACAAAACACGACGGATGCATGAATTCGTGTTAACAGAAATTGAAAAAGACTTGGACCGCTGCATGTGTCCATTGGAAAACTCTTTCAACATAAATTACGAAAACCATAATTCGTTGGCAGAGCACCAACTGTCTTTGTGTAATAACTCAGAAGCTGAATCTGCCAGTGCTGCAAACAATGGCAGCGTGATAGATGCAATACGACAGAAAAAAAGATTACTGCATAACAATTTCGAAAAAAACCGTCAGAAAGGACTATTGGAGTTCTCGATGTCCGAATCATTAACGGACGGCTTGTTTCTTTTTCACGACAAGGAAACTTACAAATTGATTATTGACGAATTTGTGGCCGACAATTCTAATAGGTCAACACTCTTTACCACAGCACATTTTCCGGAAATCACAAGTGGGTTGGAGGGAGTCAAAGAACTTAAAAAGAGACAGCGTCAGATTATCGGCACGTTAAAAATAATAATGCTGGAAATGATGTTGTCGTACACCCTTGAAACTTGCCAAAGGCGCCAATCCAATAACTTTTTGAACAACATGAACACGTTCAAACATCAAATCTTAGACAAGTTTATGGACATAATGTCGTTGCATGATAACGGGGCATTCAAAAGCGTCTATGCAAAATTCGAATATTGCTCATCTCTCAATAGAGGGTTAAAAGGTTCCATTTTAGAAGCGAGGTTTGACAGTTGCATGGATATTGTTATAACTCTAATTCAAAAATTGACTAATGAAATTACGAAGAATATTCGTTTACCCAAAATCAAATCAATATTGAACCGTTGTAAAGGCAAGAACTTAATATCAAAGCCTACCGTTGATGACTTTCTTAGAGAAGGCGAAAAGTTTGTCGTTAAAATTGAAAATCATATTATACCACATTCGATCAGGTTGGCGGAATCGTTTTGGATTATGGTCCGTGAAAAAATACTACCTAATACTACTACTACGTCTCGTGATGAAGCTAATTGACCTAAAACATATATTATATAATCATAAAAAATAATTATTCATACTACAATACTAAGGCACTTTTATTTCACCATAATGCACCTTTATTTTAATTTTTTCGATTGTGGATTTATTTAAAATTAGTACAAATAAATGTATAAATGATTATATTTGAAGCCTTTTTTGAATGTGATATCTTTACTACATTTAAATAACAGATCTTGTAGAACTGCATACTGCTAAACTAGTTCTATATAATTTAACATAATTTGATAGTAGGTTCTATGATTAGGTACCGGTCTCTAATTTTGTGGTTCTATTATAAACCAACATATTAAGAGATTAGTATAAAAAAATTGGACCACCATTAGAGACCATCTGGTTAGGAAGTATTAATACCATTTAAAGGATATAAGACAACTGGCCGTCGTTACCTACGTATGATAAGAATAGATTATTTCACAACTCTGTAAGTTATATAACTCAACTGATAAACGTTGCCAAACCAAACAAATATCATAATAAGAAGTAATAATAATTAAAATAATAATAAATATATTTTCCCCTGAAAGGCGTGAAAACTTCATCCTTATTTCGCTTTTTATGTGAAGTCTTAGGGTTTTAGGTCTGGCAAATAGACCAAGAGTAGATCTAAGGAAATCAAAAAAAGAGAAAAAATTACTTATTGACTATAGTCAATGTGTAAGTTGCTATGTGTTACGTAAAATGTGTATCGTTAAACGATACGTTTTGTGTCGTTTGATAATGTAGCCGCAGACAATCAACTGTTAGCATTAAACATTCTTTTAAGTTTTTATAAACGGAGAACTGTTTTTTTCTTATGGAAAACGAGTCGTTTTTAGCCATATCTTGTTTTATGATTATATGTGTTTTAGAACGATTAAATTCGCTTCCACGATAGTACTCTATTGTTAAAAATATTATAGCAAACACAAAGGATGTATCATAACCAACAATAATACTTAAGTATCATCTATTGCTCGCATCGAAGCTAAAAAGCTGCTTTTTCCACCTACGTATGTCTCGTAATGTGGAAAAACACATTTTTTGTTATTGTGTGCATAGTAAATGAGCAGTAAATTTTAGGCAATATTTTTCGTTCATTACGAATAAAATCATTTAAAAAAGTCTATTTTAATGTAATATATTTGTTTTTCACGTATCTCTTCAATAATTGTCCTAATAAATATTAAGACGTAAACTATTAAAATTGTCTTTGGATCTATTAATAAAAAGCTCTCAAAATGTCCAGATTTTTCACAATCATAAATACTTACTAATTTTATAAATTTAGAAAAAATGTATTTTTTGGCTATGTCCAAACTTTTCACAAACATAAGTACAGTATACTCGTAAATTATATCAATTTGGACCTAAACAAATGTATATACAAGTTTGTTACAATAGAGCGTTTTATTTGTTATACATCAGCCAAAAAACTTTGTCCAAAAACCGACTAAATTTGACTTGTGTTGTAGTTAATTAACAGATCATGCCAAAGTAGCAATTGAATTACAGCAACCGTACCAGTATAGCTCGTGACTCGATAGTTATCAAAGTAAACGGTGCGAATCTCATTCAAGTATTGGTTTGCAATTATCTGTTTACTAACCGTGCTCTACAGGTGCGCTATTGTCTAACAAAACGTTGAAATTATTTTTGTCATCAATTACAACGGTTATAGTTTATAGCAATACATACTATATAGAACTTGGTCTATGGTCCTGCAACGTCCTCAAAAATAAAGCAAGCACAGTTCAACCCAAGTACAAGTAAAATACTTTTCCAGTAATAATTTACCTAAATGAGATCCAGTATCTACTGATTCGCATTAAAGCGTTATGTTAGGAAGTATAAATACTATTTTAAGGATAGGAGGAACTGGCCGATATTACCTACCAGTCATAAGAATAGATTATTTCATAACTCTTTAAGTTATAAAACAATTTCCTATACAAATTTAACTAATAAAGTAAAACATATTAAAACTAAATAAAAGTAGTCAGAAGATGCAAAGTTTTTAAAAAATTATATTCAACAAAACGCTTTAATACAAATCTGTGGATACTGGACCCCTTATAGGTAATTTATTACTGGGCAAGTATTTGACTTGTACTTGGTTCAGACTGTGCTTGGTTTAGGCTATGCTAAGACTACCGCTAAACGAAGAAAAACCAAATCGATATCATGAATCTATTCCACTGGAAGGCGTAGAAGATTTAGGGTTTTTAGGGACAAAGCCAAAAAGGGAAAAGTTACATGTATTGTTTTATAGTTTGTATTCTAGAACGACTGAATTTGCTTGCATATTGTTACAAATTTTGTATTAAAACCAATAATAATACTTAAAAAATGTCTTTTTGCCTTTGTATATTTATTTTTTAGTGAACACATTTTCTGTTATTGTGTTTGAATTAAATTAAACGAAATAGGCTGAGCTTTTCGTTGAAAAAATAAGAAGCTGATTCCAAAAAAAAACAAAAATGACCACCGTTCTCTTTCAAATAAACGCTTTGATACAAATTTGTAAACACTGCGCTTCATAATTTCTTACTGTGCTTGGTTTGGACTTAACTTGTATGAAAATACTAACTACTGATTCGCATCGAAGCGTTTATTTCAGTCGTAATAACTCCTGAAACCTGTGACCTCCACGTCTCCACTATACCCCGACCCCACTGTACTGGCTTTTTCTATAGGTATTCATTTATTAATATGTATTTCGCGGTATGTAATCTAATATGTGTGTAGACTAAAGAGATCGTTAGATTTTAAAGAAAATATAATCATATTTTCTTACTAAAAATTAAGCTTGTTTTTTTGTTGTATTAGCAGAAATCGTATACATGTAGAAAACACATTTGTTTTATGTTTTTCGATCATACAAAGGCGAAGATAAAAGATAACAACAATATTTTATAAGCACATCGAACGACTTGTTTAAATTATAGCTTTGTGTAAGCGACGCATAGGTACTTCGACAAAATATATAGGTATATTGATGCACAGATCATAAATCAATTCCCTAAAAGCGAGGAAAGTTCTTCTTTATTTTGCTTTTTAGGTGAAGTTTCAGGGACAAAGCCAAAAAGGGGAAAACTACTTAATTTGTTTTATAGCTTGTATTCTAGAACGACTGAATTTGCTTGCATAATGTTACAAATATTATAATAAATACAAATTTTGTATTAAAACCAATAATAATACTTAAAAAATGCCTTTTTGCCTTTGTATATATTTTTTTTTTAGTAAACACATTTTTTGTTATTATGTTTGTATTGATGTAAATGAATAGGCTTTTGGTTGAAAAAATAAGGAGCCGTTTCTAAAAAAAAAAAAAAAAACCGTTCTTTTTGAAAAAAACGCTTTGATACAAATTCGTAAACACTGCACCTCATATTTTCTTACTGTGATTGGTTTGGACTTAACTTGTATGAAAATACTAACTACTATTGATATATATTGACACTATTGTTTATTGATGTGTATTTCGCGGTATGTAATTTAATATGTGTGTAGACTAAAAGGATCGTTAGTTTTTACAGAAAATATTAGCATATTTTCTAACTAAAATATAAGGTATGTTTTTTTTTGTTGTATTAACAGAAATCGTATACTTGTGGAACACACATATGTTTTTCGATGGTACAAACGCGAAGAAAAAAGATAACAACAATATTTTATAAGCACACCGAGCGACTTATTGTTTGATTAAGAGCTTTGTGTAAGCAACGCGTAGATATTTTGATAAAATGTATATGTATATTGATGCTTAGATGAGGTGTATACGATAAACACGTCATACTAACACAACACCTTGCAAATACGAATTTTCAAAATCATTATATCAACAATTTAAAAGCGCCTCGCGCGACTTTTTGTTTAAATAAGTGCTTTATGTAAAAAACAACGACGGTATTTGTTTGAAAACTGTTTCGATATGCCGCACAAGTACATTGACAGCCGCATCTACAAGTCTGAGTAAGTAAAATCGACACGATTGTCTTTTATCAAAGATATAGCAGCTAACAATTAATACAAAAGTATTATAATATTTCGCAGATTAAGAAATAATTGTAAGAGTTGACAAAATGGCTGTGTTGAAATCATGGTATGTACTAGTTTTTCTTATAACCAGTGTATGGTCTTCCGACGACCAGGTAGAAAAGGAGAGTTATTTAGACAAATTACAAAGCTTAAAGCAATTGGCTACCGGTTACAATAACCAAGACGAATATGATCGTAAAAAATTGGAAAATTTGTCTCTCGTTGATTTGCGCCAAAAACATTTGGACTTGTACCGTTACCTGGAATGCGGATACTTTTACAGCACTCTGTTTCATTTGAAATTAATGGGCGATGCGGTTTTCGACAACATCAAAGATATTCTCACGCCAGAGACAATTGAGGATTTCTTGTTCGATAAAGAAGCGTCTATGATGCTCGATTCGTTGTTGGTTCCAAACAACTATGAGGTAAAAAATCTTTGGTTAGTTTTTATATACACCCGCCAAATAAGGGTTTTCTTTGGGCAAATTGTTAATGACGGTGGTAAGTTTAGTTCGAAAGTTTTAAACAAAACACGACGGATGCACGAATTCGTGTTAACCGAAATTGAAAAAGACTTGGACCGCTGCATGTGTCCATTGGAAAACTCTTTCAACATAAATTACGAAAACCATAATTCGTTGGCAGAGCAACAACTGTCTTTGTGTAATAATTCAGAAGCTGAATCTGCCAGTGCTGCAAACAATGGCAGCGTGATAGATGCAATACAACAGAAAAAAAGATTACTGCATAACAATTTCGAAAAAAACCGGCAGAGAGGACTATTGGAGTTCTCGATGTCCGAATCATTAACGGACGGCTTGTTTCTTTTTCACGACAAGGAAACATACAAATTGATTATTGACGAATTTGTGGTCGACAATTCCAATAGGTCAACACTCTTTATCAGCGCACCTTTTCCGAATATCACAAGTGGGTTGGAGGGAGTCAAAGTACTTAAAAAGAGACAGCGTCAGATTATCGGCACGTTAAAAATATTAATGCTGGAAATGATGTTGTCTTACACTCTTAAATCTCAAGATCGGAAAAGCGACCAATTCATTGAGTTTTTGAACTACACAAACACGTTCAAATTACAAATCGTAGGCAAGTTTATGGACATAATGTCGTTGCACGATAATGTGGCATTCAAAAACGTCTATGAAATATTCGCAAGTTGCCTATTGCACGAGAAAGATCTCTTTAGTTTTATCAAATGCATGAGCAAGGTTCAACAAAAAATGTATAGGTTGATTAATGTAATCACGAATAATATTCTTTTACCCAAAATCAAATCAATAGTGAGCGATTGTGAAGGCGAGAACGTAATATCAAAGCCTACCGTTGAAGACTTTCTTAGAGTAGGCAAAATGTTTGTAGATAAAATTGAAAATCATATTATACCACATTCGATCAGGTTGGCGGAATCGTTTTGGATTATGGTCCGTGAAAAAATACTAACTAATACTTCTACTACGTCTCGCGATGAAGCTAATTGACCTAAAACATATTATATTATATAACCATAAAAAATAATTATTCATACTACAACACTATGGCACTTTTATTTTACCATAATGCACCTTTATTTTAATTTTTTCGATTGTGGATTTATTTAAAATTAGTACAAATAAATGTATAAATGATTATATTCGAAGCCTTTTTTGAATGTGATATCTTTACTACATTTAAATAACAGATCTTGTAGAACTGCATACTGCTAAACTAGTTCTATATAATTTAACATAATTTGATAGTAGGTTCTATGATTAGGTACCGGTCTCTAATTTTGGTGGTACGATTACAAACCAACATATTAAGAGGTTAGTATACAAAAATTGGACCACCATTAGAGACCATCTAGTTAGGAAGTAGTAATACCATTTAAAGGATATAAGACAACTGGCCGTCGTTACCTACGTATGATAAGAATAGATTATTTCATAACTCTGTAAGTTATATAACTCAACTGATAAACGTTTGACAAACCAAACAAATATCATAATAAGAAGTAATAATAATTAAAATAATAATAAATATATTTTCCCCTGAAAGGCGTGAAAACTTTATCCTTATTTCGCTTTTTATGTGAAGTCCTAGGGTTTTAGGTTTGGCAAATAGACCAAGATTAGATCTAAGGAATATTTGATAATCATATCGCAGGACTTATTGTTTAAATAAGAGCTTTCTGTAAGCGACGCATAGGTATTTTGATAAAATATATTGGTATATTGATGCATAGATGAGGTGTATACACGTAATGAGGTCATATTAACAAAACACTTTGCAAATACGGATTTTCAAAATCATTATATCAACAATTTGTAAGCGCCTCGCGCGACTTTTTGTGTAAATAAGAGTTTTAAGGTACCTCTGAATTTGAAAATTGCATGAGCAATTTAAAAGATGACATTCAATGGTTGATTGATGAAATTACGAAGGAATTTCGTTAACCCAAAATTAAATCACTAGTGAGCGATTGTCAAGGCAAGAACGTAATATCAAAACCTACCGTTGATGACTTTCTTAGAGTAGGCAAAATGTTTGTAGACAAAATTGAAAATCATATTATACCACATTCAATCTGGTTGATAGAATCGTTTTGGATTATGGTCCAAGACAAAATACTACCGAATGCTCCTACTAAAATGTCTCGCTTTGAAGCTAAATACCTATAACATATTTATTATTTATAATCATAAAAAAAGTACAAATAAATGTATGTACATGTACATGTAGAATTTTATTTATTATACGTCAGGAGTCCAGGAACTTATTAGGGTAAGCGTCGAGAAAAAAAAACCATTGTGCCTTTCAAGAGGTATTACTTTGGTCTGCACATTTTTCAGTCCAAACAGAAATTTGATTTTTGTAGTGGTTCAAATTATTTCAAAGTAACAATTGAATTACTGCAATCGTATAGCCGTTGACTTGATGGTTAGCAAAGTAAACGGTGCGAATCTCATTCAGATATTGTTTTTTTCAGTTTTGACTAGGTATTATTTACATGGACCATGTCGTATGGTTTAAATACAAATACCTGTGAAATAACCGTGCTCTACTGGTGCGGTATTATTTACTAGCAATACATATTATATAGAACTTGGTCTATGGTCCTTCAATGTCCTTAAAAATTTTGTCGTAGTTTTGCTAATAATAAATAAAAATAAATTTTAGAAACATAATGTATAACAAAACGTATTATATAAATATTGCAAACAGTAGTGAGAAAAAAAACACAGTTTTTATATAAGTTTTTAATCTCACCCATAACTAATTGCCATATAAGAAAAAAAATACAAGTTAGAATAGAATCGTTGTCTTGAATGTGATGTTATTACTACATCTAAATCACAGGTCTACAAGATCTGAATAATGCTAAACTAGTTCTATATAATTTAGCATAATTTGATAGTAGGTTCTAAAATTAGGTACCTAGCTTTAACCTTAATTCTCCATTACAAACCATCATATTAGGAGGTTAGTATAATAATATTGGACCAACATTGGAGACCATCTGGTTAGGAAGTATAAATACCATTTGAAGGATATAAGAAACTGACCGTTGTTACCTACTCATTATAGGAATAGATTATACAATGTAGAAAACCGACAAACAACTGTTAGCATCAAACGTTTACAGTAAGTTTTTACATTAAAACAACTGTTGTACTTTACAAACACAATTTAATATTATTACTATTTTAAGCTTCGATGCAAAGCGATAGGGTATTGGTTTTACTCTGATGTATGTTTTTTTTTATCTGTATACACTGTAACTTTTTTAATACTGGACCAATTCCTTTGAATAGCATATCTTTAAATCACAAAATTTCATCCAGTTGGTACTTTGGAGGGAGTAAAAGTTGAAAAAGTTTACTTCTTCACAGTCGAAATTTGAAAAAACAAAAAAAAAAACCGTATGAGTTTTTAAGTTAGAACTTTTACTAGCTATAATTTCGAGAAAAAAAGTCGGATCGAGGTGAAATTTATAAGAAATATTTATTTGGTATGCCCGCACACGTCAGTTGTATCAAATTTAAATTAAACCCATTTTCCACCCCCCTAGAGGGGGTTCAGTTTTTTTAGTTTTTTTAGTTTTTTAACCATAATTTTAAGACCTATAGGTTGAAATTTGTCAGTAGTTAGAACTCATATGTATTCATAACATATCATACGGAAATTAAATTCGGCACTACAGTTTTTCTTAAATTTTCGGAAAACTGTGTTTTCGCAGATTGCGTATATTTTAACAAAAACACCTAAATTCTTAAAAAAAAAATTATCAAATCACTAAAACAACTTTATGTAGATCTATGCTGAATGATACTTTTAAGTTTTGTGCTCAAGTACCACTTTTGACTTTAAGTTTACACAAATTCAATTTTTTTTTTTTTTTACTTTAGTTCTTTCTGGCTGTTTAAAATTGAGGACTGATATGAAATTCGTAATCACCGACCCCAAAAATTAAATTAAAATTTTTTTTATTTGAAAGTGATTTTATCCGAGAGGACTATTACAGTAGAATAAAGGCATAATGGAATCAAAGCAACGAGGAGACGGAGGTCACAGGTCTACAGGAATTATTATAAATTAAAGTGACAAAATTGAATAAAATCACTTTCAAATAAACGCTTTGATGCTTATTGTAAATACAGCATCTCAATTAAAGACTTTTGCCCCCCGTTCCCACTATGCCCCGACTGTTCTGTTTTTTTTTTATGGAAAGCAAGCTGTTTCTTAGCCATACTTTGTTTTATAATTTGTGTTTTAGAACGACTGAATTTGCTTGCATGATAGTACCATATCGTTACAAATATTATAGCAAGTACAAAGTATGTATAATAACCGACAATAATACTTAAATATCATTTATTGTTCGCATCAAAGCTAAACAAGCTGGTTTTTCCATATACGTTTATTCCGTAATAAGATATATACGATTAACATGTAATAAGGTTATACTAACAAAACACCTTGTGCATTCGAGTATTTAAAAACATAATATCAACAATTTATAAGCGTCTCACGCGACTTTTTGTGTAAATAAGTGCTTTATGTAAAAAATAACGAAGGTATTTTTTTGAAAACTGTTGAAACTATTTTTACCGTGTACAAGCTGTCCGAATCCGGCGTAGTTCAAAATTTAGTTTGCCAGGGCTGAGTAAAATAATTCCCATTCCTCCCCTATCCCTATCCCCATTCCTACTCCCTTACCTCATCTCTAATCTCTTATCAGATAACAGCGTGAAAGCGTTTTTGTGACACATTTTTCGGTTATTATGTCCTTCTTTTACTCAAGGGTCCAAGTCTCAGTCCAAGATCCCGTTCCAACAGTTAAAAGCTTGCCTACAACCGTGGTACATAGAATCGGCCTGTTTCTTTAACCTACCATTCGCTCGAGTACCGTGGTTACCATGGCTACAAACCAAATGTTAATTTCGGGTTAGAAACGGAAAATATTTCGTATTTAAAGTACAAAGTTCGTGTTTGAGACCATCTTAAGGGGTGAAATTTTAGAAAAGTACTATGCTAGTTAGGTTGACGGGAGTGTACTCAACAGCTTCCCAAAGTTTCATGGCGATCGGATGAATGGTGTACTAATGCATAAAGGACAAACAAACAGACAGATATTCATTTATATGTATATATATTACAACAAATTTAATAATATATTTATAGCAGTACATGTCTCGTTGAAGTACCGAATAAATTTAAAGTAGTGGTGGAATTATAGATAAAGCTGGTATCTGAGGTGGCTAGTAAACATATCAATTATCTGGCTGATATTTTAGTGTTTATTTTTATGCTTTTGGTTGAAAAAATAAGATCCGATTCCAAAAAAAAAATTTGTTTTATAATCTAATTAACCCTTTGTTATATGATGACCACTTCATCAATATAGGTAAATTTATAAAAATAAATATCGGCAGTGCTTCCGACGACTCGAGACTGATTACTAAACAATCAAATTAACTTAATGTTTAGTTGCAAAATGTAAAACAATATAAAAGACAATTAAATTCAATGATTTTTTGTCAGTCGACTTTACCGTAGCCATATGTCATCAGTCAAGAGTACTCGGTTGTCGTTGTCCGTCTACCAGGTTTAAGTTCGAGAGTTCGTTCATTAACGCCTAGTAGTCTATCCTCTTTCCTCGTGCACTTGTCTTGCGATTCGTTCGCACCTGGTAACTATCCTTTCTCAATCTCTAATTCTTTTTAATCCAGTGTAAACAACGGCTCTTCGACATCCGCGAAGAACCCGGACGGCAATCCGTTATAGTACAGTGCTTTGGTAAGTATCAGTGTTTCAGATAAATAACCAGTGTATACATCAAGAATAGAGCTTTGAGTATTTCTATTATTATCTTTTTGTCGTACGACACTTTTATTACATAACTGGAACTATTAATATATATAGTTAACACTTATTACATAAAATATAAATTTAAAGAAGTTCTGTAGAATTAAGAGGTTCTGCTTAAAAGTACTCCTAAATTACGACTAATTGATTTGCTTGATTTACTCGTATCAACCGACGATGCACCGATACCCACCACCCAAGGATTCGCCTTGGGAAGACACTTTATGCAAATTGCAGACACTAGTAGTTGAATATTCCCAGAACACTAGGCAATATGCTACATTGACCATTTTATTCTATATGGCAATTTGATACATTACATATTTTCCGAACTTTTAATATATTAATTATGATATTTTTTTGGTTTGTCAACGTTTATAGGTATTTCTAGCATAGTCTAAGCCAAGCACAGTTCTAACCAAGTACAAGTAAAAAACTTTTCCAGTAATAATTTACCTAAATGAGGTCCAGTATCTACAGATTCGCATTAAAGCGTTATGTTTATTGTGAATTTTTTGAAACATTGCATCTTCTGACTTCTTTCATTTTAGCGTATTATATTTTACTAAATTAGTTATGCTATTCTAGGTAGTTGTCTTTTATACCTTACAGAATTGTGAAATAATCTATTCTTATGTTAGGTAGGTAACGACGACTAGTTGTCTTAGGTGTTTCAAATAGTATTTATACTTCCTAATCAGATGATTTCTAATGGTGGTCCAATTTTTTTATACTT
Organism: Adelges cooleyi; assembly: GCF_023614345.1. Taxonomy (NCBI): domain Eukaryota; kingdom Metazoa; phylum Arthropoda; class Insecta; order Hemiptera; family Adelgidae; genus Adelges; species Adelges cooleyi. Next base: position 1,061,965 of record NW_026096129.1, on the reverse strand, counting down.
ACCTTTTGATATGATGGTTTGTAATCAGAGCCACAAGATTAGAGACCGGTACCTAAATATAGAACCAGTGTAGTAGAATAAAAATTGTACCAACATTAGATACCATCTTATTAGGAAGTATAAATACCATTTTAAAAATAAGAGGAACTGGCTGTTATTACCTACCTGTCATAAGAATAGATTATTTCATAACTCTTTAAGTTTTAGGACAACTGCCTAGAAAATTTTAACTAATAAAGTAAAACGTATTAAAATCAAATAAAAGTAGTCAGAAAATACAAAGTTTCTACAAAATTACATTCAACAAAACGCTTTAAAACAAATCTATGGATACTGGACCACTTTTATTACTGGGCATGTATTTGACTTGTACTTGGTTCGGACTGTGCTTGGTTTAGACTATTCTAAAACTACCGCTAAACGAAGACAAACCAAACCAATATCATGAATCTATACCCCTGGGAGGCGTAGAAGATAAAGGGTTTTTAGGGACAAAGCCAAAATGGGAAAAATTACATATATTGTTCTATAGTTTGTATTCTAGAACGACTGAATTTGCTTGCATATTGTTACAAATATTATAGCAAATACAAATTTTGTATTAAAACCAATAATAATACTTAAAAAATGTCTTTTCGCCTTTGTATATTTATTTTTTAGTAAACACATTTTTTGTTATACTGTTTGTATTGATGTAAATGAAATAGGCTTTTGGTTGAAAAAATAACAAGCCGTTTCTAAAAAAAAAAAAGATAACCGTTCTCTTTCAAAAAAACGCTTTGATACAAATTCGTAAACACTGCACCTCATACTTTCTTACTGTGATTAGTTTGGACTTAACTTGTATGAAAATACTAACTACTATTGATATATATTGATACTATTGTTTATTTATATGTATTTCGCGGTATGTAATTTAATATGTGTGTAGACTAAAAGGATCGTTAGTTTTTACAGAAAATATTAGCATATTTTCTAACTAAAACATAAGGTATGTTTTTTTGTTGTATTAACAGAAATCGTATACTTGTGGAACACACATATGTTATATGTTTTTCGATGGTACAAACGCGAAGAAAAAAGATAACAACAATATTTTATAAACACACCGAGCGACTTATTGTTTGATTAAGAGCTTTGTGTAAGCAACGCGTAGGTATTTTGATAAAATATAAATGTATATTGATGCATAAATGAGGTGTATACGATAAACACGTCATACTAACACAACACCTTGCAAATACGAATTTTTAAAAACATTATATCAACAATTTGTAAGCGCCTCGCGCGACTTTTTGTTTAAATATGTGCTTTATGTAAAAAACAACGACGGTATTAGTTTGAAAACGGTTTCGATACGTCGCACAAGTACATTGACAGCCGCATCTACAAGTCTATGTAAGTAAAATCGACACGATTGTCTATTATCGATGATAACTGTAAATAATTATTACAAATATATTGTAATTTTTCGCAGATTAAGCAATAATTGTGAGAGGTGACAAAATGGCTGTGTTGAAATCATGGTATGTAGTAGTTTTTCTTATAACCAGTATATGGTCTTCCGACGACCAGGTAGAAAAGGAGAGTTATTTAGACAAATTACAAAGCTTAAAGCAATTGGCTACCGGTTACAATAACCAAGACGAATATGATCGTAAAAAATTGGAAAATTTGTCTCTCGTTGATTTGCGCCAAAAACATTTGGACTTGTACCGTTACCTAGAGTGCGGATACTTTTACAGCACTCTGTTTCATTTGAAATTAATGGGCGATGCGCTTTTCGACAACATCAGAGATATCCTAACGCCAGAGACACTTGAAGATTTCTTGTTCGATAAAGAAGCGTCTATGATGCTCGATTCGTTGTTGGTTCCAAAAAACTATGAGGTAAAAAATCTTTGGTTAGTTTTTATATACACCCGCCAAATAAGGGTTTTCTTTGGGCTAACTGTTAATAACGGTGCAAAGTTTAGTTCGAAAGTTTTAAACAAAACACGACGGATGCACGAATTCGTATTAACCGAAATTGAAAAAGACTTGGACCGCTGCATGTGTCCATTAGAAAACTCTTTCAACATAAATTACGAAAACCATAATTCGTTGGCAGAGTACCAACTGTCTTTGTGTAATAATTCAGAAGCTGAATCTGCCAGTGCTGCAAACAATGGCAGCGTGATAGATGCAATACGACAGAAAAAAAGATTACTGCATAACAATTTCGAAAAAAAACCGGCAGAGAGGACTATTGGAGTTCTCGATGTCCGAATCATTAACGGACGGCTTGTTTCTTTTCCACGACAAGGAAACATACAAATTGATTATTGACGAATTTGTGGCCGACAATTCCAATAGGTCAACACTCTTTATCAGCGCACCTTTTCCGAATATCACAAGTGGGTTGGAGGGAGTCAAAGTACTTAAAAAGAGACAGCGTCAGATTATCGGCACGTTAAAAATAATAATGCTGGAAATGATGTTGTCTTACACACTTAAATCTTGCCAAAGCGACCAATCTGATGACTTTTTTAACAACACGAACAAGTTCAAATATCAAATTGTAAGCAAGTTTATGGACATAATGTCGTTGCACGATAACGTGGCATTCACAGAGGTCTATGAAAAATTCGCAAGTTGCCTATTGCGCGAGAATGATACTTATAGATTTATCAATTGCATAAGCAAGGTTCAACAAAAAATTTATAGGTTGATTACTGTAATCACGAACAAAATTCTTTCACCCAAAATCAAATCAATAGTGAGCGATTGTCAAGGCGAGAACGTAATACCAAAGCCTACCGTTGATGACTTTTTTAGAGTAGGCAAAATGTTTGTAGATAAAATTGAAAATCATATTATACCACATTCGATCAGGTTGGCGAAATCGTTTTGGATTATGGTCCGTGAAAAAATACTACCTAATACTACTACTACGTCTCTTGATGAAGCTAATTGACCTATAACATATTATATTATCTAACCATAAGAAATAATTATTCATATAAGGCACTTTTATTTCACCATAATGCACCTTCGTTTTTATTTTTTCGGTTATGGGTTTATTTGAAATTAGTACAAAAAATTATATGTACAAGTACACTGTAATTTTGCGTTCTATTTATTATACATCAGCCAAGAAACTTTGTCCAAAAACCGAATAAATTTGACTTTTGTAGTAGTTAATTAACAGATCATGCCAAAGTAGCAATTGAATTTAGCAACCGTATCAGTATAGCTTGACTCGATGGTTGGTAAAGTAAAGGGTGCAAATCTTTTTCAAGTATTGGTTTGCAAATATCTGTTTAATAACCGGGTTCTACTGGTACGCTATTGTTTACTAAAACGTTGCAATTTTTTTATCATCAATTACACCAATTATAGTTATAATATATATAGTAATATAATTGTTGTGTATTGCTAAAATTATATAGCAATACTTATTATATTGAACTTGGTTTATGGTCCTGCAACGTTCTTAAAAATGTAGTCGACGTTTTGCTAATCTATATATATAAAAATGAATTTCTGTCTGTTTGTCTGTCCTTTATGCATTAGTCAACCATTCAACCGATCGCCATGAAACTTTGGGAAGTCGTTGAGTTCACTCCCGCAAAGATAACTGGCATAGTAGAAAATTCCACCCCTAACGATGACCTCAACACAATAACTTTGTGTTTGTAATACGAAATGTAAATAAATTAAATGTAACCCAAAATAAACACTTGGTTTGTAACCATGGTAGTCACGGTACTCGAGTAAATGGTTGGTGATAATTAATGGTACAGGCCGATTCTATGTACCACGATTCTGGGCAAGCTTTTAACTGTTAGAACAGGATCTGACACTGAGACTTGGACCCTTGAGTAAGAGGAGGACATAATAACCGAAAAAAGTGTCACATACATAAATCATTTTTCAGCCAAGTCAGCAACCACGAAAAAGCATTTTCATGTCTTGTCGAAGTACCAAATAAATTTCGCTCCTATCACTTACCCATACCCCTACTCCCTTCCCACTACACATCATCTCCTACCCCGGATCTCTTATCCTATTTCCCATTCCCAACCCCAACCACATGTCCACATCCCTCATCTCTAATCCCTCATCTTTAATCTCTTATCAGATACGCTTTTCTAACATAACGCTTTTGTCACTAACATTGATTTCGGTTATGTGCCGGAGCTAAGACATGAAAATGTCAAAACGCTGTCACGCTGTTATCTGATAAAAGATAAGAGACTAAAGATGAAGGATTAGGGTGAGGTTGGGGATGGCGGTGAGGATGTGAATTATTTTACTCAGCCCTGGCAGACTAAATCTCGGGCAACGCCGGGTCCGGACAGCTTGTAATAAATAAAAACAAATTTAATAACATAATGTATAAAAAAAACATTATATTACAAAAACTAATAAAGAAAAAAAATGATTTTAATATACGTTTTCAATTTTACACATAGCTTTTTGGGCGGAGAAAAGTAAGCTACTTGTCTTATAAGTGAAATAACCCAAGGACAGTAAGAATTAACCAAATTGGAGTCCAGTATCCATTGATTATATTCGAAGCCTTTTCCTGAATGTGATATTACTACTAGATCTAAATAACAGATCTAGTAGAACTGCATACTGCTAAACTAGTTCTATATAATTTAGCATATTTTGATTGAAGGTTCTATAATTAGGTACCGGTCACTAATTCTGTAGCTCGATTACAAACCAACATATTAAGAGGTTAGTATAATAGATGGACCACCGTTAGAGACCATTAGAGACCATCTGGTTACGACGTATAAATAACATTTGAAGGAAATAAGTCAACTCGTCATTGTTACATATTCATAGCTAAAATTAGTGATAAACGTTGATAAACCAAACAAATATCATAAATCAATTCCCCTAAAAGCAAGGAAAGTTCTTCTTTATTTTGCTTTTTAGGTGAAGTTTTAGAGACAAAAATCAAAAGAGGAAAACTACTTATATTGTTTTATAATTTGTAAAAGAGAAGCCGATTCAAAAAACAATACGTTTCATGAACTACATAAACGGTATAATTTTATTACTTAACTGGAACTATTAAAATATATGGTTAACACTTATTACGTAAAATGTAAATTTAAAGAAGTTCTGTAGAATTCAGAGGTTCTGCATAAAAGTACTCCTAAATTCCGACTAATTAATTTGCTTCATTTGCTCGTATCAACCGACGATGCACCGATACCCACCACCCAAGGATTCGCCTTGGGAAGACACTTTATGCAAATTGCAGACACTAGTAGTTGAATATTCTCAGAACACTAGGCAATATGCTACATTGACCAATTTTTTCTATATGGTAATTTGATACATTACATATTTTCCGAACTCTTAATATATTAATTGTGATATTTTTTTGGTTTGTCAACGTTAATAGGTATTTCTAGCATAGTCTAAACCAAGCACAGTTCAAACCAAGTACAAGTAAAAAACTTTTCCAGTAATAGTTTACCTAAATGAGGTCCAGTATCTACTTCCTAATCAAATGATCTCTAATGGTGGTCCAATTTTTTAATACTAACCTATTGATATGATGGTTTGTAATCAGAGCCACAAGATTAAAGACCGGTACTTAAATATAGAACCTGTATAGTAGAATAAAAATTGTACCAACATTAGAAACCATCTTATTAGGAAGTAGAAATACCATTTTAAGGATAGGAGGAACTGGCTGTTATTACCTACCAGTCATAAGAATAGATATTTCATAACTCTTTAAGTTATAGGACAACTGCCTAGACAATTTTAACTTATAAAGTAAAACGTATTAAAATCAAATGAAAGTAGTCAGAAAATACAAAGTTTCTACAAAATTACATTCAACAAACCGCTTTAAAACAAATCTGTGGATACTGGACCACTTTTATTACTGGGCATGTATTTGACTTGTACTTGGTTCGGACTGTGCTTGGTTTAGACTATGCTAAAACTACCGCTAAACGAAGACAAACCAAATCAATAACATAAATCTATTCCCTGGAAGGCGTAGAAGATTAAGGGTTTTTAGGGACACAGCCAAAATGGGAAAAATTACATACATTGGTTTATAGTTTGTATTCTAGTACGACTGAATTTGCTTGCATATACATATACAAATATTATAGCAAATACAAATTTTGTATTAAAACCAATAATAATACTTAAAAAATGTCTTTTCGCCTTTGTATATTTATTTTTTAGTAAACACATTTTTTGTTATTATGTTTGTATTGATGTAAATGAAATAGGCTTTTGATTGAAAAAATAAGAAGCCGTTTTAAAAAAAAAAACCGTTCTTTTTGAAATAAACGCTTTGATACAAATTCGTAAACACTGCACCTCATATTTTCTTACTGTGATTGGTTTGGACTTAACTTGTATGAAAATACTAACTACTATTGATATAAATTGACACTATTGTTTATTGATATGTATTTCGCGGTATGTAATTTAATATGTGTGTAGACTAAAAGAATCGTTAGTTTTTACAGAAAATATTAGCATATTTTTTAACTAAAATATAAGGTATGTTTTTTTTGTTGTATTAACAGAAATCGTATACTTGTGGAACACACATATGTTATGTTTTTCGATGGTACAAACGCGAAGAAAAAAGATAACAACAATATTTTATAAGCACACCGAACGACTTATTGTTTGAATAAGAGCTTTGTGTAAGCAACGCGTAGGTGTTTTGATAAAATGTATATGTATATTGATGCATAGTGAGGTGTATACGATCAACACGTCATACTAACACAACGCCTTGCACATACGAATTTTTAAAAACATTATATCAACAATTTGTAAGCGCCTCGCGCGACTTTTTGTTTAAATAAGTGCTTTATGTAAAAAACAACGACGGTATTAGTTTGAAAACGGTTTCGATACGTCGCACAAGTACATTGACAGCCGCATCTACAAGTCTGAGTAAGTAAAATCGACACGATTGTCTATTATCGATGAAAGCTGTAAATAATTATTACAAATATATTGTAATTTTTCGCAGATAAGGCAATAATTGTGAGAGTTGACAAAATGGCTGTGTTGAAATCATGGTATGTAATAGTTTTTCTAATAACCAGTGTATGGTCTTCCGACGACCAGGTAGAAAAGGAGAGTTATTTAGACAAATTACAAAGCTTAAAGCAATTGGCTACCGGTTACAATAACCACGACGAATATGATCGTAAAAAATTGGAAAATTTGTCTCTCGTTGATTTGCGCCAAAAACATTTGGACTTGTACCGATACCTGGAGTGCGGATACTTTTACAGCACTCTGTTTCATTTGAAATTAATGGGCGATGCGCTTTTCGACAACATCAGAGATATCCTAACGCCAGAGACACTTGAGGATTTCTTGTTCGATAAAGAAGCGTCTATGATGCTCGATTCGTTGTTGGTTCCAAACAACTATGAGGTAAAAAATCTTTGGTTAGTTTTTATCTACACCCGCCAAATAAGGGTTTTCTTTGAGGTAACTGTTAATGACGGTGCAAAGTTTAGTTCGAATGTTTTAAACAAAACACGACGGATGCACGAATTCGTGCTAACCGAAATAGAAAAACACTTGGAATGCTGCATGTGTCCATTGGAAAACTCTTTCAATATAAAATACGAAAAACATTTTTCGTTGGCAGAGCAACAACTGTCTTTGTGTAATAGTACAACAGCTGAATCCGCCAGTGTTGCAAACAATGGCAGCGTGATAGATGCAATACGACAGAAAAAAAGATTACTGCATTACAACTTCCAAGAAAACCGTCAGAAAGGACTATTGGAGTTCTCAATGTCCGAATCATTAACGGTCTGCTTGTTCCTTTTTCACGACAAGAAAACATACAAATCGATTATTGACGAATTTGTGGCCGACAATTCCGATAGGTCAACACTCTTTATCAGCGCACCTTTTCCGAATATCTTAAGTGGGTTGGAGGGAGTCAAAGAACTTTGGAAGAGACAGCATAAGATTATCGGCACGTTGAAAATAATAATGCTGGAAATGATGTTGTCTTACACTCTTAAATCTCAAGATCTGAAAACCTACCAATTCAGTGAGTTTTTAAACTACACAAACACGTTCAAATTACAAATCGTAGGCAAGTTTATGGACATAATGTCGTTGCACGATAACGTGGCATTCAAAAACGTCTATAATATATTCGCAAGTTGCCTATTGTGCAAGAAAGATATCTCTAAATTTATAGATTGCATGAGCAAAGTTCAACAAAAAATTTTTAGGTTGATTAATGTAATCACGAATAATATTCGTTTACCCAAAATCAAATCAATAGTGAGCGATTGTCAAGGCGAGAACGTAATATCAAAGCCTACCGTTGATGACTTTTTTAGAGTAGGCAAAATGTTTGTAGGTAAAATTGAAAATTGTATTATACCACATTCGATCAGGTTGGCGAAATCGTTTTGGATTATGGTCCGTGAAAAAATACTACCTAATACTACTACTACGTCTCGCGATGAAGCAAATTGACCTATAACATATTATATTATCTAACCATAAAAAATAATTATTCATATAAGGCACTTTTATTTCACCATAATGCACCTTCGTTTTTATTATTTCGGCTATGGGTTTATTTGAAATTAGTACAAATAAATATATGTACAAGTACACTATAATTTTGCGTTCTATTTATTATACATCAGCCAAGAAACTTTGTCCAAAAACCGAATAAATTTGACTTTTGTAGTAGTTAATTAACAGATCATGCCAAAGTAGCAATTGAATTCAGCAACCGTATCAGTATAGCTTGACTCGATGGTTGGTAAAGTAAAGGGTGCAAATCTCATTCAAGTATTGGTTTGCAAATATCTGTTTAATAACCGGGTTCTACTGGTACGCTATTGTTTACTAAAACGTTGCAATTTTTTTTATCATCAATTACACCAATTATAGTTATAATATATATAGTAATATAATTGTTGTGTATTGCTAAAATTATATAGCAATACTTATTATATTGAACTTGGTTTATGGTCCTGCAACGTTCTTAAAAATGTAGTCGACGTTTTGCTAATCTATATATATAAAAATGAATTTCTGTCTGTTTGTCTGTCCTTTATGCATTAGTAAACCGTTCAACCGATCGCCATGAAACTTTGGGAAGTTGTTGAGTTCACTCCCGCAAAGATAACTGGCATAGTAGAAAATTCCACCCTAACGATGACCTCAACACAAGAACTTTGTGTTTGTAATACGAAATGTAAATAAATTAAATGTAACCCAAAATAAACACTTGGTTTGTAACCATGGTAGTCACGGTACTCGAGTAAATGGTTGGTGATAATTAATGGTACAGGCCGATTCTATGTACCACGATTCTGGGCAAGCTTTTAACTGTTAGAACAGGACCTGACACTGAGACTTGGACCCTTGAGTAAGAGGAGGACATAATAACCGAAAAAAGTGTCACATACATAAATCATTTTTCAGCCAAGTCAGCAACCACGAAAAAGCATTTTCATGTCTCGTCGAAGTACCAAATTAATTTTGCTCCTATCACTTACCCCTACCCCTACCCTTCCCACTACACATCATCTCCTACCTTGGATATCTTATCCTATTTCCCATTCCCAACCCCAACCACATGTCCACATCCCTCATCTCTAATCCCTCATCTTTAATCTCTTATCAGATACGCTTTTCTAACATAACGCTTTTGTCACTAACATTGACTTCGGTTATGTGCCGGAGCTAAGACATGAAAATGTCAAAACGCTGTCACGCTGTTATCTGATAAAAGATAAGAGACTAAAGATGAAGGATTAGGGTGAGGTTGGGGATGGCGGTGAGGATGTGAATTATTTTACTCAGCCCTGGCAGACTAAATCTCGGGCAACGCCGGGTCCGGACAGCTTGTAATAAATAAAAACAAATTTAATAACATAATGTATAAAAAAAACATTATATTACAAAAACTAATAAGGAAAAAAAACGATTTTAATATAAGTTTTCAATTTTACACATAACTTTTTGGGCGGAGAAAAGTAAGCTACTTGTCTTATAAGTGAAATAACCCAAGGACAGTAAGAATTAACCAAATTGGAGTCCAGTATCCATTGATTATATTCGAAGCCTTTTCTTGAATGTGATATTACTACTAGATCTAAATAACAGATCTAGTAGAACTGCATACTGCTAAACTAGTTCTATATAATTTAGCATATTTTGATTGAAGGTTCTATAATTAGGTACCGGTCACTAATTCTGTAGCTCGATTACAAACCAACATATTAAGAGGTTAGTATAATAGATGGACCACCGTTAGAGACCATTAAAGACCATCTGGTTACGACGTATAAATAACATTTGAAGGAAATAAGTCAACTCGTCGTTGTTACATATTCATAGCTAAAGAATCTAAAAGATACAGAATGTTACAAATTGATTTGAATAATATCCATGAGTGGTGCATTAAAAACAATTTATCTATGAACATAAATAAATGTATCAATTTATCCTTTTCCCTAGAAAAAAATCCCATCATAGTAAAATATTATTTAAATGATCAGGAAATACAAAGGTCAGATACTGTAAATGACCTTGATATGCATTTTGATAGAAAATTATCTTTTGGTAACCATCTAGAAATTATAAAAAACAAAGCATTAAATAAACTAGGTTTATTAAAGCGTACATGCAGTGACTTTCAGGATGAAACCTCTTTAAAATTATTATATTGCTATTTGGTTCGTTCACAATTGGAATATGGTTCCCTTTTGTGGCTCTCTAACTCTAACTCTTCAGGTCTACTTCAAAAGTTATCTAGAGTTTAAAATAACTTTGTTGGGTTTCTATAATTTAAATGTTGTGTCGAAAGAATACCGCATTCGGCATATGCGGGTCTAGGGATTTTTAACTTACCGAATCTGAAAACAGTGTTTGAAAAAAAATGTACTAAATTTCCTATTAAAATGATTAAACAACTTAATCGATTGCCCTGAATGGCTGAATTACCAGAATGTATTTACTTTAAAATAAACATGGTGGATCACGCGACAAGTCTCTATTTTATTTAAAAAATACTGCAAGAAATTACCAAATAAATTCTCCATTTTCTTCTTCAACTCTTAATGAATTTTCATTGCTATTATAATTAGTTTTTTGATAAATTTTCAAATTATATTTTGTTTTTCGTGTTTTATTCATACATTATAGTATTAGTGTAATATTTTAAGTACTTACAATTTATGTATAAATACTTAACTGCTCTGGTATATATTATGTTATTGTAAATTGGAATACATTTCCGTTAATAAAGATTATTATTACTATTACTAATGACTGGCCGTTTCAATTATCTAATAACCAAATGATTCTTTAGTACCTTGAATATTTTTGCATCGTTTAGGAATAATAATATAATAGAATGAATCATAACTTTTGATAGATCATTTATAAATTGCTCCATTGCTGAACGAATCCACTATTTTTTATGCTTGAAAATGCATAAATTAGTTATAGTTGAACGGCCCCTCGAAATCCGGGTTGTCCATTAGTTAAAATTTGATTACAAATCGGAGTGACACAATTATTTAACAATTTTGAAAAAAATTTTGGGAATTATTGGAATTTTAATGAAAGAATACAGCGAAAAAATTTCCAACCAAAAGCCTTATCGATAAATTTTTTTTAAATATTCTAAAAGTCCCCGTCGATCGGACTGGAGCTTTTTTTTATAAGCGGAAAGTTACAAATTTTGAGATTTTGTCAATAACTTGAAAAACATTACAAATATTTAAAAAAACATTGAAAAAAAAAATATTTATGACATGATTTCCTAAAATAATGCTATTTTATACTTTTTTATTTAAACCAATAGTTTTACGATAAAATCACTTTGAACTTAATCATATTATAAAAAATTATATTTTACGTCTTATTTTTCAAAATAAATAATAGTTTTGTTTTTATAATACAAGTTTATTGTTTTAAAACAAAAGTTATGTTTTTATAGGCAAAACATGTTAAAGTTACATACTAATATATGTAAATATATCGTTTTGAAAAAAAACAACAGAAATTATAATATTGCTTACACATTTTATAAAGTCATACCAAATAATTTGATTTAAGCACTTAAGTGTTCAAGCACTTGTAAAATTGCTTACCATTCAAGTCAAAATTTAAAAAAAAAATCAATAGTGGCTCTTATGCTATTACAATGATTTGTTAAACGATTTTTTATTTTGCTTTATCAAGCATTTTTCTAAATACAATACATTTTCTTGTAAATTACACACGGACTATGGAGAGGTATGGAGGAGTATGTGGGTGGATTATGGAGGTGAATTAATAGAGATAGTGGATTAGAGATAATAGATAAGCGGTAAGATATTAGAGATACTAGATTGTAGGACACATATGTATCTGCATGAAGTGTGGATACTCTTAACTTGTTTTTTAATTGACTTTTTACAAGTACAAACTCAGTTAAGGGGGTGAAACGTCTACAAGTATATATATTTATAAATATAAGTAATTTTATAAAAATTAAAAAAATCGTTCTGACGCGAATCTACGGATATTTTAATTTTTTAATTTTGTTTTAATTAAGAAACCGGATATGTATACATTCTGATGGCTTATAAGCTCAACAGCTTTTATGGTATAAACCCCAATTTAAGTTGCATTATGGTTGATTAAAAAAACCTTCTATCGATTCAATAGATATATTTTGTAGTTCTTCAACCTTAGTTTAGTAGTCTGTGATTGGTCTATCTGATTTATTAAAAAACATGAATTATTCAAGTTTACTCTCTCCCAGCTTATTTAGTTTATGGTTACGGGTTTTAAATCAATAATTTCTTTATGATATTCTTTTAGTTTGTCAACGTTTATCGCTAAAAAATTGTGTAAAAAATTAGACCCAGAAAACTTCCAGATGAAAATCGTGTAATACTGGTCTAAGATGTAGCAAATATACAATTGTTGTGCAGAAATATAATAACAATGATAAATCCATATGATATAATCAAAATATTTTAAATGTGGGTGACGGGTAAATTGTTTTATTTTTTTAATAAACATAAATCTTTGTTCATCACGAAAAATATCCTGTCTGGCCAATTCCATTGGTATTGGATTGACTTGAATAAGATTTACATAATACGAACAATATTCTGGGTACGAAAATTCACCCTATGGATTTTAAATTGAAAAGTATGTTGATTTGAAAATGTTTTTTTTTTCATTATATTATTGCTTGCTTTGTTTAAAATGTGTAAACCGTTTATATGGTTGCTGTAGTATGTGGTGTTTTTGTGCTCTTAAACAATGATAAATAATATTGTGTGTGTTTTCCATATTATAATACTTCAAGGTCTTTAGTAAAAATCTGGGTACATAGACCGCATTGTTATGTTTTTTAATGTGTGTACGAATATTACTCATATTATGTTATTTCATATCGATACGAAGTTATATGGTAAATAAGACACCAAAAAAAAAAAATATTTATTGCCAATTTATTTATCCCAGATTTGCGCCTCTTGTTGCAATAAACGAATTTTGAAACCATCGATTACTCCTATCCTATTTTATCTTCTATTGGAAAAAAGGATAAGTTAAGAAATAAATATCACTAAAATGTGAACAGCTCCTTTTTAGAGACCTAATTTTGTGACGATGCTTTATTTTTTATCTTAAAAAATTCAGCTATTAAGTGTTAATTTAATAGGTGTGTAATATCTTAGAGTTTGATAATTGATTATAATAAAATCTAAAATAGTTTTTTTTTTATGAGAAAATGAAATAATTTAACGTATTTTTTTTTTTATACAATTTCATTTGTTATCTCAGCTGATTTTTTTGTTATAATAACTGGTGTCGATTATGTGCCAAAGCAAAGACATACAATTAATGTCAATAACTGTTTCAAGATTCAGTTATTTCAAACTTACTATTAAAATTATAAAAGTTACCTTTTTTTTAAAAAAAAAAATGGTAAAACAGGTTTTCAATATTTAGGTGATGTCTGTTTTTTTTTGAAGTTTTAGACCAAAATTTCGACTAGAATAGTTTAGAATAGTTTGATTTTAATTCTGTAAAGACATAAGAGTTTTTTGGAACTTACTTGGTTATGCAGGAAACAGATTTTTAATTGTTAGTTTTTTTTGTGTAAAAAAATTGGGTTAAATACTGAAAAAAAATTGCAAATTTATTTAATTACAAGAAACTGTAATGTTTAAATAAAAATCGGTTTATCCTATAAAACATAGTAAAATAGTCAACGAATTCTAATGTCTTTACAGGATTGAAATTGTAAATTACAAATGACAAATTAGCTGATACATTTATCGACATGGTCAAAATGTATTTAAACCTTTTTTTTTTCTTAAATATATTGCTTATACAAATATTTTATACCCTACTCTTTAAAACCAAACCCTTTGGAATCCCATTAAAAGAAGTACTATTAACATTGTGAGCATAATCAATGCTAACACAACTGTGTCGGGCATAATCAATTACTTTATGATTAAAAAACGAAGTCGATTACAACTATGTAATCATGAAAACCCTGAAATCATGGTTTAACCTAACCTCCTTGGGATTTCTCGAAAATAGATTATATATATATATATGATAGCCAACAAGTAGTTTATTTTTTGGAATATAAAAAATCTAAAACCATTACTGTTAATTTTTGAATTTATATAATAAATTGTTTTTACTTGAAAAAACATTTTAAGTTTTAATAACGTTCATTAAACGACAAAAAAAAGTTTAACTGATACTCAACTCAACAAGGAATATTTTTTTTTGGGCGGGGGGGCTACATTTTAGTCAAGGGGCTAAGCCCCCTAGCCCCTCCCCCTAGTTGCGCCACTGAGTCTAAGGCGGTTAAACAAATATAACCATTAATCATTTCGTGATTAAAATTGAGTGATTAATGTAATCATGATTACAATTATTACATGATACAGTAATCATACCTACGTGATTACTTTTCTGATTATGATTACCTATATTAATCTTGCACTATGATTACTGCGATTACAATTATTAATTGACTCACTAAAATCACTATGATTACTGATTACATTTTGCCCAACACTGGCGTGTACTAGGTTCACGTGCGTTTACGTCTTATCTTTGTAGGATTTTTACCATCTCGAAAAACAACAGCTGTTTTCCGTTGCCTCTGTGCGTCTGTGTATTTCAATGTCGTCACTCGTGACTTGTGTCAATTAATAAAATATTCATAAAAAAAAAAATAGCAACGATAAACCGTTTTTTTTTTGTTTTAATACAATTACTTATTATACAGTGTGTTTGGAAACACGGGCGTTGGCCCATTTATACAGGGTGCTTAAACAACCGGACAACTCCGGGTCGGTGGCCAGGCTGACGCCGATTAAAAACCCGACGGACAAGGCCAGGCCGACCAGGTCCATGTTTTCGCCAACGAATCCGGCCAGTCTCCGCGGCCAGTCGGACCTGACGTTGACCGGCATCGGCGGCCCGGTCGTCCACACCAGCAGATACCGCGGCACGTACTTGTCGGCGGTCGCGTTGCCGCCGTCGTCCCACCGGGTGGCGTCCGGCACGCGGCACGCGATCACCGTGCGGAGCACGCCGCCCAACAGGCTCTTGCCCCAGCCGTACGATTTCGGCGCGTCGGCCACCGCTGCGGCCAGGCTGTTGGCGACGCGGATTTCGGGCCTGTCGGACAGCACGTCGTGCACGTCGCACAGCCGACACCCGTGGAAACCGAACTGGCCTGCGTCCACCAGCCGACCGCCCAACTGGAACACCGTGCAGTGCGGCGACTCGTCCGGCACGGCCGCGCCGCCCAACGCCGCTTCCAGAAACCGGGACGCCCGGTCGGCGTCCACGGACCGCACGTCCGGCTCCGCCGGGAGGCCGTACAACAGATGCCGGAATATGTCCGGCGAAGGGACGGGCTCCGACCTGAGCAGCATGGCCTTCAACAGCGGGAACGACGGCACGTCCTTGATGGCCACCAGCAGCGAGATGACGTCGCAAGCGTTGTCCGGCGTCAGATAAGCGGCGGGACACAGCGCCGGCCGGTCGTCGAGCTTGCAGTCGTTCGCTTGCGACACGAACTGGTCGAACCGGATTTGCAAGGCGTACGGGTCCTCTTGCAAGGCGCGCTCGACAGCCGCTTTCAATTTTTTATCGTCCACCAGCATGATAACATAAAATCTGCTTGCAGAAACAATTTGGATGACTACATGGTAACAAAATTTCGAAAAAAATATCGCATCGAAGCTAAAAAAAAAAAATAAACAATAATAATGATAAGAACACTCGAGAAATTATCCATTTTATTTTTAGGCCAGTAAATTAATGTATACATCTCGCCGGGAGTATTATAAAACATATTCGATAATTATTATTATTATCTTCTAGTTTGGCATAAATGTACTTTTTTACAGATTTTTTTTCAGATATAAGTTAGACCTACTTTCGGTCTAATTTTCAGTACTAGAACTGCGCTTGAAAAACTTAACAAAAAAAAAATCTAGTAATTTTCTACGCTCCACGGATAAAACATTTAATCACGGATAGTTATCTGTTATCACTTATCTCTAATCTATTATCACTAATTGTTTATCTACACAGTATAATAAACTAGATTGCTAACTAGTGATAAGAATTGAAGTCAACAGTCACGAACTTTGTACTTTAAATACGAAATATTTTCCTTTGCTAACCCAAAATAAACACTTTGTTCGTAACCATGGTAACCACGGTACTCAAGCGAATGGTAGGCGATGGTTAAAGGCGGTATAACAGCTACGTCGTCTGTCGTGTGCCTTATATCGCCTTCTGATTGACCGTTGTAATCACGGTATCATTAAGTAACCATGACCTACCGGGTTATTGCTAGAGTTGAGCTGAGCTCAACTTTTGTATCGTGTGGTATAGGTGGTTACAGTATGGTAACCACGGTCAATTGATTTTTTATCAATTTGAACATACTTATTACTATCACTATCTGCATTCAATGCCAGTTTGTCTTTGATGGGCCGTATACGGTATATTTATAAGAAATTATTTTATCAAATTTAAATTTTTTTCGCGAGTGCTCTATGGCATTCACTGATTAGGTAACCACGATCGATAATCACCAAATTGGTATTAAATAATTACCATAAGTAACCTAAAGTGGCCACGCCCACTTCTTAAATCGCACGACACGACAGACGACATAGCTGTGATACCGCCTTTATCTATCGTGGTTACCTGTGTTACCCTTAAGGTATCTAACCTAAGGAACAGTCCGATTCTATGTACCACGATTCTGGGCGAGCTTTTAACTGTTGGAACGGGATCTGGGACTGGGACCCTTGGGTAATAAGGGGGACATGATCAATATAATGTAATGTAATATTTAGATCCAAGAAAAAGCCGAGACGGGGTATGCTAAAGCTTTAGTACATGCCGCCAACATAGACAATTGAAGTTACTATTTCCCGTCATCGTGAAAAATTCAACTATGGAGTTATTTATCTTCGCCACTGAAAATTATACACTTATTTAATCTAACTATGCTATTATTCGCTATTTTAAAAAAAATGGGAGTTAAACGGTTTGGCATCTGAGCGCCTCGTGTATGGGTCAGAACTCCAAATACGAACGTTTGAAGCGATCCTCTATTTATTTTTTTTTAAATCACACTGCATGTCTGTTACGATGAAAAAAATTGTTTTCGATTATTTTCTCGTAAAAAATATTTCGAGTTTATTTCTTGCCACAAAAATGTAAAAAACCAGTGTATTATGTAAAATAATCTCAACTTTCTGAAAAAAAAGATTTATTTTTTATCAATTAACGGAAAGTCATTAAAATTGAGTATAATCTAAAAAGTTGTTTTTTTCGTGTTGCGCAAAATTTGAAACATTTTCTAATATGCTTTTCGAAAAGATAATTCTTCATAAAATTTGTAAATTTCAAATTGAGTTCTCTGAAAGAACGCTCCGAAAATAAAACAAAAAGGAGGTGAAATTTCATAGAAAAGTATAACTATATTTAAAATTCGGATCATTTTTTGTTTTTTTTAATTATTTTTAGACATAATTATGTTATCTCTTATCACTTATATTTTTTATTTTATTTCATATCACATATACCTAATCTATTATCACTCATATTTTGTTTTTTATTTCTTATCACGTCTCTCTTATCTCTAATCTAAAGTGTAAAGGGCAAATAGCGACATGACATTTCTTGTATCCAGCCCAATAAAATTAGAACATCCAAACCCCCGCGAGGAGGATTAGGGGTCGTCAAAATTTGGATTTGAAGCAATTTGTAGACAGACACGTGCCTGAAACATCAGAGCTCTATAAAAGTGTAAAAAATATAAGATATAGATTTATAAAATAATTATAATGTACAACAAAAGTTTTCCAAGGTTTTCCCAATTTGGGAGTTAAGGAATTGAACTTAATCTACATACCTGTATATGGTTTTGTCGCAGGTAGCCGATTGAACAAAATGAGTTTGGTGGGAAAAATCAGTAAAAAAGCTGCCAAGCTGGGCAAATTACCGTTAGACGACGACAACGTGTTGATCGAATGCGAGAGCAAAGAAAAGGAATGGGTCAAGAAATGTGTACTGGAGACCTTCCCGTCGGTAGGTACAAGACAAAAACCAAGTTGTTAGTTTTTTTTCAACCCACTATGAATATAATGGCATTTCAACGCAACCTAATAACACTTAAATATAATTTAGCCAATTATAGTTTAACTCGAGTTTATCTAAACATCTTGGATATAATTTTTATTTTAAACTGTTTTTCAACATACATTTTCATTAGAAATTAGAAAGTAACCGTTACAATAAGTTTAAAGACCCTAACCATAACTATAAGTCATAGCAACCAAACTGAGTCTGTTCAGAACAAAGTTCTTCGTCATATAACCTATAAATGTAACATTACAAGACAAGCCTACTCTGGTCATGAGAATACTGTCCAATTATAAAATTTTAAATCGTTAAACGATAGGAGAGATTATTGTTATACCATTATTATTATTAGCAAATGAGACTGACGATTGCTATTCCTTCTTAGTCAAATTAAACTCAATATAAATCCTCACAATAAGAAGACCTTCTTGATATCCCACAATTCCTTTAAGAATCTTTTAACTTACTCTAATGCAATCAGCTAGTAATACATCTTCAAAATTACCTGAGGAAATTGTCAACTTTAAAAATCTTGCCTGCTGTTAAAAATCAAACACCTCTAAACATTTTCCAAACGATACACGAATATTCAATGAATGATATTTATGACTTTTAGTGTTCCATAACGAAGATCAGATCGGTGAACCACAGACAAATGTACGGCATGTACTTGCTGCGCAAAGAGGAACTGGAACTCAACGGTGGCAGAGTGGAGCAACGACTTCTGTACCACGTGACCGGTGTTGCCAACGCAACGGCATCGTTGCAAGACGGGCTGGACTGGCGCAGGACGAAAAGAGCCAAGTTCGGCCGAGGGGTTTCGTTTAGCGATCACGCCAAGTACGCAGATTGTTACGCCGACAACAGAAACACCGGTGAGAACAGACACAGCATTAGCTTTAGGGCAATAGTGTTGAGCCAATGAGGGAGGAGGGAAGAACAGCAAGGAATGGGGATGATGCTCGACTGATGTGATAGATTTTGATTCTGGTGTCATATGTTTATAGAAATCATCATTTAAACGATTGACCCACAACGTTAGAGAGTGGCAGTCAGAGCCAAGAACATTATGGGTATTTGTCCAGGGCCCGTGTGGATCAGGGGCCTACTTACTAGATTTAATCCTTTTAGTTAAATTTACAATTTATAATAATATGCCCATTTTTTTCTTTTGTCCGGGGCCTCAAAAATTCTAAGTCAGGCTCTGGTGGCAGTAAAAAGCCAGATTATTCATACATCATATTATAATCGTTTATTAAATGTTTAACTAATTGACTGCCCCACTTAGAAAACTTCAATTGCCTGCTGTGAGATTCCATTTGGAATCAGTGCAGCGAGATCCTTCAATATGGGATCTGACGTTTTAAAATTCTAAAAAGCCATGGAAACTCTTTGTTTAGATGCTATTGATATTATATGTGTGTAAAATATTAGAATCGAACAACAACAAAATAAATCTTATCGTTTTCTGGAAGTTTATAATTTTTTTTAAATGTCATGGTAGGGAAGTAAAAGTTCGCATGAGATCCCCAAAAGGAGTCTAGCGGCATTTAAGTTTTTAAGAGGCTAAAAGCTAACCTAACCCAGCCCATGATTGAAATATACAAGGTTATTGCACAATGCCCCCCCCCTCTTTAATATTTGATATGATAAAAACAAATATGTCAACGTAAAAGCTAGCCAATCAAAATCAAACATACAAGTAGTAAGTACACAGTAAATTATAAGGTAAAATATAATTGATATCCCCTTACGCTGCCATCTTATTTCTGAAGATTTCAATTAGAGACGGTGTGCAATAACCTGTATATTCAACCATGGCCTAACCCCAGGGATGGTGTAAATTTGTTCAAATGTCGGTTTTATAAGACATATTTAATTATTATTGATATCTGATCACTATACACACGAATAGGAGTCGGTTGTACGTGGCATTGCCAACAATGATGGATAGTTACAATAAAAACATTCCTTCGCTTCATTAGTTTAAAATTTAATATCGAAAGGCCTCCTCATTCTGCTGGAGAACACAACTTATTAAGGTTTTTAAATGTTGAATCTCTTTCGGTTAGAAGAATCGATTCCTATGGAATTTTTTTGGAAAAATAAAATAGACCATCTTACTTATCAAGTCTTGTTAACTATCATAGTTTTATAGATAGCAGCTTATTTTATTTTCCTAATACTTCCCGTAAGTTCACGTTATTTAATAGGTATTTCTGTACCTGTACATTTGTTCATGTTCTTTTTTTTTATGCCTTTAATTATTATTATTGTTCGTATACAACGTAAAATATACGTGTGTGTTGTTATTTTGGCAGCTAGCTAATTAAATGCCTAAACACTGAATCATGGACATGTTACCTCTTATCACTTATCACTTATCTCTTATCACTCATATCTCAATGTTTTTAAATGTTTCGAATGAACTTACGCGCGAAAATGGCGACACGAAAGGTCTTGTAACCAACCCGATGATATCCGTGTTAAAATAGTCTCTGGTCGGGGACGAGATTATTCACAATGTTTTCTTTTTTCTTTGTTTTGCTTGTCTCCAGGAGGCCGTGTGATCATCGTGTGTTCCGTGCTGATATCAAAAGTAAAGACGCTGGACCACGGGTCTCGCATGGTCGTTCACGACGTGCACCACGCCGGCGACGGGTACGACACGACAATGAGCTCCACACAACGGGTGTACGTCAAGTACGACGATTTCGAGTTCTACCCCATGTACATGGTGCACTACGACCATATCGTGCGCATCCGGTTGACCAACAACGTCGGCCAGTTCAGAGGGTACGTGCGGCCAATTTCGGCCACAGAGTTCCGCGAAGAAAACGACGGCGTTACCACAACCGCGGTTAGGGTCAGCAACGGCGACGGCGGTACGACAACCGGTGGGAATACAGGGCGGTCGCGTAGCACATCACACGTGGACATGCCGAATTCCTGGGGATCGATGGACGACGAATTATATGACTACCTCGAACAAATGTGTTCTAAATATTTTTAGTTTATAATATAATATTAATTGTGTTGATGCCATTAAAAAACATAAACATTTAGCTGTATGTTAAACATAACATTGCAGTCGCGCTAATAATAGCTGAGTCTAGTTTTAAAATACTAATCTCGCTTTGATTTTTTTCCTACGCTTTGTTATTTTTGATAATTAAACATTATTATTATTTTTTTTTTTTTTAAACAGCAATTATTGAAAACGGCACACATAGTACCTATGTATACGTATGTCTACCTATTTTTAACGGATATATTGTATTTTATTATTATTATATTTTTACTTTTCTACGACCACACTGATATTCCTTCACACTTCTACATATTGTGTATTATCTTATAATAATTATAACTATAATTGAATGGACGACACGGTATTACCTTACGGTCAGCTATTTTTGGTTTGTTCATAAATCAAAAGGCATAATCAGGGGGGCTATTGAAAACTATCTTTTGTTTTATACATAGGCATAAACGACATTCATTTTTATTAGATTACTATAATTGATTTAGCATAGGTAGTGTACAAGTACAAGAAGTCAAGATAATTGTGTTTGTATGGGTTTCATTATGGCTTTCATTACATTATATTATGTTATGTTTACAACAACAAATATAAGTAAGACATTAAATAGTGAATGACATAGAAAACATCAAACGTGTGTGTGTGTGTGTGTTTTCAATCTATTGTTAAGTCTACATAAGTTATTATTTTTTACTTGCTATCAGAGTTGCGTGCAAATTATTTAAATAAAACGTTATTCAAATAATTATGTCAAGATTTATTTACTAAAAAAAAAAAAAATTATTCTAAACCTTTTTTTAAAAATAATTATACTATTCTAGCATAATTTAATAGTCATTGTTTTTTTTATATTTTAAAAAAATCATGTTTTTAAGAAAATTTAGTTGAAAACCTGCACTCGAAATTTATTCGAATATAATATGTTTGAAGGTTATCCGAATCATTTGTATTATCTAGACGATTATTTAGATAACTTTTTATTAGTACAACAATGCACAGCTCTGCTTGTTTTTTAGTATTTTAATGTTGTTAAAATTGTTTACTAGACATTTGAATTTCTAAATTTTTGTTAATTGTTAACCTATTGAAAAATATTTCAATCCAATTAAGGAACAAAGGAAGTTGTTTAGTAGATTATCATTTGCATCTAGGTATAAATGTTGTAAAAAAATATATACATTTAACAATATTTGTTTTTAATTAAAAAAAAAAAATTGTATTTCCCCTCTCATTGAGTTTGGAAAACAGTATCGTAGTTTTAATGAATCTTATCAAAAAAAAAACATGAATGGGTCGAGTACAGTACTTCTTGAGATGCCATATGATTCTGCTACTCGTGGAAAATAAAAATAAATAAAATTTGATTATTAAATTAAGAACTTGGCTTAGGTTTATTATTAAGATTATTTATTGTCGTGTATTATTATTATTATATTGATTAATATATGATACTTGGGTGTTACTGTCGGTGCTGCCTAATTGTATATTGACAAGATAATGTTGAAAAACCAACATCGAAGCTAAAAAAAGGTAATATTTTGAGAAGTGCTAATATTTGATAACGTAGATACTTTATAAAATGTCTTTTATTTTAGAACTATTTCAACAATATTATGCAACTTCATACACATCCTTTTGGGCTATTCTCTAAAGTATGCAAAAACAGCTAAATACGATTATATAGATTTGTATATAATAATAATATGGAGTCGACAACATCATTTTTCAATCATTATAATAATCAGTTTCAGTAAAAATAAGGATGTAAACATTCAAATCTGGCTTTGAATTTTCAACAACTAAATTATGAAAACTAACTAAAACATAATGTCAGTTGTAATTAAATGTAATAAAAAAACAAATTGTACGGTGTATCATTATTAAGAAGATAATGTCAGTACAACTACACAGGCGGCGTAGACCGTAGTGGCTCGATACGGGGTGTTGCCTGTTTACCTACAACATTATTGATTTTCTTCCAACAACAACAATATTACATACAACCTTAATTTTAAATACAAATTCCATACGAGTGTTCGGGTAAGGTCTGGAAACGATTTTTGAAATTTGGATTGCACAAATTTTGAAATCCATTCACTTCTATCGTTGGAGTGCACAGCGTTTGTTGGGAAACTCTTTGCTGGGAATTTTATCATACTTCACATTGTCCTAAAGAATATAATGCAATAGTTTAGTATTTTACCTTTTAAAATGTTTTATTTATATTTTTGTGGTATTTGCACAACTCAAGCGTAGGCAGCAGCAAAGGCACAATTTAGACTTGAATGGCATTTTAAAAATCGCACATATTCACCTTAATTGTCACCCATTTTAGAAGAGAGCGTATACAAATAATAAGCTGTAGGCCATTAGAATTTTTTGTATCATAAAATATTGTGCTCGTCCCTACATTAGTTAACGACTATTTTACACTTTGAGCGTACAACGTAATACATTCAGTTGATTATTACATTATGGTATGTCGCACAGGATTTTTGCAAAATTAAATTGCCGGCAAACACGACGACACAAAAACCCGTGGACCACTAGTATCACAATGTAAACCGTTGTGTATAATTATTTATATTTGTGTGTGTGCTTTTGTCAACTCTGAGCGTGTGTCATCGAATCTCAATTTTGATTCGACTGGGACCCATATGTTACTATCATGATTGTGCATAAAAAAACAATCGGTACAATCGAATAGGACAAAATGAGTTGTAAAACTATTTTTTAACCCTTCAATGCATGATTTTTTAAATTTTAGATAAATACATTTTTTTTTAACTAATTCGAGGAAGTAGAATTTGAAAAAAATAATTTAAAAAATCTAAAATAAATATTTGTATTGAAAATTACAATATTTTAGCATGTTGCAAATATGCAACAGTATGCATTAAATAAAAAACATATTTGTTTATTTATGATCATAACTTTTTAGTAACTCTTTACTTTATTTTTTATTATAAACTTAATATTAATATTCCTTAACTCTTAAGTTTTATAATACAATATATAGTATTTTATATATATATTATATTTATAATACAAAGCGATAAGAGTTGAAAATTGTACATTTTTTTCAAAAGGTTTACATTTAAAAGCACATCATACAAACGCAAGCATTCACGTTATATATATATATATATATATTTATTTATTTATATATATATTAAGAAATAATGTAAAATACTTGTACCTATTATCCACATGGCTGCAATAACCGTACAAGACCCATAGACCGTCCGGATCCAAATCGACAGCGGCTGTCCGACGGTTACGTATAACCGTCGGACGGCCGCTGTCGATTTGGACAAAATTCTTACGAACGTTTTCAACAGCTAAGTAGGTACACGCGAAAAACACTTGATAATAATATGTAAACGGTCGCGACCAGGACTTACCACATTGTGTAATTATTTTCGGGGTAAAAAAAATACCAAGACACCCTTTACTACCACACGTCGGTGCTTATCGTCGTTGTGACGGGTCGCGATTTTTGAGTATTTCTTGTTTTGTGTTTTTACGGTTTTATTTGCCGAAAACGGGGTAAGCTTTGAAATATAAAAACAATAATAGTATATTCACTCAGATAATGTGATAACAACAATTATATTATCATAATATGATACGGTCAATCAACAACAATAATAGCTTCTGTATTTGTTCTAAAACAAAACGCGAGTCCGTCGACCGGCGTCACCGGCGTTCCAAAGCGTAGCCGTTTTTTGTCCAATATGGCAGCCGCCGGCGCGCATTGATCAGTATTCAGCCGAAAAGTATGTGTGGTGTTTGCGTGTAAAACTACACACGCCGGTGGCCGCCATATTGGACGGAAAAAAACCGCTACGCTTTTCCAGTGTAGGATGTTACCATATACCTGGTTATAAGATGGTGACAGCCGTTGTCAGCTGTTGTTGACCGTTATCGTT
Organism: Adelges cooleyi; assembly: GCF_023614345.1. Lineage (NCBI taxonomy): Eukaryota > Metazoa > Arthropoda > Insecta > Hemiptera > Adelgidae > Adelges > Adelges cooleyi. Next base: position 1,036,297 of record NW_026096129.1, on the reverse strand, counting down.
ATCGTTTGTGACGGTTTTTTTTTTTAGCGGCCCGTCTTTAAGGAGTTTTGTGTAGGCAATATAGTGTATAGGCTTAACAAAGTAATCTGAAAAAACGGCGGGAGCAAGTTCAATGTGGTAATAATCGTAAAAAAAAAAAAGGAAAAAACGTTTTGCTTGCCCGGTAGACAAGTCACTACTCGTTTGGAAACGTGTTGTTGGCGAATGACGTTTTTGAAATTTGAATAACCAATATTTTTTTTTTTTAATGTTATTCATTTTTTTCCCCATTGAAAAACATAATATGACGTACCTATACAAATGAATAGCTTTTTAGCAATAATAGTATTATGTGTTTTTATTTTTCAAAAGTAAATAAGTAAGTATATTCAATTGTAATTTGTATCTAACTATTTTGTACTTGTGCCTTGTATACTTATATACTATAATATTATGTTACTGATGCCAAAAAGTTGATTATGCGAAAAATAGTAATATCCATAGTTTTTAAGAGTATCACCGTCGTCGAAACGTCAAGTGCATATTATCGTGTTCAACATCTGAAATAAGTAGAAAATATACACATTTTAGTGTATGCGGCGAAACATGAAGAAAATGAAAAAAATCTTGTTACGTGGACACTCGCGCGATTACAGTTGAGTGTAATTCTACCTGTGTGTAATTTCAAATTTGAATACAAATTAGGCGCAGTTTGCAATATTGTCGTTGAATTAGAAAAAGACATACGCGTTGTGATTGGAAGAATAATTATCAAAAGGTTAGGTAATATTGTAAAAAAAAAAAAAAAATCATAGCACAACAGCTATGGAAATTCTAATAGTATTATGAAATAATATATAATGTTCGTAGGAAAATCATGTTATACATATTATGTGTAAGTAAATGCCGTTTGGGAGCCATTTTTTTTTTTTTTTACAATTTGTACTATTAAAGCCGTTACATTTGGGTCGTGGCACGCTTGTATACATAGCAATACAAAAAAATACATAATAATATAATAAGAAACTGCGTGTACCCAATGTATACATTTTTTGGAATAATATTTAAAAATAATATCTCAGTACTGGGCTGACAAATAATAATTATTAATGGTCGTCACACAGCGGCTCCATAACGGTCTCTATTTTTGAATTAATTACAACGGTAATGACAGTATATTAAAAATGTTTGCCCGTTTGCCCAACCACCCGTGTAGTGCGCCCTATACCATACCGACATACCCTCAACCGACCGGTATAATTAATATGTATTTATTTTCTTAACGAGTTTTCTCTGTACCGAACACGATATAAAAAACATTTTGTTATTATAACACCACACGGTGTGTCGTATATGGGTGTATAGGTAACGTTAATGTTGACAAATAAAAAAATATGGTAGTAATAGTTATGTATTTTTCTTGTAAAATATACATACGGCGGCGACAAACGACTTTGTTTTTCCGTTTTGTCAACAACAACAACAACAGCGCGGCGTATCGTAGCTAGAATTTTACAGCATTTTCGTTAGCATGTATATTACTATACACGCTATACATAGCTAGTAGTTAATAGCTGGTATAGTAATTATTATATTCGTACGCCGCGGCGCGTCGTTTTAAGTACACCAAAATTTCGGTTTTTCGAATAAACGGCAATAATTTGTGATCGCACACACACAGATTGTGCGCGCGCAAACGTTAATGATCATTTTATCTTTATGAAAAAGAAAAAAAAAAATTAAAACGACCATGATTTATAGCTGTTATTGGTCATTCAAAGAGAGAGGGGGTGGGGGGCAGGCAAAATCGAACGGATTTTCAAAATAGCTGTTTTTTTTACCACCGCGGGTAATAACGGCCAAGACTTTCTTGGCCGTTATTAACTACTTTAGTTTGTTACCTAAATAAATATGTATATCACCGTACGTATAAAAGAAGGTGTCCTGTACCGATTCATAATCAACGCAAAGCCTAAACTATGATACCTAAGCTAGCGACTTGAAATTTAAAAATAACGGTAACCTTAAGTGTGCAGTGTACACTAATCCCAATAACCTTAGAGATTAGATAAAACCACATTTGGCGCACACTGCTCGAGTAATGTAAAATGCGAACAAATAACAAAAAAAACCTCATGAAACGCGCGCGTGTACCGCCGACAGACTTAATAAAGAAATGATTTATGATAAATTATTGCGTTTCACAACTGAATCCGCTGGGTCAGCAGCATACGTAGACTTTGCTGACATTTAATATTGGAATAATTATATTCGATAAAGTATAGGTTCATGCTATAAACTCAACAATATGAACATTTGATGGGGGGGGGGGGGAATGTGTGGATTATGATAATATATAACAAGCTCTGGTTACCTAACACGATAAATGTCTCCTTCTTCGCGCTCGCTACTCACATATTCTAAACATGTAAAAAGAAACACTAACCAACTGGTACCGACTTATTACTCCACAAATTAACTACCATTACAAGACCCGTCTACGGCATACAGCAGCAGCAGCAGCGGTTAAAATCCACCTACACTAACCCTGTACATTCAGAGATTCCAAAGTCCCTCGCAGGCCCTCGCCCATATCAGTGTATGTTTCCAATCACACTTGGAAAATGTACTTAAACATGACGCGTATGCTGCTGTGACTGAAACTGCCAAACACACTGTAGGTACAAAAAATACAAACGCTTTAGAAACCGCAGACAAGTAGTCATCGTGTATTACAATCAAGTAGTCTCATCTCTGTAATCGTCTCATATCGGAACTCGCATCACGATACCAGCTACTATTGGCAAACCCCCCCCCCCCCAAAAAAAAAAATTAAGAAAACGGTTATGTCGTGTCCGGCCGCTCAATTTAATAGAAAAAAAAAAGAATGTAAATCATATCTTAAATTTACTCTACCAAGGGCCGGAGTCCTCCTCCACTAGGGAGCCTCGCTTTACTTTGTCAATCTACCCTTTGTAAAATATAATACATCTGTTATGTGTTACTACATCTATTGTGCATTGTAGTAACTGCGGTTGCATAAATAACAATAATTTTTTACCTTATTCAAAAATTTGAATTGCGTTAACGCCGCCGTTTTGGTGGCCGTTTTTTAGAGAGACGGTAAAATACTGACAACTACTACTACGTGGTGCCATATTGTATTATAGTCAATCTGGGTGGACTACAGTAGTTTTACTGTATTCCATTACTACTACGTATCATCTTCACCTTTTTCCATTTGAAATTGAATGTTTTAAACTGTTTAAGCAACAATTATTATCGTTTTATTATTATATATTTTATTACTATTAAAACACTTAAACCATCATCGGATATGGGTACACAGGTAAAATTATTTATAAAATTCTAAAACACGGGTGAATTCAAAATTTATAATTGTATTAAATAAAATGTTACATATTTTACATTACTCTCGGGTTATTGGTAGGTACATATTTTTTCGTACTATGATTATTGTTAGGTATTGCATGCAAAAAAAAAAATTGTACAATATTAGTATAAAACTTATTATTATTATTATTATTATTATTGTGTTAATAAAATGTCTTTTTTTGCTTCAGTCTGAATTTTCCGACTACAAGCTGCTGAATAATTATTGACACCGAAAGACCACCGCCAGAGCTACTCTATCTATACTGTACGGTTGGACTTGTGGTGGCGGTGGTTTCACTCGAACCCCAAGCTGGGCAACACCTCGGTTGTGTTGCGCCTGATGATTTCCCTGACTTCATCCTCCATTTGCACCCATCGATTTGTCGCCGATTTCCGTCCGGTAGAACTCGGCCGGTACCACGCAATAGCTGTTGGCGTACGTGTCCAACACCTCTTGGACAGCCATCAGCTTTTTCACGAAACCACTGCAATCGTCGTGGTTCGACCGATGCGGCGGCGGCGGCGGCGACTTGATCTCATCGATGAAAAGCCTCGTGTCGTTCAGGGTTCTGGATATGCAATGCTCTCCGAGATCGGGCGACAACCGTTGCACGACCGCCAGGGACCCGTGCATGCGCGCTATCAGCAAATATTGGCTCTCGAGGGTCGCCAGAAACCGGTCGATAAACGTGCGCTTCTCTTGGGCGTCGACGCGCGAATCGAAGAACTCCAATATGGACGTGTCGTACACCAACAGCTCTTTCAACGTGACCGCGTAGTAGCAGCCCAACAAGTCGGTCGCGCGCGCGACTACGGTGTTCAAGTTTTCCCGGTCCACTTCCACTTCCATGTGCGGCAGCTGCGTGTCGTCGATATCGCCGTCCGCCTTCAGCTGGACCACGTGCAAATATTCGGACCAGCCGCGGCGGTTTATCGTGTGCGCGGTTTCCTTGACTCGCCACGCCGTGTCGTCGGCCGATGTCATGTTGCCGCACATAAACGTCGTAACAGGCATACTACGACGGCGGTGATGACGATGAACGGTTGTTGAGCAAGCATGTTTTTTTTTTTTTTAAGATGAGAAAATGTTTTGTTTAACAAAAAAAAAAAAAATACAGAAGCCAAAGACGGATTAAAGACGAACCAACGCGGTCAGAATGGGTATAATAACGTATGGTTGTTGTTGTACGTGGTGTCGGTTAAGTGTGTGTGTGTGTGTGTGTGTGAGTGATGAACGTCGTCAACAGCCCAAAACAACACCAAAAGGCATGTTTACTCAAGACCGTGTGTATTGACAATCCCCGAGTTTTCCCGTTTATTTTCTCGGTGATTTCTAACGGTGTTTCTCCAATTTTTGTTTTTTTTTTTTTGTTTTCGCCTCAATAGCAGTTTTGCAAAGGTGTAAAAATCGACAACCTACATAATATTATGATATCTTTTTATGTTTTCATAAGGCCGTTGAGTTGTTGTTGAGTTGTTTTGAACGTTTTGAATTTTTTTTTTTATGTCAAAACATAAATCCACCTCAGCTCGTAACGAGAAAAACAATTTTTAAAAATACAAATAGTGTACTCGCATTTGCAATAATAACGCAAACGCCCGTGTAATCAAAACTAGCACACACTGTGACAAACTTTAGCATTTTTTTTTTTTTTTTTTTTTACAAAAGTACAACTTTATACACACAAATATGAAATGTAGTAAAATCACAGTACAATACTTCTATATGTATACTAAATCTCATCGATTTGATTGTGTTATATTCCATATTCGTCTATAGTGATATTGCCGAGTAAAATAAAACTCGCCAAAAAGCAACATAATAATTTAACACCAATGTTAATAACACTAAAATTAATAATCCGCGATCATTTGATCCCACGTCATACACATTATATCCAAAATCCAAAAATCATCTATAATGGAAATAAAAATAATTACAACTGTTTGGATTCGACGCCCCCCCCTTCCCCGAATTGTTTTATATAGATCTTCGATAGACAAATACAGTATTTATGACGTTTAAAAGCAATTCAGTAAGAATAAAATTAATATAAAAAAAAAAAATACATATTCAAACCTTAAGAATTATAAAATAGTCTTTGATATTTATCGAATTTTCTCGTTTGATTTTGCATTTTTCAACGATTTATTAATTCGTAAAACTGTGTTTTCAAATTAAAAATACATAATATAATCACTACACACACAAGGTGTGCACTTGAAATGAGTACATATTATCTATAGATTAAAACCTCTATTTTGTGAATAAAATACATTTCTACGGGAAAATACAATTTCTTAGACTGTTGACTCGCACACGTCAACAATACAGTCGATTAATTTTCCATTTTTTTTTTTTTTTTGTGATTTCCTTAATTATAAAAAAAGCTTGACAACAGATTTTCGAGAAAAATGATTTTAAAGTTCCGTTCTAGATCTGCGCCTTCGATTTAATTTTCAGACCAACACTATTTGCTTGAAAACTGAAAACAAAATGGAAAAATGTTTATGGAAGAAAGAGCGGATCAACGTTTATCGGATGTCTAAGAATTTTCTGCAAAAAAATTTGGAACTAATTCGAATAATTTTCAAAAAAAAAAAAAAATGTACGAAAATCATTGATAATAGATAAAAAAAGATTATACATGATAGATAAAACATAGCATTTGAAAACAGAATTTTATGGTTTTTTTTTTGTGTTTTTCAGTTTAATATAAAAAAAAAAATGTCTAGTACAGATTTTTTGTTTTACAAGTTATTGCTGTACACAATAGACCTACACCTACTATTCAGTGTAATTTTCAGCTGTCATGTGTTAAAATTCTCAGCATCGAAGAATCTAAAATAGTTTCGACTATTAATACACACTACGTGTGCGCGGTAAACAATATATTTTGTAATTTGCATACCGAGTTGCCTTATCCGAGTTAATGAGCTCGACGTTATTCCGAGGATATAGTTGGAATGCACTTTGGCATAATACAATACGCAAAATATACTATTATTTTTGCATGATTCAAATAAGTATAAAAAAAAACCTCCCGAGGATGGGCGTTATCGCGTCGAGTTGAGTTCAAGTAAAAAACTTAATTCGGAGTTTTTTTTTTTTGTAAATAATATTCAATTTAATCATAATCTCAACAGCTCAGAATAGTCTAATCTAATACAAAAAATAAATATTTAGTTTTCGGATAGGAACTACTTTTAACCACATTTTTTTCAATTTAAAATCCAACATTATTCGTTATTTTTACAAACCGATATTGTGTACCTATATGTAATTAATTTTAATGCATAAACTACAACATTTTATTGAAAATATAATGTAAAATTTAACTGTTATATTTCTTGTTAAATTTATATAGGTACAATTTTAGGTTAATTTCGACATTTAACTGAAATATATTTTCTAAAATCTTCAAAGTTAACACAATTATAATCACGAACCCGATCAGCTTGGCGGGGGGGGGGGGGGGGAAATTAGCCGTTCTCAAATATAATTATGTATAATATACATAAATACATTTATTTTGATAAATACGACGGTATACGACGATCATATTATTTTAAATATTATACCAGATGTATAAAAAATCCAATAAAAAGTATCTGTTTAATAAAATTTAGCACAATATCCACCTGTAATATTATTAAAAACCACGTTTTGCCCATCGGTCGTCCGGTCCGTCAAAGGCTGATGCTGATGTACAGGATGGTTTTTTTTTTTACGACCTCGTTACTCGATTAAAATTCAAATAACCACTATTTCCACTTGTAAACATTTTGTTTGAAATTGTATTTTTATTACCACGTCACAACCTATTGGTCGAGTTGGTCTTTATGGTATTTGAATTACCTACTTTGTAACTCAACACAGTAATCAGTGTATACAGTGAATATAATATAATAATATATTATATGCAATATACTGACGAATGACTATTCAAAATAATATATTACATAGTAGGTACCTAGCAGCTATAGACTACCATCAGCGCTATTGACTGGTTTTTTTTATTGATTTTTTTTTTTATTGATTTTTTAGTGGTTGAAAGAATACAATATTAACTGTAGTCGCCGAGTACCGAGTTGCGCAGGGCTTAGCGCTTAAAAGCCGGAAAGTGCGTCGTCCAAATGCACATATTGGTAACATACGAAAATAATACATTTAACACGTGAAATTTATATTTTTCACATGAAATATTATTATATGTAATCGCATGCACTCGGTATAAAATACAAAATAACAGTTAACGGCGTGCCGTCGTCTGATCGTCAAAAAATGGCGTTTTCGGTCGAGGCCGCCGCCGCCGCCGCTCTACAGTCTATAATACACACTCCATAGGTATGCACTATGCAGGCAGGTATTGTTTCAGAGCATATGATGATGAAGAAAACAAAAAAAAAAAATCAAATTCCACGTCCTAATAATAAAACAATTTTTTTGTTTTTGTTTACCATAATAATAATAATATAATATAATGCGCGCGGTGTCGACGGACCGCTGCGACCGTATATAGTGTCAAAATAGGACGAGTATCAAAGACATAACATTATATTATTATTATTATATTAGTATGTTATAATAACTTTTATATATCTATATAATATAATATATGTCTTGTCGATTTTACCATCGGAGGTCGTCGTCGTCTCCGTTTTATTATGATGACTATACTATGCTCAAGACCCGTCGTAATCCGTATGGTTCATTTGGTTAATTATTATAATTTATATTTTTTATAGTGTGTAATATTTTTTGTTGGCCAATCATAACAGTATTGACGGTCTCGCTCAAACAGGTAACGACGTTCAAACATTATAAAACGATAGAAATAATAAAATATTATATTAAACTAATACCTACTACATTTTTCAATATTGTAAAAACTTGTATCTCCAAGCCTTTTACAAAAAAAATTGGGTAGGACATCACTTTTTAAAATGGCAACATATCTTTTAAATATATGGACAAACATTTTCGACAAAAAAAAATTTTAGTGTTTGAATTTTTATCTATTCGTTCGCTCGTTTGTAAAGACTTGTAAGACTTTGTAAAGATTTGAATTTTTTACCTATATTTCTTAAAATGTTCATTCGATTCAACAAAGTCAAGTAGTTTTATTACACCAGACATCGAAATATATTTTTTTTTTGTCGACATTTTCTGCCGATAGCAAATTTTCGTGCAACGACGGTTGTTTAACAACACTAAAATGTATTTATTATGTTTATTTAAAATATATTGTTTACCGTAGAAATTACCATGTTAAATATTATAATATTCTACTATAAATGGGCCCACGGTGCTGCCTACTGTTTCCCATAATATACTGGGCACGGGAAAGTCAAGAAATTATAATATAACGGTGATAAATGATCCTACATTCAAAGGCAATTTTTTTTTTTAATCTTGCTTTCACAACGTTAAGTTATTAAAAATGTAATAATTAAAATATTATCGCGATTCTCACGGTATAAATAATTTCAAATGAAATCACAATAGGAATTGAAAATTAAATTGACTATAGAAAATGTAATTTTTACGAGTATTTCAATTCTTTATTTATTTTTTTTTTCAGTGCCTACTGAAAGCTCCTTATGAGAATTTTTTCTTTCCCCTTTTCAGAGTACATATCCACTATCGTACCCAACCGTCGTGCGGAACCCTGTAAAATATAACGGGGAAAAATTGTAATATTACGGTAAATAAGTTACTTTTGTTTTTTTTTTTTTGTTTAGTATACACAAATACAGTGCGAATCGAACCGCCTTGTCAACACACAATTTTCGTTTAACGACTGCGTACAGTTGCTGTGGTGTCGTTTTTTCAGTGAAATCGCACAAAGTATACCTAATATGATACTTTGATTTCTTTGGTCCGTGTCACGTCTTGTTCCAAACATTTGTATAAAAATGTAGTCTCATCAGACAGGCTTCGTCAATCATATATATCTCCACCTTCATCGTATAACCCTTAAAATTGCACAAAAAAATTGGTCCGAGCACGAGTAATTGTCAAGTGTTGGCTTTTTCTCTTTACAGTTTTTGGAGTCATACCACGCAATAATACGCAAAAGAAAAATGTAGTGTTTTAAAAAAAAAAAAATTGTTTTTTCTTAAGTGCTTTTATTTATTCAAAGACACTCGTCATTATTATATGTAATTATTATTATAATTTATATTGATTATAATATTTGTGTTGTTAAATTATAGCTACTGACTTTATTGGTGTACACGCACAATAGGTCATTCAAGGATAAGCCGCACTATTATTTTCTGTTGAAAAAAATAATTGCGATTTTGTAGTTGTCTTTTTTTTTTTTTTTGGACACACTTTAGTGATTTTTTTTTTTTTTTTTGCAATACTCAAATAATAATTATTATTATATTTGAACAGGTCATTTTTCGAAAACGACACAAGTCACAAAATTGAAATTTTACGAAAAACTTCATAACTCCAGAAATTCAACTTATTTTGGCTTATTACACCAGCTAAATAGCTAATTTATTTTGAGGATTTCCGATATTATTCATAATCCATAGTTTCCATAGTACTCCGCCCCTTTCCTATAGTTCTAAACATGTATACTTTAAATTGTAATCATCCAAAACTGGTTAATGGCGACCAGTGCGCAAAAAATGTTCAGCAAATTATTAAAAAACCAATTAAGTACATATTATTGAGTACGTTGCACCGTATAAGTTTCAAAAATCGATAGAGCTGTGAAAAATAGCAAAAAAAAAAAAAAAAATGTAAATATTTGAATACTGCGTGTGAAATGTCGTTGAACAACAAAAATTGTTTTCAAAAAGAAAAAACTAACACCTACATAGTTGCTATTATTGTTTTTAAGAGAAAACGATAGTGTCTGCCCCGTCAATGAGAATCGCCACCACCCTGTACACCATACTGACTAAATATTATTACTATTATTATTATTATTCGTATCACTTTTATTATTTCTGTGTTGATTATTCTCATATTATTATTGTACATAATATTTTTTGTAGCAGAAATAATTGTCAAACGCCGCTCGTTTTTTTTAGAACGCTGACCTTGATGAACGTCGTGTGTTGTGGGCAAAATATAGCCGTACAAAATACCACACTGTTGGTATTTGAATAAAATCCGTACTGTAGAACTGTGTAATATAATACACGTGTATTTATTTATTAAAACTTATTTTTTTTTTGAAGAAGAAGAAGTTGTGTCAAAAACATGTTTTTGGTATAGTCGTTTCGTTTGAAAACTACAAATTCATAGTACCTAATATACCGCCGCTACTACTAAGTTAGCGGTATAGGTAACTTTTAATAAGTTGCTTATTTACATATATAGTTGACCACAACATTAATAGGTAATAGTGCATACATTTTTATTTACCAGCCATACCAGGTACGTATACAGAACGTACAAGTACAAAATATATACCTATATAGAGTTTATTATGGCGATAAAAGTTGGCGAACTAGGAATCCAATGATCGTTTTGGAATAAAACTCTGTTTGGTAACTATTGCGTATGGCCCCTATTAGACTGTGGATTGTGTCTATTGGAAGTAATTTTTGTATTTTTTTTTCTGTCTAAAGGGAGGAGAAAGCAAGCTGTGTGGTGTGTGTGTGTGTGTGTGTGTGTAGATAAATAGAGTGTCAGAGTTGTCTCGGATTATTGTTGGGACCGACGGGGGAAAATAATAATAATAATAAGACCGTTTTCACGGCACCAGACAAATAATTATATTATTAGATATTGTCGCAAGTAAACGACCAGACCGTTGTAGTAGTAAAAAGAACACAACATATACTAAATATTATAGAAAACAACGGGGATTAGGCAAGTTTAGAGCCGGTTGACCGCGCGTTAAACGTGCAATAACCGATAATAATAATAAAAAAAAGTATACCTTATTACCGAAAATAACGTGTGGGAGGTAATAAAAAAAAAAAAAAAAAATACTGCAGCTGCAGCAGCCTGTAACGGTGTACTAATTGGTTGCTGTTTTTGCAAACAAATAATAGGAATATTTATTATGTGGAAGTGTTTCTGCAGTCGGCCTATATATATATACAATAATACCTAATAACGTACAGGACCGCGTACGAATGGCCGTGTACGCATAACAACAACAACAACAACAACAACACTATACACAGCTGCAAATTACTATATTATATATTTTTTTGTACATTCTATTTTCCTCGACGCGCGCACAAGGAGAGTAGGTACTACATATATACATATAATTCCCACGGTCTGATTTCAACTACATAACGCGCGGTTCACAGACCGTCGTTTACTTAATACTACTCGTTATATTATTGTTATTATGTACACACACACACACACACGGCAATAATATTAATACTATTGAGCTGCTGCTGCTGCTGCAGCTGTGTAATTTGTAAATATTATATTTTATTATATTATTTTCCTCGTGATAAACAACGCGCATTGTGTTATCAAACAATTATTATCGTTTTGATAAGACGCTGCTTACGGTGGCCGCCAACGGCAACGTCTTAATATTTTATACACATATATATACAGGTATATTACACCTATACATGGGGTGTACTGTTTACGTTCGGTATAGTGTACTCTATTATTGAGGTGTTGTGCAACCCCCACCGGCGCACAGCAGCGCGGTTGCAGTTTGTTTTGTGTGTGTGTGTGTGTGCCGTCTTGTGAAAGGTGGTGGTGGTGGTGGGCAAGACAATAATAATAATAATAATATGATAGTATCATAGTGTATAGGTGGTAGTGGTATCGGCGCGGCGGCGGCGATTGTTGTTTGCGTTGCAGAACTGTGTGGTGCACCAGTATATATATAATAATAATAATAATAATAATATACAGAGTGAATAATACAGCGTGTAATATATATATATATATAGTGTATAGTTGTTAAAATAATATAGTAGATGCGCCGCGTTGTGATATTACGAAAGTGCCACCACGGTATACATACACGCGGGTTTTTGGTGGGGAATTTTTGTATTGTAAAAGATTTGTGTGTGCCAGTAGCTGCTGCTTGTGTGTGTACACCACATACACACTTTCTCGTGTACAGCCGATATTAAACATTATATATTATTATCACGGGGTATCGCGGTTGTTTTGTGTGCGCTGTGCTGTGCTGTGCTGTGCGGATAGTAATAATCGTAAAATCCGGTATTGAATAGTAATTAAATTTTTATTCGTACACACGTCGTTAGTGTCGTCGTCGCGTTTGACTTTTAGAGAAGAAAACACACACAATAAGTTGTAAAATATATTTTTCACGACTCTTGGAGCTGCTGCTGCTGCTGCTGATAACGATTGGGACGACGATGGTGCGTTTGCGGGACAGACCAGCGTTCGGTGCAGACTCTCGAGCGGCTTAACGACCGGATTAATGAATTAATCAATATTAATTACCCGCCTGCAGCTACAAGTAATAAAAAAAAAAAAAAAATACACACAATTTTTCCCGTAACATGATCAGCGTTCCGTCGTTCCGATCATGATTGCCGTCGATTACCGTTCGGCTGCTGCTGCTGCTGCTGCAACTGTTGTTGTTATTACCTGGCCACGAGCCCAAACTTTCAACCATCGCCACCACCGGTGTATGTCGTCGTCGTCATCGTCAAATTACGTTGCCCGACGTAGGTGAAAATACAATATTTGTGCAATTATTGACCAAAGAAACGGAAAAAAATGCCCGCTACCAGGACTGTGCAATTTATCGCAATCGCCGCTATCGTCGTCAAGTGCACGGTAATTTAAACACACAATGTTCCAATAAGTATTACCACTTGCACCTGTTATGCATGCACAGCATTACATGCACTTGTGTTATATATAATATATAACTCTTTGACGTTTTTTCTTTTTTCTTTCCTATAGTTGGCTGCCGATCTTGCAATACAATTGCCTCGTCAAGGTTCGTCGTCCGTAACCGGTGGATCGTATAGGTTAGACTATTCACCGCCCTACGGACAGCCACCGGCCAACACGACAATAACTTCTCAGGATATAGGTGAGCAATAGTCGATATTTACACTTTTTCATTTTTTTCTTATCTCATTGTGACAAACATTTTCAATTTTTTACAACAATTTTTAAAACATTTTCTCATTACAACCACTCAATGTGTGTACCTACCCAGGTGATGTTATACACTTTTCGCAAGCTTTGCCCGGTACGCGATACGACTTTTGGCTGTACTACAGCAATAGCACTGGCGACAACAATTGGTTACTCACGTGGACGGCGTCGATCACTACAGGTATAGTTCAATAGTATAATAGCTGTGTGTTTACCCCCCTGTGGAATTTAATTAATACATTTTGTTTTAAGCTCCCGATCCGCCGACAAATTTGACCGTGCAAGTGAAAGGCGGAAAAGTGGCACACGTCTCTTGGTCGCCACCAGCGTCGGGCAACTACGACAGTTTCAAGCTCAAAGTAAACACAACTCACAATAATAATTATTATTATAATCACATTGTTGCTAAATTAATTAATATTGTCTTTTATTTGCCGCTTAAGTGTATATTTTGTATCTTAAACGCCAATGTAATCTTAATGGTTGTATCTTTATAAGTTATATATATATATATATATTAATTACAAAATATCAGGTAAATGGATTGTCGAGTTCACTGCCGGCGTCCGAACAAAATATCGGCCGCGTAATCGTCGTGCCTAGCGTGAATCCAAACGATTCCGACAAAGGGGATTCGCCGCCGCAGCCACAACAAGCGGTGCAACAGTACGTGTTGAAAGAATTAACGCCGGGCGCCACTTATCAGGTGCAACTTTTCGCCGTGTACGATCGCAAAGAGAGCGTGGCCTACATATCGCGCAACTTTACCACGAGTAATTATATTTTTATTCTATTAGAAAATACTGCCGCGCTTTAAGGCGATATTTTCAAAATTCTTTGACGTAATATTTAAATGTTCTTGTTTTTTTCTTCTTTTAGAACCGAGCACACCCGGAAAGTTTATCGTTTGGTTTCGGAATGAAACGACGTTACTCGTTTTATGGCAACCCAGTTATCCGGCCAGCGTGTTTACACATTACAAGGTAACGATATTTAAAATATTTATAAAATTTACATTTTTTCCCCCCAGTTTTATGTATTAGAGTAACTTGGAATTAAATGTACTCGGTATTACTCTTTCTATAATAAAATTATAATTTATAGTTATTTAATACAAATCAGATATATATTTTTAATGTTTTATGAAACGAAGCAAATATTTATTAAGTTTATTTACTTTTGTTCTTTGAATTCTTAAAAATTTGTTGGTTCTTCCTCTTTTTTTTTTTTTTTAGACATTTAGTAGAGTTATAGTGTATCGACAATGCTATTTTTTTGTTTTTTTCAGGTCAGCGTCGAACCACCCGATTCGCCAGAATCGGTGTTGTACGTGGAACGGGAAGGCGAACCGCCGGGTCCAGCGCAAGCGGCTTTCAAAGGATTGGTGCCGGGTCGTGCCTACAACATAAGCGTGCACACGGTGAGCGAAGACGAAACTTCGCAGCCCACCACGGCGCAGTATCGCACGATACCGTTGCGTCCGACCAACTTGATTGTCGATCATCGACTGACGGGATCGTATAACGTTCGCGTACGATGGGATCCTCCCAAAGGCCTCTGGTAAGAAAATAACGGCAGCAAATCGACATGTAAAAATTATCGTCGACCGGTTATTGGTCATAACAGTTTATTAGTTCAAATTTTATGTGCAATTTTAAATAACCCACTTATTTTTCTCCTCTAGCGAGTTTGACAAGTATCAAATATCTGTCAACGCTGTGGCGGCGGCTAAAAAGTCTACAGCCGTTGTGCCAACGCAACAACAACAGTCCACTCCGATAACGATTGCGCGTTCGCTTACGAGCACCGACCTCAACCACGACATGGAACCGGGACGCACGTACCAGGTTTTGGTGAAAACCGTCTCCGGAAAAGTCGCCAGTTGGCCGGCTTCGGTCAACGTCACTCTCAGTAAGTCTTCAACGCTACAGTGACTTTTTCTATACCCTCTGGAAATAGTTGATAATTTTATTTAAGTAAATGAAAATTTAATTTTCTTTCCTTTTTCTTTGCAGAACCTTTGCCGGTGATTGATTTGAAAATAGCCCGTGTAGAAGACAGCGTGTTAACGTTGCAATGGGCACCGGATTCGGCTAGCTATCAAGACGCTTACCAAGTGGCGTACACCGAAGTGGTTTCCAACACCGGCGCCGGCATTGGCCAGTTGCCCGGAGCGACAGAAACGACGGCAACGGTCGTCGCGGCCGGAATAGGAATATCCGGCGGGGTCATTCAACAACAACAACAACTGCAGCAGACGAGCGCATCTCAATCGTCTCAACAACAACAGTCGTCTGCCGGCGCGGCCGACAGCAATGTGATAATCGTGCCGGCCGCCAATCAAGTGACAGCCGATAGCGGCGGCGGCGGCACAGGTGTCGGCAATTCCAACAACTTGGTCGAGTGCACTTTGGACGCTCTGCTACCGGGCCGTAATTATTCCATAGCCGTCCGTGCCCTCAGCGGAACCGGAGTAGGACTTGCGGCCAGCAACGATACCATAGTTTATCACACGATGAGTGAGTGCATTTTCCATTACATATTATAATACGTAACTAGGTTTTTTTAGAGATTTTGTCATTGTCAAATGTATTCTCCCAATATACAATCAAGTGTGACTGTTTTATTAATTGTGTTTTATGTTTAGAACCTTCGGCACCGATAATAGAAGATCTAAGACCCACCATTGACTACGGACTGAACGTGTCTTGGAAGACGGACGTCAACAGTCGACAAGAGACATTCCAAGTGGTGTGCCGTCGTAACGATACAGGTACTGTGTACTGTAGTAACAATTAAAAAAATTATGACATAGTAAAAAATGATAATCATAAAAAAATTATGTACAACTAAAAAACAATGTATATACAATTACACGCTTGTTGTTTGTAGACGATATTCCGATGGTGAGAATCACGAGCGAGTGGCGTGTATCTTTGCGACACTTGTATCCGGGTGCCGCTTATCAAATCAAAGTGTTTGCAATCAGTCACGGTTTACTCAGCGAACCGCACGATTATTTCCAAGCAGTGTGTAAGTAGCGGTTATGTCGATTTGTTGTGTTCATCGATTTATAATATATTTTAATGTGTACACAGGGCAAAACCCTATATGTGCATACTTAAGTATATTATGTACTCGGGTATATATATTCGTGTTAAACAAATATTGACCACTTAACTTTTTTCAGACCCACGTCCGCCCGTCGACTTACAAGTGGAAAACATCACGGCGGCCGGTGGCGCCGGATCGGTATTGATTAAATGGAACCGACCCGTCGAAGACGGCGGCCTGTTCACAGAGTATTCCATTAAGTATCGTACGGTCGACAGCTCTCAGTGGATACGATTGCCGGGCGTACCGCCCGGCGTCCAAGAAGCCGAAATCGCCGACATGACTGCCGGTCAAAGGTACACGATTCAAGTGAACACCCAGACTTACGGAGCCCTGGAATCGCCGTCTCCTCAACAAGTCAACTACACCATCAGTAATATACATACTTTGTTTTTATTTTATTTTATCGATTGACTTTCTACGTAAAGTCAATGTGTTCCTATTTAACATATAATATAATCATATTATGACTAAAACCGCTATCATAAAAATTTTAGGGCCAAATCCAATAACCAATGTCGCTCTACTGGTGGACGCCGCCAACGTTACGCTGACGTTTCCTCGGCCGGAAGGTCTTCTCGAGTACTACACCGTCCAGTGGTGGATACTGGCCGATCATTCTACGCCGGGACCTACGTCGTCTTCTTCGACCGAGTCGGGATCCGGATCCGTATCGATCACAACGGCCGGCAGTACGGGCGGCTCGAAAAACGTATCGGACTCGGCCGCCACCGCCACCAGTGTTGCCGCAGTCGGCGGCCAAAGTTCTGCGACAACGATGATTAGCTTGAGCGTCGACGACCTAGTGCCGGGCGCCAGGTACACTTTGCGCGTGCGCACTACATCGCACGCACTGCACAGCGATTACACCCAACTGACGGCCAATACGAGTGAGATTCGCACACCCTTTTTACAACGCTTAGATTTCCACGACGATGGCCATGTTTATATTTAACGCATTGCATTTGTTGTGTGTCTCTAGTGCCGTTGATACTGTCCGAAGTTTTGGCCGTCAACGACCAACACACTACGGACACGCTGACACTGCGTTACACGCCTACACCGCAAGTGGCGTCCCGCTTTGAGAAGTATCGCTTCCAGTTGGCGTCGGGCAGCAATTCTCTGACGGCCGACGACGGCAAACCCGCTCAGTCTCTTATCGCCGAGAAGTTGGCCACCGACAACGAATGGAAAGTCACGTGGCAGGGTCTGACGCCCGGACGCCTCTACGACATAACCGTGTGGACGGTGTCCGCCGAGGGTGTGCTCAGTCAGCCGTTGCGGCGTCAAGACCGCTTGTGTAAGCATAATGTAGCTCTTGTGTGTTACTATGTAATTTTTGTATCATTGCTTTCCTCTTAATTGCAATTGATATTATTAGCTACTTTATTGAAAAATTATTTTTAAGTGAATCTACTTTTTTCAGAGGCATTTAGAGTAGGTTACTTTTTATAGCTAAAATATATTATTGTGACAATGACATACAGGCTTGTTAAGAAGTCACCCAACAAGCAACACTAATAATTTGATTACTTTAATTATTTTCTTTGAGTAATTTTTTCATGTATAATAAGGCTTAAGACTCTTGCCTATTCCTATAGACTTGTTTCATTATTAATTGCATGCCATATTTTGTCTTGCCACACAGATCCTGAGCCCATAAGCGAATTGAACGCCACTCACATTGGACGCGACGCGGTGACGTTGGCGTGGCGCGTGCCGCGCGGCCAGTACGACGCGTTCCAAATCCAATACCTGCTGGAAGGCGACAGCGACTCGCCGTCGTCCACGTCCAGCTCTACGCTGGCCCAGAACCTGACCGTCGACCCGTGGTTCGACGTGCGCGGCTTGCGGCCCTACCGGAATTACACGTTCACCGTGGTGGTCCGCGCGGGCGGTTCGACGGCCGCCCAAGCCGGGTCGTCTCCGGCGTCGCCGTCCGCCCCGAACGCCGCCGCATTGTCGGCCAGCAGCGCCGTGTTGAGACGCAGCGTACCGCTGTCGGCCACGTTCGCCACGCTGGAGTCGGTGCCGGGCGTGCCGCAGCGGTTGGCCGCCACCGACATCCGGCCGCAGCAACTCACGCTGGAATGGTTCTTGCCCGACACCGACCACAACGGCGTGCTGCTCCGGTACGTCGTCTCGTGGAAAGAGTTGCCTGGTTCGGGTCCGGCGGGCGTGCACGACGACGACGGCGATGATGACGACGACGACGACGACGGCGGCGGCAGCGGCGGCAGAGCGGTGGTCTTACGCGGGCCGGACACGCTGGCCGGCGGTCCGCCGGAAGCCGAGGCGTCTGCGGCCGAGGAAAAAACCATTTACCTGGAATCGTGGCGGAACCGTGCCACCATCGGCGGCGGCGGCAGCGGCGGCACGACCGGCGCCGGCGGTACCGTCAACAACAGAGGCGGAGCGGCCAGTGCCGGCCTGATCCCGGGCCGGGTGTACCTGTTCACCGTGTGCGGAGAGACGCGGGCCGGACGAGGTCGAGTGGCCCACTTGCGCCAACGCATGCCCATATTAGGTATGCACACATAATGTTCTTGCTACTGATTTTCGGACACTGCAGCTAGCAGTATAACGTTGCGTTCAATTGTATTGTTGCTGCCATACAATATTTCAGTGTCTCTTATGCAGTAGCATATTCGTCTTGAGTATAGTTTTTTTTACCGGGTTTTCAATCGAGAATCGAGCGTTTCCAATATGTATTTGTAATCTTGTTGTACTTGTACTCGTTTCGCAGCGCCGCCTAAACCCAGCGCCCAAGCCGTACCGACCGAGGTCAGCCGCACCCGACAGTCCATACAAGTGCGGTTCCGGAAGAATTACTTCAGCGAAGCCAACGGCGCTGTGCTCGGTTACACCGTGATCGTTGCCGAGGACGACGGTAAAAACGCCAGCGGTCTGGAGATGCCCAGCTGGAGGGACGTCCAAGCGTATTCTACTTGGCCACCGTATCAGGTAGAGCGATAATACAACACATAAGTGACACTAATTGTCGGTCCGTTGTTTGCTCCTCGAGTGTTGCTAATTTGTTTTTTTTTTTACTTTGTACAGGTGTTGGAACCGTACACACCGTTTTCACACAACAAAACCGTCGAGGACTTCACCATCGGCCAAGACCACAACTGCAACAACAACAACAACGGCGGGGGCGGCGGCAATTACAACAGCGCGGTGTCCAAGTCGTTGTCGCTGTCCAGCTATTGCAACGGCCCGTTGAAGCCGGCCACCGTGTACCGTGTGAAAATCAGAGCGTTCACAGCACCGGACAAGTTCACCGACACTTCATACTCTTTTCCCATACAGACCGGTGCGCTGTGAAAATATATATAAACATATTTTAATTGTTTAAATTATTTATTATTGATATAAATATGATATTATTACTATGTACTATGCTAACGATACGCCGTGTACGCTTTAGATCAAGACACGTCGTCCAGCACGGGCACGACGGCCGCCATCGCGCTCATAGTGGTGTTCGTGTTGTTGATGTTGTGCGCGGCGGCCGCCTATTCCAAGTACAAGAAAAATGTGACCAAAAACGCGGGCGGCGTCGGCAAGAGGAACGTCAACGGCGTCGGCGGCGGCGGCGGCCAACAGAGAAGGACGGCGGGCTCCAAGTTTTTCTCGGATTCCGCTTTCCCGCCCCAGAGGAACACCCTGCTGGGCGGACCCGAACTGGGTTCCATCCAGCAAGGCTCTTGCGACCTACAAGTCAGGTACAAGTCTAGAAGTTAAACGCTATTTCTGTACACACACACAATACGTGCCTATTTAAGTGGTGACTTATTGCCGCCTTGTTGACTTTCGCAGCAGACCGGTGAGGGCCGACAGGTTCGTCGAGCACTACGCCCAGATGTCGGCAGATTCGGATTTCCGGTTTTCCGAGGAGTTCGAGGAGCTCAAGCACGTTGGCCGACAACAGCCGTGCGCGGCCGCCGACTTGCCGTGCAACAGGCCCAAAAACCGGTTCACCAACATTCTGCCGTACGACCACAGCCGCTTCAAGCTGCAGCCCGTCGACGACGAAGAGGGCTCCGACTACATCAACGCCAACTACGTGCCCGTAACTATCGCCACACAACACCCTGCCATAAGCTATACACTAGTGCTATACAGCCATATAGCTATAGCGGGTACACGTTCTGAGTGTATGGGTTTGTTTTTCGCAGGGCCACAACAGCGTCAGGGAATTCATAGTGACCCAGGGCCCGTTGCATTCGACCCGCGACGACTTTTGGCGCATGTGCTGGGAATCGGGCACGCGGTCCATCGTCATGTTGACGCGGTGCGTGGAGAAGGGCCGCGAGAAGTGCGACCACTATTGGCCGTACGACACACAGCCAACGTACTACGGCGGCAGCGACGGTGGCGACGGCGGCATATGCGTGACCCTGTTGAACGATTCACATTACGCCGACTACGTGATCACCGAGTTCATGGTGTGCCGGGTGAGTAGTGTCAACGGTGCACACGCTCTGTGCCTCCTGTGCACGATCGATAATTATCAATCATTATGTATGGAAAACATGTTCTGAATTTATATTGTTTGCATTTTGTCCAGAACGACCAGAAGAGGGTGATCCGGCACTTCCACTTCACTACGTGGCCCGACTTTGGTGTGCCCAGTCCGCCGCAGACTCTGTGCCGTTTCGTCCGAGCGTTCCGTGACCGCATCAGCACTCCCACCGGCATGAACGCCGCCGAACAGTCTTCACAACACCGTTGGCCCATCATAGTGCATTGCAGGTGTGTGTCACATCAACAACTACACTGACCTACTACTAAGTGTGTGCCTACTGGATTTTTTTTTTTTAAATTTTAATCTTTTTTGTAGCGCCGGAGTGGGCAGATCCGGCACTTTCATAGCGCTCGACCGTGTGCTGCAGTCCATCCAAGAGCCGCATCATCCGCCCGGCACGTTCTTGCCGCCGCACACTCTGGCCACCAAGTACATTGACGTGTACGGCATCGTGTGCGCCATGCGCAAGGAACGCGTTTGGATGGTGCAGACCGAACAGCAGTACATATGCATACACCAGTGCATCGTGTCCGTGCTGCAGTCGCTGTTCTCGCCGGACCAACAGCTCAAGGAGCAGTACCAGTACGGCGGCCAGTACCGTCTGGACGGCGTCGACGACGAGGACCTGATGAGCGGCGGCTCGCTGATGATATGTAGTAACACGGGAGTGGCTCACCACAATCGGGCGTTCGAAGGTAAAACCACCACTACGATAGGCTTGTTGAGGTTGAGGTCGGCACTGGTCGTCCAATGGCTGTTGCTGACGTCGGCCGAAAAGAGTTTGTGGTCGTCGCAGCGGAGCAAAAGAGGAGCCGGCGGCGGCGGTGGTGGCGGTGTGGCCGCGGCCGGCTTAAGACAAGGGTTGGGCTTCTTGAACCTGCACGACAACGACAACGTTGTGACCACGACGACGGCCACGACGACTTCGAGCGGTCAACGCGGTGCCGTATGTACGACCACCGTAACGTCGATGATCGACCGCGGCAACGACGTATCTTGGTGGTCGCCCCGTTGGTGGTACCGATCGAAAGACAACAAACGCCATAGGGTCTATAAGTTGTAGCCGACGGTGGTGCGTAGTGCGCACAAAGAGACCACACCGATCGGACGAGGAGAATAAGTAGTAGTAAAATTTGTATATGTGTGTGTGTGTGTAAATTAGGTGTCGGTAACGATTCGACGAAAACAACGGTTTGACGACGGCTGCTGTGTGTCGGACATCAGTGTCAAAGTATCGCTATCGAGACGAGAATGTGTATTTTCTTATTCAAAGCGAGAAGAGAGTGTATGTATAGGGTCTTCTATCTGTTTTGAGTCTTATGTGGTTGTGTAATGTGTGTGTGTGTGTGTGTGTTTTTTGGAGAATATTCCTTGAAAAAAAAAAAAAAAAAGAACTTCTAAACATTAATATAATACTAAAAATGTTTCTTTTTCAAATGCGTTTACAATATGCGTCTCCGAGAATGAAATATCTGACTGCCGTGTGTAATAACATAATAATAAATGTGGTACGTGACACTCTTGACCTAACCTTACCCTCTACGTAGCTGTTGAAGCGTTTGTGTGTGTGTGTGTGTGTTTTGTCGCTATTTAAGTATAATAATAAAACAGAAATACTAGAAGCTTTAAGTTTTGCATTGGCTCTAACGGCTAACGGCCTATAGTTAACTACCTTATAGTACACGCCTAGTGTGTATTAACTACTACTACTATCTCTAATATGTACTTACTATAGCTGTTTAGACAGTAATCAGTAGAACGATTATTTTGATATTTTTTTTTTATAACGCTGTTGTTGTAGATTAGTGGGCCGGTGGTGTAGCCGTAAAGGTGTTACTCTATACGTGTACCCCTCTGACCTCTCACTTGTAATAAGTATTAAGTATCTCTTTAAGTGTGCTTGTCGCCAAAATCGCGTACCGTCATGGTATACGGTGATTGTACACATGATTACACATGTTAACCGTACACCCTTACGACTACACCGCCGAGTAACGATGGGACCTACGATGAACGGACAGTTGCTAAAAAGCATCGATAAGCACTTGTGTATGAATTATCATCTGTTGTCCGAACATCCAAAGTCCCAAGTCCTATTGTTGTAGATTTGTGTTGTTGTGTTCTCGATTGAAAATCTTGATTTCAATTTACCAAAAGCTTACGTTATAATATATCGTGTATTGTTGCTGTTGCAGATGACGAAGGTATCGCCGAATCGGGAATGTAAATTCCAAGACGACACGTACAGAACAAATTTAAAGAAAACAAGAGCAATATTATTTTATACGATACAGTATTATTATGATGAGTACAATATTATAACAAACACAAAACAGTATTATTACTATCGATCAATTATGTCGGGGCAATAAAAGTATTTTCATGTGTACAATATATATATGTTTAGGTATTACTATATATATATTTTTACATATATATACATAATATATAAATATATGTTTATGTATTTTTTTTTTTTTTTCGTACCATTGTAAAGTATTATGAAACGCATTTATTTTTTAATATATTGTATCTTCCGTTTATATCTATAAAAATAACTATTTTTATTATTATTATTTTTTGATACAATTGTAAAACCATTTGTACCTTTTTGTATTATTCGTACTACCTATTATTATTGTATTATTATTATTATTATTATTGTTTAATATAAAAACTTGTAACGATAATGGGCGCTTCAATTGTTTTTGTTTTGTAGATTAACTAACTGATTTTTTTTTTGTAAGATTTTGTCCAATTTTGTTTCGCGATATCTCCTTTGTCGTAAGAACATTTTTTACTTTTCTCGTTAACAATTTTAAATCGATTGATTACTGACAAATGCTGGAAAAATGGTGGCTTTTTCCATCTTTAATGTACCTTTTCTTAAAACAATTTTAAATCCTGGCCAAGTTAATGACAGTTAATAGACTTGGACCATTATACCATCAATGTGAGGTTCAATTTAAATACTTTTTCAGAACAACAAAGCTAATAAATCAAATACACATTTTTATTACACAATTTTCAAATTGGCAAGTCGAATAAATGTATTAACAACACTATTTGAAATTTTAGGAAATAAATAATTCAATATTTACAACGGTAATTACATACGTATTAATTGAAAACATTTGGTGTACTAAAAAAAAAAAAAAGGTATTTTAAATAATTCGTTGGTTGTGTTTTGCTATAAAAATCAAAAATTGCACTCGACAAAAGATATTTTGATCGACAAACGGCGATTTACCAAGATGGAAAATAATAATTGGCCTACTTAAGTGTGTGTGTAAGTGTTAGTAGAATTCATAATAATGCGTTTCTTTGTCGATTAATATTGGAATTTGGATAAACGTAAAAATGTATTAATCGCGTTGTTAATTACCGTTTTATACAGTTTGTTCGAATCGAGTAACGCGCGACAACGCAGAAATGTGTGCATAATTGCCAATAAAAATGCCTGTGGCGGCGATTATTGTATTTTATTAAACATTTTGTAATTATTTACAGGGGAAACGGTTGTTGTTTCGAAACGTCGACTCGATGACGGGGAGCTGTTCAATAATAGGTAATTGGTCTATCCGTTTATGCATTTGGTTCGATTTATTATGTCTATAGCTATCGTGGAGGTAAAACCGTGGAAAAAATCCAACAGGTATGTCGTCGCGTTATCAACGTTATGACAATGGCTACCGGTTCAACGGCCGCGAGGCGAATACACGGCGGCCATTTTGTCGGTTATCACGCTAGGGGGCGCCACCGACTTACCTGTTCGGTTTTGCCACGGTCAGACCAATCGATATCCTTCTTATCAGCTATTGTTTACACTCTACGCGGCTGTTATCAGCAGAAGCTGCTTAATCTGCTTTCGTAGACAGAAATATTAATATGCAGCTGACGACCGTGCTGTGGACTGTGGTGTGGTGTGTGTGAGGAGAGGTAGGTATTTTGTGAAAGTAGACAAACCAAAAATAATTGGTAATTTCTTCTTTTTTTTTTGGAATCCCATTATAATGAAGCGTTAAATTTTTTTTTTCCTCCACTAGCGGTACACCGCCGTCGCGTTTCTGTTGTAGACTATATTATTATAATACACCTACCTACCTACTTTCCCATTTCCACAGATAACCGTTATTATTATGCTGACTGATACCAGAATCGAGCACACAGCACAGTCGTAGTGGTGGCACGGTATATAGTGGAGACGCGAGGAAATTTTTGGAAAAATAACTGGTAAGAAAAACAAAAAATACCTACAAATTATGTATAATAATTTTTCACCATATTCATCCGTCCCAATTTTTATTGTTCTTGTTGTTGTTGTTAACAGATCATCATCATCATCATCATGTTTGCCCGAGTAACGTTTTATCCTACCCTGTTGTACAATGTGTTTATGGAAAAAGTCACCCAGCGCAACTGGTACGATAGGATTGACGAAAATGTAATTTTAGGCGCGTTACCATTCAGAAACATGAGTCAGAAAGTAAGCCACGGTGGTTGATTACTATTGAAAACTATCGATTTCTTTATATATATAAATAATTCCTGTTCTACAATAATATTATAACCGATGAAATTGACCGTGTTTACAGCTGGTCGACGAAGAAAACGTAAGGTGTATAATTTCTTTGAACGAATCCTACGAACTGGAACATTTCACTCCACAGCCTGAAGTAAGAAACACCGCTTGTTTATTTCCGTAAAATTACAGTAACAATTATTAGCTATGTCACGAAAAATGACAAATGTAACAACCGGTAAAATTTAACAACAAACAATGGCTACTAAATTATTTGTCGTCGAGTATGAATTAAATAATTTCTGTTTATACAATTTATCAAATGTGACAGTTGAGTAACAGTTTTAATGTCGGATGGTGTTAGGTTAGTTTGTTAGGGAATATAGTTAAATAGTGAACATATACGGTTTCTGTTAAAAATAAAATAATATCCGTTTGTATTTCCATAGGAATGGAAGAAAATGGGAGTGGAACATTGTCAGTTGAGCACGAGGGACATATTTGAAACTCCGTCGCACGACAAGCTCATCCGTGGCGTTTCGATTATAGAATCGTTTTCAAACGACGGGAAAACCGTTTACGTTCATTGCAAAGCCGGCAGGACACGCAGTGCCACTCTTGTTGGATGTTACCTGATGAATGTATGATAATATGCTAAATTTTATCATTTTATTGTTTGTTAATATAACCAACAGACCATCATTGAAATATGTTATAGCCAATGGTGTAGTCTTACGGTATACCCTGTGTGTGCACCTTCTTTACATTGTACGCCTGTAGGATTAGATTGTCCAAACTAAAAGTACAAAATGCCGCTGACAGCTTAGTTCTAAATTTTTTACCAATGCCCTTATTCATTTTTTGCTGCAACGCCTTTCCCAGTGTCACATTTAGCAGCATAAGGCGTGTGATTATGTTCATTATGTCATTTTTTATTACCGGTACTCTATAATTATTTTCAACACGCCACCAATTGGATTTGACTTGATTCTCTCCTATTAACAAGAACGGATCGACCGTTCTCACACGCTACAAACTGTAATCCTTTGAATATAATACCCGTACCTAATAAAGAGTGTAATACCTTTGAAAAAAAACCTTAAAGGTTAGGTAGGTATATGTTTAGTATGGGACATTAGCTTAGTATAAGTCACGTAACAAAGTCGGTCGTTTAAATAAAATTGTTAATGTTATCTGCAGAATTGTCGTGCGTGAAATTATTTTCTTTACGAACACACGCAAACATTTAATAATTGGCAAGCTGGTACACACACACACACCTACGCATAGCACTATAGCATCGCACTAGTCATGGCTTGTATACATAATAAAATATATATATATATGTATATTTTATTTTCAATTTATAGAAATACAATTGGACTCCTCAGCAGGCAATAGAGAAAATCGTTTCCAAACGCCCACACATTTGGTTACGCAGCCAACAGTTGGAAAGCCTCGACAAATACTATAACGGTGATAACCTTAAAGACGTAGCATAGTATTTTTTTTAACGCATTTTGTCATCACATTCCTCCGTATATGGGCAAACAATATTTATGTTTTTGTTTTTATAATAGTAAAATTAAATATATATTTATTTTTGCAATTAATTTTGTGTGTTGATTATTAACAGACATTGTAAAAGGAGGAGGAGGAGGAGGTGGACAAAACAAACAATTGGAGTATAATAACTAAAACTCATCTAACTCCAGCATGTGCATCAACAATAACATTATTAACACGGAACAAAAAAAAAAAAAAAAACACTAACACGTTAATAATTATTTATGTTGCGTATCCTATGTTATAATCTTATACTTCCATTTTGTTTAGTATTTAATCCTATATAATAGACAGTATATATAAATGGTTTCGTTTTATAATAATTTATATATATATATATATACATAGTAACCGGTGATGGTTTGAAACTGCGATCTCTCTTACGGTTATGATAGCCCGATGATTTCTGTTTGATTTGTCCCAAATGTTTATCGTTTATGTTAATTATTATTATTATTATTATCATTATTACTTACTAACCTTGTTTGGTGTGCTTGTTACTTATTTTAAGAAAACCATTATTATTTTAGATAAAGTCGGAGTAAATAAGGTCGATGACGCGCAAATATGATGGATTTTGTGTTCAAATGTAATTTAAAATATAACATTATATAGTGACCTAAGACAATAAATGTTAATGACAATAATTTTTGTAACTACGTCTCTATTAATTTATAAGGTAATAATAATATTTATGTTTAGATGAAAATATTTATATATATATATTGAAAGTTTTTAGAAAAATCATATTATTTAGTTTATGTTAAATTTGTATACCGATAGTAGACAATACTATACTAACGAGTAACAATGACCAATGTTCCTTTTTTTTTTTCCATCAGTAGTTTCTATAGTAAGAATTTGTTTTCATATTTTAAATAACAATACTATTGTATAATCATATGTATTATTACATAGTAGTAATGGTAACATTATTTTAGTAGCAGACAACTATTGTGTGAGTTATGCGTATTCAATCACGATGTAATCATATCTTGCCGAATTTGTTTTGATCTGTTACGAATTCCTGCATTTTTTTTTCTCTTTATTATTATTTGTTTGAGGTAATAACAATAATAATGTCAATACTACTGGTTGTGTATATTGAAAAAAAAAAATAATAATAATGAAATAAGAACATTGTAAATACATCTATTAATATATAGATGTTACATAATTGTAGGCCTAAAATTATGATTTCTGTTGTAATAAATTAGTGACATTATAATATTATATTACTAATTTGTCTTTGTTTGGAAAGAAAAAAAAAATTATACTTAAAAAAATAGTCGGGTAGGTACGTAATATTGTTTTTAGCATACGATATAACCGTTTTCAATTAACCGTAACAATATTATGTACTTATTATTAATAGTTGAAATGTCTGAGGAGACAACCTAACTTAATTTGGACCAAAGCCTCGTTAATCGATCATAATGTCTAAGAATTACCATTTCGTTTGTTATATTATTGTGTTTGAAATAAAACTAAAATATAATAATACCTATATATTGTATAAAAAAAAAAAAACACAAATTATTCAAGAAACGTATAACAATACTAGTAATTATATATTGTAATTGGGTAGCAAAAAAAAAACTAGAACATAGATAATTGTTGTTTTATTCTTGTATTCAATTAGTTTAGACATATTTAAAAGTGTTGACGAAAATTTTACCCTAAATTTTATTTCAAAAGAATGCCAATTAGCGTTTGCCAATATTGTAAAATATGTAATTTTGTCGAAAATACATAATAATAGATATGAATGAAAAATAGTAAAAATGCGTTACCATGTTAATGTTTTAAAAAAAAATTGAAATTAATTTCAATATCATTTTTAAATACACACTACCTGCTATATTTAATAATAATAATCATTTGTTGTACTTAACTGTATTTTTTTTTTTCATCTATTGAATTGACATATTTTTTTTTATTTGTTTACTCGTTGATGATTTTGTTCATAAATTACTTCTAGTTTATTGTAATTTTTCATCCTCTCGTCGTGGAACGTTTGTTTCTTTGTCAGGCCGGCCTTTGCCGATCTTATTTCCACCAAAAGTAAAAATCCTAACACATAATAATAATAATAGTGTTAATATATATAAAAAAAAAAGGAATGTAATTTTTAAATAAAAGTAATATTATTATGCATTTCAGAACAATAAAATAATAATCGTAGTGCGCTAAAATATAGCATTTTTCTTGTTATTGTTTTTTTTTTATAAAAAGATCAATTATAATATTTATTATTATTATTATTTGAATCGACAAACATAATATTGTTTTGGTAAATTTTTCACAGATTCGATGGTTCACAAACTTGCTTATAGACGGTACATAACAGCCCGTGCTATTGTATGATGACATTAATATGGTTACTGGTTACTGGTTACCGCGGTTACCCGTTAAACGGTAACACAGTTTTAACTTGCCGGTTATGCTTTCAACGTAACAGTGCGTTTTTTCTATGCATGTAATGGGTTTTGCAATTCGGATCTTTGTTAACGAAAATTGCCAATTGGAAACGTTTTTCAACAGCCATGAAAGCAAAACTTCTCACTAAGCCAACAAGGTAAGTCTAAATTTAAGAAAATAATATCCCGTCTTATGTTAAGAATAAAATATTGTGATAATGATGACGTTGTTGTTGAATGTCGATAAGTAAAATATATATATATATATAAGTTATAACTGTCGATTTTGACCTTTCTCGAACTTGCCGGCTCATTAAAAACCTAGTATCAAGTTAACAAATAAAAAAAAAAAACAATAATATTCACTACTTAAGTTAATTTAAGGCTTGCAAAATGCCGATAAACGACTTGGAAATAACAAACTACCCATCTAATAATAATAATTATAGCTTTTTTTAGGCTATCTAATGCTTTTGTTTTAGATTGATTACATTTTGTTTTGATTCTGTTATTTTTCTGTTCTGTTAATCAGCTAAAACGATTTCCATCAAACCCTGTATTTCCTCGGACACGGTGGAAACCTTATTTTTTTTTTATTTCTCTTTTTCGGACAATGTCTTATCACTTATGGTCTGCAAATTAGATTTGAATTAGACCTACAGTGTAAGTATACGATTTTCTCAATATGTTTAACATCAAAATGTTTTCATAATATTTTCTAAACACCTGTAACCTCCCCGGTGCATCTATGCCCGCCCCCATTGTGCTGGATTTGTATTATTTACTTTATTTCGTGTAGGTGTACAACATGTATCACAGTCTATTACTAGTCTTCATTTAAATTTACCGAAATGAAATGTAAAAAATACTGTGGGTATCCACAGAACACGGCCATTAGTAACACGAGGACAAGTCTATCGATTCTTGAACTTGACATTAACCCTTAAACGTTTGCAAATATTCCCCTCTTGCTTGTATTAATTAAGTTGTTACCAACCAGTGTTCACCGACTCGCTCGATGAAATAATATTATATTTTCATTGCTATTTCAATAATATGGTAATTTTAACTTTTAACTAGAACTAGATTTTACGGAAGAGTAGCTTAAATTTTAGTTTTTGCTTAACGTTTGCTTACAGTACTCGTCACGTTTGTTACGCTTTCTAGCGGTCGAAAAATAGTACATTTTATTTTTACTATGTTTTTGCATAAAATACAATTTCTATTTTTTATCACATTATAATAGAGACAATTTTATTTTGGACAGAAATGTACGTTTACGAGTACATTTTTTAAAATTAAGCCACCATTTTATAATTGATGATGTACAATAATTACCTAGAATAGATTACTATAATGTGCTATAGCCGAATTATTTTGTTACTATTAAAAATGTAATAGCACTGTTATTCCCACAGGATTATACTACCTATATGGCCCCATTTTAATCGGTATATTATTACCACCCGTAAACAGGTATTTAATCGTTTATCGGTAGCTTTCTTATTATCGTTTAAATTTTTTATGGTATTAATTAAGCGGTATAATTTATTCCAAAGTCGGAATACAGTATAATTGCTTTATAAAACAGCTATACAAGGGGTCTAGTAAAAAGGCTAATCTCGTGTACCTATATTATATACCTACATCTATACAGTAATTGTTGGCAAATTAACGTTAATATTAATTATAGTGAAGAGCACAATTAATTAAATTTTGGTCATCTGAAGCGTTTTACAATAATAAACGAATAAAATATATATATTTTTTTCTAGG
The DNA here is from genome assembly GCF_023614345.1 of Adelges cooleyi. Lineage (NCBI taxonomy): Eukaryota > Metazoa > Arthropoda > Insecta > Hemiptera > Adelgidae > Adelges > Adelges cooleyi. The sequence goes on along the minus strand of NW_026096129.1, from coordinate 1,004,900 downwards.
AAGATAAAGAAGACAATATACACAATGAGTAGGTACTACTTTGATTGAGTAGTCTAAAGTTTTTTGTCGAAAAATCGAGATTAGTTTAAGAGTCACTTAAGATGCAACACCTCGGTAACTCGTTTTTGGGCCATATCAAGTTGGCCACACTGTTTTAAACACGGTTACCTATAATGTTATTGAATGGAAATTGATTTTTTTTCTCTACCGTGTAAATACAGGGGGGCAATCTTGTTTCGAACAAGATTGCGATTTTCAGTGCAGCCACTAAAACCTATATATTTATACGATAATTATTGGCAATGAATTGTGTGGTGACACTACTCGTGTTATCATTAAACGTGTTATCACTAAATGTTACCTAGATAATATTATCTTAAATATGACTTATCACAATTAAATTATTATGGAAGCAGGTTGTCAAAACGGCCTCTCTGTGCTGTAAAGTTGAGGAAAATGAGATATACCATGATGTTGCATCTTAGGCGACGATATATGTATTATTTGTGTGTTTTAGGTATATACACACAGGGTATTACCTACCAGCCACCATGGAGCCAATAGCCAACAAGTAAAATGCCCCTTGCAGCGTTTTCATGGACATGGCTATTTTGTGGTCGTCGTCGTCTTTTTCCAAAATTTCGGCCGCCGATCCTTCCAGCACGGGTTCAGCGGCAGTCTCTTTGGCCGTGGTCGACATGAGCTGGTCGTTGAGTTTTTGATATTCTTCCTCTGTGATTTTCGACAAAATACCTCCCTCGAACAATCTCATCAGCCTTCAGGCAGAAAAAGAAAGAAAAAACAAAGTGGTTTTTTTATATATATATTATTATTATTATTTCTGTCAGCGTTTAACAATGTGTATGTCGTATTACACGTCGTCAAAGTTTTCTATGTACGGGCACGCCCGTTGGAAAGCTATAGCCGAGTATCTTGTGTTTAACTTTTCGCTCAAATGAAAATGTTGGACTCCTAAAAAAAAACAAAAACCATCATAGGAGTTAAATTCAATTCAATTTTACAGCGTGTCTCGGTGTTTTTTTTGTTTAGTAAGCTGCATAATATTACTACCTATAAGTTTGTAACGTACCAAATCGTTTAATGTCATAATAGAATGTCTCCCGACCTCCTATCACCGCGTAGTTTTTGTTATCTCGGACCAGTTGCATTCCTTTCTCTGTGGATCCTATTAGGTATTCCCTTTGGCGCTGCACCAGTTTGGACAGTGTCTCGTACACGCCAGTGCCGTTCTTGTAGGTACATGCAAACATATAACAATTATTACTATTATGGTTTTGCCGGCGTTAGTTGACAAGTAACCCGCAACGGGGCTTATCCAATACGGGTTTTACCGTATGCTCGTACCTCCAGCATTGCTTGCGAAGCGCTCTGGACTTCCACCAGCAATTGCAATCCCGAATCGTGCATAGCCTTGGACAACTCGTCCAGAGTGTTGATGGGAGACTCTGTCCAAGATATACAATATGGGTATTTAAAGTTTAAGAATCACCTGTGTTGTGATAAGACTAGGCGAGTAGATACGTAAACGCGTGAACTTAATGTCCGCATTAAGCGGACGTCATGACCTCTATTCATTATGGAGTTGGGTATAGGCAATTTGTTTTCAAAATCTTTATTTAAATGTTTACTGTGATGTGTTTGGTTAGATTTAAAAAAGTTTAGATAGGTTAGGTTTGATTTGATTAGGTTTGGTTAGGTTTAGTCAGGTTAGGTTTGGTTTGGTTAGGTTTAGTTAGGTTTGGTTAGGTTAGGTTTGGTTAGGTTAGGTTTGGTTTGGTTTTAATTATTAGTTCAGTAATTAGGACTTTCGGGGTAGTCAATTGGTTTTCCGACTATCACAACATCCTTGACAGCGATTTAAAAATTGTTTTTTCATCCAAGCATGTTGACGCAAAACAGAAAAAGGTACCCTTCAAAATGATCTTAGAGATAAAACACATGTAATAAAAAAAAATATATAGAAGATAAGATTTCCGAAGAAACCTCATGTGCGTTTACATTGCCTACAATGCAAAATTACCTAAAATTCATTTTTTAAACATTTTTGCCACTTTTTTTTCCTAATTGAAATTTTGAAAAACGCATATTAAAACGAGATTCTCTCGGAAATCTTGACTTCTATCTTTTTTTTCCTTATAACTGTTTTATCTTTACAATCCCTGTGAAACGTATTTTTACCGGTTTTTGTAAACAAGTTTTTCATTGTCATAAGAGGATGTCTCACCATCGACGAGACGTCCCTCTTAAATGGAAAATTAAATTTTTGGATTTTTTGATTTTTTTGTGTTGTCTGTACTCCACTCTGGTGTTACTTCAATACTATAATGAGATTTTCACCGGACCAATGCCTTTTAAGCGGGTTTTACCTTTTGGCGGTCTGGCCAAAATCGACGTCAGGCTGGCCGAGTATATGTCACCAATAACATAAGTGGCCGACAGTATTAGCAAACCGGCAACGAATCTGATTTTGCAACTGTCCGAGGGAACCACTGCGGCTGCAATTATAAATACAATAATGTTGCATTAGGTTAGACAACAAATGTAATTTTCTGGAGAATTTTTTTAGCTCTCAATAAATGAGCTGGTATTATATACATAAGGTCAGAATACACCAAAGCAGAAACTTTTTAATTGACCAAACAGTGCTTTTTTAACTTTTATGCGGATCTGAAAGATATTGGTTTAACAATGATTTGTTTTTTTTTTGGTAACTTTGCTTTTTGTAAGTTGTGTTGGTTAAAACGTTTTTTCAATTTTCAATAATTCAGTACTGCCTTGACAAAGTTATTGGGATTAAAACTGTTGTCTAATTTCGTATATTATTTAGGTGAATTCTAAATTGGTGTTATCGTTTATGCCAAACAAAACAAATTCCCTCAACAATAATGATTATTTATGGGACAAACTAACCACTTTTCACATTTAATTCGCAGTGTCGGACAAACAATTTTCAGAACAATAAGAGATTCCAGAATTATTTAGGGAGAGGGCTATTTTCGCCCATTCATCTTATAGATTAATTTTGCTTCTCTTTATAACATCTTTGTTATAGCTATAAAGTACCTGCGGTTTTATAAAATAGGATATATATATATTAAATAAACGCCATAAGCCAGTCGCAGAGCAAAAATCAAGAAACAAGTATCAATAATTTATATTGACAATACCAAGTACTATATATTTATTATAAATTATTTGGACCGTTTATTTATGAAATGTGTTAAACAACATTTTGGACTAACTTAAAAATCTGTTAAGGGGCCTCTGCATTAGCATTTATTAAGGCGCATTATATAGGCGATTTTTCGCTAAATATTTGCATTTTTCGGGTCAAAATATAAATTAAATTTCAATTGTAATTCTATAGTGTAAACATTAGATAATATATGGGTGATTGTAAACCCTATAACTAAAAATAACGTTGATAGTCTATACACCGCGTCAAAGTAATGAATGTACACCAAAAATCATATTAAAAAAAAAACCAACTGAGTAAACTCAGTTAAGAGTGTCCACACTCCATGCACATACATCAATACACAAATATGTCCTGATATTTATATGATTATTTCCGATCTATAATCTTAGTAGTTTTACAATATCCGGCCTTAATCGATTTACTGGCAATATTTATAAATATTTAACCTTTTTTTTATTAATCAATTTCCGTGGTTCGCCAGTAAGTAAGTGTCTACCTAACAAATTCATTTGACTTTCCTTATATATATCGTTATATCGTTATACTCTTGTATCCTAATATATCCCAATAAATCCTTAAATCCTTATATATCCCGCAACTTGATGTATGAAGTGTGGTTACTCTTAACTTTATTTTCATAACATAATCCCTCCATAACACCTCCACAATCCCTCCACAATCCTCCTCGATAGTCCCTCCATAATGACGTCAGCACTGTGACACGGACAAATTTTCAGAATGATCCTCAGCCATATGACATATGACATATGTAAAGACAAATCTTGAAAATATTCACTAGAACAAAAGTTGTCTTATCTTTGTGGAACACCCTGTATAGGTAGGTACTTAATTTTTTTTGTTTTACTTAATTTAGTTTTGTCGAAAGTGCATGCCATTTGTGTACTAAATCATTTCCGTGTCCTTGAACATTACTCGAAAGCTTCTATTAACCGCTTCGGTTGTCGCGAGTAGCGACCGAGTAATTATACTTTTCTCCCGGCCGACCGGCCGTGCGCACCTTATCGCCGCCGCCATCATCATCGTCTTTACCATTATTATCATTATCACGGTCAACAACAATGGGGAAAGACCACGTTAAGGTTAGGCCGTGCGCACCGGACCGCCGCGGACACCGTTTTCACCGCGGTCATAACTCTCTATTCGCGGTGTCCGCGCGTCATTATCGCATAACTCGGCGGCGACGGCGACGGCCGCCGGTGTTGCAGTCGGCACGAAGACACCGAACATGAATACACCGGTCGCATTATCCGACGGACGTAACGCGCAGACATCGTCGTCCGTGCCGCCGCCGCCGCCGTTGCGTCGTCGTCTGACGGTCGTCTCGTTTTGTCTGCGTTGCGCGGCCGCCTGTCTGGTCGTCGCAGCGGCGGCGGCCGCACCGGTTGCCGTGGACGCCCGGTCCAGGATCATTACCGCGGCGTCGTCCGTCGCCGACGAATGGTGCGCGGCCCGGATGAGGCGCACGCTGGCCGCCGTCATGGTCGCTCCGGCCGCCACGATGGACCTGTCCGGTTACGCGATCCACCGCGCGTTGCGGTCCGTTCCCGGCGTCCAGATGTACATGACCGGCATCCAGGCCAAAGTGACGACGGACGGCGCCGGCCGGCCGTCCCGTAAACCGTGGACGCGCGTGGACGGTTGCCGGTACTTCCCGGCCGACAACGTTCTGGAGGCGCGAATGCACTTCGGCAAGCCGCTCACCGTTACCGGCACCGTGCGGTTGTTGCGCATCGATCGCCGGATGAGGCGGTACTCGGACGACATCGGAGCGCCGGCCGTGTGCAACGTCGCCGTGCGTTTGCGGGGCGCCGGCGTCAGCTTGTCGGCCGCACCGGTCGCCGATTTGTCGACCGCGGCCAGCGGTCCCGCCGGCGGACGTCCGACGGGCGCCGCCGCCGCCGCCGTCTCGTCGATGACCATCAGGACGACGGCCGTTTACACGGACACCGCGGCCGCCGCATCCGAAGAAGACGTCGGGCCTTTGTCCGCGTTCGTCAGCGTCCACGCTTACCAGTGTGCGGACGCGCTGAGCGGTAAGCAAGACGACCGGCCGTCGGACACGCCGCCGGCGGCCGCCGAGTGGACGGCCGGCGAAGACGACGACGTTTCGCGGGTGCTCAACAAACGCCCTCAACAGCTGCTGTACGGCGACGGACAACGGGCCATGGTGGAAATCGAAGAGGCGCTCGTCCGCGGCGTCCGGCAGCTGCTGGCCAAGCACTTGGAACGAACACTGCAACCGGCCCTCCGGGAATCGCTCATGAACCGTATGGGCTACGTCGTCTCGTACGGGTGACGAGTTCCCGTAAACTCCTATCACTCACTCACTGTCGTATGATCCGTTCATTATTTATTTACCTTTACTTATATTCATATTTATCATACCTATTTACTTATATTATATTGCTTCTTGTTATTCATCATCAAATTATACACAACAAACGCGGCGTCCTTCTCATCCACACGTCTTATCCATCCTCCATTTACTTCACTTAACTCTATTGTCTGCCTGAGACTCCAGGTCTAGTTATCTGTGCTTTAATAGATCTTACCTGTTGAAAACCGTTTTCTTTTTATGTTACAAAGTCAATGGTCTTCGTCACTTGTAGAATATCAATATTCGTATTAAGATAAAGCCACTCCCCATTTTTAAGAAGTAAAGTTTAGGCAATTTTTTAGAAAATCTTAACATCAAGGTTAACCTGTGATGTGTAATTATTAGGTCAGTTAGTATAAAAATGCACGTGTGGCGTGCTCTTAAGTAGTTATTAAATGATTCGTTTTTTTTTTAACAATACATTATTGAAAAAAATTACACTTGTATACACACAAACAGCTTTATCTACCTTTTCCTAAAGTTGGTACAAAACACAAAATTAATTTCGCTGGAAAAAACAATTTATAGTTAAACTAGTATTGTAACTAACGTAGTTGACATATTTGTAGTGAGTGTAAAACAAAAAGAAGTTATTAATTACTTATTTTTTTTTTTTAACGATTTGCGATTGTCGTCATTACATAATTTTTTTTATTATAAAACAAATTTGGTCCAAAGTGTTGCTAAACTCTTTTCCTAAATAAACGATTTAAGCAATTTATAATATAGCTAGTGCTTGGTATTATCAATTAAAAATAGTATGATAGTAAAATAGTATCTTGTTTCTTGGTTTTACTTTGCAACTGGCTTATGTAATTGTGTATTTATATTATTTTTAAAATTCAATCAAAATTATATTTTATCTTTTTTTTTTTTTGCCGATTTCGCAACTCCCTAACTATATGTACCTTTTATATTAACTTTCGTGTGTATTTATTTTATATAATTTGATGTATTGTTGTTGGACAATATTTTACTATGATGTGTACTATGTGTGTATATTTATTAATTATAATTATTATGTTTTTAATAATTTGGTAATACACAATATGTATGGATTAAGCATGTGATATTTAAATGTTTACAAATGTTCTTTAGAATAGTTCATAATTAGCAATTATTAATTACTGTTGCAATTAGGTCGAACTCTATTGTCCACGTGTAGTCGAATTTCCAGCTAATAAAATGAATTACTTTATTTTCTGTTTTATTATTATTAAAAATCTTGTAAACGATAATTATTTGGATCTATAAAGATCGTAAGAGATCCGATTTGAAACCACGGGTATCAAAATATAATCACGTGTGTATAGCACATTACCTTGCTGCAAGAACACGGTGACCGACCACCAGGCGCATTGCCAGAACAACGTCGCCGACCAATGGCCCTCGTTGTCCACCGTGGAGTTGATAAGCAAGAAGAGGATAGGTCCGGCCAGCACGACGGTCACCAACAATAACGGCCACACCTGTACGTTTGTAAAAAGCAGAGTAGAGGTGGTAATTGATTACTAAGTAATTGTGAATTGTCTTTGAGTTCAAGTAATTACTTGAGCAATTGACCGTCGCAGCGTTATCGAGAAGAGGAATACATTTTATCATGGATACGGATATGTTCAACAAAATTTCATGTCGCCATTTTCGCGTTACAGTTTCAGTTAAGAGATAAGAGACAAGCGATACCTAACTGATAAGAGATAAGAGACAAAAGAGACATGATAAGAGGTAACATATCCATGATTTAGCGTTTTTTCGTGGAGTGGAAGAAATAAGCAATAATGTCTTTTAAGACATGTACCGTGGCTTTGTCTAGGTTAGAAAAATTGGTCCAAAAGGTGGATTTGCAAAGCTATCTACAATCAGGGCACCTTTTTAATCGACAAAAGTCAAGGTCAAGTCGTTTTATAGTAGTTACTTACTTACGGGTTTTCCCCAATCGCATTCAAAACAATGTTTTTTTTACCTATTAATTCAATAGATTAAAAAAAACCAACTTTTTAAATGACATATTCTACTCCATTGGCTTTATTCGGCGACTCCAAGAGTTCAATAATAATTGTTGGTTGAATGTCTGGCCAAAGGATGACAGATTCATAGTTACATTTTCCGTTAATGGAAAAATAATAACTTGATTTGATTGCATTAACTTTGATCGTCAAAGGAATTTTTGATATTAAATATATATATATTTAAATTTTCTCCGAGAAAATGATCTTTCACGTCTGAACAGATCAAATAAAATGAATTACCGTTGAAGAATGTCAGCTCCGGGTTTCTGTTGAACGAGTTGGTCTGGCTGTCAAAAGTATTGCGTATCGTTTATTTAATTTTCGTTACAATAACTTGGGGAGACATTGAGACGTGGCCATTAAGGCGTACACGTTTTGGTCGTTTAAATAAAATTAATATTGATCGTCTGAAAAATTGCAGAATTTCTTTGGACGTTTTGGGAATAGAATAATCATACCAAAACAGCTGATAATCTTTATTTTATAGTTCATTGAGAAATGATTAAATGAATTGAAAAGATCAATTAATGGAGATCATTTATTTAAAAGTGATTTTATCATTTTCAGTTATGCCAATCATTCCTGTAGACTTGTGACCTCCCCGTTTCCACTATGTCCCGACCCCACTGTACTAGATTTTTTTTTTCTATTTTGATTACACACTGCTACTGCTTTTAAGATTCGGTAACATGCGAAATACCAGAAGATAATGTGTGTGCTTACCGACCAGTGGAACGGTCTGATCAAGGAAAAAGCCTCGTTGAGACGGCCCGGAGCGTGAGTCAGGAACGCTTCGTTGTCGACCAAAGTGAGAAACGAAAAGTCCACGACCAGATTGCGTTCGTACGTTATAGACAGGTCGCCCACAAACCAGTCTGCTTCCTGTATTCGAGGGATTTACAAAAAAAAAAACCGTCAAACGTGAACCCTGACCAAATGGGAAAATTGAAAACATTCCGGTGCAACAGGTTCGATCAGTGTTGACCCACGCAACAACGCTCACCCTCTGCCAGATCAATCCCAACACTCCTTGCACGGACGGCGACCCTCCGCCGTCCAGACCAGAACCCTGGGTCCTGTCCGGCGGGTCCATGTACATGTATCTGTAAACGCAAACGAAGATTTAAGACGTGCATATTTCCAAAGATTCACTGTTCTTTTATCACACCTAAAGTTGAGCTTGTCGGCTAGCAATCTGATCAGCTTGTCGTCCCGTCCGCCTTCCACGCGAAAACTGCTGTCGTTCATGTACTCCACGAACGTCCACGGTGGTTTCTGTGACGGTTGTGTTTTTTTTTTTAATTTTTTTATTCTTAAATAATAAGGATAATAATACGTCTTGAGAACGTACGTGCAACACGGGAACGACGAACCGACGGCCTTCGAAGTCGTTGTACACTCGTTTGGTTTTGGGCAAAAGCGGAAACCTGACCAGCCCGTCCGTGGCCGACCACCAGTTGACCATTTTCAGATCGGTCCGACGACCGGTGGCGCTCGCTTGGTTGTAATAGATCTGATAACTGCGATTTATTCGGTTTTAACTTGTATTTATCCATAGACCGTATTAAATTCCTTATTGAGTAGTCTGCCGGAGATTAGAATGCCAAGATTGATGAATGGAGTGCATAGGGAAGATAGAGTAACAAATTATAACCGAGAGAGAACAGATTGAGATGGTTAGGTCATGTTATAGAAGAGGGACGAGGCAGAGGAACCGAGGAAAAACGGGTAGACGGAATAGAGAGGATAGCTGGGGTGGTTGACTGAGAAGTAGAAGATCTGTGTAAGTTTTGGACTAGATTGGCCGAGTGTAAGGCGGAGATGTATAAGAAGAAGCAGATTGAGTAGTCCGGCCAGAGTTACAGTATAGTTCCTATTTTTTTTTTTTTTTAATCCCATCGAGTCACTGATAGCTTAGGGTTTCTGAGTTCTAGGCAAGGACAGGCGACAGTCGAAGAAGATTAAGAGTACCTACAACTACTTACAATCCCGGTCTAGGAGTGGTGATGATGCACACTCTCATCGATTCGGTTATGGCCGTGTAGAACGCTTTGCTGGCGTGTTGCAACCACAAGAACATGTACACAACGTTCCGGGACATCAGGTCTCTTTTTCGGATCTACAGCATAAGTGTATGGTAAGTATGTATAATAAGAATAGCCTGCATTTAGGTTGGGTAGGTTGGATTAGAAATACGCTTGCCAAGTCGGGGTCGGCGTGTAGACTTTTTGCTTTTTAAATTTTGGAAGATCATTTAAAATACATCTTTTATTAATATAAGCAATTAGTATAAATTTAATTTTTTTATGTTCAGCAGCAATATTTGAAACTATTTATATTTTTCTTAAAATAATTAAAAATGTTTAGTTTTTCATTTTGGAGTTGTTTTACTAGTTTATGTTATTTTGTAGTATAAAAAAATATTACAATTTGTATCTAGACCGCTATAAACGCTTGAAACTTGAACGGGAACATATTATAGTATATTTAATTAACTTTTTTTAATTAAGAATAATTGGCTGGACATTTTGACTGGTCGATAACCAGTTTTGGATAATTATTTTTAGAGCTACTAAAATGTATAGTTAGGACTGGAGGAAAGGTGGAATGTAGAGTTATCTTTATCTGTGTGCGTTACTCAACCGCACTCCACCTCCCGTCTTCAATTTTAAACTTTATAACTTTAATAAAAAGTAATCATCAAAAACTTTAACAAATTATTCTACTTTAAAAAAGTCAACTAAATATACATGTTACCATTTAAGTTTCAAAAGTTTATAGACCTCTGAAAAATACTTAAAAAGGTAAGTATTAAGTAATTTTTATAATATTTTAGAATAACAAAAACAACAATTTTTTTGAAAAGAAAAACTATAAAATTGCAATTTTTATGAGAAAACGAATGTCTTATTCTCAATGAATCACCCTGTATATCATAAATTTAATAATGCAAACAAGTGTTATTTCTCATCAAGATACCATCTAGGTGTTTTTAGCTAGAATTTTCTTTTATACATATTTTGCATCTTCTTGACAGGCATCTTTTCGATGAGCTTAGAGTCGTCAACATGCTATCTATTAGAGAACATTTAAAATTAAGCGTTTATGGGTATGATATCCGATCTACTTGTATATTATCTTATAATAAAGTTACGGTAAATGTCTATGTTAGAGCTCTAAGAGTTATCGACCTCAATTTTTTTTTTTAATTTCTATTGCTATACAGCTATTATACTCTACTTGATTTTGTAGCTCTGTAAATTATATTGATTATAAACTCAATTTTAATGACTTTCTGTTAATCGAAAAAAAAATATCAATATTTTTTTCGGAAATCCGAAATAATTTCACATGGTAATATTTTTTACTATAAAAATTATGTGCCAAGAAAAAAACTCAAAATAATTTTGATGATTATTGGCAAAGTAATCGGTTATATTTTTTAATATTCTCCTTGAGTCGACCGGTGCCCTGTAAGCTCTTAGCGGTGACAATTATTATTATTATTTTTTTTTTTTTGACGATCCTGACATTGTGCAATATTTGGGAAGCCCTCGAGTATGAAATATTAATATCGCTGACGTTGAAAATGTTTAATCATCGACTACCTCACATCCCAGCTGTTACATCCGCACCACTTGCAGCGTGTCAAGTAGGCTTATAATGTTGACGAACCGTGTGGTAAGGTAATAGATTTGCCACTAATTTATAGTGTTTATTTATACAATATTGCTATCTATAAGTTTTCCATTCTTGTTGGCCTGAAAATATATATTTTTCCTCTTTTTTTTACTCACCGAAGAAATGAGCGTTTCCATCAGTTCCGGCGTGGATAGCACCACATAAGCCATTTGATGACCATTGTTGACCACCCGACCGATATCCGTTAATACCTGACGGTGCAATTTTCAGATGCAAACAGGGTTAAGAAGTTAGGTTAGGCTGTCAATTTTAAACTGGAGTTTTCGTCGAAAATGTTTGGGAAAAAAGAAACGACTAAAAACAAATTATGATTACCAATTGCACGTGGTCTGGTGTAGACAAGCCGTAGTGTGTAGTCGTCACTGCTTTGCCGTGTAAAGACTTGACGACGTTACCCGGGAAATCCCCTTCGGCCGCCCCTGTAATACAAGTACTTCCGGTAAGTCGAGGTTAAAATTTGGAATTATCTGGTTAAAATATGTGGGAGTAGGTACCGAATATTATGCATGAGAGTGATAACCCAAAATGGCCTAACAGCAATATTGAGGTATTTCATTTTAATCGATTACTCATGAAAGGCGTTTAGCCCAATAATAAATAATTTTTAATTCCCATGCACAATACTCGTTTAAATTTGTGAATAATAATTTTTCAAATTTATTTTTTAACCAACAGTAAGAGTTGATCAATTGGACGAATTTCACCCTTTTCACAAATAAAACTACTAAATCATAACGGCATTGTGTGCAATAGAGTGGATGTAAACCGAAACTACTTTACCAATATTTTTTATTATGACTAATATTTATAAAATTATATAAATAAATCATTAATAGAAACGATTCAGCTGTATATTTAGAAGTCATTCGAAGCTATTTTGTCTTATCCGTTTGATTAACACGTGTGAAGTTGATATCTTTTTTTATGTTTTTTACTACATTTTTTTTTTAGATTTGAAGCTTCAATATTTGGAGCTAGCTCGTTGATGATAAAAAAAACACCAACCAGTACACGAGGGAAATATTTTATAGGTATCACATCTTCAAAGTTTAATGAAAAATAAAAATCCCGATTATTTTAAGTTCTTAAACAATTTAATCAATAAACCGACAATAATAAATCGAGTATTTTTCAAATTATACTTTTTTTAAACGTTTTTTTCGTAATCTTTTCAACGAGCAAGAAAAAGATAACATAATCAAAAGAAAACAGGAAATCATCTTTACACGTGTTAATCAAACGGACAACAAAAGCTTTGAGTCATCTCTACATAATATCCGACAGAGTTCATATTTTGATATTTCCTTTTTCTTTATTTCTAAACTTAAGAATTTTGGGTAAACAAAAATAAATTGTTTTTTTGGGTAGGGTCTATTATATTTGAACGTTCGCACAGCTCTATTAATCGGTGTATAACAATAGTAATTACTGGTACAAAAAGTTTTTTAAAGAAGAAAAAACAATTGGATTATTGTTAAATTGTCTATTTTGATATTCAATTAAACGCTTATTGTATTTTTTACTATCAATTCATTATTCAATACATTTCCACATCTTTCAAAAAATATAATAAAATAGTCACAATAGTTAAAATATATTATAATAAAATAGAACCATTAAATCATAAAGTATTTTTGTTGCTTATATTATGACAATGAATAATTGTAAAAAATATTGCACTTGAAATATGTGATTTATATACTCAGAAAATGTCAACGAAACTGTGATTAATTATTATAAATCCATTCAGAATTACACTAGTAACTATTTGGTTTTTAAGAAAATTATAAAAAAATGAATACAGTGTGTTTTTCTAACTATGAATCAGTCGATATCTTTAATATTAATTAGACTATATTGAATTATTCTTTTGCATAGTTTCACAGTTATTAGTTAGCCCGAGTTTGATATAATTTTTCAACTGTATAACCCCATCCGATTAACCTGCTGTAAGAGTATATAAAAAAGAATAATAGTTTAAAAAGTCCAACATCTTCTGGGCAAATTGACAGGTTTGCACAGCAATTGAATCGCATTGTACATATTATTGTATTAGTTCAACTGATAATAACTAACACAATAAAAATGGGTAAAAACTAAAATTGAGAATCTTAAAACGCTGAACACCGACTTACCTTCGTGTATGGCCAAAGTACAATCGGCCATGGGTGTCATGGCTGCGATTATGTCACGGACAGCGTTGGTCAAGTTCTTGTAGTCCACCCTGTCGTTCCATCCGGCCACTCCTGGAGACGCTGTGGTGGTTTTTGTTTCCCAAGATTCGTCGACTCCTGGTGTCGAAGTCTCCAAACCAAGCAAGCCACCACACCAACACCACGCTAGACAATAGTAATTAATTTAAAAAAAAATAAAAAATTATAATCCGTTTAAAGTTGACCACAATCCAAACCACAAGTCCAATAATACAACGATAGCAAGACCTGGCACGGGGATTAGGTTTTTTTTAATAGCTTTTAGTTACCCAAAACAAAGGTCAGCAACAACAAACGTCTTGCAGCGGCCATTGCACCGACTATTTGGACGTAGTGTACATTTCAACGGTAGTCACGTTAAAAGGGGTCAAATACAGCAGAAAATTACTATCCGACGTACAACAATTATCTTGTCCGGACGTGCAATGAATTTTTAAACGAGAAATAGGCGAACGAATGGTGGCTAAAAAAAAAATTAACGATTTAAGGTTAGTTATATAGTATAGTACAACCGAGGCCAACAACGGTATATTTCTTACTTGCCTATTAAATATAATACTTCTTATATTATTTTGTGAAGAGTGAATGTCGCTTTAACTGCATAGATTATTAGCCAACAGTTACACGAGGCAAAACAAAAACAGGCTATTCAACATTATATACATAATATATAAGATATGAGCTATTATAGTACTATTTTCGTTGGTACTTGCCGTTTGATTTACTATTAACCGGATATCATTGTCCTATTGCTTTGAACGATAATAATATGGTATATGGTCTATATTACACTTATTGTACAGGGATATGTCGAGCAGACCTTAGTACTTAATCGAGTTGATCTTTGACTAATCATAAGGGATAGGGATTTTATCACCGTGGTATGAGAAGAGGATAATCCAATTAATATTTTTTTTTGTAAGAAATGGACCAGGTTTTTGACAAAAAAAACACTATTGGCGATAAAATGACTTACAAATGTAATTTTATTTAGCTTACGTACAGTATTGGTTCGATTTGGCTATAGATAAAATATGAATATAGATAGATTAAATTGGTTTATTGTTGTGTTTCATGTTACTTCCTAAAAATTAAGTATTAAATCTTGACACTTTGTAATTCTGTCGACATGAGAAATCAGAATTAATTATAAATTAAATGTAATAATTATTAAACTTGCTTAAGCGAGGTGAACCTTAATTGCTTGTCGTCTACGATTTAAGTATGTTTACCGACTTGATAAACGCTTTTGTTGTAGTTCTTAATGAATAATAAACAATAATAAGATTTCTAAATGTTAATTATTATACTCGTATAAACACAGACAAAATAATAAACATAATATTATATTATCAAATTATTATTATTATTTAAATATTATCTCTGGATGTAGGTGGGAATTATTTTTCCAAGTTGAAGCACAGAAATTAAAGAAAACATGAAGTTAAGTGCTAAGCACGTTGTAATGTGGATTTCTCGTTATTGTTAATTGAGCATTTTAGTGTTAGCTAAAAGCTTGTAGTTATAAATCATACCCTTATGTATAATTATGTATATATGTATAGTAAAGTGTTTTTTTTTTAACTTCTTTACCAACTTAGTATAGACGACTTGGATTTTATTATAGATCCACTTGATCTTACATCCCAATAATCAAACCCAAGTCCTAACGCCAAGAACTGAACAACTATTTTTTTTTTAACACTCGTGTATTTATGTTGCCTATTTAAAACGCCGTTATAGTAAAACACAAATTATATTGCTAAAGTTATTAATAATAATATTAATACAGATATTTGTATAGTTTTTATACAATAACTCAAATTATGAACTATATACATTTTTAGGTAACATTATGAATTCAAATTTTAATTATTAATAATCTGCTATTGTTTATCGTTTGTGGTTTTTACTTGGATTCAGAATCTAGAAAACTCTATTATATAATATTATAAGATAATTTATTAAAAATAGCAAAATCCTTTTGAATTTTACAATAAATAAAATATTACAGAATTTAATGTGAGAAGGTTGTTGTTGCAGTCCATAAGGAGATAAGTATGTTTCATTATTATAATTTAATTTTTTACCTATTCGTTACAGTTATTGAGTTTACCTTTTGAATTTTTTTATGAAGACTGAATTCAATTGTGTTCAAACAATTTAGTAAGTTACTGATCGCATAAATTCAAGGCAGTAAGTTTAATAAATAAATAAAATATTTTACGTTAAATACAATTTTACATTAAACACTAATGAAGGTAATCTACATACGTCCAAGACTATGAACTTACACAATATAACATACCGCTTATGTGTATTTTATTATTAATATTGCTTAATTAAAATTTTATGTTGTTAAATAGGTACATATAAGAACTATTTACACAGAAAAATGTAGTCCTCAATTAATTGAACTTTACAAATGACAAATATAAGTTATTTTTATAAAGCCTTTAATCGTTCAGTGTTATCTTTTTACATATATTTTTTTATTTATGTATACATATTTAACAAAAAAGTCAGTGTGATTAATTTTCCAATTTAATGTTATAATATTTTAGGTTTTGTGAAATTTAAAAAAATAAAAAGTACATTTGTATTTATAAAAAAAAGTACACTGTAAAAAACGTATAATTTAATATTCGTCGATACATTTTTGTAAAAACACAAAACCAATTATTTGTTTTAGCATCCGTACAAAGCTATAAAGGTATTGATTTTTTTAAATATTTTTGGATCCATCTTTTTTAACTTTTTAACCATCGGATTGATTTCTTCACACCGAAAGGGCAAAAATGGAAAAAGTCATACTTTGCCCGTCAGAATCGAGAAAAACACCCTACAAGATTTTATGTCATTATAATATATATTTATAAAATTAAAATTAAGAATAGCTGCTATAGTTTTTTTTTTTTTTAATAGTAAATCTTTTTGTGTGGGATATTCTTTCTATATGTACTATTGGTTTACAGTGAAAATCAAAAAAATATTATTAACCCTTTCATTTAGGTGCAGTGTTGGACTTAAGGTCTGATAATACACCGTAGGTAGATCTATGTAGTGTGGCCCTTACTAAGACAATTTTTTTTCTTTCTTATTTGTAGTTAAAATTATTTAATGAGAAAACGCACAAATACAATTTAAAAAAATCTAATTTTGTCACCTATTAATTTATTTTACTTGTATTATGATTTTTCCGATTTTTGTTTTTTTTATTTATACAGGGTGATCAATTAAATTAAATTTACAAAATATGTATTTTTGTCATTTTGTATTTTTTTTTTTGTCAAAATATTTGTTTTCAAAGGGCTGTGACCTCTTTGCATTGATTCCACGGTGCTGTCTATGTAAGATTTTTTTTATTTCAAATTTAATCTTTATTTTTTCCTCATTTTTAACGTTTAAATTAATATTATGTCGTCGTGATATTCTGTCTTGTGTTTTATTAGAACACTTAACGGTTTTAGAACAGACCAATAACATATTATAACGAATAAGAACAGCTATCGCCAAGGACGGAGGACCCACTTGAACAAGTTAAAGGATTCAACACAAGACAACTTAAAGATAATTGAAGTGCGCATTATACACAAATAACATCAATAACAGATTGGCAGCTGCACATGACGTAGGTAGGTATTAATGACGTAGAAATTTAACTGTGAATAATAACCGGAAGTAGCAGAAGGTTTTATTTCATCACATTCGTATAGGTATTGTCGCAATACATTTCTAAACATACTCGGATGGATCGATTTGTTTTAAAATATTCTTACAGTATTTTATCGCCCCTGTCAAATGCCTATTTTTTTTTTATAATTGATTAAAAATTATTCTATTATGTTTATGAATGCAAAACATAATTTCAAGCATGCTACACATATTATATTTACAATAACGAGGGTATTTCAAGGGGTTATCAAGTATATGCTGAAATTTGAGTTTACACCAACTGTAAACAATAGGTAGTAGTAAACGAGTTGCCCGTATTATTTCATTAACAGCTTAAACGCGCCGTTGAATGATTTTTTTTTTTTTTTTTACTACATTCGACACGATTGAAACACAACAAACAACGGTGTTTATGTGTCGTCGCAAACTATTTAAATACAAAAAAAATCATTACTGCAAGTCTGCAATAATCGTGTGTACTCAGTTGGAGCAAACGACAACACATAGCGTAAGACACAACCGGTATAGAAGTCTTGTATACTTATCCTATCCCACGTTCTTATTCCGGCTAACCCACGATGAATCGGTCATATTTTAATTGCCTAATTAGTTCAATTAAATAAACATCGGTGTACATATTATATGTATGTAGTTACTTTGTGCCAAATCTCGATGCATAATTAAACCGTTATTCTTCGAGTCTGGACGAGCTGTTTGAATTAAAAAGTTCAAACCGTCAGTCCGGCGGGCACTCGGAAGAAGTTTTTTGTGCACACTTTACTTACTTGCTTACTATATTTTTTTTTTAAAGAAAAACGTCTTTTAATCGTATTCCACTCTCGCCGAGCCTTGCTGAATTACGAAGACATAGGCCGATAGGATATTTAGAAGAAAAAAATGTAAATAAATTAACGACACAAAATCATATGCACATATTTTTAAATAATAATAAATTTGTATACACATACATTTATAATATAATAGAGATTTAATTTTTATAATACAATATACATTAAAAAAAAAAAAAAAAACTTTTTAACAATGTCGCTAATTTCATTGAGCAGCTCTTCTTATATTGTTAAACATGGTTATTATTATTATTATTGCTTTTAATAACATAATATACTTCATAGAACAAAATGTATATATATTTTGTGTATTTATATATATATATATAATAAATAATACTATGAGAAGGCCGTTGTGTGTGCGACAAGTACGTAAAAGTAAGTACAGTATTTCATACAATAGTTTTACGGGTTTCGTCGTAAGCAACGACAATATTATATTGCAACGTTGTTCCAACGGGAAATATCTAATATTTTTTTTTTTCAAAATTTCTCTAAAGTAAACCCCAAAACGTTTGTTTTAATCTATTATTATTATTATCTTATAGAGAACACATTGTACCGTAAGTAAGTAAAACAACAAGAGATCTTGAAAGTGTTTTTTTTTTTTTTATATTGGACGATTTCGGACACGACGAGGGAATTGTGTAGAGCGTGTCGTAACGGACGGATAATACACAAAATACAATTTTTAAAAAAAAATTACATACTTAGGCGGCTTTCTAAAGTTTTATTTATTTATTTATTTTTTTTTATGCGTATGACCGGCTGAAGAATCGTTGTTTCGTTTATATATATATATAATATACCTATACATATACATATATAAATATTATATAAAGAAACCTAATGGAATAATATATCATTACGATATAATGATAACATCTTCGGTTTTATAACAACAAAAAAAATTCTAATATTATTATAATATAAAATAATATATATATAATATATATTTTAAATATATAAAACGTTTTCATGGTAACGACAAGTCCACTTTTTATTTTTCCGATGGTGATGACGATGATGACGGGTGGGAGGGGGGGGGTGGTGATCGAGGGGAGAGAATTGGGTTTTCGTAAGTGTGTGAAAAAAACCCGAAATTACAAAATTATTCGACTTAAATTAAAACAAAAAACAAAAATTTGAGCTGCCCGCTTGCTTGGAAAAAAATAAAAATAAAAAACAAACCCGTTGTTGTCGGTCGACCCCGGCGGGTACGTTTTATCATCGATCAATATTATTAATGTTATATCTATATAATATATTATATCAGGTACATTCGTCTATTGTATAGGTTTTTTTTTTTTTGTTTTGTTTGTAAGCACTTTTTCGTTTTGGTTTCTCTTTTTTTTTTTCTTCAAAAAGACAAACATCACTGCAACAGGGTGGTGGTTTCTTCGCACCGGCCAACGGACGTCAGGTCGTAGTCGACGCCGTCGCGGTTTGCCGCTTTTGCGCGGTGCCTGTGATGATGCCTGTGCTTGTTGTGCCTCCGGCGCTTGGTGCTGTGCCTGTCGGCGCAGGCCGACGTCGTGGTGGCGGTGGTGGTCACTTCGCTCTGGATGGCCGGCTGCTGGTTGGACAGGCTCAACACCGAGCCCCAATCGATGTTGTCGCCGTTGCACTCCATGGACGACGCGGCGTTCCGGCCGTCGTAACTGTCCGCCGAGTCGTCCGAACTGCCGCCGTCGTCGTCGTCGTCGTCTTCATCCTCGTCGTCGTCGTCGTCGTCGTCCTCGTCGTCGTCGTCGTCCTCATCGTCCTCGTCGTCGTACTCGTCCGTGTTGTAATCGATCGAGCCGTTGACGTGGTAATAATGGTTCAGGTGGTTCACGTCGTCTTCGTCGTCCTCGTAGTAGTACTCGTCGTCCACGCCGGAGTCTATGGACTCGGCGGTCGTGCTGCCGCCCCTGTCCGACGGGTACGGGGTGGGTGCGCGCCTGTGCTGGTGGTGCTGCTGGTGCGTGCCGACGATCTGCTGGTGGGCGGCCGCGGCCGTCGAACGGCTGGCCGCCTCCCGGGACATCTCGCGCTCGATCAGCCGCAGCGTGTTGCAAATCAGCACGGACCTCCGGAGGCCGCCGGCCTCGCACTGCGAACCGCCGCCGCCGCCGGATTTGCCCAGCTTGCGCATGGACACGTCGAACACGGCGGCCCTGCGCCGCCTGTAGTATTCCCGTTCGCAGCAATCGTTGATGCCGGCGCCCAGGCCGGGCGCGCCGTGGCCGTTGGCCGCGGCCGAGGAGGAGGTGGTGGTGGTGGTGGTGACGGCGGCCACCGGCGGCGTCACCGAGACGGCGCCGCTGCCCAGGTCCAGGTAGCACTTGCCGTTGGTGTCGCACTTGATGGTCTGCTGCTGCCGCCAGTGTCCGTGGTGGGTGGGCGCGCTGGTCAGCACGGTCAGGCCGCCGCCGGCCGGCAGGTACTGGTCCTCGTCGTCGTCCGTGTCGTCGTCCACGTCGGCGGCCACCAGCGAGTCGTCCAGGTCGGACGTCGCCATCATCATCATGCGGTCGTCCGCCGCCGCGTCGTCGTCGTCGTCGTCGTCGCTGTACCGGCGGTGGTGCCGCCTCGGGATTTTGGGCGCGTGGTCGTCGTCCAGGGACGTCGACGACGACCTCTTGCAACCTCCTCCGCCGTACGTGGAACTGGGAGGCGGCAATCCCATATTGTTCAGAATGATACTCTGCAAGGACAAGAGAAAAAAAAAAACGCACGCTATTAGTTTCATATAATCGCTTTTGGGAGTCTAAAAAAAGTAGATTTTCTTTTCTGTACTTCAAACATCTCCTACAAATATTTTATTTGTACAGGTGGCGCAATCTATGGCCGTCTGCTGATGAGTGGAGTAATGAAAATTGGAAAAAAAAATTTAGCAAGTGCCCAAACTGAACAAAAATCAATTTTTTCCTTTCTATAGCCGGGTCGGTTATGAGCAATAGCGCAATAGCCTCGGGTCTAAATGAACAAAAAATAATTAATGGGTTCTTTTGTGTGTTTTTTTTCCCACATAGATGGCGCTGATCTATCTACTACGGTAATCCCGAAAATGGGTAATATTGTTTTGGATTTTTAGCGCCAAAAAAAAAAAAAATAAACCTAATTTCGATTGTAGATTTTGTTTTACACAAAAACGTTTTAACAGGAAATACTAAGGCTCTTTTGTTGTTGTCCACACACAACACATAATACATTTGCTAGATAATAATAAATAAAATAATATACTGTTATTATTGTTATTATCGTGTTGCGGATATCTCGGTATATGTACTTTCTCCACACGCACAGCTCCTATTTATATATATATATATTATAAGAATAATATAATTCATAAATATATATATACGTGTGCTCGCTTTCTCTCGGCCGCCGCCGCCGCCGCAGAGTATCTCTTTTGTGTCGGTTGTCGTTGTTATTGTTATTGTTATTATTGTTATTTTCGGCCTGTCGGTTTGATAACGGGCCCGCGCAATTATTATATACCCCTGCCTTCCCCTCGTTCCACCCCTCTTCCCTGTATGTGATATAACGTTTCCCTTTATTAATAATAACACTAAGACTACTCTAAATATATTCCCTGTATTGTTAATATTATAAAAAATTATAACTTAACATTAAAATAATAATATTATATTTGTAATAAAATGTGTTTTAAAAATAGTCTTTTTAATACGTGACATATATATCAGTTAAATACGTATTAAAAGAACAGTTTTTTTTTTTTTTTAAGAAGCAAACGTAAGTATAAAAAAATATACCTAACAAAGAAAAACTATCCACGTACACGCCAGTTTTCCGGGTAATCGGTTTGCGCGGGAAACTTGCGGGGCCACCCACCCGACACGACCTACCCGCGCCGCCACCCCCTAACGATAACGGCGCGCCGCGTCCCGACCGACGTCCGTTACAAGTTTAAAAATCATCGTACCGGCGGCGGCGGCGGCGGCAGCGCCCGCTGCTTGACGACGTTACCGTTACTAATTATTATTATTATTATTATTATTTTGTTTATTTTTTTTTTCGCTTACCGTGGTCGAGTCGTTGTCGTAACAGGTGTCGTCGTCGTCGTCACTCCACATGCGCACCACAGGCGTGTAATCGTGCTGGTGTTGTTCCGCGGACGTGACCGATGGTGCACTGGACAGTACCGTCGTCGTCATTGGTAACGCGTCTGCGGCTACAATTACCACCACCGTTACTGCAGCAGTAGCTGTTGTTGGTCGTCGGCAACACGGATTCTGGTCGGCGTCGGCGTCGGCGGCGCCGGGCCAACATTATATTTTATCGCAACCGTGTGTCAGCCGCGACGTTGGTCCGCGAAAACGCACAATAAAAATAAAAACGCAGTCCGAGGGTTGTTTGTCGGTTATTTCCCCTCGACAACAAAACGTCGCTTGCTTTTTTTTTTGGGTTTTCCCTCCCCCGGAAAAAAAAAACGCGAACCGAATAATATTTTTATTTATTTTTATATATTCATGTACAACACAAAACGATATTGTGGACGGCCGAAAAACCGCGTGAGCTACGGGCGGGCGACGTGCACGGCGCTGTACTCGTGAATGGTCGTGTACGCGGTGAAGTCGACGTGCCTCTGTTGCTGCTCCCGCCATCGACGCCGCCGCCGCCACCCTTCGTCCCACCGTGGCCGCCGCCGCAGCCGTCCCACTCGTATGAATAATATGCGTTCACCGGCCGCAGCGCGCTCTGGCCAGGAAAACGGCGGCCGCATATCGTTACGCGTTCACGCACCACGTGTGCTGCACCGCCGAGCCGCGCCGAAGGGGTAGGGGGTGATTGCACACACACACACACACCGTCACCGTCACCGCCGCCGCCGCCGCTGCGTTTTTTCTGTATTCTCTACTCTCCTCTCTGATCACCGGCCGAGTCGTTGGGATTTTCTCCATCACCGTCGTGGCCGCCGCCGCCGCCGCCGTCGACCTCGGCGTTTCTCTCTCTCCGCGTCGCGCGCCTTGGACGTCGCCCACCCGTCCGCCTACCGGGGCCGGGGCCGCGGCGCGTGCATGCGGATCTATCTCTGTACACGCGCCGCCGACTTTGGATACATAATATATTGTATATATATAGGAAAAGTACGGCTAAAATAAATAGACGAGTGCCCAATTTTTACGCTAAAATAATATAGATATGCGCATAGCGATGGCCACCGCAAAATGGTGACGGGCAAACGGCGAGCCGGCCGTTCCGACTGTGTAGTCACTTTTTCGGTTCACTAAAACATATTTTGCTGTGACTTTTTCGCCGGCTTACCTGTTTTTCAGAGTATTAATTTTAACTGTGAAAAAAAACCAATCACTAATAAGATAAGGCGTTTAAAAAATATATTTTTTTAGCATAATTTTTGGAACTAAGTTCCTTGTTTTTACAAAATTTTCTTTCTAAACTTTTTTGAAGGAATTGTGTTCAGAAATGATGTGTTTTTCGAATTTATCGACCAAACATACTTACACTGGTCAAGTTCGGCTAGTTCGAATAGGTCGGATGGGTTAGGTTAGGAGGTTCAAATGGACAAAATATATGTATATTAATTTTGTATACTTTGATAGAATGGTACACAAAGAACGGGCGTGTGTAATATTGTGTTTGGTTTTTAAAAATAAGAATAATTATTGTAATCTGAGAAAATATTCCGTTACCAACTGTTGCAGCAATTTGTCAGTGTGTGTATTAATTTTTTTCTTCGTCTTCTCTTCGTTTTCATACATAATATGAATTACTTTTGTTTAAATGTTACATTATTATTATTATTATTATTATAATGATATAAGTATGATGTAATACACATCCGGCTCCGGTCGAGGTCGACCGTTTAACTTGAGTGAATAAATTACAAATTTTACAATTTTCCAATGTCCTCTTCTCAATAAATAGCAAAAGGGTCAGGTTTTTGAAATCTATAGGTCCGTACTAACCTACCCTCCATCCGCCCCTTTCTGGATTTTTTTTTTTTTTAATTTCATATTTTTTTGTAATCGACTGGAAATTATTTTGTACATATATTTGATGAGCAAGTCCGTGGAAGTTCAAGTAAGGTAAGCAAGCAAACCCCGGGTACCCGCACGGGATAATGAAGCCTTTGTCGCGCGGTACTTTGTACACTTGTGTGCCAATTTCGGGGGAAACCCAAGACGGCGGCGGCGGCAAAAAGGGATAAAGGGGAGGGTCGGAGAGAGTGGGAGGGGGGGGGTGAGGGCTTAAGGGGGTGGAGTGTGCACGGTAAGTAATCTCGCGGTGAAACTTGAAGTTACCCGCACGAGTGTGTCTCGTTATGGCGAGAACACTCGGCGGCGTTCTTGAGATCTGCCACTGAAACCTCTTGCGGTTTTTTTCTTTTTTTTTTTTTTTGCCGTCAGCTTTTTTGTTTTTTATCATATTTTTTTAAAAAATTTTATCGAGTTGCTTTTGCGATTACACGCGTTATGTAGCACATCAATAAGATACGAAATAATAATACAATGGATTTTTGATATTAAAAATAATATATATTTTATATACAATTAATATATGTAATTATATTAATAATACAAGATGTACTTATGTTATTACAAATGTTACATAATATATACATATTCCACCTGTTGGCTATATTGGCTAAAGATAATTAAAAATGTTTTCATATTTGCCAAGGATTCTATAAATTGTAATCGTGAGTGGGTGGAAATGGAAATGGGGTTGGGGGTGGGTGTGTATACGGAATTAATTTTGTTTGTTTATTTTATGGTAAAATATTTTGATAGTAATAATTATATGATAACTTATTGTTTGTTATGAAATCAAAAGAAGAATAGCTGATAGATGGGAGACGAGTGATTTGTGTGTGGAGAACAAAAAAAATGTTTCATCATTAGAACCGTTTTCTAGTTTTGTTTTATTTTTTTACCATAAAAAAAATGTACAACACAATATTATAATGATGTTCGCGAATGAATCGAAGAAAATGCTAGGATTTGTTTTTATTCTTAAAAAAAAAAAAAAAGGTTTATATGATAGTTTAGTGGGTTTGTTTTTTTTTATCAAAATATCAAACGTTTTCATCTATTTTGGTCCATAGCATTAGCAATTTTGTATTTTTTTCATTAATCCAGTGAGTATCAACATTTATTTGTTTTTTTTTTTAACTGACAAACTTCTTATTAAAGATGTTTTTTTTTTTAAACAAAAAAAAGATATAGAAAAATGGGTTTTAAAAATCTGAAAAAAATATCTCTTCATCCAAATCATATATTTTTAAGAGAAGAACAAAAAATAATGAATTAAAGTTTTTTTTTTTAATTACCATTATTATTTACGGTTAATCTCCTGACTTGGATCATTTCAAACCTTTTGAAATAAATTTCACAAAAAATAAGATTTTTGTTTTTTATTTTATTTTAATTTGTTCCATTTTTATTTATTATCTATTCAAAACAAAGTATTTAAAATTTTTAAAACTAATAAAAAAAAAGATAACATAAAAACCATAATAATTGTCCGCAAGTAATAAATAATTAATGAATAAAAGACCATTTCATTATCTAGCTCTATACTCAAACAAAAAAATCATTTAAAAAATACCCAATTAAAAATAAATTTAGTAATATCAATTAATTTTGGAAATTTTACGTTATTTATTCAATTTGGTTGTCAAATGGTTGAAACGGGTCAAACTACTGTAATATATATATTAAACAATTTTTAGAATAATCAACGTTTCAAATTCAAAAATTATACAGTCTTTCCAAAATAACCTACTTTAAGGAAAATAACGAATTGCCCGCCATGTATTGGATGTATCTAATCACACATTGCACAATGACTTACATATGAAAACCGTTCAGGAAGAAGCAAAAAAACGGTCTCTTGTATACAAGTCTTATTGGATAGAATGAAGGCATGTGAAATTCTTCATTACAGACGGCAAAGCATAAGAAATTAGTAGGTACATCTTTCCAATAAGGTTAAATGTTTGTTAAATGATTGTTAGTTTTATCAGGCCCCATGACACTGATAACAGTTAACACGGGTAAGATTATTCTTATCACACGAAAAAGCGGCGGCCATCTTGTTGGTCGTCGCAGTGTGACCATTTTCGGAATTCTGCGCAAACACCGATAACAAAATTTTACAAAATATCTATACCGTGGTTTTATAGCAGCTATAGACGGTTTAAATTGTTTTTTTAAATAATTTATTATAATGTTTCAACGTGTTTCACATCTTTGGTCGGAGCAAAACGAAAATCTGCGTAACGCTCTCTTATCACTCTTACCATTTCAACCGAATCGCTGATAACAGATTAGTGATAAGGGATAGCTAAGAAGAGATTTGCTATAAATTCACAGTGTGCATATAATAACAATAATGGATATTGTTAATTGTTTTACGGTTTATGTGAAAAGGATTTGTTTGGAAGAAATGCATTTGTTTGAGATACAACAAAAGTACATGGAAAAAAAAAACCGTCCTATTTTTTTTTTGTCGCCCTTCAACAATGTCGCGTTTGCCGGCAAGTCCAAAATGTGTTTTAAAATTTTCGTTCATACAGACATGCGGGAAAATTCGTCACGGTCTAAAACTTTGGTAAAACGTGTACGATATCATTATGAATACAACGATATTTATACGAGAAACGAGTTTCGCAAAAATAATTTATTCAACAGTTCCTCGAACTGCCTCTGCTTTGAAGCTGCTGCTGCTGAAACTCATATTTTAGTCGACGAAAATAATAATATGCAAAATTATGAAGAAGAAAAAAATTATATTAAAAAGTTTTGCTGGTTTTTTTTGGAAAAATATATTACATTTCATGGAAGAAACAAACTTGTAATAGTTATCAATATATATATAAATCATTTTTATTCCTCGAAAAGGACCGAAAAACGATAAAAGTTATAATTTATTAACCGCGTAACTCTTCTGAAGGTCTCACGGGTCTAGGCCATTTTTTTTTTTTTTTAAGGCGTTGGTCAATAATTTGTACTTGATTATTATTGCTATTGTTATTGTGGGATAAGATATTATTTGGAAAATTGACTTTCCACTCAACTTAATTGAACAGCTCGGCCGCCGTGTAGTTGGGTGGTTTTGTAAACGTCAAAAACAGATATTATGATAATTTTGAATATAATAAAAACCAATCCCTAAAAGGAAGTGGTCGATTTTCTTTTCGAATAATTATTTCAAGCAATATCCATCCCTTCTTGTTTAACATAAATTCAACAACAGACCATTTTGTTAATTATATTGGCTGCCAAAATATTAATATTTTATTTTTATAAAAATATATATATATTATACAATGTAGATTTATATATTTATATATATACTTTGCACAATCTGTAAGTAATCATTATTCTTTTTTTTTTTAATGTATGTAGGAAAAGTAAAATTCTAGCTGGTTTGATTAGTGTTTGAATTTCTCTATTCCTTTTTTTTTTTTACTGTACAAAAGCAATTTTCAAATTGCAGCAAAAAAAAAAACAACAACCATTTCGACCTCTAAACGAGTAGGTACATTAAAAACAGTGTTTTAAAAAAGTGTACACGGATAATGTGGTGCTCGTGACGAAAATTGAAAAAGTTTTAAAGAGTTTTGTAATAAAAATTAAGCCGGTGCCCTATGGAAAAAAAAAACTTTTAAGCTAATTCTTCGCTCTTAAAGTTCCAAAAAAAAAATAATAATAAGATAACATTAGCTCATCCAAGCACCGGGGTAGGTGTATATATTATAAATAACAACCGGCTTACACATTTATTATTTAAAGACGACCGTGGTCCGTGTATAGTAGTATACTGTTATTATTATGTGGATCTCGGTGGACTTAACGCTTAAGCTACTTTTGCCTACCAAGTAGGTATAATAATGTCATTTAAAAAATATACATATATTTATAATATATAAATATATTATATGTATTTTTTAAAACGGGAATTTGTTTCACACTTTTGAGACATTTTGTTTTTTCTTCATGTTTGGAACACCTGCTATGGCCGCCACTTATTTAGATTGAAAAATGTCCCAATCGAGGCAGCCATTTTGTGTACCGATTTAATGGAAAGTAAAAATGCTACTTTGCTTTTCCATGATACATTTAAAAAGTGTTAGGTTAGGTGATGATGACACCGTCAAAGATTTAATATTAATTATAGAAAAACCGACAATAATAACATGAACAAAACAATAACCGTTCACAACAATATGTCAGCCTCCATTGTAATATTTGTTATCATAAAATACTATGCTGTTATCAACAGCAGTGAAGCGATTGCTTATGATAACAGCGGGTTGATAACAGATAAGACGTGTTGATAAATGAGTGAAATAATGTTATATTTAATTGTTAAAAGTTTAATAAAGTTTATTATTAAACATTAACGTTAACTACTAAGATAGAATTTGATTGTCGTTTTATTAGGGTTCCTTTGGAATAATATTCAATTTATTGTAAATTATAAGAAATAGACAAATTGTGTTGATCTGAAAACACATTATTTACATGCCTTATTTTTACTGTAAACAAAACTTACCTGAAAACAAATTAAAAACAATACTACACTTTCAGATTGAAAAAAACTGGTCGCAAACGCCGAGGTATTTTATTGCTCTCTTTTTTTTTTTTTCAAAATTTAACTGTTGTAAAAGAGAACAACAAAAAAGAGGAGGGCCCCGTTCGAGACAGCAGATATAATATATATACATATAAATGGTAAGGTCGGTTAAAAAAAGAAAAAGTTTTTAAATTATATTTTTACTCTCCGATTATTGTTATTGTTCTTTTGTAAATTTAACGTCAAACGTTCAAAAAGGTTTTTTTAGTATTTAAATATATATATGTATTTTTTTTCAACATTTATTTTAGAAAATTACTATAACAATCCGTACGGAGATTTTTTTAAAAATGTTTTAATATTTTAAACGTTTTTTTATAAAAATAAAAAAAGAAGATAGGTGTACATAAAGTCCCTTTACTCGACTGAGGCCCATATTGTAGTCTACGTTTACTTGTTATCGCTGTCGTTATATAATCGAATATTGTTGATGAAATAAAATTAATAATAATATATTCACATGCGTTCACCGTTCACTCTCGGCGAGATAAGATATTTTGTTTTTTTGATAAATTATGAAAATTGTGTTCTTAACAAAAATCGTATAAGACTCCTACAGGTATTGTTATTATTATTATTAACGATAATGCATTATATAAGGTAACACCACACCGAAAACGCAGTGTGATAATATATTATGTTGATATTATGTGTGTTGACACCGGGATCTGATATTAATCCGCTCTGTTGAGGTGGTCGACACTGTCTGTTGCGTTTTCGCCACGATTTGGGATAAATTTGTGATAGAACAATATTTTTGTTTTATAATAATTATTATAAATAATAAATAATTGTGTTTTTTTTTTGGGGGGGGGGGGATTAACCTAGTTTGGAAAACAAAAAACTGTGCACAGGGTTCCCCGTCCGTTAAGATGAGAAGCACACACACACACACACCGTTTTCCCTCTTCAAATAATATGTATATTTATTGCAATTTAGTAGTTTTTCTCTTTTTTTTTTTCTAAGTATCTTTTAGTTCACGTTTATCTAAGATCTAAGAACTCGTTGGATAAAAATATACAATAAAAAAAAAACTCAAAAATTGCAATATTTTTTTTTGGGGGGGGGGGGTGACGGCGAGGGGGTTATCTAGCGTCTCGTTCCTAATGAATCACCCCCCCCCCCCCCCGCAACCGTTTTGTGGGTGTACGACAAAATAAACGCCATTAATAATGGGTAAAAAATTTGTATGTATAAAAAACATTATTATCATATTATTATTACTCTGTATGATGTACAACATATTATTATAAAAAAAACTGTTCCGTTTCCATATATGTATAGTATATATATATTACATTTATAATTTATATATTTTTTATGGTGGTTTTTTTTTTTTTTACATTTGTTAATCATGGCAAAAAAAAAAAAAACAAATTAACCACGGTCGCCGGTGTGTGTACTGTGTGGAAGCTGCGGCGGCCGTAAAGTGGAGGGGATGGGAGGAGGCAGGGTGGAGAAGAGGGGCGGGCGGGCGGCGAGAGGGAGGGTCGTTATTTATTTACTATTTTTTTTCTTTCCCCCGTAGTCACATATTGTCGTGTCCGCTGTATTGCCGGCGTACTGCATGCACTGGCGATGCCGCCGCCAACGTTTGAAAAGCCCGCTTATTTTCAAAAAAAAAAAAAAAAAAAAATAGTAATAATAATAGACAATAGGAAAAGGCGCTCGTCGCGGGCACGGCCGTTATCAGCGTATAATAAATACACTGATAACACGTGATGACGGCTAACAATATTATTATCGAAATTCGAATACCCCTTTATTGTTTTTCGTTCGTTTACTGTTATTATTAAATTAATATGTTTCTCGCGTTATATTTTGTGGGTTTATCCAAAATATCGGATCGTGCCCCCCCCCCCCAAAGTGTGCGTTGTTAATTTTTTTCACCCAAAGAATTTTTGTAATTATCAAAAAATAAATAAATAAATAAATACAATATTATTATTAGGTATTTTATATTATTTTCTATTTATTTATATTATTATTATTATTATTTAGGACGACTGCGGGCCACAACAGCTACGGTGCGGCCGCGCGGCCGCCGTTGTCATTATCATAATAATGTTATTGTGAGCTAGGCGCGGAGGCGGAGGAGGACTGAGAGAGAGAGAGAGAGATAGTGAGCTATATCGTATAATATATATTATTATTATTATTATTATACACGGGACGGAACGAGTGAGAGAGAGACGGGACGGGACGGGACGGGGCCGAGCAGAGGCGGCGGCAACACTGTCAGAGGCGCGCGCGAGGGGGGAAACAACATACACACACACACCAGTCTCAACCGCTGCAGCGGGGAAGGCCGACTATAATATTATAGCGGCAGCAGGCGGCTCTCTGGTTGTTTTTGTAAAAAACGACGACGACGACGACTGCGACGGTGGTGGCGGCAGCGGCGGCGGCGGCGGCGGCGGCGGCGTTGTTCACTATCGCCACCGTCGTACGTTGGCGGCGTCCGATGTACAAATCCCGGGGCGTCCGACCGTCGTTCGGCGGCGGCGGCCAAAACGAGTCCTCGGCCGTCATCGCCGTTCGGTGTATAATATTATAACAGAGGCTATACTACGCCGAGTCGTTGTGTATAATAAACGTCGGTGCGTTGTGGCCGGGGCACTGCCGCTGCCACGCCGTCGCGCGCGCTCTCTACACACATACACGCATACACGCATACACGCATACCCATACACATACACACATACACGCACATACCATAGCACTCGCGCGCGGCGGTTCTCGCGCTCGTACATAAAATAAAATATTATTATATTATTATTATTATTATTATTATTATATGAACGTTGCTGTGCACGAGAGAGAGGCAATCGCGCGCCGCCGAGCGGCATTGGTGCCGCGCGTCTCTCGGATGCCCTTCGGAATATCTCGTATAATATTATGGGTTTATTTTACTTTTTATTTATTTATTTTTTATTTTTTCTTACCGAGACGCAATAGCGAATTTTATTATAATTAACAATATATGTTTTTTTTTTTTATTTTCCGTCGGGTCGGGGTACAATATTATAAAACAACGAGAGAAGACTATTTTATTTAGAACGATATTAATATTATCAACGTTTTTGCGATAATTATTATTTGGCGTTTGATAAGAGCCGCCGGAAGGGTATAATATTGTACACAGCCGCCGCCGCCGCCGCCGCTCGCTCTCCCCTAATGCAAAACGCCCCATGAGCGTCAATGAGTCATGTCTCTCATCTCATGGGTGATGTGTGTATTGTGCAGAGCCTCCTCTCTCACTCCGGTGCGCCGGCGTTCCCCCGGTTTTGTGAATAGCGCACGTGTGCACCCAGGGCTTTTGCAAAGGGACGGGCGAGGGCGCCCATGCCACCGCCCTTGGACAATATTTTTTATCAGAGGGAGGGATGATTTTTTTTTTTAATGTCTGACTCATAATAACATTATTATGATCGCCTACTAAAATATAAGCTGATGTTGTTGCTGAATAATATTATAAAAAAATATAATAAAAAATAAAATACTGTCTTCAATAATCAAAGAAAAAACAAATTGAAGGGTTGAGTGGTGTTGACTGATATATTTTTTATGTAAAATAGTTTTTGAATAGTTATAAAAATTGTTGGGATGTAATTACACAATTTAGCAAAATATCACATCAGTCGAATGTGTGTTGAGGTTAAAATTTAAAAATGTTCCAAGCATTTGAACATATTTATATATATATATATAGATATATATTGACTAAAACGGTTTAGAAAATAATTTCAGGAGACAAATAAAAAAATGTAATAATTTATACTCGGCACCAAACATGTTGGGAAAAATTATTTTTATATAACTCACTTGTAAAATTGTAATTATTATGAATAAATTTATCATTTTTACAATATTGTTTTGGGAATTTTTGTCTTTTATAGCGAAAATAAGCCATCTTAAATTTGACAAAAAAACAATAATTACTCTAAATAATTATTCAATATCTCGCTCAGTCATAGTCCAGTTGATAAATTAAATTAAAAAAATAAATAAATGTATATTCTTAAAACCGTATAAATCTCAAGCGTATTAGGTAGGTGCAAATTATATCTTTGAAGTTTTCCAAAAGTTCAGATAAAAATAATGACATTTTCTCTAAAAATTATTTAAATATTTTTTCATTGATAAAGTGATACCTAAAAAATTGTATAGTTTTGAAAAAAGATAAAAAAAACCTTTGAAAATAATCTTTAAAAAACTAACCAAAAATATATGTATATAATAATATTTTAAATATATATATATATTATTTGTTTTCATCACTCGTCCATATTAATACTAAATAAAAAAAACCCGCATAGTTTTTCACCAATAAAGACATATATATATATATATATATATTTGTTTTGTTCAACTACCTAACCTATTAAGTGTATTTTCATTCAAATTAGTTTTAAAAAAAATAAAAAATAAGTTTCTATCTATTTTTTTAATATACATTTTTGGCGAGAAAGAGTATTTTTATGTTATTTTTTTGATTTTTTTCTAATTTTCGTCGTCTCTTATTGGCCGTTTTTACATTTGTTTTTTTTTTATTCACAATTGTAATTTTTTACAAGTGAAATAGTCCAATTATAGAAAAATATTTTCGATCATTTTCGATAAGACGTTTCAGTATAAATTATTATCAAGTTTTTTTTTTGTCTTCCGAAAAATCTTATAATTTAACTTAATTTCACCCTTTCTCGACCCAAACCGAGTCCTTTTTTTAGACTTAATAAGGCACCAAGGTCCAAGTATGTGTGTGTGTGTGTGTTTAAATAACACAAAAAGGGTCATAAGTCACGAATGCCATTTTCTACACGGTGGGCGAAATGTGTATAATTATTGCAAGTCACAAAAATCGATGACCGAAATTATATGTATAGGTATTATTATTATAATAATATTTTCTGTTGTGTACAACACCATATTATGACCGTATAGATATTTGGAAAAAAAAACCTTGGCATTTTATTAGTATTGTTGGAGGGACTTGATGGAATTTTTTTTTGGGGGGGGGGGGGCAACAGTTGGCCACACTTCTGTCGCATTTAATTTGGCCAGTGTTGCCAAAATTATAATATATATTGGTCGAGTTAAATTACATCTCTTTTTTTTTTTCACTCTGTTCCTTCCAATCGTCCTGGAACGACCAAGAAGGGCGAGAGGGAGAATTCTAATTTGGAAAAGAAAAATCATTTAACCCCCCCCCCCCCGGCTGTCTGGCCGAGTGATATTGTTTTTTGTATAATATATTTTTCCATCCCTGAAATTGTATAAAAAGTGTAAAGAAACTCATTCATTCACTCGAGGACACTCGATGAGGTTGTTCTGAGGGGAGGCATCCATATATATATATATGGACTATGGAAGTCTTTGGAACGCTTCTTGGGATTTAAGAATTAGAGAAAACGAAGCATTGGTGGTTGACAACAGCTCGACCCAGTTAAACCCTTATTTTTGCGGTTAAACGTTTTGTACAACACATTATTCTGGTAAAAAAATACTGTGTAAAATTGTTAGTTATTCAAATCGACATTCAACGTGGCGGCGGCGGCGGCATTGGACGTATTAAAAATAATCAAGAAAGTATACTTTTATTATTGTACCCTGCGCCTCGTCAATTAAAACTGTAAACCGACTTACCAGCTCAATCAACTGTTCCCCCTTCCACGAAACAGATGTCAAGGATCAAGGATTTCCCGGTGTTGTCCATAAAGAAACCCACGGTTAAACAGTAATTAAACTTTGTCAGCGTTGTTATGCCTGGAAATTAAATGGACATATAAAATGTGAATTCAACATTTTGCTGCCTTCGATAGCAGCTGAGAAAGTGCTGTTTCGACAGTGACTTGAAAAGAGTTCATCCCTTCGTGGCAGAAGGTGTGACCTAGAATGGGACAAAAAAAAAAAAAAAGGGGGAAAATTACACTGCCCTTAGCCACTTTCTATTAGACTGTCATGTGTGAGCGAATCGTCAAGCAGTCAACAGGTATTCGAAAATGTTTTCATTATGTTGTCAACCAAGACATACGGGCTATAAATTATCATAGACAGGCGGATCAACCCTATATATAACCGTATCCACCATAAACACATTTTTAAGCGCGTTATTGGTGTCGGATACAACGCTTTTCAGTCAGACATTTGCCAATGCTACCATTACAGATTGCCAATTGATTGGCTCATCCCCAGTAGGCATATTGTGTTAATATAATCATGTTATTAAGTGTCTTGTGTGACAATTTTTAAAGGGGTACTCGACTATAGAGTAGAAGGATTGTCAACTTTCTAAACAGATCCGGTGGTTAATAAGACGGTGTCTTGAGTGTAGACGAACCCAAAATCAGAACTAGCAATTAGTTCAGATCAGCTCGGTTACCACCGGAAAACTTCTTTGGAAGAAATCTTCCATCTGATAGTTACTCGAGTGTTGTACTTGAGCGCGAATCTAGTTGGTTTTATTTTGATATTACTTATGTCATTTTAGGAATAAAGTATAGCAGCCATACTATACAAGTATCGAATGTAAATCTAAATTCGTTCAGCACAAACTATATTGTAGCATCCATAAAGTATGATCAAAACAAAAATTAATGAACAAAATGTGTACACGTTAATAAACGAGTCATCGAATAAACAATAGTTTATTCAGTGTTGTATCTATTAGTTTAATTATAGAAATGAAAATGAAAGAAAAAACACAGAAAAGCACTCAACGGATTGCTTTACAAATATATTGTGCTCGTAGCAAATCCTGTAGTGAGCTCGTCAGGCGTTGAAAATTAATAATTTTAAAACTGGACGTTAAAAAATTCAAACAAGCTGATCTCAGTTGAAATAAGCCGTATAAATTGACTGCCATTGATCTTGCTATGTCAAACCATAATGTCGGCACTAAATTCATGTTTCTCACACACACAGACAAATGGGAGAAAACAAATCCTGTATATCTGCACAATACGTCTCTCAACATCTCCGAATCTAATTATTCTTTAGGCATAATAGTATAATCTTTGTTAGACGGAATAGCCGTTATTTGAGACATTTTGACGGTGACTGTACGATTGTCATCAGCTTCTAAAGCGTTGTCGTTGTTGCCATTCGTGGTGCTTCTTGATTTCTTGGTAACGGGTAAAACCCATCAGATGGAAGATTTCAGGTTAACCGAGCTGACCTATAAGTGCCCACGGGAAGGGGAGGTGTTAACCTAACACAGGTTTCAATTTTGAGATCAATATTTTGGACGGAAAATAATCGTTTTGGCGAATCAGCAAACGTTTTTTTTAGGTTATACCCAAATGGATTGCCTTCTCTTTTGCACGATTCAAGAACTTAATACTTGGTGGTTATTTACCTTTCCACGATGATGGCCGATTGTGTCTAAGCAGATATCCAATTAGCCTTCTTTTTTTTTCTTTGCATTAATCTATGCATTCATTCACCTTTTGCGTTCGTCATTGTTCTGCTCTCAATGACTTTGCCCAGCACTGCTTGTGTTCAAGTTCAGCTTGTTCCTGTCTCATTCTTCTCCATCGCCTCCAGTCCGTCTCTTTCGTACCTCCCACGTTTCACAACCCTGAAGAACCCTTTAGATACATTTCTTATTGTATTACAAATAATTTCTTTATTGTTAATTTGTAAATTTCACAACAATGACTTGTGAAAGGCTTTGGCGAAAACCGATGCCGGATTAGGATTGCCCGCCCTTATTGAAACCACTCTCAAACTTAGCTGTCTTGCCGGGCTAGTGTATAGTTTTCATATTTCAATATCATCATTGCCGTCGAACAATTTGCATAATATTATCTAACCGACTGCTGGTGCTGGTGAAAAAAAAAATAAATTAAAAAAATTGAATTTTCCACCAGACGCTTTGCTTAGTGGGGGGTTGAGTGTTGTGTGTCCTCGCCTTTTGGCCATTTGGACGGGGGTAATTACTTATTATGGTAATAACTTGCTAAAAAAAACTTAATACTCGAGTCGGCCGTTTTTTTTTTTTATTCTTTAAGTGCAGGCAGCGAGGCGTCGCCCTTTTAATAATGAAAAAAAAGCTCAATGTTTTTAGAAAAAAAAAAAAAGGAAGATTGAAATCCAAATTTGTCTTGCCACGTTTTTGTGTAATGTCGATACATATTATTATTATTATTTATTTTTGTTAGAATTTACGTCAAAAAACTCAATACGACGATGGTAATCGAATTTTGTAAAAGAGTTTTCTCGTATCGTTTTTCGTTTTTTTATTATTGAAAATGAGCAAAAAACTGTTTGTCGATAAAAAAAACTTACCCTTTGGATACGAATAACAGCTGTTGTGTAAAGTGCTCTTAAGATTATCTGGGAATTTTGAAAAAAAAAAAATGATTTTGTGCTATAAATAAATACATGCATTAGAATATACATTATTTTTCTTGTAGAGATTTCATAGTTATTATTTTAAAAATTATAAAAAAAACCCTGTAAACGGATATATTGAACACTTGCATCGACTATTCCCCCTCCACTTTTTTTTGAAAACGATAATTTGTAATTTTAATTTTTCTATTCAAGTTGGAAGTTTACAAAACCTACAGAATTTAGTAATTACTTTATTAATACTAGATTGGTAATTTAAATGGACTAATAATTTGCCCAGATCTTTGCACAGCTGTACCTTTGCTAAGTGCATGGAGTGTGTAGAAATACAGTAAGTC
This sequence comes from Adelges cooleyi, assembly GCF_023614345.1. Lineage (NCBI taxonomy): Eukaryota > Metazoa > Arthropoda > Insecta > Hemiptera > Adelgidae > Adelges > Adelges cooleyi. The sequence goes on along the minus strand of NW_026096129.1, from coordinate 967,530 downwards.
ATATGTAATTGTGTACAATTTCATTATAAATGAAGCTAACTTTTGTGTGCGGTTTAACAAAAATATTTTAGGATTTTTTTAATATTTTTGTTTTGCAATTACAAACACTTGCCCAGCCTGAACCTATCTATTGAAACGCTAATATTGGAAATCAATGGTTCAGATTTTCGCTACTAGAGGTCACGCTGACGGTATGACGTTCAACGCCTTCATACTTTGTCCTTGTAAAGTTATGTGATTGAGAATTTTTGTAATAAAAAACAAATTGCAGGTTTAAATTAAAAAAAAAAAAAATACAAAATTCACATTACATTGTCTGAACAGGGGAAAATGTGTGAAATAATTTTGAAATTGTTCAAGGCAACCGTTTACAAATACTCAAAAATATTTGTAATTTTTTTGAGGAATATGTTGTTGAGAAAATTAAATGAAAAACAAGCTGTATACCTATTTGGAAAAATTATTAATATTATAATGTACTGTACCGTGGATTTGTGTTGCTACAGCCTGTATGGAACACATTTAACTCCTTTTCTGTCCGTTATGGAAAAAAAATTCCTAAAACAGATGAGCAAATTATAAACGTTTACAAAATTAAATGTTTTATAATTCGGTCTGGTCGTTTGCGTCACGTTCGGTATTTATTTATTTATTTTTTTTTAAAAAGTTAAAATTTAAAAAATTGCCCACAAAACGTCAACTAATACACAGTCGACCCAATTTAATTTTTTTTTGGAAATTTTTTGTGTGTATGTAGGTAGATAATTAGATCACCTCCCCCCCTCCAATCTTAGACTTGGGTTATATATTTTTTAATTAAAGGGGGGGTAGAACGACCGTCGGGCAAAAAGGGTCAAAAACAAAATATGTGTAATTACATTTGGACTTACAAAACCGTCGATGCCGAAATAATGTTATGTAAATTTAACCGACAAAATCCTTATTTTTCTTTTTTTTTTGGAACACCTTTTTCAGCGCCAATCACATTATCAACAATATCATTATCTATTTAAATTTGAATCGTCGATGTTAATGTTTTTTTATTATTTATTTATTTTTTTTTTTTGTCAAATGTGGTATAAGAATTTAGTTTTAGAATTTTTCAACACTCGAGTTTGAGTTTAGCGTTTTAAATGTATAACCAAAAATGCCAAAATGTTAAAATATTACAATTTACGGGTTAAATTGGGGATGCTAACTGCTAATAACCCTCCTAATTGCGTTCCTAAGTTTGAATATTTATTTAATTGAGTCAAATTTTTTGTAAATCTCTGTAATGTGTATACAATATAATATTATATATTTTTTAAAACCTCGTTGATATTAATTTGCGCGGTAAAAAATTTCATTTCATGCCATAAATTGGTAGGTGTATTATAATATCGCTCTGTAAGTACACACGGTCGGTCAGGTGTGCACTTATATATATATATATATATATATATATAGGAAGAAGCACCAGTATACAATAATTATTATTACCGTTCTTCCGGCGAGTTGATGGCCGGTGTTTTTTTTTTTTTTTTTTTAATTTTCTTAAGAACCCGTCGCTTTTCTACTTATGTCTTATAATACAATAAATATATATATGTATACATATATCGTTTTTATTATTTATTTTCGAAAACTCCCAACAGTAATTTAAAGGGGGGGAGGGGGTGGCGAGGAGGGCGAGGGAAAAAAGAAACGATAGAGGGGGGACACGACGGATAAAAACCGTTCTGATGTATAATATATATTGTGTGTGTGCCACATCGAGAGACGGCGGCGGCGGCGGCAAAAATGCCATAGCGGCCAATCATCCGGCTCTCGTCGTGTACAGCGCCGCGATATTGGCTACACTGTTTTTAATAATAATAATATAATATAATATTTTACTGGTACACGACGGCGGCGGCGGCGGCAACCACTACGTTCGGGGGCTTTGTTCATCGCGGCCTGGTATGCCGTTGGAAACCGTGCGACGGCGGCGGCGTACCGTCGACGTCGTCGTTTTTCTCCATGTCCCCTTCCCCCCCTCCACCACGCACACACACCTCGCCGTGCCACCCGTCCGTACACACCGCACCGTCCACACACACCCGGTCCCTCTTGCCGCCGTTGCTTCATCGTCATCATCATCTAACCTACTACCAGCGCCGCACACCCGCCGCCGCCGTAGTTTCTTTATGTACGTATATAATAATATGTATATATATATATATATGTGTGTGCGCGCACACCGTAGAGTAGGACGACACGGCGGTGTGCAGCTGCCTGCCTGCCGACCGTAGGGGCCGGGCGGCGGCGGCTGCGGCGCGCGGGGCGGCCTATAGGACCGCGGCGTCCCGGCCGCGTTCACATTATACGGTCGGGACGGTGCGGGGGAGGGGGTACCATTTGCGGGCTATAGGACCGAACGTGGCCGCCGCAGCCGCGGTGTTGCTACCGCTACGCGTGTCGTTTACGACGGTGCCGTCTTCTGGCGGCCGCCGCCGCCGCCGCCGTCCCTTTTCCACCGGCAGGACAGGCGGTCCGCCAAAAAGGGTCGGTCTCCTCGAGCGACGGCGCGCCACCGGGCCGCCGCCGCCGCCGCATACCTCCGCGTCTTCGTCGTCGTCCACATGGTCGACGGGCGTCCCGCGTCCGCGACGGGTCCGGGGAATAACCCGGGTCGGATTTTTTCTGGGTACGCGGCAAACCCGTACATCGCTGTGGGGAAATACCAAACGTATGTTGGGTTTTTTCCAAAGAGATATTAGATTATTCAAAGTAATTCCTCGAGAGCCAACATTTTTTGTACTTGGTCTTCTTCTTCTTCTTCTTCTAAGTCTTTCCGTGATGGTCGCCGCGGCTTGAGAATTATTATTATTGTTCTTACATACTAGGTATTCTTGTTCTTGTGATTACGGCCACGGCGGCGGCGGCGGCGGCGGTGGTGGTTGTGTGACGACGGCGATGCTGTTTTGTGAAAGCCACTGCCGTCGCCGGTCAGTGACCGGACGCCCTCGCTCTCTCCGGCACCTAAATAACTGCAATGTTCAATATACATGTATATATATTTTATACATGTAACTAGTTGGCAACGGTTGCACGGTCGAGGCGGTATTACCATAATTTTTTTTTTACTTTTTTTCCTACCAAATCCGCAACAGTGGTAAAAAAAAAAATCAAATTAAAAAAAAAAAAAAAAATACCCACAGAGGTTCTTCCTGTATAGGTAGTATAATAGGTGCGCGCCCACCTGGCCCACAAAAGGGAGCGATGTGGCACTAGGTAGAGAGGACCCAATTTGTGTAATCCCCGACCAAAAGTCGGATAAACGTCGTGGAAGTCAAGAAGGAATTTTGCAATTTGAATAGATGAAATCCGGCCTTTGCCCGTATTATCAGTGATAATAATGATAATATGTAGGTATTATGTATGTATATTATTATTATTATTACAGTCTTAGCCCGATGGCCGATGGCTTTGTGTAGAGCGCAAAAAAATGTACATAATGTGTGTATAATATAAAAAAAAAAAAAATGATTATATCCTCAGCCTCAGAGACTCGACGACCTTCGTGATATTATTATTATCCGCTCACCCTCTCATTACCTTGACAACACCACCGCAAGAACAACGTTGAAGCCGTTCGTTTAATTTCCTCGTTTGATGTACGCAATTCGTACACGTTACATTACATTATACAGGGTGATGGGTTTTTTTTTTTTTTTTAAGTGATAGCCATTAACAATACCGAAATTATTGATAATAATTGAATTGTTTTTTTTTAACAAAGTGATGTAGGTTTTCCACAAAATTTTCCCCTACCAAACTGATATTTTTCTATAACGACTTGTGTTCTTGGTGAATACAATTTCAAGTTGGTTTAATTTCCGCCGTTGTTGTTTTTTGGTTGTGAAAAAAAAAACGATAACACATTTTGCTATTGTTGGTAAAACTGTAAACGGACATTTCTCTATCCATACTCTTTTCTGATATTATCAAAGTATAATGTAATTTCGTTTAATTCTTCAAATAACCTAATTTTTTTATCTATATTTTTTTCCTGTAAAGCCAGTGGGATAATTTTTATGCATTTTGTTTGCCCTCTGACTTGCCTATCTCAACACAGTTAAGCTGTAATAAATATTTTAAATTAAAAAGCTAACCTCTTCGGATTTAGTAGAAAGTTTTCTTTTTCGGTTCATCACAGCTCGTTTTAGACAATTTCGTTGAAATCAATTCAAAATTGATTAAAGTTGTTAAACTTTGCTTTAAACTAGTAAGACCTACAAAATCACTACATGTGTTGTAACTACACAGGACAAGTTTTTTTTTACATAAAAAATATTACATTTAACTTAGTTATTATTTAAATCCGTTGATTTTTAATTGAAAAAAAAAGTCAATTTCACAAATTTATTCATTTTACAAGACTATAATTCGACTTGAGGTTAGGTTATTACCTAATCTTCTAGAAAAAGGAAATTTAATTATAGCTGAGTTTATTTTCTAATAATAATATCGAATTTACAATGATGTGTTTTTATAAAATGTGATTTCGATTTTCCACACATTTTTACTTCCAAAATAAGTATTTAAATAAATATCAACTTTTGAAATATAAACGGCAGCGCATATATTTCATTAACTTGATAACCAGTTTTGAAAAAACTACATCATTTTGAAGTTATTGAAGTTTCTAGTTTAAGGCAGGAGGAAAGGTTGGGTGTAGTGTTGGGTTTATCTGCACACACTTCCCCTGCCTTCTTAACTTTAAGACTCTTATAACTTTCAAAATAGTCGTTAAAAACTGGTTGTCCACAAGTCAAAATTTTTAGTACATTATTCTCAATATTTAAACATTTTAATTAAATACAATATACGTTACCTTTTAAAAGTCCATCTAAAAATAATTAGTTTGGTAAATTATTTACCATATATACTTATATATACATTTAATAAACTAACTTTTGTTAAACTTTATCTTTTGTTAAATTGGCATGTGTTAAATTTTCAAGTCTTGCCCAAACGTTGTTTTATATTCAGGTTATCCACAGTACACTGGTTAGTGGTTATCGAATAAATGGTTACAACAGTAGCAGATTGTATGTTCTTATCACACAGGGTCTTATCAACGATAAACTGATAACGCGCATTTCTATTATCACCACTTTATTGCAAAACATTGATAAGAAAATTTAACTATACAAACATTTTTGCACAGCGATAAATGACCCTGTAATTAAATTACGGGGTATAAAGTACATGTTTAACGACAGATAAAATTTAAAACGTGGTTTATGCAACATAATTTATTTCAACTCCAGTGAAACGAGTTTATCTCTGTGAAAATATTCGGTGCAACCCGGCACGCTATAGGTATGTATTGTTGTTTTATACCTATTCGTGTTAGTTAAACAATTTTTTTTTTTTAACCGTCAAAGTTAATCGAATAAATTCGACGACTTATTTATTTTTTACAGCAGTCTCTCTCTCTCATTCCCTCTCATTTGATTTGCCACCAGCATTAGCAGTGCCCCCGTAATAGCGTTGCCCGACTATTGTGGAATAAGAAAAAATGTGTATACTAATGGCAGGAGGGGACTTAACCCTCCAGGGTTGCGAGACCGTCCCCTACGCGTTATTATAATAAGCGCGAGGGTAGTGGCAGGCGGCTGCCAGCACAACCGTCCTTTGTGCGTCCCCTGGTCTCCATCCTGCACAGTTTTAAATTTTAATTTTTCAAATCAAGTTCTCCGCTTGGATTCGCCGTGGGTAAATTTCAATTTGAGAAACGCTGTTTTTTGAAAGAAAAAAAAATGTCCATGGAAAAGGTTTATTCATTATCTTCTTAGTGTAAAAAAAACAATATGGCGTACAGGGCTCTACAGGGTGTTTTTTTTTTTCAATTATGGGTCACTCAACATCTCACTGGGACTTATCAGTAATTGAATTTTTCTTTTGCATAGTGTTTTCAAAACAATGTATATATATATATATATTACATCCAATAGTATATATTGTATTATTTACAGGTCCTAAGCAATGCGGTTTGATAGTTTAAAACGCAGAATAAACATAAGGGAATCTCAGAGTTTATCAAAAAAAGGATCAGACCTATTGAGATTTAGCCAGTGATGCCAGAACTCAGATATTTCCTTTTCTTCTATGATTCGTGGCTACACTGTTAATTTATTGAAATATATCGTACATCGACACACAGATATATATATATATAGTAAACTAGATTGTTAAGCATACATGCCGCCAGTAGAGATAATAATTGAAGTTACCATTTTCCGACATCTTTGTGGGAATTGGAAACTTATCACATGAAAATACGTTTACAACAATTATTATTCTAAAAAATAGAATTTCCCTACACCTAACAACAATGTTCATTAAGCCCATGTCAACATTTTATAGTTTCTTTTCTGTTTATTCTGTGGTTTAAAACGCGGTTTAGATAAAACGTTGACTTAGTGTGACCATATTCCGGATATCAAAATTATGAATTTTTTTTTTAACCGGTGGTCACTCTGAGTTGAGGAGGAATTTGTTTTGCTTATATCTTCAGCAATTCCGTTACTTCGATAGGAGAGTGCACCATCTGGTTTTATCTATTCTGTGGTTTAAATTTTAATAGCTTTTAGTATTAAAAGTTATTGTGTAAAAAACACTATATTCACACCTGTCTACCAAATTATTATCCGTTTTTATTTATAAAATATTTCTTTTTTTTTTTCTTAGACACTCACTTTGGGCAATATTATTTTATTTCATAATTTTCGCGGTAAGTACTTCGTAATAACATGTAGTTACCGCCATTTGTTTTAGTATCGAATGTGTATAATTTATTCAAAATCATTTGTTTTTCGCCTAATTAGTAATAATTCATCTTTGCGAAGATTTCGTACGCGTTTGCAGAAAATACATTTGAATCGTTGTACCTACTCTTAATTGTCTTTGAACAATTCCAAGATGAATACACAACACGACTGAACACAACGTAAACTCGTCGAAACGGTTATTATTTTTAAGCCTAAGAAAAATAAATATGGCAATAAATATTCATTGGAGAAGATCACCGAACTTCATGAAGAAGCTGGCGACGCAGCTAAAAGGTATGGAAATTGAATAGGACTGTTGACCACACATTGAGGAAATGTGCTGCAAAGCTTTAAAAATGTTGGATTTTGTCCAGAGAGCCGCAAACTTAAGCTTTTAAAGCCTCTGAAAAGTCTCTACTGTTACCTGGTTCACTCAATTTTAGGATGTTCCTAATATCTGGAGAGGTAGTAAAAATACTTGATTTGTAAATGTCTTATAATGGAAATCATAAATGTGCTCTGGGGATAGGCTAGGGAAATTCAGATTCTTCAAAACCCTTCAGACATCCACAGAATTTGAAAAAAAAAAATTAAATCCTCAATTTCTGAACTTCCCTAACCCACTATTGCATTACTTGTCATTTACTCAAACGCATTTCTCCACTTAAAATTATACACATCATCATATCACATATTTGTAATAATTTTATGACAAATATTTTCACTTGTAGCTACTTAAAATTTTAGCTACCTACACATACAAATGAATCTATAAAGCCAGAGTTGTGTAACATGTACTTTATATGGTATTTGCACCTTTTGCTGCGCCTCTCAGCTTATGGAGTCAGTTCCTAATCGCAATATGTAACACAATTTTACCTTATATTTTCACATTGCATTTGCATTGTTAATGGTAACATAGTTTAGCTTAAGTCATTACTAAAAGATAGTTTTACCTTCATATTCTATGATCAAGAACCGAACATCCATATTACTAAAATCAAAGGAAAATAATAGAATAACACTTAACGAAAAATAATTAAGAGTTGTACATTTTTAGTCTCTCAGTGAACATGCTTATTTTATGGATAATTTAATTTGAAAATAATTATAATTCTTGTTCTTAAATTTAAAAATTTGTTTTGCTTTAATTGTATGTAATCAAAAAACTAACAAATAAAAACAACGTTTATGTTTTCCAAAAATCTAAGGAATCAGTTGTGTACACAAAAAGAAAACTATTAAACAACATTGATGGAAGTATAAAAAAGCCAGTTAAGTCTAAAAAAGTAGGTGCAGTATAAAATAATTATTTTTGACTTAACAACAAGTAAATGAAATAGTTGTGTAAAATAAATACACGTCCTAATATTAGTTATATTATATTATTGTTTCAATTTTGTTGGTAGCCAACGGATATAGTGAAAATTAAAAAAAAATGTTCATTGAACTTGCTAAGTTATTAGCAAGTATTGTGTCAGCTTGATGAATAAATTCAAGTTAGATTAATCCTCGCCGTCATTGTTCTTTGTTAATAAAAAATAATAATACCAAATTTTTCTAAAAAAATGATAGTAATAAGATATGTATTATTGAACTAAAAATTAAGTTTCTTAATATGTTAATAGAACGTTATCTCTTTTGGTTTTTTGTTTTGGCGGAAATCAAATAAAAATTAGAAGTTCATGATCATGATCTATATGTATATAGATTATTACATATGTATTTATTACACAGTAAAGTCCAACGTTGATTAATCATGAAAGTATTTTAAAAAAATGGCGTTTAACTGAATTTTTATTCGAATCCGTTGGTTTTTAAATTAAAAAAAAAAGTATATATTTTTTTTCTCAAATATATTCATTGTACAAGACTATAGTATGATTAGGTAGGAGTATTTCCTTATCTTCTAGGAAAAGGGAATTGAATTGGAGTTTATTTTTTACTAAAGATATTACAATGATGTATTTTTTTTGTGTGTGCCTGTTCTGCTCTGTAACTTCAGAACGTCTGGACCGTTACTGCTCGAGTAGTCCATCAATCGATAAAACACATCTTCTTCTATCTGTAATCTGGTGTTGGTACTTTAACGAGAGGAGGAGGTGGCAAAGTTGAATAAGTTCACTCAATTTTTGTACATTTTCGAACAGGGTGAATACGAACGCGTTTATTATTATTGAAAATAACCGACTTTGCTTTATTGAACTGTACAGTGCACTAATAATGATTAAAGACATTCGTCTTGAAAAGATTCATTTGTGTAAAATGTATATATTTTCTTTTAAAAAATTAGACCGTTTCGCTCTTCGAAGGTTAAGTAAGCTAGTAGCAAGTGTAAGACAGTTGTTTCAGTCGGTTTAATGACTCGGGGGCGTTTTACCCGAAGCGCTCTAAAAATATGATTAGGGCTGAAAGTTTATTTTAATGGTTATACCTGCTACCTACAGCTCGCCGGCCGTAGTATTTATTACTGTATACCTTTTGGAAAAATGTATAAATTTGCATAAATTAATTTCGTTCGCTTCGTGCCGATGTATAAATTATTATATGAAATATTAGAGTTTTCGGTGTAATTAAAAACTATCGCGAATTTTCCACCGTTGTACATATTTTATCGTGTACAATGACAAAAAAAGGATAAGTCATTTTTTTTGGTTGTTGTTAGCAAAACAAAAATCTATACCGCGAAGAAAGTGTTAATCTACTGCTTTGAAACAGTAATAATATGTATGTATAATCAGAGTGACAAACGGTTTAAATATTTTTTTTTGGTTAACAAATAAACATTTATACTTAGGCACGGTACGTTTCTCATTTGAACTTTTTTTTTTTATTATTAGTAAAATATACAACCTGTACAGTTAAAAAATAGTACAATAAGCGTAATATGCGGTATTACAATAATTTATTAGCTGTGTATGGGCTTGTTTAAAGATACCGTCCAATGATGGAACTCCAATGGCTGGAAGGGTGGTGTTAGTATTATTGGTGAACAGGACCGTACACCACTTGCTTATGATATTGTAATAATATTAGCATATTATAAAAACCGTCTAAAAAAATTGCAGTTGCACGTCGATGGAGAATAATATGTCTAATTGTATGGTATTGTGGCTTGATGCGTTTGGACGTGAAAACCATTAGATTTGATTTCCCAGAGGCAGCAGTGGTCTGTCCCAAGTCCGGTAAATGGCAATCACTTGGGAAACGCTATTATTAGAGTAAAGGTAGAATTGAACGGCGTGTAAACAAAAGATGTAACAAATTTTTCGAGATACGTTTAGTAAATATAATTAGCTAGAAATATATGTGGCTTTTTGCTCGTATACATGGAAATTGTTTTTGGAGCAATGTCCCAAATTCTGGCGAAAATGGAGTTAGTGTAAATCAAGCGAAGAGGGCTTTATTTAAAGGCGGTGGTACAGCCGAGAAGCGGTCATAAATAAAGACATGCAAACGTCGTATGAAGTGAATAAAGAAATTGCGACGCGGATAGCGGGATTTGAGCGCGAGAGAGAGAGAGAGAGAGATAGAGAGGATTTGGCGGGGCCATGCCATTTGTATGGGGGATAAGGTGAATAAAAAGAAGAAGAAGAAGAAGAAAAATAGAAGATTGTCCAATTTAAAAAGGTTTACGCCATTCATTATTGTCGTGCGGCGAACAACCGAATATAAAAAAAAAAAAAAAGGCAAAATACGTTTTATTACTTGATGAAAAGTAACGCTTAAGTACACAATTATAGTTATTGATCATAATAATTTATTCGGACTGTTTGTGGCAAAACGCGAACGAGTGCTAAAGTTCCTTTGGCCAACACATTAAACATTTATGCGTTTCTTTGACCGTCTGAATATTTACTTACCCGCTAATAGGGTGATCGAGTTGTCTTCAGTGTGTCAAACGCGGACTATAATAATAATATTGTACACCCAAACCTGACAACAACCCTCGTATAAAGCACTACCAAAATAGTAACACTTAAGGTTGGATCGAAATCACCCGATAGAAAATTCAATCCTTAATTATTATGCGTTTCTCCAGTTTCGCCTAAACACTGTCAAGTAATAATTTATTTTATACTAAAATATCTACTAGCGTTGTGTTTATTATAATATCTATAATAATCCTATTAATATTTTAGTTAAAATTTGATTTTACACACTTGGAACTTAATTGATGGAAACGTAATAAATCAATGTTTCGACAAAGTGTCTAAGAAACAAGACACTATATTTATTGTCAACAAGAATTGACCACCGTTGATTCCATCTTAGGTTAGCAGGTACAATTTACCAATGTGAAGTTAACGTTTGTATGTATATATATATATATATATATTTGTTTAATTAAAAAAAAGCGAAAAACGTTGTGTGGGTAAATAAAGTTCTATACCTGAACGCTGTCTTCTAAATTAAAAAAAAAAGCCCAAAAGTAAACAATCCTACGGTTCTGACTTGTGTTGAATATTATAAGTAATCATTTTTAGCTTTAACTTGATATTTTGCGAAAAATCAGCGTTAAAACATATTTTTTATTGAATTAAAAACCAAGGTAAATCTCTTGCATGATTATAAAAACAATATTGTTTTTTTTTTCGCCTTTGTTTGATATTTATGTTATAACCAACTACACATTTGCACAGAATGGTTTTATTTTTTGTAGAATAATTTTATCACTTCCAGTCATAATAATAGTTCTCGCAGTCCTGTGAAAGTTTCAACCCCACTGGCTTTTTTTTTTTTAACATTACTGTTGTATTTTATTAAAGAACAAATCTTAATTAAAAAAAAAAATCCAATTTTGCCTCTAACTTTCTCAAATGAAAAAAAAACTTTGCAATTAAAGTTGACTGCATAGAAAATTGATGAATTTCACGTTTCGTATAAATGTTTTAGTTAATTAAGGATTTTTTTAATAAACTAAAGAATAAATATTTAAGTATTCTTTGAGTTCCTTATGAAGTGTTGTGCGATCCGAAATTACTATTTTTTATATTATTGATAATTTTCTTAGAAATTTCGATTTAATATTTATTTGTATTTTGTTTTAAAAAAGGTATTTTAAACATTGATCGAGTTTTTTGAGTTTGATATTTTCTTAATGAACATATTGTTAAAATAAAATGTAATTTGTGTGTGTTAATTTAACTATTTATTTATTAAAACTAAAAATGTATTACAATTTTTAAATAAAAACTAGAGTAATACATTAATGACCTAATTAAAAAATAATAATATTATACAATTTTTGAACAATTTCTTAGGAGGTGAAAAAATTTAACTTAAAGTGTGTTCTCGAATAATGAAATTCAATATTAACTTATCTACTTGACCGTTTTTTTTTGTAAATAAAACCATTAAAAAAAAATAGTTTGTAAGTATAAGTATGTTTATACAAACGAATAATATTTATGTTCTTATAACAAAAAATTGACTTACCTTAATTACAAATTATTTTGACAAATACTTAAATTGTACAATATTATTTAATAAAACCAAACATTATTCGAGGCACTAAATAAAAAATGTATTTCAGGTTAAAAATGTTCAGGTTTTCAGAGGAACATTAATTACCTAGCCACAGTCACCGTTATGTTGCAGTGTGGCCAATATTTGAGTTTGCGCCTTCACACTGGCATCACTGCAGCGGATCCACTACAAACATATTATTATATTAAGACAATTCAGCTGTACAACGTCAAAACACAGTATCAGCTGTATTTACCATAATTTTACAGGAGAACCATTTTTGTAAAATCATTCAGTCCTTCGCCAATGTGACTGTGTTACTTTACTGTTGTGCGATAACTCCTGAAATAATTGCGTGCGTTCCAAAGAGGATATTATAGACATATATGCACCATATTTTAGTACCTAAAACTGTATAAAAAAAAAATTAAATTTTGGGTCCTGTGACGTTGTACAGCAGCTGAATTACAGTGACATAATTTCAGAAATCTTTAATTCCAAAAAAAAAAACCTTGGTCACACTGGTCGACGTTTTGTCGTGCCGTTAAATCGGACATATTACATATTATTATTATATTTAGTCGTGTGAATACTATAAAATTAATAATAGTAAAATAATAATGGCCGATTACAGATGAACCGACTGTGTGTGTGTGTGTGTGAAGTTTATGCCTCTTACTTTTGTCGTAACAGTTACCCATCGGGTTGTTATGTCTCGAAGACGATATAATAATAATAATATTTATGCATGTGCGTTTTTCACCGTAGTAAAATATAATTAACAAACCGATGGATGGACACGAGCAGGTATTTTTTTTAATATTTTTTCCAATAAAAGCAATAATAATATACCTCTATATATCTAATATTATGTACTCTTGTCACGTGAATTTCGCAGTGTCGAAATCCGTATGGATTTACTTATTATTAATACGGCCAACTGATATAAACTAGGCTCTTACATATTATAATTATTATATTTATTGGCTTTATTATTGTGCATCTCGGCCAGAGTCGTGCAAATTCTTAAACTCTTACCGTTACTCGGATAAAACGTTATTGCAATCAATTATGTGGTACTCGGATAAACGGTGTTGTGTGTTAAAAATAACTAGTTTTGGTAAAATAAAATTGAAACTTTGAGAAAAATACTTGTATTTTGAACAACTGTTACGATAAACTTAAAAACGTGTAACTAATTATTGTATAAAATATTTTTACACGGGAGAAAAAAATCAATTCATCCCTTACAGTATTATATTTAACCCCATTTTCGCAATTTTTCGACTTTTGAACCTTTTGTCCATCATTTATTCGAACGAAATTAGTTTTTTCCTATACACACTGGTTTCTCATATATATATATTTTTTAAATATATTATAATATATTTATATTGTATTTATACAAAATAAAGTTTTAAAATAACAATACTTTGGCATAAGCGCTTGGAAACTCTTTAAATAACATGTTAACAAAATTATTCGATTTAAAGAATTTGAAATGATTAAAATTTTTCGAATAAAAATATTACGTTATTCGTATTATTATGCTGGGAATTATTCGAATAGCTTTTACTTGAGTAATGTGTTGTCTAGATGATGATTATTTAGATAAAGTTTTATGACTCTGATCTCATTCTAAAAAAATGTGGGCGATTTTTCAATTGGAGAATGCGTGGGAAAAAATGTATTTTGCATAATATATTAGAGCATATTACTTTTGGATATGAGAAAATATTATTATTCCTATTTTGCATACTTTAGAATATAATATGTATTGCATACTTGTCTAGGAGAAATCTATATAAGTTCATTTCTCGGGCTTATATTAACATGTTTTTTCTTTTCTGTTTGTTATCAAAAAACATTTTTTTTTCATGTTAAATTAAAAAAAAAACCATACACAAATGTTCCAAAACTTATTTCTAATTAAATCAATCGACCCCTTGGAAACTGTGTTCCTTTAGTTGTGATTGTATTTTCCCATAGATATCTAATAATATCTATAACCTTATACTACTATAGTCCGTAACCATGTTTTCAACTAAATCTGTTATCAATTACCAATTTAGCAATGACTATAAGTACAAACTATCAATATCAATATATATGATAAAATATACAGGGGAATATGGGGTACAGATTGGGGTAGTCGGTAGATTTGAATTCCATTCATAAATTAATTATTTTCTAAGTGATATGTAAAACTATGGTTGGAAAACAGTTTTGTGTAAGAACCAAAACAAAATCAATAAAATATAAAATGTTTGTTACTAAGTTGAGCGTTAAATTTTAAGAAAAATTAGTTAAAAATCATCAAATACACCTTATTCAGTATTATATTTGCTATAAATAAAGAAGGTGGGAGGTACCCCGTGGAATATTCATAATTCTATCTTTGCTCTTCATGCAAAAAGATAATTTTATATAAAATTTGCCATGAAAAAAAATAATTAAGAAAAACAACATGATATGATCTTCATTTACAAATCTACTCCAGTCTTCCCATGCTAATAATTGGCTTCATTCAGAACGGTAAGGGGGGGGGGGGGTTTGAAAAATGTATTGATCGGAGAATTCGTTGAAAAAATATTATTTTCCGTCTTAGAGCATAATATTATCTGGGAGATAAGAAATTATTTTCAGGCATTTTTTATGAGCATGTTTATCCGTTTTTTTTTTTAATGATGGACTATTAAAGAGAATATATTAACAATATTCGTTTGTGCATGTTAAAGTCAAACTCTGAACTTTTAAAAACCTAAATCAATCAGCTTTCTTAATTTGCTAGTCTTGTATTTTGGCTTCGGTGCGACCAAAGACGGAAATAGGACACGAAATAGACTTCCAAAATGTTTTATTTTTTTTCCCCCATATAAAGGCGTTATTGAGTAAGCCGCAAGCGTAGGAGGCGATTTCATTATAAAATCTCGATGGGATACATCCCTGTGGCCGGCGGTGTGCAAGGCATATAAGTTTAACTTGAAATGCTATTTCCAGAACATAATAGGTAATCCGTCGGTACCATGTTACCTATCGTTATTAGAATGTGAGAAAGGATCCGGCTGGAGAATCCTACGGTTCCTACGGCCAATCCCAAAGGCTGGCAAAACAAATTCGATTAGACCAGGTTTTAGATTGGCTCGGGTTGGACGGTAAATTATTTTGATAATTTAATTTTAGTCCGGTGTAGAATAACATTTTGCGTTGTGAGAGAAAAGTCATTTTCGGCGCAGGGCACATACGGGATACGGCACAGCCGTTCCCCGAGGGCGGTAAAGCTCAATTGAAATAAGAATTTTAACGAATTTATCCTTCTGCCGGACTACTTGTAGGTAGGTAGGTGTTGGGTGTCAATGATTGGGTTCACAGAGCTATGATACAGCTGTGGTATACTTATTTAAAAACCCACCCCGTGTCTGTCTGGTAAGGTCGGCGGACGAGTAGGGCTTGTGTAAAAACAGAATTGTGTTAATAATTAAAAAAAAAACTGCACCAGAAAATGTGTAATTTATTTCTTGTAACACAATTACTGGGCCTCGCTGAGAAAAACAGCTCATGTCGACGCTGTGAACTATTCTTTTGAAAGTACTAACAAAGTGACTGTTTTTTTTTTTTTTTTTTTTAATAAAACTTGTACACGGTAAAAGTTCCACGGCGTCGTCATTAAATGTTTATGAACAGCGACTTTTATCGAGTAAAATAAACGATGAAAGTTAACGGCTCAAATCGATCGGGATGATCATCGTTAATATTTTTTTAGCAGCGACGCTATTGTAGCAACTTCTTACATCACAACTTTTATCTAGTTGGTACTTTGTGTGGGTGATAAAAGTTGACAAAAATTCACTTCTTCGCCAATAAAATTTGAAAAAAAAAAACCATACTAGTTTTAGAGTTGCAACTTTTACCGGCTACGACTTTGCCAAAAAATAGGTCGGATAGACTTGAAATTCATAAGAAATATTTATTTTGTATGTCCCTAAACGTCGATAGTCTCAAATTTAAATCAAACCCATTTCCCACCCTCTACCTCCCAAGTATCAGTTTTAACTCTGCACCTGATTTTAGTACTTTCTTACTGTGCTGGTATGCACTGTGTGCTTGGTTTGAACTGTACCTATGTGATCTATTATCAATTTTTTTTTCAATCAAGTGCTATTATTTTGTGTATAAAACAGCTGTTAAAAAAAAAACCATCCTTTTGTGCAGTGACGCGGTAAAAAGTTCAAGATAATATTATATAATTATTGAGTATTTTTAAGACAACTATTGTATAATAAAAACAGTGTACTAAAACAGTATTATGTAGACTTGATAATATGAATTTGTCTAGTCTACGAAATTCCAAAAACCGGTTTAAAATTCGTTTGCCAATAGTAACATATTATTATGAATAAACCGAAATGAAGAAGCACATTAATATAATATTCTTGTCCATAATGTAATGTATTATTATTATTCGTACAGGTGTATGCAATCTGTTGTTATCAATTTGGACTTTGGCCGAACATGGACGTACATAGCATAGCATAATATTCTAATCTAGCAGTTGATAAGTGTTGTGAAAAAAGGAAGGTAACATCTTACCATACACGAGTGCTTCTGACACACAAGTAGTGTATGTATATTTTTTGTACGAATTGACTAAAAAAAACCATTTTGTTTGTAGTTTCTAAAAAATTAAAACACAAAAAAATAAAAATAAATATGTATAGTAGAATTTTAAAGAAGTCAGGTTTGTTAAGAGAAAAATGTATGAAAAGAAACTAACCAAACTGTGTACACAATAATATTGTTATAATAACATAGATTATAATGAGATGGGGTTTATGCGTTGATAACGAATTCTGCGGGATTTAATTGAGTTTACTTAAGGTAAATTATTACAAAATTATAATGACGTTCTTTCAATATCTATGCTAATGTGGTTTTGAAAATGTATTTATATAACAAATGAGTCAGCGAAAGAGAGATGGAGAAAGAGCATTTTATTAAAATGATTAGAGGTATACCTACTGTTTAAAGATAATATCTTAGTTATTAATGATACATTGAAATGTCGATTATTATTATAAAAAATTAAAATTACTCATTTTTTTTAATTCCTCGATTATTTTGATTAAATCCTATTTGTGTGTAGTAATACTTTAGTATTATTAAAGATGTTGAATATGTTATTTAGCATGTGATTCTTTAACAAAAAAAAAATAAATAAATACCGAAAGGTATTACTCGAGAAAAAAGTCTTAAGATCTATTAACAAGATTTACTCGGGTTTTATTTGGGTACATTTATTTTGCAAAACGGTTTACAGCTAATTCGTTTAGTAAAGTGCTGTTAGACAAGAGATAAAAAAATGAAAAAAAAGCTTTCCAATAATAATATTGAAAAATTATTTCGTTTTGACTTGGTAATATGTATTTTGTACACAACATCACAATAATAATATTATTATATTAAATCTCTTGTGCGCACCGTTTGTTAACTTTTTTATTTATTTTTCGTTAGTTTTTTTTGCTTTTATCTCCACAGTGCACAAGTGAAGGCTCAGCGATTTGTGTGATAGCTCTGCTCGTTGGAGGTTATATTTTGCCCAAAGAAATACATATTTTCTTTTTTAGTATAATATTATTGCAATTTCTCTCTCTCTCGAAAAGAATAATAAAATAAATGACTAGGTACATCGATTATTATTCCTAATCTTCCCAATTTAAAATGCATATATATATATATATATATATTTACACATTATTGTCACCTGTTTAAAAATGAGATAATAGCATACACTTAACAGAACTTTGGATTTACTCGTTCCAAACTAAACGTTATTTAATGGAACAAATGAACAAGTACAACCAGAATATATATAATTTACCAAAGAACTTTTTGATAAGAGTTCTGTTAATATAAGTACTTGCCAAAACCATAGGTGCGATTTCAATAAAGAATTTGAGAATGCTTAAGCTCTTCATTTCTGAGGTATTTAAATTTGAATTTGAATTAATGAGGTTAATACTTTTTTTTTTTTGAGCAAGGAAGTTGTAAAACAATTTACAGGTATTTTACAAATAAGAGTTATTCGCTTTGCTTGTTCTGTAAGTGTGTCAATAACTTTGTTTATGTTAATATTAAAATTGTCATTTATTTTTCTATTTATATAATATATTGGGAAATCTGCAAGTCTGTCCAGACTTGCTTAAGACTCATTCAAAAACTATGGGCCAAATATTTATTTTTCTTAAAGCAGAAAACGAACGTTGAAAAGATGCAAAACTAATGGGAAGTGTGAAAGGCCATTTGCAATTGATAAATAATAATAATACTGTTAACAACGCTGCAAAAAAATTTAAAAAAAAAAGTCCTGGCCAAAAAGTTCTGAAGTAAACTTTCTCAAAAGAAGTATACATACAATAATAAAAAGTCTAATAAAATAGTAAGTCCTTGCATAAACTGTTTCAAACAAAAGTATAAGTTAGAACAAGAATGTTTTCAAAATAAAAGTACACAGTTATTTTAAAACCCTAAGCAAAAAAAATGTACAAAAAGATTATCAACCAAGTGTTTGGTCTGCTTGAATTTAAATTGGCCGTTTAAGTTATTTTCCAAGCTTTTTCACGAAAATTGTCGCCGAATTCCTGTAATTATATGAAAAATCACGTGAACATACAAAAATACAGCCCGCAACTATTAGGACTTTTTATTATTATAATTATTATATTCTTACACTAGTGTTATGATAATATATGTATTTTTAATTTATACGCCTCGTATTCGGTGTAATAATATGTTTAATTATACACCTTAGGTTGTTTTTTTTTTGTATTTAATTATACCTTACGGGTTTGTTGGACTTCTGTTTTCTAGTCCTCGACGCCCACGACCTCGGCTTTGACTGTACATCTTAATTGGCGCATAAAGATAGATAAATCATTTTATTTAGCAATTAATGACATTTACAAAAAAAAAAAAGGATTACATATTATATTGATATTGCACTGGATAGAATCCTTGTTTTGATGGAAGAGAGTCTCTAAAAATTAAAATAATAATAATCTTACTAATGAGCAGCACAATATAGTACATAGGACATAGTACATGTTTCTACAAATTATTCATCAATGATTAGAGAAAAGAGAGAAAAAATAATAATAATAATAACGCCATTAATTGCTATTGTAATGTCTTGAGGTGTTTATTTTGGGATTTATGAGATTTTCAGATCTTGTGTTGTATGGTTATAAATAGCTGTTATTAATAATAGTTATTTTGTACAAATTAATACAATTTTGTTTATAATATAATTTTTTTTATGGATATGAAGTTTAGTTTCTGAGTATAATTGGTTTATGTTCTTATAGTATTTGAAAACATTTAAAAATATAGTTTAATTATTATATTTTAATGTTAAGGTGTTGTTTGAGAACTATGTAATTATTTTTTTGAAGAGTTTACTGCTTTTTTGTATTACCGAGTACCAAGTGTCTCCGGTCACAATTAGTTCTGTATCATTTGTACTATATATATATATATATATGTATAGTTCAAAGACACATAATGTTTAGGTGTAGTTTTGGAATGGAGTAGCTAAAAATTAGACCTAAGGTAGGCCTGGCGTGAACCTGTATTACCTAACCGACTGATTTTCCAAAAATCTTGTCAATATCACAATTTAATTAAGGGCAATGAAAGCCTGACTACTGAAGATGGTCCAATTTCCACTCTGTAAAGCGGGATGAGTCCTTTGGCTACAAGTCATGTCAGAAAGGGATTTTTTGAAATTTTCTTTTTATGCAAAAAAGATGTTTTTTACTATCAAACAGTTTTAAAATTAAATTCACATTAACTGATTCTTGAAAATGAAAATCTGTTTGCTATACACAACCTTGTCTTTTTCAAAGTAAACGAAACATTTATTTTTAAAATCGACTACTACAATAACCTTAAGAAAAAGATCTAAGGACTTTTATATTTAAATTGGTTGCTCGCTCTTAAATGTTGCCCAAAAAAAAAACCTTTTACAAACTGCCCTTTTCTAACTTATTAAAAAAAAAAGAAACCAAAAAACATGCTTAAGTAGACAACATAATAAATCTACATATACCTACATACAACTTAACATATAAATATATAATATACTTGCCAATATTCACTTATTGTGATTGTTGTCAACATCAGAAGTCATTGTAATACTATTTTTTTCATGAAATTTTCCTAATCGACACTGGTGGAAATAAGTAGAAGATTATTTGAAAAATTAATAGAACCGCATTACACATACCTACGTTCAATGTTGGCACTTAAGGCTCTAAAAAATAAAATAATTAGAATTTTATACAATTATTTTTATAACATACATATGATGGCTTAGTGCATACTTGTTATAAGTTCACTTGTTGATAGAAAATTTAATAGATGGAAAATTGAATGAGCTTTTTGTTTTTATAAAAGTTCTTAAAATCTCAAATTTACAATATTTGTCGCGGTATTTACATGTTTTACAATGAAAACGTTTCAAAACAATCTTATTAAAAAAATGTAATATTCTCTCCTGAACGATATCAACATTGGGTGTGTGGTTTTTTTTTTGTTCAGCTCGTTTTAGATGTTAATTTTTTTTATGATATTTCCGTTGTTGAAATTTAACCCAAACAGAAGATCTATGCCGACATCTAGCGGGGCAAAGGAAATCCGTTTCCGATGGACGACGCCATCTGTTGATTCGGGCAAGAGGTTTTGTGTGTATGTTGAGTTGCCTACCGTTAGCCCCTTGGATGAGTACAAATTAAATGTATACAATAATGGTATAATTTATTATATTATTGTCTTTTTCTGCTGTGCGAGGAACATTCGAGTTATAGGTGTCGTGAAAAGTGTTAAAAATAGTTATAAAAAAAAATTGTTAAACAAAGTGTTGCCGGTAAAAGTATTCAGACATTTATTTCTCATACTTAAATAAGATATTTTTAAGTATTAAATTGCATAAAAACGTACCATTTTCCACCAAAAGTTAATTTTTGTTTAAGTGGAAATAGTACGTTTTGACTGTAATTTGTCTGTAACTACTTTGTTACTAAATTTGTCAGTTTTACTTTACTTTACTTTACTTTCAACTAAATTAAAATAAAAACACATTTTTTATTAAAATGTATTGTGGAAAAAATGTAGTAAATGTATATTATAAATTATTTAGTGTCTACTAATTGAATTTCTCTTTATTTCTTTGAACTTAGTAAAATAAAATATGTACTCAAAATGAACTTGACAGTACTAGTCTTTTGTGTAATAAGGTATAAATATGAACCTTATCACACATAACAAGCTGTTTTTTTGGAAATTAAAAGATCAATAAAGATTATTTTGGTCATTTTCGACGATATTTTTTAACCAGAATTATTTTCGTTTAATACTTTTCTCATAATATTATTGTGTATAATAATTTTCAAAATATATATGCTAGACAAAAATAGTTGTAGGCTAATCATATACATATTATGTGCAGTATAAGTTTGCCCATTTGAAATCTAGTCTTTGTGAATTCCTATTTGGGTATAATTCTGATTTCACAAAAAAATAATGAAAGTATGCCAAGTCATAAAAAAATAGCTTTAAACGTATTACGTTTGTTAACGATTTCGTTTATATATTTAAATATATTATATAATAATAATTATTATTATATTATGTTTTTTATTACACACAAATATTTTCCGCATTGGCATGATCACCTCACTGTTTAAGATGATTTTTACAGTAAGAATGTACTAAAAATGATTATTTACTCAAGGCTACGGTACGGACATTGGATTTGTTTTTTTTTTCTAATGCTTTCGAGAAATACTTGGCCGGCGAAAATTCAAAATCCGCAAACCTTTTTTTGGACGGGATGGATCACGTTGTTTGTCTGTCACGAATTAACGCGCAATATGTTAGGGCCTTCGGCCGTTTCTTTCGGTAGGAAACCCTCGAAAGATTGTGCGCCCATCCATTTCTTCTGTAAAAAACAAAGCAGTCGTGTTTACAATATTATTAGTATAGCTGTTGGTCGAACGCACACAGAAATGTAATATAATATAATACGATTAGCCAATTAGTTAAATTATTAACCGGTAAATTAATCGACAAGGTCGAAATGTATTAAAAAAACACTTTTTTCATACTCCCACCTAACCTAAACCTAGCCAAACCTCACCTTTTATTGATTTGAATCTAACTAATAAAACTGTCTCTTATCAGAAACCATGCCTTATCACTAGTCACAGATTAGACAAAACCAGATGCCGGGCCAGTGTTACCAAAACACGAAAAAAAAAACAATCCTTTTGTTGTACAACGTGGTTGACAATTTTTTTATCAATCATCTGTAATGTTATCACTATCGACAATAGTTAATCACTAACAATTTCTTATCAGTTATTATTGTAATATTATAGTGTGTACAATATTTTCGGCATTAAAATGTTTGGCCCCAACGCATTAAGAGTAAACCAATTATTTAAAAATCGTTATTCGAAATTCTATTGTCTTACAATAAAGTGCACTATTATGTGGTTTGTATCTAATCTGTGATGCACACAAGCGTACCCAGAGTCGGCGCACGCCCCGCGTGGGTCGAAAAGCTTAAAAAAGAAGAAGATATTCACAGGAGACATGTAAGTAGTTTGTCTGGGTAGCGGACAGACACAACTTAACTTAACTGACCTTTTCTTGATACTGGTCGACCGCTTGTTTGCAACAGTCCAAAATGTAACTAGGATTGATACCGTCTTCGGCGCCGTCTTTGCGCGATTCTTTTTTTTTAAACTCGTAAGCCCACGACTTGACCATCTTCTCGATTTCGTGCAAAGGCATGTTCTCGGTGATTTTCACCACTTGTCCGTGCAGTTTTTCCAAGTCCGACCGGTACTTGTCGTCGCAGCCGTTCAGGTACATGCCGCTGTAGTGCTTGATCATGGTCTGCCTGAGTTCCCGGTCGGGGAAAGGCACGGCCACGAAATCGTTCATCCGGTCCACGACGGACGCTTCCAGCAGGTTGTTCGCGGTCAACAGCAACATTAAACTAAAATAACAATAATAATAATGAAAACAAAATTCCACGAATTCATTACCCAACAATAGCCCTTCTTCCTGTCCAAGAAAAATAGCAACCTTCGATTGAATTTCTGCGAGGGCTGCAATCCCCCCAGTCCCTCCTCCCCTGACCCCTGAGCCATTGTTATCAGTAATAGAGATAATAAATAGCCGTTGATAAATGTAAACTAATCAAATAGGTTGTACTCTTTTTTTTCTTCTTCTAAATTGTTATTATGTTAATTATTTATTCACGCACCTGTATTATTATTTTTTAATTTGTCTGGAAATATCAAAAACAGCTTTTCAACACTTAGGTCTAGTTTTATATTATATTTACATGTATAAACACTTATACATCACAGGTTGGAAACATAACCCGTCCGGGCGGTACTTATATAAAAATCGGTTTCTAAACGAATCCAACGGCTGTGTATAATAAATGATAATATTGTTGCAATAAAATTAGAAGAAAAATAGAGGTCAATTAAAACTCTAATGGTCGGTCGATGTTGGTAATTCTAGCAAAGATACTTTAGCAGAAATCCAGTTTTTTGAGTTTTTTAGTTGTACATAAATTCAATAAAAATTAATATTTTTGCGGGTAAATTGAAAACATTGGCTGTGCTTATATAAAAAAAAAACCACTAAGTTTTTTCGACAACTCTGCAAAAAAATGTTTTATCAATTTGTAAAATCCGAGCAAAATTTGTCGAGTACAATATAAGTATTAAACAATTTTAAATTTAATATTATAACTTAAAAAGATACCGTTCGCCATAAAAATGAAAAAATTTAATAATTCAATTAATTTATTTTTGATAAATTTATTGGCTTATTTGTTTTATGTCAATAATAGTTTTTAAAAAGAAATTTCAAATTTGTGTAATCAAATAGAACTTAGAAATGTAAATTTTTTTTTTTTAAATTAATTATTTTATAAATTTAAATTTATAGATTTATACTTAGATGCCAGACTGGAATATTTTTTTATTTTAAATTTTATAGTTATACTCATACAGCCAAACTTGTTTGTTATTATATATTAATTTTATCTTATTTTATAATAATCATTACAATGTTTTTAACTGTTTTAAAATAATATTTTGTCAGAAAAATGAAAATCAATTATTAATAAAACAAACATCCCATTATAAACTCTTAACAAATATCAAAACGATTATATAATGTTTAGAAAACATTTGTAAGCCATTTGTGTTGTTAAATATGTATATTTACAATATTAAATTGTATTTAAGAAAAAAAATTATAATTATTTAAAAAAAACATAACAATTAATAAACAATTTATAATTAAAAGTATATTTTATTTATTTAAAAAGTAGAGATTTATTTTTAGATAAAAAATGGCAAACATTCATCATATTTATATGATGATTTATCATCAGTATTTATATTTAAGTGTATAATTTGTTGCATAAAGAATAATTATTAACACTGATCGCTTTATAGAAACATTTGCACAATGAAAGTGAAATGCTTTTAGCTGAATTTTTTCGCATTGTTAAGTTAATATTTTTTTTTGTTCATACACTTGTTTTACCAATATTTTTCATTTTTTATTTTTCAAGAAAGTGATGGATTAGTTCGAATCTACAATAACCGCTCGACCAGCAGACCGCTTTAAACCGATAATACGCCAAACTATCGACGTTATGCCATCCATCAGACAAGTGCAGTATGTATAAGATGGTTGAGAATTCTAAGAAAACCGAAATTCCTACATCACCCACCAGATGGACTGAACGGATAAGGTTATTCACCTTTGTCAGGAGGCTAAGTTTTGAAATGTTAAGATCTTGTCGGGGCAGGATAAGTCGCGGGTCTACAGGAATTATTCAAACTGAAAGTGATTTTCTTAAGATATCTTCAGTGACCGAATCACTTTCAAATAAACGCTTCGATGCGAATCTGTAAGATCCGGTAGAGAAACCTATCGAATAAAATCGTTGTACACCTAATGGCAATACTATGTTTTAAAATGTGCTTACAGTATTGGGGTGGATACGATTATAACCTATTCAGACATGAATTTTTTTTAAATAAATACAAATAATGTCCAAAAAGTAATAACAAAAATGCCAGTATAGTCGGGTCGGGGCATGTAAACCTCAATTAGATTGCATGAGGTCTGTTTTTAAGGAGTTTTGTATAAAATATATGTATATAATAAATAAAAATAATGTCAATAAAGTAAAAACAACAAAATTATAGTAGTCGGCATCTAAATCGCAGGACCTTCACTTTTACACTTTCTTACTGTGCTGGAACTGCTGGTGTACACTGCATTAGGTTTGGACTGTGCTTAGTTTGAACTATGTGTACTCGGTCTGGACTGTTTTTGGTTTATCGGCAGTGCCTACCGTGTCTAGAGAATATTCGATAAAAATTTGTGACTAATTGGACTGTTTTAAAAAAAAATGTACGGTGTGTGTATAATTTGTTTCAGTGTTTTTCTCGGGAAGGGATGAAATTAAAAAATCGTTTTCTCAATAAAGACGTGTCTTGCAGGTACGATTTCTTATCTACGGAGCTGCTACACGAAGAAACAGCTGCTGCTACACACACCGTTGTAAAAACAATATCTTCTCAGGTAGGTGGTTGGTACTCGTCGTTAAAGCTTTAAGTAATATTCGTTATCCGATAAAATCGAAACATTTTTATATCGATAAGGTTAAGGTTTATCGACTTGGTTAGGCTTGAGTTTTTTTTTCTTCTTATGAAAATCATGTCCGCGAGGAGAACACATCGGCGGCGGTCGTCAACGACTCGCTGCTGTAACGGCACTAAAGTAATCTCGCATTTTATATCTCGGACTAAATCTATAATACTTTCCAATTAATTAAAACACACACATACACACGCCGCAGCAGTAGATCTAGGCTGCTACGGGTTTTTCAGGCTGGTTTTATATCATATATTATATATATATATATATATAGTGTATAAAATATATAATAGTTCTCGTCTTGTGTAAGTCATAAAGTTTTACAACTCACTTGTACACACACACACACACACAAGATATGTGCGTAAGTACACTGTGTGTGCAAACCGTCGTGACTTTCGCGGTTGTGTAATTTCTTTTTTTATGTGTAATTTATTTATATACTTAATTTTTAATTGTTTTATATACCTTTCCGGTTGGCGGGCGGTGCTTCCTGTGAACACCGCGGCGGCCCCTCTGAGGTGTTTGTCCGCCTGTTTGCCCAAGAACTCTTCCGACTTTTCCACAACGAGCATCAGGGGTCTCTTGCGGCGCTTGTCGATCCACTGGAACAGCTTGAGAGTTTCCTCCGTCGCCTTATGCCCGTAAGACGACACGTCCTTGCCGTCGACCACGGCGTAGTCTAAACCGGAGTTCATGGCCAATATCTATAAGGGGAAAAATCAAAAAAACTCCAACTTACTGGACTTTACTTTACCACACCACCGTAGTCACCTGTCTTGGCGGTCGCACGCCCCACCCCGTCAAACGTTTTTCTCTATTTACAATATTGTATCTACTACTACTACTACTACTACTCTCTGCTGCATCGCCCCCTAAACCCCCCTTTAAGGTCCTCTAAGAAGATATGAATACAAAATCAACAAAACAAGTATCACGACAAAACAGAATAATATCGTAATTGATTAGGTGCAACTTTTCTTTTTCAAAACCAACTTAAAATTAGAACTACGCAAGTAATTTATGAATGAAATTCAAATCTTCTTCACTTTATAATATTATTGTTAATGTTCGATATTACATCAGATAAAACAATTATAATAAGTCAACGTTATAATGTATTATCTATATTAAAAAACTACCTGTGGGTTTTTTTATATTTGTTTTCTTCTTAGCCTCGTTCATACAACTGTTCCTTCCTATAACACTCTATAATTACCTCCCCACCCCTTCTAAACAGGTTATTGTAATAATATTAATAGTGATGATATTGTTCACACAACTACCAATATTACTAATGGGATAGCCTTCTGACGGTTTAATTTACTGAAAAAAAAAACAAAGAAGTGACTACTAAAAATAGTCACACAATTTTAATTGAAATATCTTAAATCGATTTCCATTGGGCTGAAAAATTGGTACAGAATTGAACCATCCCTAAGTAGGCCTAAGTAGTTGAAGGATTTTCTCAAATTTAAACCTTGCTATGTGTTTTGTATAACAAGATAATATCTGATATTAAAAAAAAAATCACTATAAATTATTCGTAGGATATTTCTTTTATAACCATCGTAAAGTTCTAATTTTTTTTTTTTTTTATACAAATAATTAGGTCGAAATAAAGTGCAAGTTATTTAATGATGTCTGAAAAAAAAATGTCCTTTATATAAATATAATATTTTATTATTATCAAAAAATAAAAATAAATCAGTAATTTAAACTTGTCTGTGATTAATTAACGTCCAAGGATCGATGTATAAAGCTAGTGGGAAAAAAAGGTTTAAAAAAGTAGTCACGATGACTGTTATTTGCATATTATTATTTTAAGCTGCTCTTTTTCTACTCGGTCATAATATGTAGATGACCTACTGGGTTGTGTTGAAACCAGTAATTGAGCCATAATAATAATTAGGTACTCGTCCAGTGTTCAGTATAGGTACATTGACATTCAAGACGTTCAACGTGTGATTAGTAGTGACAATTTTTCGTTGGTTTTTACTGGAAACCGAATAGAATTTAATGCGGCCCAGTACGTTTCGGCTTTCTCCGGATTTTTTTTTTTTAGGTTAAAGAGGTTGTTTTACGCTACCAAACATGGTCAATAATCGTTTTGCTTTCGGTTGAAACGAGAATGTTGTGTGTGAGTAGACTAATTAATTTATTAGAATATTAGATAGTGTACAACGAGTGGTTTTGGAGTTGTAGAGTAATGCCCGGGCAAGCGTCAACCCGGTTTGTCTTGTATCTTAGTTAAGACGATAGGTCTTAGAATATATTTTGTGAATGAGAGATACAAGAAATCATAGTAGGTAAACTCAGTTAAGAGTACCCACACCTATTATGTACGACGATAGCATAGTCTTGCTTATAATATGTTCTGGCCAAACGTTGTTTAGTAGTTTTACAATATCTGGCCTTAATCGATTCGCTGGCAACATTTATCAATATTTAACATTTCTCATAAATCAATTTCCGCGGTTCGCCTACTTAACAAATTCATATCCTAATATATCCTGCGACTTGATGTATCCGCATGAAGTGTGGATACTCTTGACTTTATTTTGATAACACAATCCCTCCACGATGGCGTCAGCACTAAGTGTCACACTTACCATGTCACAAAATGTAATTAACTTAAAATGGGGTTGTTTGTATGTGTTTGTTGTTGTCGTGTGTGAAATTAAGTGTTTTAGATACTTTGTACCCTTCGCCACCGCACCTAACACCTATAAGTGATTTTGTAATTTGCAATTATAGCGTTGGAAAACGCTAAAAATGAAAATGAAAATGTACACTCAAGAGTTGTGTACCTACTTTGGCAAACGACGATTTTCCATTTCCCGGCGGTCCGTACACCAAGACGTTTTTGAACGGTATCTTCGGATTTTTGGCGGCCGACTGCGCGTACTGCGTTATCGTCCTAAGTAGCAACGGATGCGTTTTCTTACAAAAAATAACTTTTACATTAAAAACCCATCTCTCTTACGAGCATTTCGTCCGAGTCTTTTCGGTCCACACGAACCGGTCCAAAGCGGTTTTCGACCGATTCCGCTTGTTCGCGTTGTTGGCCGTCACAATGGGTTTGCTCAGCCATTGGTAAACGGACGTGACCGATGTCTCTTTGACTATCGAAGGTATTGCTGCACATGCACAACGTATTACACAGTGTCATTAACGTGGTACAGACCTGCGAGGAGGCCGTAGACCTACCTACCGACAAGGGAGAACTTGAGCGGGCTCAAAGGCTCTCGGCAGGGTTGGGCATTATTTAGTTAATATATATTATTTTATTTTAATGAAAGTCGATTGTTCATAACCGGTCGAATGACGAATTGAATTAACTGTAAATTTGTCAATCGTGATTAACATTTTTTAACCGTGTTTGCTTTTTATGTAATACTCGTTCGATTAGGATAGTTTAATTCGTTCGTATTAATCAAGTAGTTTTATGACGCCAACAAATATTTTTCACAGTTTTTTTTTTATACATATTTTGTACATATTCCTCGAGTTTAAGTGCATAAAAAAAAAATATTTCTCAAATCAATAATTACTTTATTCGTGTGTACCAACAAAAAGGTTAAATTTTCAATCATGATTAATTTAACTATTACCCATGATTAATATAGTAGTAAGTAGTAACCGTTGTTATTCGTAGTTAATGTATCGTTTTTCTATGTTGTAATGCTCGTTTGATTAGGATAGTTTAATTAATTTGTATTAATCAAGTAGTTTTAGGGAAACAAAAAACACTCAGCATAAAAATGTCTTATTTTTAAATCTGTTATCACTGTCAATTATTTAAAACAAATTGCTGCTACAAACAAATATTTTACACACAGTTTTTTCAATATTTTTTTTTCAAACACATTTTATACAATATATTCCTTGAGTTTAAATAGATAATAAAAACGCTAGTTGCTCTTTATTTCCTTATTTAATCGTCTGCGAGAAATCATATTATATAAATGGAAACCTACAGTATGGCTACCTTTTCGACAGTGGTACAAATGTTTAAACGAGGAGGGGAGGGGGGAGGATAGGAATGTCCTGTTAAGAGCAGTAGCGACTTGTCACGCATCACAGACGTGTGTCTTACCCCATTTGTTATGCATGTACGTCTTGAGGCTTCGGACGGATTTGGTAGCCCCATAACCGGCCACGGCCAAAGAAGTAGCCGCCAAGCCCAAAATCACCGCCGTTTCTATTTGATTGACTTCGATTTGACCGTCGTTTAAGTTATAGCGAATCCTGAAATTTTGTCCTAGCTTTAATACAAGTCGAGTCGTCCAGCAAGTACTATTAGGGACAAAAATGTATATGCTTGAATAATTTATACCCATGTAAAAATCACACTTAAGTCTTGTCCATGTTCAGGTGAAAATATTATACTAAAAATTAGTTGGCTTTTCTATTTCATCGACAATATATATTTTATAAGTGATAATTATTTTTGTTTTATTGAATATTATTTATTTTATTTCAACATAACTATTATAGCTGTCGAGCCGTAATATTGTTCAATTAAGACTTATAACATTTTCTAAACAGAAATACAGTTTTACAAGGTAACTTTTAAAAGTCCAATATGTTTAATTTACCTATTGAAAACCAAATGATTTAATGCAAGTTATGCAACTTAAGGAAAATGCAAAAGTTTTTGCAAACCCTTACAATATATTATAATAATTAAAAGGTGTGAGTTTTTCCTGAATTACTATTTTTTATGGCCGTCATTTTTAATATATTTATGACCTATATAGACATAGTTAAATGATTACCTTGTATCAGCTAAGTACAAATCGTCAAACTGTTTTGATATAACATCTTAAATTTATTAAGGACATCAACATTCATCATTATGAAAATTACAAATTTTTTTTATTTGTCTATTTTTTACTGATGATTTTTCGAGTTCTTTAAAG
This sequence comes from Adelges cooleyi, assembly GCF_023614345.1. NCBI lineage: Eukaryota > Metazoa > Arthropoda > Insecta > Hemiptera > Adelgidae > Adelges > Adelges cooleyi. The sequence continues at coordinate 936,578 of NW_026096129.1, read as the reverse complement.
AAAACATTATAAAAGTTTACCAATAGATTTTAAACTTAAAGAATAAACAAGTTTTGTATTTTTATAATAACAGCAAACATAAATTTAACCTAAGAATTAGCGAGCTAACCTCAATTTTTTTTTTGTATGACTTATTATATAAATATAATTACTAATCTTGTGTATAATTTAAAAAGCTGTTCTTATTAGTAAATTTTCCAAAATATATGTTATTGCGAGATTGATATTTTTAGACTTGACGCAGAACTGTTATGAATTATTATTGAATCTCTTAGCATACAAATTTATCTAAAAAAATATTTTATTTCTGTATAACATTATAAATATGGTGTATACAATATTGTATACAACATGTGACATTTTCTGTTTCTAACTAAAATACAATAATTTAACTCAGAAATAACAATTAGCTCCCTCTGTTATATAAAATAATAGTATAATACATATTAAAATGCACACGCATATTACATTGGAGCAGAGGTTGATATACATATTTTATTAAACTACTAACACTTTGTTGAACTGGGCAAATTTAGAAATTTCAGTTTAGTCAATATCAAATATACCAAGTGCCGTGTCACATTCTAGTATAGTACTAAGTATTAACTATAGTATTAAAGTATTATTATTATTAGAGGGATGTGTAATTGTCAAATAGATATTAACAATTTGACTGCCAGAGCCAATTTAATAGGATATATTAATTAGTATCTACAGTGGGTAAAAAAAGTCTCCGTACACTGTTGTCAAATTTTTTCAAAAACATAAAATGATAATTTAAAAGTTGATTAACTTCATATTTTTAACACACTTTTATTCAGAAACATATTAATATTTGTTTTTAGAAAAATAGAGCATATATATTAATTAGTTTATTTTATACATGTATATATGTACAACAACTTTGGAAAATAACAGCAAAAAAGTCTCCGTACATTTATTGATGTGTATGAATAACAGATAAAAATAGTACCGGAATAGGGAAAACCCGTATGGACTGAGAGTTCTACATATCAACGAGCATGGTATTATTGTTTTTGTAGCCATTAAGAACAATAGACATACGCTTAGTCCGTTTTATTCAATTCATATTCGTAAATTAGTAGTTAAACTAAGAGAAGATGGTAATTCTCTCAGAAATATTGCACAAACAATAAATAAATCGCACTCGACTGTACAATATATTATAAACCGATACAACGAAACTGATTCTTTTGAAGATCGAAAACGTACTGGTCGTCCCCAAAAATTGAAATCACACCAAAAGAGGGCCATTCTAAGGACAATTGTGACGGAACCAAAAACCAGTGCACCTAAACTGGCTGGTATGATTGATACTGACTATAATGTGAAAGTTGTGCCTCAGACCATTCGTAATGTTATTAGAAACGCAGGATATAAAGGTTGTGTAGCTAGGAAAAAACCCTTTATCAGTCAAATAAATAAAAGGAAACGTTTAGATTTTGCGAAGGCACACATTCATAAGGGAAATGATTTTTGGAAATCTGTATTATTTAGTGACGAAAGCAAGTTTAATATTTTTGGTTCAGATGGGCGAGTTATGGTGTGGAGAAAACCTAATAAGCAGATGGATTGCAAAAATTTGTGCCCAACGGTAAAGCATGGCGGTAATGTACTAGTTTGGGGTTGTATGAGCGCTGCAGGTGTTGGTAATTTGGTATTTATCGATGGTATTATGGATCAACATGTTTATTTAAACATTTTGAGAAATAACTTACATGCAAGTGCTGAAAAACTAAATATTGGCAATTCGTTTATATTCCAACAAGATAACGACCCAAAACATACCGCGAAAAATGTTAAAGAATGGTTGTTATACCGAGTACCAAAACAACTTAACACACCTCCACAATCATCAGACATGAACCCTATAGAACATTTATGGGAGGAAATAGGTAGACGTCTTAAAAATTACCAAACTCGAAACAAAGAACAATTAAAAAATGCAATACTAGAAGTATGGAACAGTATTGATTCTACTGTTACGACAAAATTAGTAGAATTAATGGGAAAACGAATGCACGAAGTTGTTATAGCTAGAGGAGGGCCAACTGACCATTAATAACGATAATTATTACAATATATCATGTTAAAAATATTTATGTTATTTTGTACGGAGACTTTTTTTGCTGTTATTTTCCAAAGTTGTTGTACATATATACATGTATAAAATAAACTAATTAATATATATGCTCTATTTTTCTAAAAACAAATATTAATATGTTTCTGAATAAATGTGTGTTAAAAATATGAAGTTAATCAACTTTTAAATTATCATTTTATGTTTTTGAAAAAAATTGACAACAGTGTACGGAGACTTTTTTTACCCACCGTATCTATTCACTTAGCACTTATTATTTATTTTTTAAACTGTTATCTGACGCTTTCAGCATCATATCAGGTATTCAGAGCACTCGACTATAGCTGTTAGTAGTGTATTGGAAACTTAAGTATATTGAGTGAAAAACTAGCTGTAACACTTCTCAACGGGTTGAAAATATGGTTTAAGTGTAATTTTTTTAGGAGAACATTTTATATATATTTTTTTCCCCCGCCAAAAGGGTCGTTGGCCTAATTCCATTTGGCCGGGTACCAACTTGTTTTCGAAAAAAAACAGTTTATTATTATTATTATTATTGATAATTCCTTACCGGATAAAGTCGTCGACCACCCGTTGTGGTGGCTCGCGGTCAGGGTGTTCTATGTAGGGCTCAAGTCCTTTTATAGACTCTAAGTCAATGGGGTAATTGGTGCGCAAAACGTTTTCTGAGTTTTGAAGTTTTGCCCTTTTTCCGCCGTCCCACAGGGAAGACACGTATCCGAACAGGAAAAACATATTATCTTCTCGTGTCGTTTCTTATCGTTTTTTGAAAACAAAGACAATAATATTATTAAACACCGCGCGGCCGTCACGACTACTCGTTTGGATTGCCAGCCGTTTTTTCAGCCAGCACACAACATAATATAAATATTATTATTATTATGACGGTACGGTTTGTGTGTTATTATCGAGTTCATTGTTGTTGTTTGTTCAACAGAAGAGAGCCGGGGTTTGCTAGTTTCGACGGTTTTGTTTTCTATTTTCTTACCTTGCCTACTCTACACACACACACACACTATAATATAAGAAAGATTCTCGATGAGATAAGATGAACAGGCAATAAACGAATGACAGGTATTAGCGTAACCCATTGCCGGTGTAATGTCTTTTTTGATTTAGGCGATTGGCAGTCAGTTTAAGACCAGCAAAATGCCAACACAGCGGGTCCATACAGCAATTGTTACAACTGAAAGTGATGAAATAACTTTCAAACAAACGCTTCGGTGCGAATCTTACTGGATAGTAAGAATCCAGTACAGTCCAGACCAAGTGGATATAGTCCAAACCAAGCATACAGCATACACCGGCAGTCCCAGCACAGTAAGAAAGTGTCAAAATAAAGGTCCAGCCAATTAAGATATAATTTAAGGGTAACTATGGCGATACATTGTTCTAGACAAACGATCAACCCTATAACCGTATCCACCCTAATACTGTAAACACATTTTTAAGCACATTATTGCCATTAGATGTACAACGACTTAATCGACAAGTGTCTACCATTACAAATTCGCATCGAAGCGTTTATTTGAAAGTGATTTGTAATATGCGTGTGGTTTTTAATATGTATTATACTATGATGTTATAATACCTAAGAGGACTTCAAGAAATAAATCAGTACTTCAATAATTGCATTATCATTTACATTTGTATCGTTGCGAGCATTAACGCTACAAAAATATACAAAATTACATTTACTTAACGAATTCAAATTTCGAGTCTTTGGTGGGAGGGGGGGAAAGTTGCTTACTATAATATAAACTTGAGTTGTACTGTAGGCGGGCAAGTCGAATGTCTTGTATCCAAGTGAGCAAAAGAGCTTCGCGAAGATGTTTTATTTTATTATTGTCCAATGAGAAGCCGAAAAGCTATTTTTTCTGAACTCTTAACTGAATTATACTTTCAAAACGCATAACCCTATCCCTTATGTGTTAAAAAATCTTGTGTACTAAAAGCTTTTTTAATGGTAAAGTATTATTGTATAGTATTTAACTGACGTTTTGAATTAAGAATAATTTTCTGACCGTTTTGACCTGTCGATAACCAGTTTTGGATAATATTTACTTTTAAACTTAAATAACCTTAAAAAGTAATCGTCCAAAACTGGTTATCGAGCAGTAAAAATTTGCAGCAAATTATTCTTAATTTAGCCGGGAAAAAAGCTGAGATAATATCATCATAATTCATATATTTATATAATCCAATTCATAGGGATGAGGTTATATTATTATGGTTAAAAAAATGCCAAATTTGGGCTATAATAACTAATAACCGTGTTAAAAGTATGGAACATTTAAAAAAAGTCTTAAGAGGACGTCGTACCTTTTAAAAATAATGATAAAAACATGTTCATGGAAAAGCGTGTAGTTCAAAGCGAAATGGTCATAGAAAAACAATTTTGAGACTATTAAAAAGAAAAAAACATTAGGTAGGCGCTCTTTCGTCAATTTTTAAAAAAAACTTAAATTTTACCTTGAATATAAGCACTTAAAAAAGTAAACAAAATGCCAGGATTAAAATATAAATTGTTAATATTGGGTATATATATATATAATAATACAAAAAACAAAGCCGAAGAGAGGACCTAGATAAAGTTCTCATTACTTTAAATATGTAAAAAAAAATGTTCTACGATTATCATTTAGTCAATAATAAAGATATTAAGATGAACATTTTTTTTCAATTTGCTGTCAAGTATGCTTTGATAGTCCGGACAATAAATTAACCACCAAAAAAAAAGAGCCCTAATTACTGGTAATTACACATCACAGTGTGTAACCTTTGAGCTGAGATGTTGCAACAGATTGCCTATACCTAACCTACCTTATGACGTCCCCTTCATATATTTTATTATCTTAAGATGTATCGACTGTTCCGCATAGTTCTTAGTGAATCCGGAATCACCCTGTATACAAATCGGTTTTTCGGCTTCATCCTTTCGTAGGTACATAAGCTCGATGTACAATGTGTGTGTGTTATTATATTGTTGTTGCCAATCCGAACGCCTTAAGCCGCGCGTCGTAAGTCTCTTTCTCTCGATGGGTGGAATTAGATCTAGATTGACGGTGGTCTCTCTTGCCGGCCGGCACGATCTCGCACCGCCGTCAACCCGACGGCCTCGGGCATTGCCTCGCCGCCGCCGCCGCCGCCGCCGAACGCCGTGATGCGCGAGCCGGTGACCGGCCGGCCGCGAGCCACCACCACCACCGCCGCCGCGCCGTCGCCCGCCCTTGCGGTACTCCCACCAATGCCACCGCAGCGGCCGCCGCCGCCGCCACCGTCACCACAGAAGCACAGCTCCGGGCTGTGTACTCCCGCTTTTTGCCCGTGGTTAGACATCGGTCGTCCGTCGTGCCTCCGAGCAGCCGCCGTCATTACTGCTAGTCGCGTTGCCGCCGCCGCCGTCGTCGATTTGATATTTTCACGCGTCCCGTCTAGTGCGTCCCGCCCGTGTACACACGCGAGCGTGCGAGTATTGTTGACTTACAAAAAAAAAAAAAAAAAGGCGCTAAAACTTTAATCGACATTTTTCTCCCCGCGTCGAAATCGGAATATTGAATTAAAAAAAAACAACAAATTTTGTCCCGTGCTATGCGTCAAACCGCCGCCGACCCGTCGTATCGGCGCGATTGAAACAACGTCCGACATCATTATCACCGTGATCCCTCCGCCGCCGGCCGCGGCCGCCGCTTGTGGAAGTTGCACATGCGGCGGCGGCGGCAGCGGCCGTCGCCGGCGTCCCGTCGAAGACGACACCGGTGCCTGTGACTACGACGACCGCCGCGGCCGGATGGCGGCCGCGCCGGCCGAGAACACGCAGGATAAATGGGTATGGCGGCCGCGGTGGCCAGCCCGGCTTACGGCCGGCGGCGTCCACGACGCGCTCGCCACCGGCCGACACCGCAGCCGCCGCCGCCCGGTGGCCCCGGCCACCAAGTCGCCCGCGCCGCCGTGGTTCGCGGTGGCCGTCGCCCTAGTGTTGTCGTCGCTCGTCATCAAGGTACGTGCAAAATTCTTCTCAATTTTTTTTTTGTTTTGATTTGGCCGAGAAATTTTTTTGATTTTTCGAGAAAAAAAAAAACCGACTACCGACCGCCCGTGTAAGTGACGTATACGATTTTACGGCACGCATTTACACGGTTTTTTTAATAACAATGTACACGCCAATACAATACATAATAACAGTAATAATAATTAATATTATGTTATTACATTTTGCGCGCTCATCTCTAAACGACCATAATAATAATAATAATAGTATTAATAAAAAAAAAAATTGTGTGTAGATGCTGTTTTTATTATTATTATCATCATCTCAACGTCTCATTGTAAGACGTCTTGTCCTTATGGTAGCAAGTGCACTGCGCGATAATCGTTTTGCATTGGCCACCGTGCACAGAGAGCACCGTGCGAAATTTCAATTATTATTATTGTTATTATTATTATATAGTGTTTTTTTTATATCACATATACAACTGCCATTACAACCGTTTTTTTTTTTTTTAATGTATACGATTACAATTATTATTTTTTTTTAAACGGTCGGCACGCAGCTCCCACAGGATGTAATAACGATATTATTATTATTGTTATATTCTTGTATATTATAATATATACATATATATATATATATGCGTGCGCTTATAGTAATACAAAATATAATAGCCGTGATAGGATAGAGATTAAACGAGGGAAATAAAAAAAAACCTAACCATTCGATTCGGGTAATTTCGTTAGACACCTGCGTGTGCGTGTAACGACCAATAAGTATTAAAAAAAAAAAAAATCCGTCTCATAATATAAAAAGAATAATCTTCATATAGTGTCTGTGTCTGTGTGTGTGTGTATTGATTTTGTTAATTACCCAATTATTCGTCTTGCCTTTAAACGTGGCATCTATTTAATATTTTTCTTCTGATTTTTCTCAAAAAAAAAAACTGATGACCTGATATTATAATATTTATTTATTTATTAGAGCGATCTAATGTCAAACGGCGTTTCCGGTTTTGAAATTTTTTTATTTATTACCCACTTCGATAAACAATTTCAGGGTTCTTAAGCTCTGCATTTTTCCTGTATTAAAAAATTTTAGTCAATGAGCTAATTGGCTCTATGTTAATTACAGTTTAGTTATGACGGACAGGAGGTATATGTGCCTGGCCAAAACTAATAAAAAGGTAATAGTCATTACTCATTTAAGTATTGTACTTGTTATGTATGCCTCACACACATACACACGATTGATGTGTTTATAATGTGCTGTTGCTGATGATGATATTAGTATTATGCTTGTAATCGTTTCCTGTAGGTACGTTTCCACCAAAAGGATTGATTGGGTTTTTAGATGAGGATTGGTTTTTTAAAAATTTTTGTAGGAAATTCTTGGTGAATTTTGATCGTTTGTGGTTTCTTTAAAATGTATTCCTTTGGTTTAAAAATAAATCTAATATACACAACTTGCGCAGTCCTAATTAGAATACGGTATGTGTTCGTTGGTATATATATATATATATATGTATAGTTATATATTATTTTTTTTAAAAATTAAAACGATGATCGATTCTGAATATTTAACTCTTGGTATTGTTATGCGGCCATATTGTATCGCGTGGAATATTAATTAGATCCGTTTATTATCGACTATAGTACCTATAATTATAATAATAATATTGTCCATTGAAATAATAATAAAAAACTTAAATGAGTATTTCTTTTAAATATAATTTCGAGGCTGAAATCAAATTATAACTATTATTATATATTTTTTTTTAATGTATAAAATACACTTGCTGCACTTTCCCAAAATAAATTTCAGTTAATATTCAATTCCTATTTTTAATTTTTTTTTTTTTTATTAGACTGGTGTCGTCAAATCTGTCTAAAAGGTCTAAGAATAAATGTCATCCGGAAAAGACTAAATGTATTTGAATTTTTCTTAAATATTAGAAAAGTAAATTTTTAATAGCTATTTCGCTAGTACACATTTCCTTAAGTTCAATCGGTAAAGACGTTTGGGAAATCTAAATTTGTACAAAAATACTTAGGCACAATAGTTGTGCATGTTATATTGCGTTTAAATAAAATATAATACATTTGTTGGACTTTAAATTGCTAATTTATAGTCAAAGTTAAGCGTTTTTTTTCATCAGAAAATTTTACATAGCTTTATGTTGTAAAATAACGTTTATACGATTTTTCAGTGGCTTAAATAGCGTTTTTGGATTCCAATCATTAATCAGGTTAGATTTGGATTTAATAGATTAGGTTGTGGTTAGATTTGGATTGGATAGGTTAGGTTTGGGTTAGAGTTATATTGGATCATGGATAGGTTAGGTTAGGTTATTTATGTGTTTAGATTAAATAGGTTTGTTTAGGTTAAATTTGGATTGGATAGGTTTGGTTGGGGTTAGATTTGGATCGGATCGGATAGGTTAGGATGTGGTTATTTATACATTTTATATTAAATAGGTTTGATTAGGTTAGATTTGGATTGGATAGGTTAGGTTATTTATATATTTGGACTAAATAGGTTTGATCATGTTATATTTAAATCGGTAAGGTAAGATTAGGTTACATTTGGATTAAATAGATTAGGTTGGGGTTAGTTTTGGATTAGATAGGTTAGTTTGGGGTTAATTTGGATTGGATAGGTTAGGTTGTATTTAGATTTGGATTGGATAGGTTAGGTTTCCCCCTCTTTAATTCTGGTAATCATTTGTATTATCATTATTTTTTTTACATAATTACATTTGAACGATTCCGTTCAAACGGGAAGTGACCTCTTTTCTCAGGCGCATTCCGTGTGTACAACCCAACGATTAGGTACGTTTATCACGTCTCGGCGATGGTTTTTTTTTTTTTAATAATATAAACGGCCGTTGCAAGGTACATGCATAGATATTATACACATACAGATATACAGATATACACTGTAATATTATTATTATTATTATTATTATATAGGAACCGTCGGCCACGGACGGTTCTACCGTTTGATTTTCGCGTGTGCACTTGTCAGTGTACACGACATCGTTTGTGTTAATAAGCTGTTTCTGCTGTTGCTGCTGTTTATTATTATAAGGTACACCTAACCTACCTGTGTACGGTCGGACGAGGTTTAAATAATAATCGGCCGAGTCGTGTTACGTGCGAGCGATTAGAATAAAAAAAAAAAATAAATAATAATATCCATATGGGAAATAATCGTTTATATTTTTTTTTTTTTGTTATACCCGTATTCGGCGGTATCTATGTGCGTTTTTAAAAAAAATTAATACAGCAATTATTCGCAATCTTTATTATAAAATATCATCATGGGCGAACCGACGGCGGCTTTTTTTTAGTCTTCAAGACGATTACAGAGTATATGTGTGTGTGTGTTTGAGTGCTTGCTGTAGTGGAACGCCGTCTCCGGTGAACAGCGTTTTGTGCACAAGCTCCACCCACCGGAACGAAATTGCCCGCTTTAAGCCCGGCCTACTATTCTATTACAATAATAGTGATAATAATACAATATAATATGTATATACATATGTATAATGGATTTTCACCGTAAGATAGGGGGTGGGGTCTCCCCTCTATCTATCTCTCTGCTATTCGTCTCGCCCGTCGCGTACGGCCCGGTGGTTTTTCTTTGATACAATAATAATAACAATAATACTTACATCATATTGTTATAGTACACTGTACCTACACCCTATTTATATTGGGCGGCAAACGAGTTGTGTTACTGTTTACACCGCAAAATAGGCATGTTAGTTAGGACTTGGTTGTAATAATACCTACCTAATAAGTAGACCTAATAACTACCTAATAATATTATCGTGACAACCGTAATAAGGTTTTAGAATAATGTCTTAATTATTGTGTACAGGTAGTGTTTTTGGATAAACGTTTAGCCCGATTCCGTTGAGCTTACAAACTTCACTATTTTGTCACTTGTTTAATAATGTCAAACTTAATGGCCACACACCCAACTCAACAGGTTCCTTTTAACACGATAGGTAATATAGTTAGGTTAGGTTTGGCTTGGGTTAGGTTAGGTTTAGGTTTGGTTAGGTTTGGGTTAGGTTAGGTTTAGGTTAGGTTAGGTTTGAGTTAGGTTAGGTTAGGTTGTGAACCAAATTACATTTTCAACCAAACGTTATGTTTATTCGGTAAAATCAACCAAAAAATTAGGTTTTCACATTTTAAATTTTTATATCACTTGAAAGTCGAACATGTTTTGAAATTTCAGCCGAAAAGTTTGAAATATAGTCTATTAACAAGATAGAGAGTATTAAATATTGTCTGTTAATAGAAAATAACAATCTACGTCCTAAATATATAGAAATGCATAAAAAAAAAAAATAGAAAATTTATTCGAAATATAAGAAACCTTATTCATATACGACTACCAAAAATATTTTAATCAGGTATTTAATTATTATTTAAAAACCGTAGCACCGAGTATAAACACATTGGAGGTAGTTTAGGATTGCAGCCTTAATAAGACGAAGAAAATGTGGGAGATTTAAATTATTCGAAATTCGATTTGGGTATGCAACAGCAGCGGTGTTATGGTCTGGGTTAGGTTAGGTTGGACTGTCATATTTATATATTTTGTAACTATCTTCAACACTTTGGGAGAACAGTTAAGATAATAATATTTGAGTAATAGGTATGCTGAAAAAAATAGAGACGACCAATTTTTTTTTATATAGAACTTACATTTCGTACCTATACAGATATAGAATTTATTAAATTACATATCAATTGAATTAAAATTTATATTAATACTATAAATTACCTTACACTTTAGCTCCTATTACCACATCTCAAAAAATAAATAATTCCAAATTCATAAAAGATTTATAAAATCAGATATTATGACATTTTTGTTTTAAATATACGTTAAAAAGCCAATAAAATACAATTTAACGTTACTGTTAAAGTTTTAAAAGTCTATAAAATATAAGATGAAAGTCCTATCACTGGATAGCTTCCCTACTCGTAGTAATTTCCAAGTCATTTACATTGTCAACATATTTGCTTGTTGTATATTTTTCTTTATGTACAGATTGTGAATGTTATTTAAACAGAAAAAAATAATAAGGTAAAAATATAGAACATTTTTTTAAAAATATTACAACAAATTTAGCCACAAGTTAGGTTAGGTTAGGTTGCAAGTGTTGCTCGAGTTTTTTCTAGACTTTAAATATTGTCTACTATTTCTCATCTATGTTGGTCAGTTTTTTTTGTACATTTTTTTAATTTTTGTGTACTCGTTTATTCATATTTTGTCAGGTTAGGTTATTTTGTATATTTAACTTTACCAAAAGCCGATTGCGGTTTATTAGTATAAGCGATGTATATAATACATTTATAGTAAAATAATTTGTTTGAAAATAGAAACGTTTTCAAAAAGAAAAAAACTTAGAAAATTAAAAAAAAAAAAATTATTCCAAGAGAAAACCAGCTAAAACAATCACCCTGTATACAAAAATTGCGCATTGTAGATCATCATATATTATATTATATTTTTAATCCTATTCTAGAAAGAGAGCACCGTTATCGCGCAACGCAAGGCACGGCAAAGCAATACGTTGTCGACGGCTCTTTTGTTTCTCGAGACGATTTCTCGACGACCGCGTCCGAGCGATACCGTCGCGGCGGTTTTTCGTTTTACCATACACATAGTATATACATATATACATACATACATAATAAATAAAATATAATAAATCGCGCTCAACAAGTGGTCGTGATGAACCGGCGGGACGGACACACGTGGTGGCACGCACGCCGGACCGGCGCGCACTCGTCCCGGCGGCACACGTGCACCGCGTGCAACCCGCGGTCCCCTCCCCCCCCCTCGAGGGCATCGCGCCGCCCGGTGGCACGTTTTGTGTCCGTTTTCGGTTAAACAATGTGATGCCCGGTGCTCGAGTCGATTATTGTTATTGTTATTGCTATTGTTGTTGTTGTTGTACGGCATAGATAGGTACTACATCGCCCATCATCATATTATCAGCTTTTTTATTTTACAAGTAAAAATTGAAAAATCACTTTGTCATTTATCATCGTACCTCTCTCTATCCGCGCGCGTCTTATCTCTCCGCCCAAAACAATCGACAACAATAGGTGTCGATTGTCGTCGAACGAGATGACCGAAACGACCATTAGCCGTGTACAAATTACACACCTCTCTATAATCGCCGTGGGAGACCGATACGGGACAACAGCGCCTACATTCGTGTAATAAATAACGCTGTAAATTATTATTATTATTATGACAAATTATAATATAGTGCTTGCGTTTGACGCGCGCGCGATTAGGTATCTGTCGTCGGCCGCCGCCGCCGCCGATAGGTAGGTAGGCGCGGGTATACGTATGGGTACCACCCCGCCGGTAGGCAGTAGGCGTTTAATCGACCGCGTCGACGGCCGGCCGTCGTGTACACAATACACATACGACGACGATGATAATTATGCGGCGGCCGTGTAAAGGATAATTTTGCGCTGCCTATCGTCACGACCGTCACGCGAGCACACGCACCGTCCGACAGTATTCGGTATAGTAATAATATGTACTCACGCCCGCGCGCCGGTTACACGGGCACATTTGTCTCGTTACGTAACGCGACAACGACGGCCGCCCTCGCGACGAACAGCGGTCCTTTGAGTTGGGTAAAGGCGATTTTTTATTTATTTTTTTTTTCTTCAAAATATCGACCTAATATGTAGTTATTAGGACCTAGTTTAGTCGTTTAGTCAAGTTGTTTTTTAGGACTAATTAGGTTTGGTTAGGTTAGGTTAGGTTTGGTTAGGTTTGGTTAGGTTTGGTTAGGTTAGGTCAGGTTAGGTTAGGTTAGGTCAGGTTAGGTCAGGTTAGGTTTGAGAGATCTGAGTTTTGGATGAAATGTCTGAGAAAAAACGGCTGTCTCGGCTTTCTTGCCGATTACAGATCTTGCTGGCTATTGTCTGGCGGGAGTGTTACTAGGTTATGTCGTCTGTGAAAGTATAACTTGATCGATTAAAACAAAATCCAAGATTGCTTAAAAAATTATTTTCTTTTACCTTTTTTTAAACGAAAAAAAAAAGCTTATAATTGCGATATTTAAAATAAACCGGTCGAGACGACACGGATAAAGTTTTTAACTTTCAGGTGATATATATATATATGTAACTTAACCGTAAGTCGATTTTTGCCAGAGCCGTATCGAGAAAGCCAACTCACGTTCCACGTGTATATTTTACTACATTTTTCAACACTTTCACTTCAACTAAATTGTTATTTTCATCCCTTATGCGTAAGAGAAGTGTACAGTCGGTTTTTTCAATATGTTTTTAATTCCATAAAAGTAAACAAACATTTTTAATACATTTTAGCGTTTGAAATTTTATTTTTTCTCATTCCGTTCATTTGCTATGCCTTTGGTAATGATATTACATTTCTTCCTATTTCTTAGGTTGGCAAAAAAAAATAAAACCGTAGCCGTCACCGTGTAATATTATCTCAACACGTTTCATTGGACAATGGGAACATAAATATGGATTTTATGGGCTACTGTTTTTTTCGGACTACTCAATAAATATGTGTATTATTATGTTTACAAAGTTATAGCGAAACGAACAGAACCGTGTAAATGCTTGCAACGAGAACAACTGAAAAAATTACAATTATTTTTTAAAAAAACTATGACGTTTCCTAATAATATCCTTATTGTGAATTTCAATTTTAACTATCACAAAATGTTTCACCGCAATTATAGCATAATAAATTTCAGCGAGACACATTTTTTTCGAGCCACTCTGTTAATGTTTCTTATGTGTATGTGTACCAATAATGTGGTTGTCAATAAAATTGTACCTATACCCGTCGTCTTGACTCTCATATTGACTCTACTGCGCAGACAACAACAACAGCAGCTATGTATATGCTCGTCTTGCGTTTAATTAGACCACCTACGCGGGCTCGTTAAATCGTCAATTAAACCGACTAATGAATAGAAAAAAAATCTCTCGACTATAAAAGTTGGATTTTTTTTTTCCAAATCTAATTTAATAGTTTTTTAGTTCAATACGTCTTGTGTTGAGAGTTTAAGCGCATAATATTATTACGTTGTTATCCGATTGAAAACGTCGGTAACAAAGCAGACACACAGATGCAAGATTTGATAACTGATTTATATATATTATAATATACGTATCAGTTGAAAATTAAACCTTTTGATAAGATGTAACACACACACACACACACAAACTCAGGGAGACTTTTTTCAAACTCAAGTCGTGGCTTGTATTAAACTTTAATCGGCTTGCTGCGCGTTAAAAATGAGAAGGTAGATTTTTCGGAGAAATATTTTTAATTTTATTTGTAAAAAATATGTTTATGTAGGTACACGTGTTTAATTTTTTAGCTCATTAGTGAATGAACTGTATCAGACAGGGTTTTGGTCAGATTAGGTTAGGTTGGGGAATGAAAAATGTGGCTTTAGTTGATAATTTTTTGTTTGACTGTAAAAAACCTAAATAATTTTCTAAATTAATAGTTTGTATCCTCTTTCTTATTGCCTCTTATTATGAGTACTTTTCATCACTTATAGTTTAAGAGAAAATCAAGCGTTATAAGTAGTGTTTGAACATTTCATGAAATATAAAATTATTATTATTTTTGTTTTTTCGTCTTGTAAAACATATTAAAATATATTTCACTGACGTACATTTTTTTCTCATTTTTAATTTATGATATGTCATGTTATATACAACATTTTATAATAATTTTAGAAATAATGAACATATTTCTTTCGCTATAAAATTTTGTTTTTTATTACAATCAGTCAAAATGTTTTGACGAGTGGCATTTTTTTTTACTGCACTTCAGTTGCAATAACAGCACGATTTTTTTTCAGTTTTATTATTTTTTGTTTCTTTTAAATTTCGAAACACTTTACACTATACTTAATCGAATGTAAAAGTTAATGTGGCATAGTGATTTCACGTTGAAAATTGATATTATCTATTGTTATCTAATTTTTGATATTTATTTCAACTCAACTCAATAAAGGTAACATAGCATAAACAATGGGTAGGTATCATAAATAGTTAGCGATTGATTAATATAATACAAACGGGTTGATTACCCCTCTCTTTAACTCTCTTTGAGCAAGCTTGTGTAATTATCTCCTAAATTAACAGGCAGTAGGACCAAATACAAATCCATTATTTCACAACATTCTGAAATATTTCATACTTCAAACAGTGGTTATAAGACAAGACATTCGTAACACTCTTGCTTTTTTTTCAAATTCAAATCATTATACATGGGTATATACAGGGTATGAAATCCCCATCACCTGTTTACAGTATAATAATATTATTATGTTATATTAAAGCCAAGACAAATCCATCTATCGTCTCACCGTAAGCACCGTGTGGGTGTCCTATTCGCAACCGGCAAAAGGTGAAAATTATTTTATACAAAAGGAGTCGGAGATGGAGATAGGTTAGGTTAGGTTAGGTTAGGTTAGGTTTAGTTAGGTTAGGTTTGGTTAGGTTAGGTTAGGTTAGGTTAGGTTAGGTTAGGTTACTAGTCGGAGAAGGAGATGGGCTTGCGTACGAGTCCGCGACCACTGGAGACGTTTTCACGTGTGATATAAATATAAAGATATATAGGGATATATAAGGATATATAAGGCTGTATAGGGATGTAGAAAGGATGTATAAGTATATAAGGTTGTATAAATATATGTATAAGGATATAGTGGGATATTAGGATATATATAAGGATATATTTTCGCTGGGTTTTTTTTGGTAACGCTGTATGGTAACTGTCCGGTTTGTGTGCCAAAGAAAAGACATAAAAATGTCAAAATAATTAACAAAAAAAAAAAATTGAACAATTCAATCGCATTCTGTACATTATAAATATGCATAACAATATTATGTGTGTTCTATCTTTTTTTTTTATGTATACAACACCTACTTGTCGTTAATAATATAAAAAACTTGTGCGTTTTTTTTTTTTTTTTTTGGTTTTCCCCACCACATGCAGGACGCCAGCGCGCTGGGCTTCTTCGAGCTGCAGATACTGGAAATCGAGAACTACCGCGGCCAGCTGGCCACCGGCGAGTGTTGCGGCAGCGGCGGCGCGCCGTCCCGGCCGGCCACCAACTGCATCGGCGCCGCCCAGTGCAACACGCTGTTCAGGGTGTGCTTGCGCGAATACCAAAACCGCCAGCCGCCGCCGCCGTCGTCCGGGTCGGCGGCCGCGCAACCGTCGGCCGCCGCCGCCTCAGCCGCAGCCTCAGCCGCAGCCGCCGCCGCCACCGCGGTCGTCGTGGCCGCCAACGCCCCCGCCGGTGCGGCCGCTCAGCTGCACTGCTCGTTCGGCAACACGTCCAGCCCCGTGTTGGGCGGCAACTCGTTCACGCTCACGGACTCCGATTCGTCCGACAGCCGGGGACAGCTGTCGTTGCCGTTTTCCTTTAGCTGGACGGTGAGTAAACAATAAACAACATTACATAATCGTGATTAAGTCCATATAATATATTATACATTATAATTAATTACAATAATAATAATAGTTAATTAGTTACCACCGGCCGGTAGTAACAAACAACGACGACGACGACGACGACGACAAAAGCGACCGGACCGGATAATGGTTTTTCAACCACACGCGCGTTGAGTCGGCCCAAGGTCGGTGCCGACCGGGTAAACCGCCTTTTCCAATTAAAATTAAATGAAACAAACGAATAATATATATATATTATTATCATTTTGTTTCCCCAACGAGGTCCACCGCCACATTGCGGACTGTAGATGGATGATATTTATTTAGTTATCGTGTCAACGTTTTATTATAGCAAAAAAAAAACAAGCCAGTTAGGTTAACTGTAACTGAAAGTGAAAAGCCAGTCCGCTAACGGCTGTAAGTGATATCTCAATTTAAATCTTAAATTGTAATTTGTAATTATTAGATTAGTAATAAGAATTATTTTTAGGCAGTTAATTTAGTTTTTCGACTATCGCAGTATCTTTGTCATCGATTTTAATTATTTTTTTTCATCTAAACATAGTTTTCTAATTCCAAAAACATGGCTTACTGGGTGGTTTTAGAGTAAAAAACTCATTTAAATTTATAATAAATGTTCTAGGTGAGAACTTTTTCTATGTTTTGTTGGAAACCAATTTTCGATAGTTGGTTTGGATGTGGAACAATATGGCATAAAGAAAGGGAATATTTTTAATTATTTAAATGTATTTATCTTAAAATTTAAATCGAATTCCAACAAAGCATAGTTAAAGTTCTCATCTTTCAAACAATTTATAATTTATATCCCTGCGTGCATTGTAGACTTCATACCATTGGAAACACAAAAGTACTATTTTGGTGCTATTATTTCGAGGTGCGACGTCCCCTTAACGCTATATCTATAACAGCATAAATATCTTGTAAGTTTTATGAATTAGTTTCAGTATTTTTACTGTATAATAAAAAAAAATCCTTTTGTAGGTAGAATAAAAATACCACTTTTGAAGCACAATTTTGCGCCCCTGGCGTAGGCACAGTTCGCCATACCCTTGCTACGCCACTGATTATAGCTGTAAGTGACGTTGTAACTGAAAGTGAAAAGCCAGTACACTAACTGTAAGTGACGTTATTACAACTGAAAGTGTTGAAATCACTTTCAAATAGAACGGTTCGCCGCGAATCTGCCGTTAGGTTAGGTTTAAAGCACAGTAACAGTAAGAATAATTCTACATAAGTGTGTACTGAGTAGTAGTAACACAAGGGGGCTTGGGATTTTGGAAAAAAACCTTAAAACTTCAAATTAGCGCTACGTTTATTTGTACTTCGACAAGTCTCCCGGTGAAAAATAACAATATAGGTATTTCGAAAAGCGCCAATTTTAAGTTTTAAGGTTTTTAGTATACCAAGCTCGTCCCCCTCCCCCCCCACAACCATCTACCCATGAGTAGTAAGTGAGTATCAGTGCGTTTACAGATAAAAATACAAATATCGATAAAAGCGTTGTGTCTAATGACAATAATTATGTGCTCGAAAATTAATTTTTCATTGTAGACACGATTAGGGTTGATGTATTGCCATATCTGATATCTGATCACCCGGTACACCCTCAACTATCCAATTGGCGCTCTCGATTTCAAAAGGCCTATTTCCATCACAACTACTACATTTGGCAGTTGACCCATAAAATTAGTTGAAAGTAACCTATATTTATCAATTTCGAATTTCAAGTCCAATTTCAAATTTCTAAACCGCAAAGCTCAGAAAGCGTATTAGAAAACAATTGTGGTTTTTATCTATGAAATGTATACAATATATACACAACTCTTCCTTCCTATAACTAGCGATCGTTCGACATTCCACCGCTCTGTACAATAAGGAGGACATTATATAGTTATTGTTTGCCCATAAACCGGGCAACAGCTTCGCTTATAATAATAAAAAAATACTAACGATATTATCTATAGTAATATCGTCATTAGGGATAGCCAACAACAATTAGCGTTAATAGTGTTTGATCGAGATAAGATTTCCAATTGTAATTTTGCTCGCTCTGGCCGACGGCGGTGGGCATAATTTGTTTTCTGTACTTGCTCTCCGTGCTTGGAACTGTACACTATATATTAAAATCGGCGTTGGTGGTATTTTTTTTTTTTGAAAATATTTTTGTATTCGTTTAACGTGTTACAATATTATAATTCGGTAATCGTGCGCGGTCAAACATAAAACAAACCGCGCCGATGATTTAGTAAGAGCTGTTGCTGCTGCTGCTGCTGCTGATGCCGTCGCCGTTGTTGTGGTTGTGTGTTTATAAAAAAATTAAATATAATATAATATAATATATAAAAAAGAACCGACCCGAGCTATCGTCGCCGGCAAGTCAGCAGATTTTTAAAAAACCCGTTTCATTCCGGGAATACATATTTAAATGCCTCTTTCTCCTCGTTCCGTACACGTTTCAAATGGAAGTGTATGTTAAAACGGATAATAATATTAAATTAATAATATTATAATACTACTATAAAATAATCGATACATATAATAAAAAAAAAAAACAACGCGCCGAAGCTAAAAACCGCGCGTTGGTCGGCAGAGTTGCCATTTACATATTTTATTGACATGATAATAATAATAATAACAACATAAGTGCGACCCTTGGCCGGATATTATCTATATATATAATATATGTGTGTCGTTTATTGTGAATTATCTCCTTGTAATTGAATTTTTTGAATAACGGTGGGTTTTTTTTTTGTTCACTAAATATGACTCAGTCAAGCAAAAATCAACTCAACTCAAAAGAGGTATAGTCAGAGCCAGAGGCTGTAAATGATGTGACTTTTCTTTTCAGGCTGACATTCTTGCTTGGTCACAGCATTTGTACATTGATGTGAACCTCACCCCCTTTTTCTTTTTTTGAGGAAAAGCTCACCAAAGTCGTTATTTTTGGACTTGCACACGTTGAGACCTAACCGGAAAGCTTTTTTTTTTTTGGGGGGGGGGAGCGGTCGCCCTAGACGTCCGGGCTGGCCTATTGACACTGCGCCGAACATCCTGTATATGTACGTACACGCGGACGATTGTGTGTTGTCTTTCATGTTTTTCCAGTTCGGTCCACTTAATAGAATATTATTTTTTATTATCCCGGGCACGACCGTGATCGTGTGTGCCTTCCATAATGTGTTGTTATATAACCCACATGGCCCCGTCTTTATCTTAATTAATTAGACCTCTCTCTGTCCCACTATACGATACGCCGGATTTAAATGGAAAAAAAAAAAAATAAAAAATAATACCCTTCGAATTTTCTTATCCTTTGACGTGTACCTACTTTATATATTTATTCTTTATCTATTTTTTTTTATTTTTTGTCCATTAATATAGTTAAACAGTCACGACTCTCGCGGTGGCGGCCCGTGTAATCTGTGTACCACGATTTCCACGTTGACCGGGGCTCTCCGGTATCAATCGACAACCATCTGACTTAACTCTCCTATAGTGTATACCTGTACAAGGACGCAACGACAGTATTAATAACCGACCAATCTCTTTTTTTGGTAGGTGTGGGGGGGGGGGGGGGGGGTCGTTAGCCGTGTGTGCACTAGAGATTATCAATAATAATAATAATAATAATATTGTCTTAGAAGTTAATCGATTGACGCATCGCTTACACGTCTTATAGAGAGATACACATATAGATAGTATAACATGTACACCTACCTATAGGGTTAGTAACGGCCAAGGTGATATATTATCGACGGATTTGAATAATTTTTCGATTCCTTCCACCCTCCCCCCCCGCCCTCCTATCTCGCTACAGGAACACACAAACATACCTACCACAACAATGGTCGAACCGGTGACAACAATTTATACCGATTCGATTATATATATATATATATATATATATATATATATATTAGGTGTATGTTCTTTTTTTATCCGTTTCATTTCAGTATTTATAGTGGATTCGTTTTTTTTTTTTTTATTATTATTACCTATTTTGTTTTTTACCTCTACCTATACTCGTTTATATAAATTCATATATATATATATATATATATGTGTATCGGATTTTCGTTAATTGGCTCGGATCTCACAGACACTTGGCGGCGGCAACCGGTCTGTCTCGTCTTCCACAACCGCATAAGTTTTATACTTATACCTACACACACACACACACACGCTTATATGTAGCTAATATTATACTATATACCAACACATACCTCTTACATATATTCTATATATTATGTATGGTGTAAGGCCGCCGTGTGTGTCCGTCTGTCCGTCCCCCGGTTAATCTACCACACGGGGTTGACCGCCCTTAATTAAAAACCATTCGAGGGTATAGGTGTAGGTTTTGGACACCTGCACGCACGATATATTAGATATATTATGATGATATTGTGTTTCCGGTTAAAAATTAAAAAAAGACAATAATCTTAAGAGGGAGCTTTTACATATTATTATATGGTATACCTCTACCCGTCGCGCAGCCGGTCAAAATAATTTCGTTTTGGTGTCCAATCTATTATAATAACAGTATTATCTAGAATATTCATTTCCATTGTCCGTTGTATACTTAAAGCACAGCTATATACTTGTATAATAAACTAGATTCGCCGAGTGTACCATTTTCCGCCATCTTTGTGGGAATATAAACCTTATCACATGTTTACAGCTGTTATCACTGCTTACAGTGATAGATATAATGGCGTGTATAATTTGTAGATACTTTGTTGTAATAATTGTATTTGTTATCACACTCTTATAAACCACATAACAATTAGCCATTAACAAATTTAAAAGTTATAACTTATTTAAACAAATATATATATTATAAAATACAAACCGTAATATCAACACACTGAACTGATAGTATTAAATATATAAGAAAAAGTAAGGTTAGGATAGGTTAGGTTACCCTTCTGCTTTTATCTATTCTGTGATGTCGTCACCGTCGACCATCGTTGAACAGCTACACTCGTTATCAGTGTTTCTTATCGGTTTAATAATGTTATTTTCGGCACCAAAATCGAAAATCTATTGTCACCATTACTATGATGAATAGTATTATAGTTTATTAATAGCACTAACCGGTTTCATTTGATCAAAGCTAGGGTAGCAACCTGTAGTGGTGGTGGTGGTGGAATGGTGGTGTTGTCGGTGTAGGGCAAAGACGACGATGATGGACACAAGTATTTTCGTCGTCGTCGGGCCGTTAATTGGGTCTTTTCCCGCGAGCGCGTGCTCTTTGGTTTTCTCATATTATTATTTCCTATATATTTATTTTATATAAATACCATTTATAATATATAGCACGAGACACTGGTCGTCGCATACCGCTGTGTGTCGGTTTGGCCGAGGAATTTCCTGGCGGTGGTGGTAATAGCGACAACCGCCGTCTCGGCCAACAGAGTCGACCTGAACGCGGTATTTTTCCACCGATTAATTAGTGAATTCCACCAGCGTGAGTGCCTTTCGTCTCTGACGTGTGTTCTTCCTTTTTGTATTTTTTTTTTTTTTTTGTATTTTCTTATACCGCCGCCGTCGCCATTATTATTAATTTCGTTTGGCAATTTTTTATTATTTTTTGCCACAAAGCCAAGTCTGCAACGCCTCCTACTCCTCTAAGGTCTACAGACGGTGTGTGTTCACATGAAAATCAGGACACAACCGGCGATATTATATTGTAATTCCTACCATGCGGTGTTGTTTTCGCCAAAAACTGGCGCCATGAATGTTCTATGTTCAGTAAATTGGGGGCTTTGAAATAGTTTAAAAACACTACAAGCGTGTTCAAGGTGCACCAGTCATTAGATTTTTCCCCGATTCGAATAAATATAAAGAACAAAAAAAACAATTATAATTATTTTACATATTATATATTTAATACTACAAAAAAAAAAAACAGGATTTACATGTTGATTTCAAGTGTTGTGTAACACGTGTTTTCGGCATACGTACATATTATTTATTAATTCATCAATTAGTTTTCAAAAAAAAAAAACATAATTTTTGAGATATTTTTAATAAGCGGACAAATGAGGAACAACCCAATTAGATAGGCTTAGTAGCCTGCCAGATACCATTCATTATTACTTAGAAATATCAAAAGTCAGTGGCCGCCAGTGGCTCCTGTAATATATTATGTGATTTTCCCTTTAGGCTATTTCGGTTGCAATGTAAAATATCATTAGTTTTAACTGCACCGTACTGGGTAACTGTATACTTAGGCGTCAGTGTCCTCAGGGACACCGGACAAATCCCGGTTGGCCCTTTGATCAGTAGGCACATGATAATGTTCACAAAGCCTCGGCCAATTGTCACATCTACTACTAGAGATAATAATTTAAAACATTTTCCGATTAAATAAAAGGATAAAGACAATATAAAAAAAAACAATAGCAACCAGCAATATTGGACTAGCAATTAACAGAATTTACAAGAGGAAAGAGAGTAGAACAACCTAAAAGAAAGATTAATTAAATTGTAAAGTCGGTTAGGGCTTCGGGGAAGAGAGGATTGAACCGGAACGACAGGCGAGGAACTTAAATAAGTATTCTGGATGAATGTTTTGAGAAGAGAGGAAGTTAAATCGGATCTGGGAAGAGTCTTTGGTTGCGGTCAAAGCGAGAGAAGTCGCTAGCAAATAATAACTTTATCTACACACAGAGAGGACAATACGGAGGAACATGTAGTGTTAAGTGAAAGACGAAAGGCGTGGGACGATAAGACGTTATGACCTAACCTAACCTAACCTAGGGAGAAGGAGGAGATGACATGTTTTTGTTTAAAAGGAGCTTTATGGCAGCGGTTGGTGCAATTTCTATATTACACAACTTAGTAGCCCCGTAGTCCGTCCGGCTGCTGCTGCTGCTGCTGTTGTTGATTTATATATATTATTCGTGACATTATAATATTTAGATATAGATAAATAACCGTATACGAAACAACGTCTCTCGGACCCGATCAGACGCAACAAGAATAAGAATAAGAATATAATTATTGTCTCGGCGACGTCGCAGGAGTTAATTAACACGTACAGTTACGCAGTGCAGGTATATATATATAGGTATATCGTACACTGTCTGTCTTTATATGCGGTCGGGTTTCGAAATCTTCGGGTTTAATCGAGGTAAAGACACTAAACCAAACGTCTTTGCGTGCTCTCGGAAGTCTCGGAAGAGTGTGTATACACATACAGCGGCTTTGTGGTTTGCGTGCCATCGGCGTTCGTGCAAATTTAGTCATTTATCAAACACACTCTCCTTAATCCTCCTTCTCTCTCTGTATGTGTGTGATTTTAGCGCATTTTTTTTTTTTTTTTCGAGGCCTTTGTTGTTGCGCATGCGATTCTCATTATACGCACCTAAGCACATATACATGGATAGGCGGTCACGTCAAAAAAGATAGGACGGGATAGATAGGACGTGTGTGTGTGTGTGTATCCGCGACCGAGGAATAAACGCGCGTAATTAACAGAGGTAAAAAAAAAAAAAAATGGATAGATTTTTCTTTTTTTTTTCTTTTCTCTCTTGAAATCTGCCAGACAAAATCCGATCTCGTTATTTGTGGCGTACACCAATAAGCAAGCAAGCAAGTATAGTAAGTATAGTGAGTGCCCAAGCACCGCTCGCACGTTCCCCACGGGGCTTATGTATGTAATGCTCACGATTCTTCGCGGTGTCGACCCCCGTGGACCCAAATGGGTTCTCTCTGTCTGTTGTATTGTGTACACTATAATATAATGTATACCGGACGGTAATAATGTATATAATATTTTCCAAGTCGACATCGACATATGCGGCCGGATACATGCCCTATACGACGGAGGGTAGGGGATTGGTTGGGGTGGTCGGCCCGTGGATTATGCCTATTGTTTCAACCCCCGTTGACCGCGGTTTTTTTTTCAAAGTGTCCCTCGCGTGCACTTCACGTTGTATTATATTGCCAGAAACACTTGTTAGGCTAAGGACGATAGGATGAACCGTACCGCAGGAAACAATATAGCGATAATTTCGGTCGTCCCCCGGTCATCGGTTTTTTAATCCGCCAGCTGCCAGCCAAATTTTTTTTTTTGGGGGGGTGGAGAGTAGTCTCTCTGTATATTGCGGTCATTGAGGCATCGAGGGGTTATAATTTCATAATATCTTGTGGATTGTTGCAATGAATATAGTGTGTACACACGGACGATTAATTATTATTATTTAACGCGGTCTAGTCGAGTTTGAACGTGTTTGAATTTTTTAATGTAATTTTTTTTTTTTTATTGTTTTTTACAACGGCGCAGGGGTCTTGCCGGCCACACACACATACACACACGTGGCCCGACGACCCCTTGCCGAGGTTTCGACCGAGAGGATAGCTGCTGCGGTTTTTTTTTTTTTTGTTTAACGATAGGTATTAACAAAAAAAAACCGTTCAAATCGCTACAAAATATTATTATTATAATACGGACTTCCCAAAAAAAAAAAAACGGGCGACGATGGGCAATATAATAGCCGTTTAAGAGGAGATGATGGTCTTGTATAAAGTAGTAGCGACGGGTCACATTTATACGGTTGCGGTTATTGTTACACCACTACACAGCTATATTAAGTGTTATTATTATCGTCATCATCGTCGTTTCTTATATGTATTTTTTTTACCACGTCTCGGTTTATTCAATGGCATCATCGTCGACACCGGTCAACAGAGAGCAATCGCCGCTATCACCGTTTAGAGCTGATGTTTATACAGCAACCGTTTTGCTATAAATACGCCATATATTGTAAATTCGGTGTATAATATAATATGGTTTATTTGAAGCACTCTGTGTAGTCGTGGGAACGTTCTATGGCCACCGGCGTCCGGTCTGAATTAAAAAAAAACCCGACTCGACTCTAATACTATAGTGATATATTATGCTTAATAATTTTTTTAAATGAACAAAATAGTAATATAATAATATGTTCATTGTGTATAACAACTTGGCGCGAAAAAACCATCGACAAGTGGTGAATGGACCACGTGGAACATAATATTATATTGTATACATAGGTTTTGAGGTTGCCTACAGAAGAAGACTGGGATTTTTCTCGACTAGGAAACTAGGTTGACTATTAAGACTTTTCGTTGTTCACACGGATCTGTCAATAAAAATGTACACAAAGACCTTAAAAATACACTTGACCGGTTAGTTAAATGAGTCCAAAAGACTCAAAAGAAAATTGCATATGACGATAATTATTTTCTAAATACAAGAAAACAATTTATTTTTAATTTCCTTATCAGGTGGTACTGTAATAATTGTTTACCGTCACGTTTTACTCTTTTTCATCGCATCTTCTTATTAACGTGTACAAATTGTATGGATTGTGAAGTTATACATTTTTTGTATAGTAGACAAATATGTAACGTTTGAATGGGAAATGCTTACACACACTGTGGCGTAGATCTCTTTAACTGGTTGCTATACTAATTCAAAGGTTTTGAATGCTTAAAATTGTCATTTCGCCGGGTCTTTTAATTATACATAAGCGCGACTGGACTTACATCTTTAGGTGGTGCTAAAAAAACGCATACCTGACCGAACACAATTATTCTCATCTTCAAACCATTAGATACAAAAGTAATATAGTACATTGTACATTGTTTATACTGTATGCGTACAAATTAAGGATTGGGGTTTGAATTTTTTTGGGGGGGGGTGCTAATTTCACCAATTTTGTTCGGTTGGCCGTTGTCGCAAGTAGGTTTTCTGCTTGGGCGTGCGTTCCATAGGCAGCAGCAGACTTTATTCAGAGATCCGGTATAGGTATTATTTATTATTATACGGTCTCCGCCGTGAGCTTGTAAAAAATTATTCTGAATGCTGCGGACTAGGAAGGTACACGTAGAATATTAACTCATAAACCGCCGTAAAGTAGTACTTATGTGTATATAAATAAAAAATAATAAAAATTAAACGTGGATATCGTTATTTTTTTTATTATTATATTATTGCTATTATTATTTCACTTACCCTTCGAGTACGCGTACCGAATAACGTATTTTTATCGTCCGCGACTTGTAATTGTTGTTATATATATATATAATATATTTTATTTATACTGTTTTTTTTTCTATTTAAAATTATTTTTATCGTACTTACGTCGCCAACAAGTCGGTGCAACTACTACTTACTTTTTTTTTTTTAATTACTTCCACGACCGGCCACCGACGGCACATTATTATTATTATTGCCTATACATATTAATATTGCACTAGATAAGCCTGGAGCTTGTTGTCCCCCTTGTGCGTACAATTGAACTGTCGCGTCAGAGTTTTTTTTATTTTTTTTTAATAAATTTATACGGAAAATAATAGAAGTATACTTGTATGAAAAAAAAAATTTTTCTTTTATTCATCTTACTATCCGCAGATTATATTATTATTACCGTCGTCGTCGTTGTTGGTGGCGCCAGTCTTGTGCGCTTTTTTCTCGGTATATACCTACCTATATACCTGGCATGATATATTTATTATTATTTTCCGCGTGTAACCACCGCGCTTGTAATAAATCAATCAAAATCCCCCCCGTCGCATGTATACCTACTTGGACCTATTGTCTCTTCTTCTACATGTGTGTGGTGTGTAGTACCTCTCTAAGTACGGTGCTGCCGTTCTTAATGCGTACAGACTTCTCATCATTCATCTCTCCAACGTTGCACACGATTCATCAACCGCGCGCGTTTAATTACATTCTCGGTGTACACTTAATAGGCATAATAGCCCCGTCTTGTATACCGTCTTTAGGTAGGCAGGTAGGTCTTATACCTGTACATGCGTTTGTAGGTAGTCTGTGGCTCATTAGTACCCCGGTGTACACCTATACAGCTATAGGTTTTTTATTGGAGGAGATCTCATTCAATCGTACCCCGGCCTCGTATACACGAGGTCGCGTGGCGATCATATGTTTTTTTTTTAATATTAATATTATTATTGAAAAAAAATTGTCTCCAATTTACCCTCGGGCAAATAGTATGGGTTTGTATACACATTATATACCGTTTGTATGCCGTTCGATAACGTGCAATTGACGGTGCATATTCAAACGTCACTTGTACTTATTATGTACAAGGCGAATAGTGATTATTATTATCAATTGAAACTTCTTTTTGCCGTCATCCGTCATCCGCGTGCGGTTTCCACACAGGCGCATTATATACAATATGTAATTTATGCACGAGCCACCACCACCATCCGATATTATGTTTTATACCTATACATATACATTATACTTACCTGCCTACACCTAATTGTACAGAAACCGATAAAATGTAAATAGCAGGATGACGACCACGGTAGTAGGCATAGTCTTAATAAAAAGTGTGTATATATATATATATACAGTCTTGTGGCGAAATCTTTCAAGCTATGTGGTTGTACACGGCCCGGTTGTATTATAATATATTATTATCTTCGATCACGGATTACTATTAGATACTATTTCAATGTACTTGTAAGTATTATACACATTTGTGCTGCTGCTATACATATACATACATTAATGGAACACTAGTAAAAAAAAAAAAAATAAAAAATGTCAGATGGTCACAAAGCTGTCACCACCGCGACCACCGGTGCCATCTATCTCTCTCTCTCTCTCTCTATGTCTCTATGCTTTATCTCATTTCAATATCTAAGACGGTTTATTTTAATAATACTAATATGTTATATTAACATTCTATACCAGCTGTATGGTCGAAAATTTAAAAAACACTCGACCAGTTCGTGGGTGTGGTAAATACGAGATCAATATACATATTATTATTATTATGTAAATATGTATATTATTTTATACAAAAAAAAAAAATAAAACCAATACCTTTTCGGCTAAAACATGTCCCGTTTTAGGTTTAATACATTCGGTGTATGTATATGTAAGGCATATAAGACATATTAAATTATTATTTAAGACAACGCTGTGAACGGACAAGAATATTATTAAGAATATTAATGTTGTTATTATTATTTTTTTTTATCCGTCAACGTTTGTTTGATGAGTTTCTTCGATTCGATTTAAATTTCAATTGATACCTGTTATTACCTACAATTGAAAATTATATTTTATATTATTATGATGATCTGCAGCTTCAAAAAATAGTATATTTTATTATTAATGTTAGATTTTCGCTTGAATAGTTTATTTTTAAATAAAAGAGTAAAAAAAAAATTCTGCATGGAAATCATTATCTCTTTAAACACTTTAGACCGTTTTAATAGCAATAATAATAATAATGTCTAAAGACAATGTTCTAAGAAGGAACAATCATGTTTAGGCAATAAATCATCATATTAAAAATGTTTTTTTTTTTTTATATAAAATATTATGAAATACTGTACTCAAATGTGCTGCACCGAATATAGTTTTTAATGCAAATGGTGCCCTTTATTTAGTTTTCAGACTGATAATAATAATATGTGCATTTCAAGACCAACGACTTGTTCTGCCTTATATGGATAAAAATTAAACACCATGATTCATAGTTTGGCGGTCAACTGTCCATTTTTTTTTTGGCTCTCAAAACTATTTATTTTACTGCCAATTAGTGTATTTCAAATGAAATTTTTTTTTTTGTAATTCTTTGCGAATGAGTGTACACCAACAAATGCTTTTAACTTGACAAACGAATCGAGCAATTTATTTTAAATTGGACGTAGTAGGAAAAAAAAGCAATTATATACAAAATTTAATGACATAATAATAACTTGTGTTAACAAATGTAACGCCATCAGCTAATCATTGGCGGTGTACATAACGTTATTTCGTTTGTCGTGTCATTTTCCGAATTGTGTAATAATATGAGAATATAATATTTAAAATTCAAATACTGACTTATGCCCTTCTCGGCTGTTATGGTTTATTACAATCAATAATTAGTATTCACGTTTGATAATTTATCGACCAGACACTATGTCGGACCGGACATTATTGTGTTACATTCTAATTATAAGAATAATTAACATCTAAACCGTTGGGTTAGGTTAGGCTAGGTTATTGTCGGAACAGTGACCGTGTTGTAATCGGCTAGGCCAGAGAAGGAGGCGATATTTGCATTGTATTTGCTAACATTTCAATTATAAACTGCCAAACTTATGTTAAAAATATATACTTTAGAAATAATTTACGCCCTTTCTCGCCCAGAACCTTGAACAATTGAGCCATCCGTTGAGATAATATTGACTGGCCCACGACAACCGTCTCACCCTGTATACTAAACGCTTAAGATTCGGATCCGGGATGCGTGAAAACGTTTTAGGAAAAATTCGAAATTAATTCAGCGTTCACAGACTTGGTCGGCCGAGGTTCGCGTGTAAGTGTATAATAATTATACGTGTAACGCAATTAAGCCGTTTACGTATGTATATATCAAATATACCTACCTATATTATACATCTTTAAAAAATGTTATCGTGACTTCTAGACGGTCGTGCGTGTTCGACCTATTGTTCTGGGCAACGATCGAATTAACATTAAAGATAATAGTATTGTTTTGTATTATAATAATAATTTCCAAAATTGATATAATACATAAAATTCGTTTCTTACACACAAGCTTCTTCTGTAGATCCGCTCGGGCAAGGCGACCTTAAATAATAATAATATTATAAAACGCAGGAAACGTTTTTTTTTTTTTTACCTCGTTTACACCACCTGCGAAGAATAGGTGGTTTGGTTCGGTTTAATTAATCCCCGTATTCATTCGGCCATTTCGTTTAATCCGTTAACGTCAGCCGTCAACCTAACCTAACCTAACCTCTCCGGGGGAGGAGGCGGGGGAGGCCGGGGGGTGTCACCGGTTACCCGTGAATTTAATATACAAATATACTAAATAATTATGACGTTATACGATTATTATTTTTCGGCATGTTTGTGTGTGTGCCCGTAC
Organism: Adelges cooleyi; assembly: GCF_023614345.1. Lineage (NCBI taxonomy): Eukaryota > Metazoa > Arthropoda > Insecta > Hemiptera > Adelgidae > Adelges > Adelges cooleyi. Next base: position 906,025 of record NW_026096129.1, on the reverse strand, counting down.
GTCCGGCAACACGGTAATAGGTTAATACCTCTAATATAATCTCAATCTTGGACTTGGACGGCGCGGCGGCGCCTTATAAGTGTACTTACGCCTTCGAGATGTGTTATTGTGTGTGTGTGTGTGTGTGTGTTCGTGGTGGCAGCAAGTGTTATTATCGAGACCTCGGCACCTTATTATATTATTAGAAAAAAGTGATTATGTTATACATATATAGTTGTTGTTTTTTTTTTTTTTACTCGTTCGGCTGCTCGTCATCGCGTCTCGTTATGAAAAAAAAAAAAAAAAATCGACCGAACGGTTTTAAACAATCGGCCCCGTGCGTTACCCCGTTGTAAATAGTAATTATTATTATTATTATTATCGTGTACATGTGTGTATTGGGGACTTTGTATATACCTAGTAGTTTCTCTGTTGTGTCTTCTCGAGAGAGAGAGACCGACGTGATTCGGTGTGGGGGCCGCCGCGTGGGCTGTGCAGGCGCACAGGGCAATTAGGAGACCTCGGCGTGACGTAGCGGAAAAACACCGTCGCCGCCGTCGCCGCCGCCGCCGACGGTCGGTTAGGTCGTTATTATTATTATTATTATCGTTATTATCATTATCGTCATCGTGTGTCGAGTAGTCGAGGGGGTGGTCGGCGAGAACAAGTAGAAGAAGAAGAAATAAAACCGAGTACGAGACGTTGTATAGAGACGTACAGAGAACAAAATTAAGAAACGGTGCGAGGCGGTGGTTGTGGTGGTGGTGGTGGTGGCCGCCGCACGCGTCCGGACGTCTTGTCATCCGCACATTATGCTGCACACGGTGGTGACTTGGCGGAAAAACGGCCGCAGAAGAACTACACGGCTCTTGTTAATACTACGGTCGTGATTAGACGATTACCTTTGCCCCGCCGCCGGCCAGGTCCGGATAGTGAGTAATTTTCTTCTATATTGGGTTTCCACCTAAGAAGAAGACGGACGAGGTATAAGAAGGTACGGATATGGGTTGTGCGGAGCGAAATCGCGTGCGTCGTGCCCGGGTTGGAGAAAATCCGATTTATCGTTTTGTGTAATAAAACTTATATTATTATTATTATGATAATATTGTGTTTTGTCTCTCGCGTGTATGATTTATCGTCAACGGTGGTCGTCGAGCGCGCGTTCGCGACACGGTCTCTGGGATGTCAACGTCTCGGAGTCGCTAAGACAGAGACGGAGAGAGCGAGCAAGCAAAAAAAAAACCATCATAATAAAATAATATATTATAACCTACCTAACAGAGTATTTTGTGTGTGTGTGTGTATCGATAATCGTAACAACGACGATAAATATTATTATATTATTTTATATTATTTATCGCCGTAAGTATACACGCGGCCGTGTCTTACATTGACCAGATCTTTCTTATATTATACACACATTCACGTATTGCATGTACCTATTATATATACCTACCTACCTACCTACCTACATATAATATATATATATAAAATACAGTATAATATTGTACGTCGCCGGAGATCCGAACCATACGCTATTGGTTATTTTTTTATTATTATTAATCTAAGTCATGTGCATAAAGTAGAGAAAAGTAACGTTTAACCTGCGCTTTGAGGACAATCGCATAAATATGTACACTATGTTATAATATTATTATAGGTAAGCGCGTGTACATGTGACCGTCCGACGGGGTTGAACACTTAAAACAGACACGTGAAAATGTTTGCCTGTATTTTACAATGTTTTTTAACGTTTTTAATTCCCTAAATATGTGGACAAACGGTTTTAAACAACGTTACCGTTTGAATTGTATTGATTTTTTTATTAATCTGCTCGTTTGCCAAGACTCGTGTGAAGATTTTCAACTATGTTGTCAATGTTCTTTGGTATTATATTACTAGTAGCCGTCACTATATAATATTTGAACCGCTTGTCTATTACTATTTCAAAGAATCGGTTATACATATTATAATATTTAAAAATAATAATGTGTTATCGACGGGGGTCAATATTATTATTCAATGGGGCAACTCGTTGAGCTACTGTTAAATTCAAATCTTTACAAAGTCATAGCAAACGAACCGATTATTGAAAATTAAAAATTCAAACGACAATTTAATTTTTTCACTACCCATTTATCGACTTGAAACAATGGGTTCACGATGATGATAAAGTTTATAGTCTTATTGCGTATGAGAAATGGTGTTGACAATTTTCTGTATACTTAAAGTTCAAGTATAGGAAAATAATAATTTTAAAAATAATAATTTTCCTCCAGAAAACGAGTGTCTTACATCAGATGGATATGGCAATAACGATAATACATAAATCACCTCGTTTAAAATATATTTTTTTAATTTTGAAAAAACTAATTATAATAATTTCGTTGGCACTACTTTTATTAGCCACCTTATCAATTTCTAATCGGGTCTTCATCTTTTTCTGTAAACATAACCCCATATACAAGTGAGTCCAGTGAATCTTGTGACAAGGTACCTTCTCCTTGAGTATGATTTGACATGGGAATTTCAGTTTCCAGAAACCACATAATCCAGTATTCACTTTTTAAAAAAAAAATGATTTCACACAGCTCTATCAACTTTTAAAACTCAAACGGTAACAAATTTGCTGACAATTTTGACTGGTCATTAACAAGTTTTGGATAATTACTTTTAAAGTTATTTATAGGTGTATCTACCTATATCTACCTAGTTATTTATACCTATATCGAAATCCTTGAGTACCAAGGCATTGAAAATAATCGAGTTTTTAGTGTTACAAAAATAAAAAACATGCGTACACCGTCAAACCTGAAGTGAATTGCAAAATATAATATGTTTTATAATAGAACACACAACGTCGTTGTAATAATATAATATAATAATACATACATACATTAAACAAGCGAAACGAGATCTAAGTGTGCCGGTTTTTCACCAATATAGCATCACGAAAAACTAATTTTTCAAATATCAATAGCTGTATGGCCCATGACGTCGAGGACCAGTATCTCGATATTGTTTTCATTCACCCGTTTATAGGTATGTCGCAATCTTCAACGTTGTATCAATTAGATTTAAAAAACCAAAATTTTTATTTAAAAAAAAAAAAAATACCCGAAACTTAAGGTTTTCCAAGGAGTTGCATCCTAGATGCGTTCTGATAAAAAGTCACAAGACAACAAACGTTCAATAGATTTGACACTTTGATACGAGGTGCTTTTGGCGTTCAAGTGGAAGGCCAAGACGTGAGCCTTTTGCAAAGTGAAAACCGAGTAATGTTATTTCCGGTAATGAGCGCAGAAAAAAGCCTGTTCAAGCCCAGCTAGTGTTTTGTATTAACAAAAACAAAATAATCTGGTTGCCGCCAACTGTACCCACTCGAGGAACTTATATGGTCATTATTATTATTATTTTTTTTTTTTATAACAAGTCCTTTGAAATATTATTGTTGCATTGTTTGTGGGTTAGTCTGACTTTGACATGTTAATCAAAACGGATCCGGACAGATGTTCCCACGGGTGAAAATTATAGGTATATATTAATCCGATTTTATTTTATATCCGTATCCAACCGGCGCAGCATGGCTTAATATTATTGTTTTTTTGTTGTAATAATATAAGTGATTCATTTTTGTTTCGCCCTAAACATTACCAAAGTACAGCACATACACAATTGAGTAAAATAATTGTAATTAATTTATGTTCATTTTTTCTGTTACAGAGATCGTTTACGTTTATATTGCACGCCATGGACTACAACAACTACACGGGTGAGTGAATACATATTAATATATATAAATTTTTTTTTTTTTTGGGGGGGTAGTGGCCTCTAAGACCAAGTCTGAGTACTGGGCGCATCATCGTTGTATATACACCTGGACTTTTAGACATTGTGATATAGCTTAGTTTCATTTTCCCAAACCCTAGTTATAGCGGTTATTAACTAACCTTTTGTTTTTAGTCTGGTATCAATCTCTAATTTTATGTCAAAATTGTCATTAGTTATTATTGACACCAAGTAATCAAAGTGGGATATTCTCTTAAATGAAAATGCCATATCAGTAGCCACACATTGGCTCGATCAAAGTATTGAAAATTCGATCACTATTATGATAATATGTATATTATTTAAGCAAATTTATACCTTTTGAAAAATCTCTATTTAATTGTAATCTAATCTAAATAATAATTAACGTTAATAAAGTCCATCACCGTACACGATTAAATCGAGAATCTCCTAATTCTGCCGTTTTCTACTTTTATTCTTATCGGTAATTAACCTCTCGTCTATTATGTTGTATTCTGTTTTTATATTGGTTTGTAGACAGGGATTTTTCCTCAGTTTTTATGAGTTTCCACACAACACAACTTCTTCAAAGTTAGAAGGCTAACAGTTGTCTGGCCTAGCGCAAATCCTACGGTGACATTTATACATCTCTAGTAATTATCTTTGGAATTAAGTTAAAGAGAACGGGTGTTAGCTGTTGTGCTATGTAAGTGTACCTACACACATATTATCATATCTTTCGGTGGTGTGTGATGTCGTTATTGGCGTTGGTACACACGGGTAAAGCTCCACCTCCCCCCTACAAAAAAAAAACAAAAAGGGGCGTACTGACCGTAGTAGTAGTATGCCTAACTACTAATATGCTCGCTTAGTAATTATGTTATTTTTCGGTGTGTGTGTGTGTGTGTTATTAAATCGTCAATAGGGACGGCGACTCTGGGCTCTCGGCTTATTATATTACATTATATATTAAATATATATTATGTACGTGATGATGCCCGGGATAATAACGGCGGCGACACGACCCTCTCCGGCCGCATGCTCGTTTAATGAGAAATATATAGAGGCTCGTACCGCATCCTTTCGTCGCGGTAGTTACCGTGTGGTCGTCGCCGGTCGTCACGTCCAATACCATAATATACTTAAGGTGTATATATACCTATATATATACACCTACATATTATAGATGTTCACAATACTCCTTATAGTAGTGCTGTGCAATACAATTGTACGTTTTCGTTCCGATTTCCTCGTCCAATTCATTATTATTTCGTTCGGGCGTGTAGGAATGTTTTATATAATAATAATAATAATAATAATATATATATATAATTCGTCTTCTTCTTTCGGGGCTATCTTTTTTTTTTTCCAATACACCATCCGTACACGCCCGCGGGACGAACCGAATATTATATACACTTGTGACTTGTGTGTGTGTGCCGGTTGCAGTGACGACAACGACGACGATGATTCCCATTGTTGTGTCGTCATTAAAAAAAAAAAAAGGGGTTAGCTAAGGTGTTTAAAAATTCCACATTACGTTTTTTATTATTATTGTGTATACCGAATCGAATCGTTACCGCCTTGTTTTTTTTTACCATCACACACACATAATATATGTATTAAATCTTTCCGATATAAATTCGTATATGCGTTTTGATACGCTTGGCATACCTATAATCGTCATCTACCTTGGGTATAATACACAGGTACATACGTACCTATAAATACAAGTGTATATGTATATCTGTATGTGTGTCTGTCAAAAAATCATTTGTCCGTCGTCGCCTCTCCTTCCGCGCTTCTTACAACTGAAAAAAAAAATGTATAATCGAAATCATTTCTCAGAGGAAAACAAGAATGCCGCGCCACCGCCACTATAGGTGTCGTTTATTATTATCATTATCGTTATTACAATAATATCTAACAATATTAATAATATAAATCGAAATAAATACATCGGTGCACACATTGTGTAATCTTTTTGCAATAGATTATTCCAAAAGTAATATAATATTAAACGCGGTTAATTATTGGTTATAGTAATACGATGATGACGAACGTTGCGACACAGATCAAATAAAACCAAAAAGTGCACTCCATAATATAGTAAAACAATATATTTAAAAAAAACTCTAACGGTTTTTAACTTAACGCAGTAGGGCCAAATTAAAGTGCCGGAAATAATGTACACAATGTTCACAATAATAACGTAAAGTGATAAGAATTACTGATAGCAATTAGTCGGTTAACATTTCATTGACCACGCTGTAGAACAGAGCCGATAAGAAACACTGATAACGATGATTGATAGTGATAACAGGCCCCGGACACTGATAAAAATTAACACCGTAAAGATACTTATCACACGAAAACGCGTTGGCCATCTTCTAATAATTATAACATCATTACAGACGTTTGTTAGAATGTTTTTGGCCACACTGTAGAAACTTTCAATCCTTTTTTCTCTATTCGGACTTAACACACAAGTCGTTAAACGAGGCACCGTTTTAAGTTCTCCGCTTCGGACCAATCGTTAATTCACAATATTGCACGTTGGATTATCTGGTCAATCATATCCAAGTTGGAAATTAGTGTTGCATACAATGCCCAGATGTCTGGGCCGGTTCTTTTTTTTACATATCAATTATATATAAATATATAATAAGGTTAGGGTTACTACTTGCGGGGTAGGTATGTTTTTTTAATTTTTTAATTATAGCCTGCGGTACAAACGCGGACGAGTGTTCTAATTATTTGAGTCGTCGGATCCATTAGCCCGAGTCAATGGACCGAGATTTAAATCTCATTCATTATTATTATTACATAAACCCGACCGTTAATGACACAGTTACAGTGTTAGTTTTAATTAAAATCTAGTAGCGATAATTGTCGCCGAATGGGTGTTCTAATTGAATTTATTACCATCGACATACGAGAAGAACGGTTTTTTAGAATAAGCGTGTGTCGATTCCACGTCGTTGGTGTAACAGAAAAAAAAATTCTTATAAATATTTAATAGGAGAGAAGTTATAATAGGTATAAGTAGAGGACACGCCTCGTTAGGTTAGAGCTACAGCTTAAAACGTTGAAATATTAATCGGTTTTAGTCTCATAAATCTCTTATCGTCTGATTTCTCTATATCAGTATGTCTTATCAGATGACTCCCGCCATTCTGATCAGATTTGTTATCTGTTGATTTCTTCAACATTTTCACGACTGGACATTTCTTTTTCGTCTTACTCTTAGCCTAAATATTTTATTTTTGTAAAAATTAATGTAGGCATTTTGAAAAGCACCGATCTCCGTTAATGTAAGTTAGACTTACATCCTATACATAACCCCACTCGGCTGTAGTACTTTTGACACATAGGACGGCAGCTTTTTTTTATTTGACCCTTCAAGCCGGTTTGGCACCGCCGAGTTGAACTATAAGTTTTCCCTACACAATGGCCCTTAATGATTATTACTCTCCATAGTTTTATAGTGTCAAGGGTCACGGTTTTTGTAAAATCATCGCCTAATCTCCACCGTGGGGTTTCCGCGATTCGGGAATAGGGAAAACGGTTGTGGTGTTTTTTGTCTGGGGCTACTAAACTTCACATGTCCGGTCCGAGGATGATTGTGCGTTTATACTCTGGAGATAGGGTAGCTGCAAACGTGTGTGTGTGTGTGGATTAAACACAAAAGACCAATCGGTGAGCCGGAGTTAAATGAAAATTGCGGCGCAGAAGCAAATTAACCGAAAGCATCTCCAGTCATAATTGAACATTTTTACGACCGCCAACGCTTATTAGTTATTATTATTATTATTATTGTTTTTTTACAAATCGATCGTAACTCGTATTGTGTTTTTTTTTTTTTTTTTACCGCTATTCATCATTAATTCCATTACCGTTGTTGCGTTTTCACAGGAAGCCTGTCGGTCATCGAAGAGGCCACTTACTCGGGCATACTGTTGCCCGGCAACGAGTGGAAAGCCCTATCCCATCTGGGCCGCACCGCCCGAATGGCGTACCGGGTACGCGTGCAGTGCGACAGGTTCTACTACGGTCAGACTTGCACCAAGCTCTGCAAACCCCGGGACGACCGGTTCGGTCATTACACGTGTGGCGACACGGACGGCCGCAAGGAGTGCATACCCGGTTGGCAAGGCGAGAACTGCGACAAAGGTGAGTCCAAAGCAGTTTTAAATTACCCGTGAATCTTCCTGTCTCGCGAGAGAACGGTACTGCGCAGAAACCAACTCCCGTTTAGGCTTGCACATGCGTTTTGGTTTCTGCGCAGTATCGTTCCCGCGCGAGACACAGTGTTCACGAAAACACAGGTTAGAGGTGGACAACTTGAATGAAGTAATCAAGAAGGCGAGCGACAGTGTTACCACCGTGCCCAGTACCTAATTGTGAAACAATTTGCAAATATGTACTACAAAAATGTAATTCCGTTATTCCGGTCACACTGTAGCTCGCTCACTGGCTTACATAACAATATTTCACTTATTGCGACCCCTGGTATACAATCAGAGTTGTGCATTATTCGAATAAACCATGATCTATATAATCATTTGGATAACACATTATTCATATGAAGATTATTCGAATAACTCCAAACATCAATATTAGTTAGATAGCACAGGCTTCTGGAAATCTACCCTCCAACTTCTCAATTCCAAGACACTCCAATCCCAATCCAATTTAACATTCCAAGTATCCCAAATGGGTCCCCATCTCAAATCAAAAAGACAAATCCTCGATTACACCTATTTCACCCAATAACAAAATAACCATTTCCACACAAAACTCACTATGTATAAATGGCTTCTAAGACCTAACTGGCCTTGGAAATTTAAATTTGATATGGTGTATTCTGTCTGGTCTCGGAAGAAAGTATACCCAGCGTGTTTTTCCTTATATTTAACCGCATAAGAATATTTAGACCGTAGATAAAAACAAAGCAACGGACGGGACGTCATCTCGTATGGACGTAGCTCGCAGAGACAAAGGAAACAACAAATAGAGATTTACTGTGTCACACTGTTGATAAGACATAGAAAGTGCCAGCTATATGAGAAGTGGACGGGTCATGCGAACGCTTCTACCGTAAGGTTAGGTTAGGTTAGAAAATACTAGACAGTGTAGTACACACCATAGTAGTGGTTAGAGTATGGTTATAGTAAATCTTAAACGTAAGTTGTGTGTTGAAAATCAATAGACTATGGCATTTGCAAGTTGCATTGTGTTCGCAGTTAGGTTGATGATTCTTCTGTCTGTTATAAATTAGCAGATTTCAAACATTACGCTTCAGCGTGTAAGCTCGTGTCGAAAATTTGGGCACATTGCGATGGACTGCATAATCTTTCTAATAAGGCTTGAAGTATTTCGCTTACAAAGAAAATACAATATTATAGGAAGAACCCGGATAATTTCCAATGCAATTCTATTAGTTTAATAGATTTTCTTTTAATAGGATATATATTTTTTTTTTTTTAAAACGAGCCTAATTTTCCATAATTAATTTCATTCTAAGGTCTCCTCCATTCATAACGAATTTCACTGATGGTGTAATAATAATATGATAATGATGATGATGATGACATCGAGTACTGCACCAATACAACTAGTTCTTGGCATCTAATGGTATAGAACTTGTTTGCCAATTACTAATGTCATTAAAACGGGCCGATTTCGTGGGAACTGATGCGAGAAATTCGATAGTTGAAAGCCGGCGTACCTAACTACTATTTTGCATTAAATAAATTAACTAAACAACTCAAAAGTATATTCGCTAAGCAACTAGGAATTGCATTTAACTGTTAATTTATGAAGATTCGGTCGCTGAACTAGGTATTTTGGCGCGGACTCTGGCGAAGGACTACCGATCCGAAGGCTAAGATTTGGGGAATGGAGGAGAGGTTAGGAGAGGGAAACCGTCTAGTTTACCGTCTATTATAATTATTATCGGCGCACGACATATATTGGAAAAAATAACTATAATATATGGAAATTAAATTATTATAAAATCTTGCTGATAGTGTTGAAGGGGGCGGGGAGGGGGGAATCGAAATTCCCATGGAAAAGTAATTATAATAATATTTTCTACTCGTTTTGATACCGATTATATTTCATACCTATGCTGGTCTCCGTTTTTATATTCACACAACCGCGTGATCAAACCAGTTTTCTCGGTCAAAACGCATTGTCCGTATAGTATGTATATGTATATTATATTGACTGACTAGGTATATATACTTAACAGTGTGTAAAAAAAAAAAAAAAATATGCCAACACGGACGACAACACGTTTTGTGTGCACCAGGGCTACACCGTAGTATATAGCACTTGGGTGCTGCCGCGGCTACTTACTTGGGTTAAGCCTATAAGTGTAGAAATCGTGATTTATACACATATTATATGATACCGTTTGCTCGAGCGATCATTATAAAGGACTTCCTAAAAAAAAAAAAAAGTTTCCATCACGAAGCGGTACACCAATTATTTGGATTTGGATTTTGCCGCCATTCCAGGTTAGGTCGGGTCGGGTTAGGTAAGTTATAATATTATTGTATTCTCAGTGTTTGCTTTTTATTTCTGTCCACCTTTGTCGCCGCCATTAAATTGTGTCCCGCGGTAAGACCGTGTAAAAACTAAAAAATAACAATAACAATATCCGTTTCGAAAACAAGGGTAACCCCTTAAGTATATAATATTCTATAGACGTCGTAGCCATACCGTAAGACAGACGGGTGTGCTCGTCGTGTCCCGGTCGTCGTTACTTTATTTATTAGATTGACATTGATGTACTACCTTGACTACTACTGTTTGTGTGTGTGTGTGTGTGCCAATAATACTATCTCATTGTATAATGCCCATAATATTATAATATAGCCGGTAGCCACAATGCAGACTTAGGTATAATATAATAATGTGTACCTACCTATCGTTGCATACTATTATTATTATCATCCATCCACCTATAATAATAATAATAATAAATATAAGCACAGACCACTAGGCTCGTGCCTCGTCTCGAGTTTATCGTGCTCGGCATGTTTTTATTTTTTATGTAAAATAATAATACATATATATATATTATATAAATTGTCAATCAAAGTGTGTGTGTGTGTGTGTGTATGTGTGCCCTCAAGTCCCATTGAAGAAACTCAAACGAGAGCGTTTCTTCTTCAAATTATGTACATAGACCACATAAGATCCGAGTCTCTTTATTGAGAAGGATATTCGACGATTTTCCAATATATTTACTTGTACTCGGACTCGGTGCTCTACAATAATTATTGTGCACATTATACATTATATACAATTTATATACATATTTTTTTTTTATCCTGACCACTATAGCTATTAAAATATAATAACGTCACCGCCTCGACATATTTTATACGGTTAACGGCGATGCACTGCAGTACGTGCACTGTATAAATACAACGGTTACATGCGGTTAGTGTGCCTGTGCGGTGGAGACTTGGGAATTAAATTACACTTCACCATTATAGTAGTATACCTATTTATGTAAATACCTATACCAATATTATTATTAAACATTCCGACCGCGGCTGGTATGACGTTTATTTAGCATAAACGGTTGAAATTATTAACGTGATGATCGTGATGATAGCGAATGGGTTTTCGCTTTTTTTTTTTTTAAACGTATTTATATTTACATGTATAATTATTTGTAATTTTTTCCCAAAGAGTAGTTATTTTCTATATCGGTTAGGTACGCGGAAATAACCACTCGGCGGTGTACCTAACTAATTATTATTGTAGTAAAATTTCACTGCAAATATCATACACATACCATGCATATAATTATTATATTATCTAGGATTGGCCTTGAAAGCGCCACACATATTATTATTGTTACCATTATAATATACAGACCGTTCAATCGGTTCGTTGTACCGGGGCAACGTCTCGAATGATGGTTGCGTTTAAGAAGAAAGCTCTATCGCGTATCCGGTACAAATGGAAAACTTTAATTCATTCGAGATAGAGAAATGTTGATTCTTAGCTCACCGGAAAGAGCTTGTCGAGAAGATACAAAATATGAACTAAAACCATTATTAAAGTTTTTTACCGTTAAAAAAAAATTCATTAATTTTGGCTATTTTTCTTTCCACGAAGCTATTAAGTTTGAATCTAATTGACTTGTTTGTTTTTAGTTTTACAAACTGTGTGACAAAATGCTTAATAAAGTATTCTTATTTTTTGAAAAATGTCATCAGTTATTATTGGATAATCGTTAAACAATTTTTTTTTGTTGCTTTTCTACCGACTTAATAACGCTTGTCGTTTTTGAATCCCTTTTTTTTAAATATTATACCTAATCTTAGCTAAGTTTTTTCACCCTTGGCCAGTTGTGCCATCGACCGTTGTTAATCGACTACTTGTTATCAGTATTTCTTATCAGTTGACGTTATCATTGTACACGATATTTACAATAACAACGTAAACTGATAAGAAATACTGATAACAAGTAATCTATTAACGACGATCGGTAGTGATAACATTACAGATGTTTGATCAATTTTCTTCGGCCTCGCTGTACAACGGATGGATTATTTTTTTCATTTTTTGGCCACACTGACTGCTGAGACTTAATAGTCTCAGCTTGTTAATATTTTTTTTGATTTTTTCTGAGTGCACTATCTGTTTTTTTTTAATCTGTTATTATATAATACATATTATATTATATTGTCACTTCCGGGAATTCCAATCAAACGTTTTTGCTGGTAATTATCAGTAAGGTCTTGTTTTCAACATTGGTATAAAACGAAATATATGTGTATATTTTGCCGAATAAATACAAATTTAATTTAACTTATCAACGCGAGTGCCAATGTTTTATAGATATAATTTTTTATATTTTATTTAGTCAAGGTAATACTAATCAATATAGTATGATAATAGTGTATCCGACAGCTTTTATTGGTTTATATTAATTGTATATTATTGCGATTCGCTGAAAGTAATTATCTAATCTAAGTTATTCAACGAGTCTACATCATGTCGCATTTATAAACTGCACTAGGTAAGGCCGGTGACTTTTAAGTATACATATAATTTATTAGAGTTCTGTCATAGTCCGTATTGTGTTATTATTATTACTATTATAATTGAATTAATCTTTTGCTATTGTGAGTACCCGGCGCAGCGGCCATCTTGTGTAACACACGGTGTGACAATGTGATTTGGTTAATACGTTTGGTGGTCGTCACGGTCAAATTAAAAAAAAAAAACCCTTTACAATAGCATAGACTGTACCCGTGTGTAACAACAGTAGTGGGGTGATAGTAATTATTATAAGGATGAAATACAAAAAAAAAAAAATTCCTAAACGAATTAGCTCAATGTCTCAATGTATCAAATCTTAAAAAATACATATAAGATTATGTACTTTAGTGTGATATTGTAGTATAATAGGACTTGACCGATCGAAAACCCATGATGTACTAATTACAATACTAATTATTGCTATAATTAATATACTTATATTAAAACGAAATTTTTTTAAAATTTTTTTTTTCCAGCCGTTTGCAAGACAGGCTGCCATCCGGTTCACGGCAAGTGCGACTATCCCGGCGGTTGCGAGTGAGTATATTTAACTATATATATAATAGATTTATTGATATTTAGAGATAGGAATCACAGCAAAACAGCTTATGGATATGTCATTGGAATGGAAAAAAAAAATTGTTTTTCTATGTTACCTATTATAATTATTATTAATTAAAATAATGTCGCCATTACGATAGTGAACGACTGCAATTTGCTTAGCTCTCCTATAGTAGGTATACCTACTTATGTTGTGGAGGAATATTTATTACAAAAACGTTTTATCCACAATAATTTATTCCTGTTGAAACTAATTGATACCATACAAATGATACCATTTTTATTTTGCTTTAATATAAAATATATTTTAATTAGTAAATAAAATTATTGTAAACCTGTTGGATTTGTTGATACACACGGTTACGTGGCCGCAGAGTAATTTTCTAACAAGTTGTCTATTAAAATTTATCGTTCAACCTTTTTTTTTTCAATGAATTAAAATAATATATAGGTCCGGCGTGTGTTATTTTAATGGTTCCGTGCTAACAGATCGTAAATTATTATATTGCGGTAGCGTTAAAAAGTTTTAATATCATAATATACAAAATTGCAAGGCTGGCCAAGTTTAATGGTTTATGGTATTATATACGGCCGTCAGCTCCGCACAAGCGTAGAATGATATGAAATATATTTTCAAATTAATTTAACCAATAGAATGTACAACGTTATATTATTATTAATTGGTTCGTTTAGTTGCCAGTTGTAAAATATTAAATTGACACTTTCTGTAATGTAACAATATTTCTACAGGGAGATCTGAAAAGAACAAACTAAAAAAATAAAAACCCTGATAAGATATAGTAGAACGTCGTTTTTTTGTAACTATCTATATTATTTTTTAATGTAAAAAAAAAAAAAATAATCAAATTATAACCATATTATCAAGTTAAAAACACATCATAAATCATTAAAACATCATTATAAAAACAATACCATAATATTTTATTCGCATCGAAGCTGATAATTAGTTAAAATATGAATGCTTTACTGGACTTAATTCCGACATCGAAACCAGCATTTTCGATTTGATGTTTTACAGTTATAAATTAAAAAAAAAAATCGCTTCGAAAACGCTGTTCGCATACAAGAGCGATGATGTGTCAAAATTTGTACTTGGCCGACAACCAGTTTTTTGAAAAATACACTTATCGGATTATAAACGTTTAAACACACGCTCGAATGTACGACTTACCGATCTTATTACAGTCTTAACTACTTTCCTGCGCTTATAATACGCTTAAAGAATATCAATAATAATTTATAAAATACTAAATAGGTATAATATAGTATAACACAAGTGTTGAAGAATTATTTTCGTATGTCAAACGGTCGGGCTTTAATATATCATGGTAAAACATGTCGAATGCAATTTAGAAATTTTTGGTTTTTTTTTTATATACTTATGTATACTAATCCGTCCAATTTGGTAGCCGTTTGTCGGTAAGTGAAACAGCTAAATCGTTTTTGTGGTCGGTTAGGAAATATAATATACAATGTATATATACATGTATGTTATATATATAATGGTATATCTACAAGATAATATACTAACTATATAAACCAGTCAAGAATATATTAGATTTTTACCCAAAAACAGTTTACCTAATTTTGATTTATTGTGTTTGAACGTTGTTAACTTGTGCTTTTTAAATGGTAACTTTTTTTTTGAAATTGAGAATATTTTGCTGAAAATTTTCACTGGTCGATAACGGGTAGTTTTATGAATAATTACTTTTAAAACAGTTTAAGATTAAACTTTGGGACGGCAAAAAAGGATGTAGTGAAGTATTATTTGTAGGGCCAAATGGTGAAATAATTTTTCCAACAGTTCTCTCTTAGTGGGCTCTCTCGCATTAGATATACATTGATATCTCGCTCTGCGGCGCGTTGCCGTGCATCCTGTGGCATCCCAACCTAACCGGGTAATTTGTTTTGCTTATTTTTCGTTATAGTGAAAAATTAAAAATAATTTATAACAAAAAAACATCCACTCGACGGTTGATAAAAAATTCGGATCACGACCGCGAAACCCACACAGACCCGCGTGTATGCGGTGATATTATATATATATATATATATATTTTTTTTTATATTACATTATGTACCATCTGCATATTATATTATATTGCTCTGTGCTGCGGTGTGTACACTTGCTTGCCGGTGTGTTGGACTCGGGCCAGCCGCGAACCACGAGGAACTTTTCGGTTTTGTTTTCGGCCGTGGGAATAAGGAATCGCGTTCTTCTTATAATATGGTCTTGCCCCCGTCTTGTCGATTCGGCTGCTATCGCTCTCTCAAGGGGCCGGCCCGGGATACGCTGTCCGAATTTTAAACGAACCGACCGCCGGTGGAATTTCTTAGTCAGGTGCCTTATGCGCTGTGTGTGTGTGTGTGTGTACCTTACCTCTCGGCACTAAGAAGGTCCCAGGCCGGCTCTGGTCGTGTCCGCGTATACGATTCTCACGCATGTCCGCGCCGCCGGAGGAATACGAAATTTTCTGTGTGGGACACACACTTATAATAGTACACTATACCGATGAATCACACACAATTGTTGTATATTTTATATTATTGTTTTCGGTTAACCTAGCCGTCGTGGACGAGCTTGAAATTTAAATAAATCCGTGCGTATGGGACAGGCAAAACGTTTCCACCGCTTAAAAAGCTTACCAGCTAAAAGCTGGTACGATGCGGATCCGAGAAGCTATTGGTACGGTCTATTTACAACGGCGTTTTAAATTTTTGTCGCAGAACCGACTTCTTAGGCCGAAAATAAAAAAAAAAAAAAAATCACCCCTTCACCGTTTAAAATCTGGAAAAAAACCGTAAAAAAAATGTACATATTTTTCAACTTATCACAGACCGCAGATTCTATACATAAATCTGTACGATAAGCTCATGTGATAAGAGAATAAAATTGACGTACAGGCTTGTTAAGAAGTCACCACTTATTAGCAACACTTATAATTTGATTGCTTAAATTATTTTCTTATTTTTTTTTCTATTCTCTTTCAGTTATATGATAATTACTGTAGACCCGTGACCCAATCTGGTTCCCCCACTATGCCCTGACCTCACTGTATTGGTTTTTTTAAAAAAATATTAAGTAATTTTAATTGTGTTTTTATTAGCCAAGTTATATAAGTTGACCTAACCAAATCGATACAATTCTCTTTTGCTTTTTATACATTCAAAATATACAGTAAATTATAAATTATATTAATTCTACCTCTCATAGTGCCCTCCCCCGCTTGAAAAAATGTCTGAATTCAACACAAGCCGCCTTAGACGATGGTCTCGTTTAATAAGTAAACACCTATAGGTAAAAAAAATTGTCAAGTCTCCTGTGCACACACACGTTGGTCGTTTAGTCGATTACGTCCAACAAAGCTGGATTTTTTTTTTATTAAATTTTTTTTGTCTTGTACAGGTGCCGAAAGGGTTGGCAGGGAGAACTGTGCGACCAGTGTATGACCTATCCGGGATGCAAGCACGGTTACTGCAACGGCACGTCTTGGCAGTGCATCTGCGACATCAACTGGGGCGGTATATTATGCGATCAAGGTATGTGCTTTGTAACATTATTATTATTATTATTATTAAGAGTGTGCGAATAATATATTTGAACTCGAATAACGCGAATAATTTAAGATTACTTATGAATAATTCGCCAATAGAATAGTTACACTACATTTTGGTGGCCATTATTTTTTGCTCATAGTTGTTTTAGTATTTATCTATTCAAACGGATCTGAGCATCTTGTCGACTTAAGAAGGTATAATTTCAGTTTTAACTTATTGTTTCTATCTAAATACACGGTCTAGGTGTTGAACGAGACTCTTAGAGGTTTGTTTTATATTAATATAATTATTATTATTAATGTTTGATATATTTTTCTGTATTATCCTTAACGTATGCGCTTTAACGATATTACTCCAATGGAATCAGATTACAAAATGCAGGAAAAAAAAACAGATTCCAAAATGTCCCAAAACATACATATAATTGGAAACCCCCCCAAAAAATTGATTATTTTCATTATTCGTTTTGTCCGCTGTTTTAAATAACAAGTCTTTGGAATAAATACAAATTGAAGAATCTAATCAGACATGTCCGTTTTGATCAACAATTTGTTTTTTCCATGGAAACAAATAATACAAATCTCATTTTTTCCCGCCAATGGCAAACAAACGGGATGGATAATTTAATTTTGATCGGATAAAATAATTATTTACAACACAATATCGTTTTTATAGTGTTATTATATTTTAATGATATTATGAATATTTTTTTTTCTATCACAATATACAAACAATATATTATTTTACATATTTAGTGCCTTTTTTTCCACCGTCGTTTCAATATCGTTTAGCTGATATATTCGAAAAACTAAAATAGTTATTGAAATAAAAAAAAAAAAAATATCTATACCTATATAATATTATTTCCTCCGTATACAAAATAACAGCTATATTTTATCTGATAAATTCTCATATATATATATTTATAAAATGGATATTATTTATTATGACAGATCCGTTGACTTATGGTGCGGTACAATGTAGATAATGATGACGTTAACCGTGTCCGCAGACGATAATTTACTGTAATATTATGCCGAATTGGAGATTTATCATTTGTAACGTTTTCAATACGGTTGTAATTAATATGAGGTTGTAAAAGTGTAAACACCACAGTGGAAATTAGTGCTACAGTTTAGCAGTGTGCTCGTGCATAGTCGTCAAGCGGGGTCGACTAGGTAGATATATAATGCTAATTATAACCGACTAGTTGAGCGAAGGAACAATTATAGGACAGCTATAAGACTACTCTGACTAAATGTTGAAATAGTTTATATTGAACCGCCATTAATATTGAAAAAACCGCCTTGGGAAATAAACGTTTTAATAAAATTATTCATTCGATTTTTGCCAAATTGTATCTTACCAAAAAAAAAAAACTATTACCACAACACTATTTCACAGCTGTATTTTCCCAAAGTAATATAATAAACGTATTGCAGTTAATT
Source organism: Adelges cooleyi (assembly GCF_023614345.1). NCBI lineage: Eukaryota > Metazoa > Arthropoda > Insecta > Hemiptera > Adelgidae > Adelges > Adelges cooleyi. Next base: position 887,594 of record NW_026096129.1, on the reverse strand, counting down.
AGCTTAGAAAAAGTAACTCGCCCGGGTCTCTCTGAATGCAATTAAATATCATATTATATACATATATATTACACATAAGTGTTAAAAATCTGTGTCCATTAGTACTTTGTGATCAATTAAGTGTTATTGCTGAGTAGAATCAAACGGCTCAGAAGTGGTCGGTGATAAAATTTAAAGTAATTGAAAATGTAATTAACTCTATTAACTTATACATTACCAGGTGTCCGTTTGAGGTTAGGTTAGGATTTTCAATATTTTTCTAACTACTAGTTTTCTTATTTTTTTTTTTTTTATGTATATTTTATTACATATTTTGATCATTTTCGAAACAGGCCAAGTTAACCGTGTACATAAAAATTAAATACAACCTTGTGAATAATAATAAATGTCATACTTGATCGTTTATAATACTTGTGATCTAACTATACACGACTTGTGTGTTTGTGTTTTGGCCATTGAAAAAATTAGCCTCGATTAAAAGGGTATTTTTGCATAAAAAAAAAAAAAAATGTAAAATATTATAATGTGATCCGAATGATTTCTAACCTAACCTATTGTTGTGTGTGATTGATCTTATTTTTTTTTTTTATCATTTACCATGTACTATTATTATGTGTACGACATGTAGTGGATAGGTACATATATACAATGTAGTAATTTTTCAAACGACCTCATATGACTAATCCATTGTCGACACCCTAATTTTATACGGATAAAAAAAAAAAAAATATTCAACCTCCTCTAACCAAACTAACCGAAGTGGCCGGTCTGTACAATTCTAGCCGTCGTTGTATATTTCAATGATATTTAATATTATTATTTGATTTTTTTCATTTGATTTCAATCGCGTTGCACGACACTTGAACGACCGCTATAGTGTAAGTCCGTATCGAATGATTCATTTGTTGTCAGTGTGTGTGTGTGTGTGTATCGTTTCGTCTGATACAGATCACATAATCATCCCCTACCGAAGGGCAACCCTTATAGGAAAAAAAAAAAAATTATCGTTCGATTGTTGTCGAATAAAAAACCTACCTATCCTTTTGAATTTTGTGAAGGGTAGCTGTAATATACACATTTATATATTATGTGTTTATTTCTATGAGCTCGACATGGACGTTACGCGTTATTATTTTTTAACACGAGGCTCAAAGAATTGTTACTAAAAAAAAAAAAAAAATGTTTTTTTAATTTTTCCATACACCGTCTCCGGTCCATTTATCGCAAAACCAAAGTCAATGTGTCTGTGTGTGTGTTGTACATAATAATAATGGATCGCAAGCACAGGGCCAACGTGTTGCATTTCACACTATCGATCATTCGGTGTTTTTTTTTTTTTTTTAGTAGGTTTTTGTGTCACAGGCCGCTTAAAGTAGTAATAAAAGGGCTGGCAAATAGGAGAGGGGAAGGGGTGTTTTTTTTATTTTAACCGGATTATGTTTCGTTTTTTTGTCAAGTTGTAAAATAAAATATATGTATTCAAATGCATTTTGTCATGTTTGTCCGTGTCTGAAATATCTGTTGTAAATTTTATCTATCAGTAACAGTAATTTTAAATCAAAAAAGCCAGACAAAATGAAATTCGAGTTCTTTGGTTACTTTACAATGTGCCATGCAGATTTTCATTTAAACATTTCAGTTTCTTGTAGCCGATACAATAAAATTAGGCAATTTTTTTACATAAAAAAAAGCAAAAAAAAGTCGGTTTCCTACACATAACCCGGTAAAGTCGCCAAAGAACTTGTGCATATAACACGCAGAAGTTAATTTATACATCTGAACGGTATGCGTAAAAAGTCTTGGACTTATACCGACCGGTCGAATGATGAAATTTATCAGCAGGTTACTTGGTCACTTTTTTTTTTTTCGATCTGATGTAGTTGTTGTAATACACGTCTTACAGGCTCCGGTCTGCGTTTAATGTGTTTACCGCGCGTTCTACATATTAATATTAATAATAACAATATTAATACCCAATATGTTAGAGCAATTAAAACGGCTAGTAAAAATAAAAAATCATTATATTATAGTGTACACGTATAACACACTATAACAACTCTCTCTCCCTCTCTCTCTCTTGACGACTTTACACACACACACGGGCATCTGATCGTGCGGTGCTACTAATTAGGAAATTGCCATAAGTATATTTTCTTGTTACATATTGGCTTGTAATAATAATAATAATAATAACGAACGGCAGTATATTATTCGTATTAAACACGGGCACGACCGGGTGTAGCGTTTTTTTTTTTTTTTTGCCCGCCCCTCAAATACAATTTATATATATATATAATGTAATATAATATAATAATCATATTCTGGGACGGTCTGATCACGATTGCCTGTCTCTCTCTTTCTACTCTTTCGCCGCCGTTGTCTTTGGTGAAAACGAGTTTTTTATAATAATAATAATAATAATAAATATAACACACAAAATATGTAACACACTGTACATCGGGTACATACACAGTGGATCCGCCGGAGACTACCTACCTACCTGGTCGGGGCGGCCTGTGCATTTTTTTTTTTTTTTTTTTTTTAATATTTATTTTTTTTTTTCTGTTATACAAACTACCGTCGTTTGTTAATAGTAATAATAACAACAACGACGACGACGATAATAACGCACACAGAAATGCATTTAATTTTCTCCAACCCTATCGGTTCGGTATCGCGTCGGCTCAGCACGATCTTCGTGTATATAATAATATTACGATGAACCTATCTATCTGTCTATATACAGATACTATATGCATTTGTGTGCACAGAAAATCAAATCACACAAACCGGGATCCCCATCCGGGCGTAGGTACACCCCGGCAGTAGAGTACCTGGTGTATGGTTATGAGATATATTCGGCGTTTCCCTATTACTTATCGCCCGGTCATTATACGGCCGGGTCGTGCCGGGCAACACCTCCCCGACAAAAGCGTATAATACGGTCGGTATGGTACCCAATGGTATATATATATATATATATATATATATAATATAGTAGGTATACACTCGAGAAGACCAGCTAACCAAGCCGCTAATTTCCACGGTTATTACCGCGATTGCCCGTGTTTTGATGTACGCGATAGACACACACACACACACTCATATAGTTACCATATATTATATTATTATTATTATTATTAGATGACTGTTATATTATTATAACGGCAGCGGTGGCAGTCGCGGATACGCAGATGGACGGAATAGATTATTATAACTTAATAGACATTTATATTAAAAAAAAACAAAATATGTCCGTTCTCACGAGCTGTGCTCTCGTATATTACCTTCTAGTAGATATATACTATCACAGATTGAAATATAAAACCAGATAGTGCACCGGACAAATGTAAACAAACTCCAATAACCTCAGGTCAGTGTGACCAAAAAAAAAAAAATACAATCCTTCTGTTAGGTAGGCACTACTGCGTCGAGTTTGAACCAATCAAAAATCGTTATTTGTGATAATCTATTGTTTTCCTATATATATATATATATATGTCTGTGTTATCGACAAATTTGCATGTGATAAGGTTCTGATTTCCACAAAGATGGCGGAAAACGGTAACTTCAATTATATATCTATTGGCGATCTAGTTTATTACATACTTCTATATCTGCGATAAACTCGGTTAACTGGAGTTAAGATTAAACTCTGTTGCATAGACCATGTTTTAAATTTTATCTGTTGTTAAAAGTATATGTATATAGTTTCAATGTTTTGCGTTAAAGCGGTGATAACGGAAATGCGCGTTATCAGTTTATCGTTGATTAGATCCTGTACGATAGTAATATCAACTCTCCTACTGCCGATACCGTTTATTCGATAACCAGTATACTGGTAATAACCCGGTTTAAACCAATCAAGACTGCGCCACAGTCTGGTTTTGTACAATCCGCGATATTGTGTTATAATCGTATCTGATTATTATTATTATTGTCACGTGTGTTAATTTTTTACCATTACATTTTTCCGTGTTCGCAGACCTGAACTACTGCGGTACTCACGAACCTTGCCTGAACGGTGGCACATGCAAGAGCACGGCGCCGGACAGGTACACGTGCACGTGTCCCGAGGGATTCAGCGGACCCAATTGCGACGTGGTGCTCAACCCTTGTGCCACAGAACCCTGCCTGAACGGCGGCAAGTGCACCACCGTCAGCCCCCCGGCAACCCTGAACCCTTCGGCCCCGGGAGGCAGCCCTTCGCTTCAACCCCTGCCCAAACAGTTCCACTGCGAGTGTCAGCCCGGCTGGACCGGCAGCACGTGCAACACCGGTAAGTCCAGAAATAGCTTCAATGATGGGCAACAGGTGTATTTATCATAATGTTATTTCACTGTTGAAAAAAAAAAACCGTTTCCGAAGAGGGTCTCGTGGCCTGTCACGTAGGACGAACAGTCCAACCGATGGTTACTAAATAGATACGTATGCGCGCCACAATACAACATATTACACTTGCACGTCAACAGCCGTCAATGTCGATAATCAGTCAAAACCGTTTACCGGGAACCACTTTGTACAGACACAATGACTAGCTTCGGAGTAACCGCACAGTCGTCTTAGGTCGCCTTAGCCCCGTTTAAATTGGCAATATTAATTATAAATTGTCTCGGCCGTAGCGGTTAACAACGACTTATGACTTGGCTTTTCGTTAAAACTATAATTCACAAAATATATACCTATGTATACAAGATTCATTCTCATCTTTCTTTGATTTTAACCGTCTTCAAGTGTAATAATAATTCACTATTCCGCTGTCTTTCCCGCATGCTATCCACACATTTTTATAAAAAAAAAAAAAAAAATAGACCGTCTTTTACTACTATACGGCGTCTTAAATGATTTACTAGCTTGTCCTAGATTAACCCCTCTGATCGTTCCAAATTCGTGCCCGTGCTTTGTCATGGAGTAAAATATATATATATATATTTTTTTTTTTTTCTGATCACGACACCGACTTTGTCTACACGCTTTCAGGAAATACCATAACAATAATAGTGTGCATAGTCGTTAGCGGGCGGATGTGTAGGTTTCACGTTGTGATAAGTACTTACTTAGCTGCGTGCAGAAAAAAATCAATAATTACACGACCATTGTTTAGCTTGGTTTTCTGTCAAATTTGTTTTTGTCATTTTAGTTAATGCTAAAGACATTGACGGTAAAATCATAATATATTATAAAGATTTCCATCATCATCAAAGCAGAGTATAAAATTATGCAAAGTTATAGCGTGTGGCCGTACTGGACTAGTGATGTGCTACTAGGAACACTGCCCTACCTCTTGGGAATATCCTTAAAAAAAAAAAAAAAAAAAAAGTTAATTTATATAAGTAAGAGGAGTGTACGGATATATTTTAATAAAATATTATAATAATGTAGTTTATTTTATTTTGGTTTTTGTTCATTTTATTTGTACATATACTTGTAAGGTATTAATTTTTTATTTTGAAAGATTCGTGACAAGTTGTAACTATGTTTTTTTATTTACTGTCTAACAGATAGACAGTGTAAATATGTATAAAAATAAAAGTAATTATTCAAAATCCAATCTTTATACCGAAGACTGACATTGGGTGTACAAGTTGAATTCGGTTTTTATCCAATATATATTTTTGGAATTACCAAAAACACTTCCTATACAATTTTTGCGCATTTAATATTTGTATATTCGAATAATTTATAAGTTTAATTAACTGTTCAAACACTGTCTTGGGAATATTCCGGGAATTTGCACACTGTACCGGCGGACATACCTATAACTATACTATACTGGACTGTGGTTTTTTTTTTCTTCTTATAATTATTAATACTCCAACCTCGTGATTGCGGATTAGATAACGCCGACCTGTCTCTGTTTGGCCGTTGGCCGTTGCCTCTGATCGATTATCATTTATCATATTATAAGTGGCGGTCGTTATTATTATTATTATTATTTATTTATGTTTTCTACTACAAGAGAGCCGTACTATAACGGTATTGCGCAAGTCCGGTGAATCGGCCGGAGACTTTAACGACCGCACACACCATCGTCGTCGTGCCAGTCGTTCAAGTGGGTACTTGTTTTTTTTTTTCATTTTCGTTTTTTGATGGCTCGCGCCATGACTTAACGATTATAAAATAATAATAAAACACAATCGTGGTTATTATTATTCAAATTTAATTTAATTCCGATTTTTGAATTATTTCATACGCATAAAGAGAAAGGACGACAAATAATAATAATAAAAAAAAAAAATGTATATAATTATATTTTTATGTGACACGCCATCAACGGTAGTGTATATGATGATGGCGGTCGTGTGTGTGCGCGTCTGTCTGGTTGATGATGTGTGTGTGTGTGTGTGTGTGTATTGTTATGGTAAACAACCGTCGTTGGGATTATTTTATCAAGTCATCGTACCTATACTTACCAAGTTGTGTGTGTGCGCGCGGCCTCTTCACATATACTTATACAAGAAGAACAAGCCTACGCACTGTACCACACGACGACGACGACGGGCGATGACAACTCACTGGCGGGTGTTTAACAACAACAATAATAATAATAATAATAATATAATATATATATAAAAAAAGAGTATTTTAATTGCGACCACAATGCGACGCATTCTCGCCGGAGACGAGGCTCTGCGGCCGTCTCAGCTCGCCGTCTTGGCGTTCCCCTCGTCCCACTTGTTTCAATGAATAAATACTATTGCTGTGATATACTAATCGACGATCTGTTTGTTGTTTTGCCCCTTCTGTACAGAAATCGACGAGTGCGCATTGATGAAACCCAGATGCCTGAACGGCGGCACGTGCGTGGACAAACTCAACGATTGGGCTTGCTTGTGCCCGGACCGCTGGCGAGGACTTCAGTGCGAAATCGGTAAGAAAACCCGCTGTTCTAATTGCATTTCAATCTAGTCGTTGCCACCAAAGTCTGTCGATATTTGACTAGTAGGCGCAAATCGCACGCACCTGGTCCTAGAACATAATATATTACATACTGTTTGAGACATTAACATTCTGGAACAGCCGTAGGCGCTGTCGTTCATGACAAATTACACAAAGAGAATATGTAGGCGCTCTGTACGTTTACAACAATAATTCCACAGCCATGGAGAGACCACATATATCTTAGGCCTGTTAACGTGGAAGGGACTAGGACGGCTGTGGCCGTTATCTTTACCGAGTGTTGGTGATCAAATCGCCGAGTTGTGTTCTCCCCCCTATAATATATTAACCGTGATTATGAAAGCGTTCCACAACCGTTTGTAAAGTAATATATTTTTGGTCGAACAGTAAATTTAGGCGTTTTATTGTGCGTTTGGGAATGCGATTAAGAAGTTATTTTTCGCAGGCATCGCCGAGTCAGGCTCTCCGGTCGTGTCAGCTATTGTTCTACACTACTATATTGTGTGTACAAACTTTGTTGTCTGTCTGCGTGTATATGTGTGTGTGTGTGTGTGTACTACTCCAATAACAACCGTGTATATACATATATATGTAGTGATGGTCGTAAGTATCTCGGTTGTGCGGGGCTCATCTCGTCGGCTTGCAATCTTTTTTTAGTGGAACCGCTCGTTTGCCCCCCCTCTGTGTGGGAGACCACCGATCACGGACACGGTATAACCCGGCGCAAACGAGAATATTACGTGCCGAGACGGATAATAATTATTATTGTTCTCTGGCGTACACAATCCACATGTACATACACAATGTGTACAGGTATACGCACACTGGATAATATGATAAACTGCCAGACCGAGGGCCGTTAAACGTTTATAATTTTTCTATATCGGAAACGACTGTGTGTGTGTCTCTCTCTCTCTCTCTCTCTCTCTCAACACACACGCGCTTGTATCTTGTGTGCAGAGGAAGTCTCCTTTGATGTGTAATATTATATCTTGGCTTGTGTGCGGCAGACGTGGACGAATGCGAAAGCCAGCAGAGGACCAACAGCAACATCAACAATCAGGCGACGTGCGGACCCAACGCTATCCAGTGCAAGACCGACCACAATAACGGCACACGGTGCGTTTGCCGCAAAGGCTGGGCCACAAACGCCGTCAACAACAACGGCAACGTGGCCTTTGGCCCTTTGGGTTGTCCGGTCAACGTCGACGATTGTGCGGCACCGGCTCTTTGCATGAACGGAGGCACTTGCGTGGACTTGGTGGCATCGTACGTTTGCACTTGTCCGGTCGGCTACACGGGTAAGACCAACGTCGCTTTTGAATATTAACCTTTGCGCGAATCGACAAAGGTCGGCGGAGGAGGGGCAGTGGGAAGAACTCTTAAACTTGTACAAACTTCCTTCCTTCGATCATAGTATGTCATCCAGAATTTAACTCTCTTTGTTTAGTTGTTAATCCTTGTATTAGTTGAGGCTCTCTGTGCTTCTCAATTGTAACCCAATTCTTTCAGGTCCTTGTATTTTTGTTTAGGTCCTCATCGTATCTTTTAATCATGTCTTTACTAAGCTTTCGTGTCTTAGCATGTGGCCTATCATCTTATCTCTTCTGGATTGAATAATTTTCCATCATAACTCTAGTGTGTTGTTAAATTATTGTGTCACAGGTCAACGGTGTCAGACTCAGATAGATCCTTGCGACAGCCTCGCGTCTGCTAACCCTTGCAAGAACGGCGGCGAGTGCGTGCGCAGTCCCGGATCTTCCAGACCTTACTCCTGTATATGTCCGCTGGGTTACTCCGGCGACGAGTGCGAGGTATGTCGTGCACGAGCCCAGCCGTTGATCGATTCTCATCCCTCTCTACCATGCTATGCTCTGTGTTTTTCAGATCAACAGGGACCACTGTGCGCCCAACCCTTGCCGGAACGGCGGACAATGTCTGAACACGCCCGACGACTATTACTGTCATTGCACCGTGGCGGCCGACGGTTCGGCGTGGCACGGCAAAAACTGTACGGCATCCCGGAAGAAGACCGGAAGTCCGGCGACCAGCACCACTAGCAGCAGTAGCAGCAGCAGCAGCAGCAGCAGCAGCTCCACCACGACCGTCCGTTTGCCGGCCGTGATCGTTCATCAACAGGACACGTTCAGAGGTGAGTCACGGGTGTATAATATTTTTTGAGGAATCCGCCGTCGATCAATCAATCGGCCGTGATCTTTGGCTCGCGGAGACGTCGGGGAAGGAAGGGAATGAGGGGTTCTTAATCCGGATTAACCGACCGACGTTAACGTGGAAACGAATGATAGGGCATAAAACGTACGCGGTTCTTAAGACACTAAAGCAGCTGCAACACGCGGTGCAATGCGCGCTAATACCGCAGTCGCATAATCCTCTGGTCACCCGTGTCCGGGCGAACCGATCCGAGGACCTTACGATAAGTGTTTGGATGCAATCTAGTCTTGACTCTGATCCAAAACAGATGCACGATAATAATATTGTTCACTAAATCTCAGCAGAGACCTCTGGTTTCGTGGACCAACGACTCGTTGGAAAAACCTGCCAGCATAAGGGCGCGTAGAGTCTATGAATCCAGCGAATTGATTCCTCAAATCGGGGATGGGGCAGTTTACTTGCGAAAAATGCGTGCCACGTTTCTTACCTGAAACACAGTGTGACTAAATGAGACGGGTTAAACAAATTGTTCCCATTCACAGATTTGTGAGATTGCTGCTTTCTGCATAACGCCGCCATTCAATTGCCAGAACCCGACCAATCCACATGTAACCTGACCTGACCTGACCTGATCTGATCAGATCTGATCCAAATCTACCTTAAAAAAAAACCTTACACTAAGCTATTTTTTTGGGAATTTCAGCAAATCGGTCAACGCAAAAGCGTATTCCGTTTGTTAACGCTGGCTGGGATTGTCTCTACCGATTTGGGTGGGGGGGGGGCAGGCCGGGTTTAGCGTTTCTCTGTTGTCCGAGGCTAGTCGAATCATTCCACACCGACTACACGTTGTGTACCGGATGCATTCCTCGTTGGTACAAGCCCCCTTCACTCGGATCTGGATTAGGAGAGACCCGCCGCCGCTGACAGACGCGTGATTCGATACAATATTATTATTATTATTGGAAAACACGGTCGGCGCTCTAAAACAAAAATAGTTTTCCTTTTTTTTTTTTTTTTTTACATGTACCCATATCGATTTTTTACGTTATTTATGGGCAAACCGAAAAATAAATACGCGTCACGCTGAGATTCCGGGCAACAGGAATCCTCTGTGAGCCGACGTCATCGCCAGCCCGGCCCGTGATGTATATTTGAATATAAATTTGAAACCTACTAATAACCAATCTCTCACGGCTTACATTGCCGTGGCTCGTGAAGAAACCGTTCACGATTTCTTCTCGGTATACACATAGTGGTGGTGCTTATACACAACCGCGCATAATATGCATATACAGCGGGGGTCTAATGGGAAATGTTGGAAGAGAAGTATTAAAAAAGAAAAAAAACAACAATCGCCGGCCACGTTGTGTTCTTGGTCTTTCGGCTCCACACAGACTAAAGGAAGAAACACATAGTCTTTTCGGCTTGGGCTTCCCGCTGACTCTGTGGTCAAATCATCGACGGCGGTGGCGGTGGTGTCGGACGGCTATTATTATTATTATTACACACACACATAATATAATAACAATTATTATTTTCATTATTATAACAACATATTCTTTTTTTTTTTTATGGATATTATTCCGGAATTATAACGATTTGATCAAACAACAAACAACAGTTTCCAACCAAAAAAAAAAAAAAAATCATACTATAATTCGGTCGTGGAGCCGTTTTTTTTTTTTCTGTACAGTTTATGTCTATGAAAAGCGCCTTTTTTTCCCTATGTTTTATCGCAATCCGGATGGTGTGGGATATCCTATGTGTATGATAGTAATACAAAATATATTGGTATAAACGATAACAGGGTATCTGGCACGGGGTCTCGCATTAATAACGTTATACCCGTTCGATAAATGTCGACAATAATAATTATTGTTGATTAAAACTTGGAAATGTTCAATCGAATCTGTTTGTAATAGTATACACACAAAATATACTAAAATATTACCAAAAAATAAATGGAAAGGATACAAATTCGCTTAAATTAGGTAAACTTGAAATTAGAATAAACTCTACATAATCAAATAGTAAGAAGTAAATTGTAGCTTAATTCACAATATGTAGAAGGCGTTGAACGTAATATGTTATAAATAATTAAACTTCACCGAAAAATAACAATACAATTTTCGGTTAGGTAACTCAACATATGGATCGCCTGTATTATATTGATGGCCGCCATTTTGTGAACAGTTAATGTTTTGTCCGTGACAGTGTATCGTGGAAGAGTAAATAGGCATTTTTACTTTCCATGAAATCTGTACACACAAAATGGCTGCCAACGGGGTTTTGACGATAATAACGGGGGGTTGTTTTTTTTCTTCAAAATCGTTCTCACATGTTCTGATATATTTTGCAGACACCGAAGACCGCGAATATTATTACTACAACAACAGTCCGCAGACTTGTGCCGACTCCAGGGTGTGCTTGAACGGGGGCACTTGCGTTTTGGGCGGTCCAGGAGGAGCTGCGGCCGGAATTGGAGTCGGTGGTCGGCGCAAAGTGCCTTCGTACCGGTGCAAATGCCCCGAAGGATACCGCGGCCGACACTGCGAATTCCGGCAAGAAGACTTAGGTAACAGACCGAGTGATAAAAATGAAAATATGTGTAAAAAAATTGACATTTTCCCCGTTTTGTTTTGCCCACACAGATTTTCCCAATCAACACGGTGGCGGTGGCGGTGGTGGTGGTAAGAGGCCAAAAGTAGAGTACGACTACGAAGAGATGGTCGACGACGACGACGACGACGACATAGCAGACAGCAATAGCAACGGTGAGCATTGTTAATAAAGTCGCATAACGAGCACTTTCACCCAGAAGGAACAGGGAGAGAACTTGCCCGAAGGCGCAACACCCTTTTTTGGAAATAATTGAACGGCGGCAAAAGAATAAAGACCGAGAGAGAGAGCCGAGTGTGTGTGTGTAGGCTGTGTTTCTTGGGTCCAATTTAATGTTGTGGAACCTTTTTCAAATAAGTTCCAGAAATAGAAAATAGAAGAAATACGAAAACTTCAAACTATGTGAACGTGGTGTTAAGTGTAATCGTTGACACACGTTTGATTGTGACATTGAAGTTTGTTCTAATCTCTTGTTAATTTGGACATTTTTTTATAAAAATAACTGACTAAACCTAACTTGAAATCCAATTCCATCTAATCTAATCAAATTGTACTAACCCAAACCACCAACCCAACAAGGCATTGAATAATGTTACAGCTGTAAATTTCATTTTATACAACTTTAAACTTAAAAAAACACAATTGTTAAGACTTGAAAATATTTTACATACAAAAACAAAAGTCTAATGTTTTTTTCTTTATTTCGGTTCAACAGACGACGCTCAACGAGCCACCACGTGCACAGCGTCCATGTTGAACAAACACTGGCCGGCGGCCGGCGCGGACCAGAGATGCAACGAGTGCCGGTGTACGACGACGGCCAGCGATGAAAATTTGGACGACGACGACGGCGACGTGGACGACACGCCGAGGGTGCGGTGCACGAACTTGTGGTGCGGTCCCAGGGATTGCATGAACTACCCTTGCGCCGCCAACCAGGTGTGTGTGCCTTTGGAGGACACCGTGGCGGACGTTTCATCGTGGAGACGTTGTCTGCGAGCGCCTTGCGCCGATGAACCGAACCGACACCATCACAAACGATTCGGCCGCTGCGTGTCCAACGGCGACGAGAGCGTCCAATCGGTGTGGCCGTCAGCCGCCCGTCACTGTTGGCCGTCCAACGGCGGCGGCGGCGTCGACCGACAGGACAACGGTTGTGGCACGCTGTCCGTGACGTTGGACGCGAAACGTCTGCGTCGCGGCACCACCACCGGTCAAGTGTGCCACAACATGCGCCGTCTTATATCGCTGTCTTGGGCGGCCGACAACAGCTACGCGGACGGCCAACACTCGGCCGCGACGTTGTACGTCATGTGCGAGCCGCTGGCCAAGACGGCCGACGAACTGAACAGCGACCGCGTTACCATACGAGTGGCGGCCGTAAGTATTGCAGATTTCCTATTCTTAAATTTATTGTATTCATCGACTTGTCGCCTGACGCTAGTGGTTTGTTTTTTTTTTTTCATTCGAACAGGCCGTCGCACAAACGCAGGAAGCCGTCAAGAGCGGTCTGGTGCAACGCGCCCTGGCCGTCCTGTACAAACAGCTGCAGAACGGCACGGCCGTGAAAAACAACCGAGAACAGGTGTCGTCGGCGTCGCTGGCCGCGGCCGTCGTCAGGGTACAACCGCCGACCAACCGGCCGCCGGCGTCCACTCAGTTCTCCGGCCAGGCCAACGGTGACTACCAGTACTACTATTGGACCGGCGTGGCCTGCGGTTCGCTGACCATCATAGCCGCGTGCCTGTTGCTCCGGTTCGGTTACCAGCAATGGAAGAAAAGAAACGGCGGCGCGGATTGCGCGGCGTCCACTTCGGCCGGCGGCAAGAGCAACGCCGCCATGTCCAACACGACGAGCAACAGCAACAACAATCTCATGTTGCTCGTCCAACGGCAAAACGAAGAAAACCTCCGCCGGTACTCGGCCGTGGCCGCCAGCACAAACAAGCTCAACGGTGGCGGCGGCGGCCTCAACCCCGCGGCCGGCGCGCTGTCCACGTCGTCGTTGAACTGTTCCCGGATCAGTATCGTCCACCCGCTGTGCCAGCAACCGGACACCGTGGCCAGCGGCGGCGGCGGCGGTCTGGAAAAATCGTCTTCGGCGGACGACAAGACGGGCGGCGTGGACAGCAACGCGATCGCCGCCGCGGCCGCCGTCGTGAAACCCGCCGCGGCAATAGTGGCCGTCGCGGCCGGTAGTCCGCAACACCATCAATTGCACAGCGCCATACCGCTGTGCAAAAAAACGCAAAACATTGAACAACAACAACAACACTACAACCACCATCAATATCACCAACAACAACAACACCACGTGCTGGTCCACCCACAACAAACGGCCGTCGTACAGCGCACCAACAACGTGGCCGGCGTCAGACCCATGGCCAATGGCCACGGCCTGAAAGACGACCAAACGTTGACGGCTTTGATTTAAACTATAAAAACGCTAAAAAATGATATTATTATTATTTATATTTCATTCACAAGCGATAAATTCTACTATAATAATGATATATCGTTATTGATTAATTATAATACTGATATATATTATTATTAATTAGTTATAATATATATATTATATTATAAAATTATAACTAATTAATTATACTATTGATATATATATTGTTATTAATTAGTTATAACGTAATATATATTATAACTAATTTACTATAATATTGATATATATTATAATTAATTAATTATAGTTATGATATATACTATTATTGGTTGATAATAATAATATATTATAAATATTGAATACACATACCTATACATATATTATAATATAATATAATAAGATAAGCGTGCAATTATTATGATATATATATACATTTTTTTTCTAGTTAAACGACGATTATTTATGTTTTATTTTTGCGAAAATTACGCCGATATAGCTTAATTTTAATTTTAATTTTTTTTAAACTTAATTTAATAAACTCACTATTGTAACAACAGAGATAATACCCTCCCTCCCTCCCTCTGGCCCAACCCCACCCCATCCCATCCCCCGTGATAAATAACCTTAAGTATAAAATATATATACATATGTATTTTCTTTTCTCGTACATCTTTTTACGGATAACGAATAGTCCTAAGCAAAACGATATAAGCATACACTAAGCCATGACATTAACATAATAATAATAATAATAGTATTACAAACAGACACGTAATCGAGATACGCTTGCCATTTTCAATATAGTTGTAACTATTTTTTTTTTTTATCACTCACTTGATTATTATTATTAATTTTTTTTTTTTTACCTTTTTTGTATACCCTTCTTGTCTTTTATAATATTGTGTTTATTGTGAAAAACCCTAATTTTTTTTCTATTATTTTTCTTGTAAATATTTAAAAACATTTATGTAAACATTAAAAAAAAAAAATAATAAAACAAAACATTTTACATATTATTTGGGGCTTAATAACATTATTTTTTTTTTTTTGTTCACTTGTCATCAAAACTCTAGAACCCCTTAACGAAATCAATGATACCTCTTAAATTACACCAATCGGTCGAGTTGCACATCTGTCGACACACACTGTCCGACTCCCTGATTATATAAACTTCCTCAAACAACAAACCATCAGATAAATTAAAGCAACACTATTAACAATAGATATCGGTAATAATAAAACAACAAGTATGTATAATAAACTTTTTCAATTTATTACTAAAAAATCAAGACATTTAAAACATTGAAATCTTAAAATAAAATTAACTGGTCAAAAGCATATTATTACACAAAAGACAATAAAAAATATCATAAGGTTTAATACAACTTTTGCTCCATATATTTTATATGAACCAACCTTGAAATATAATAAACATGTTTATCTTAAGCAAACTAATTTTTTTTCTTTGACCGCATACTGGCGTCTTTTTCGGTTCTTCACTAAGGATTTCATCTTTTTCAATGAACCTAGAATTGAGAGAAAAGTTAAAATATTAATGACATCACCTCAAAACCGTTTTATTTGTTCAATAAACAATAAAAATTCACTTACCAGAGTCTTTAAAAAGTCTGTAAAATTGCGATCCTCTGCAAAGGATTTCTCTGTTTCTTCTAAACGTTTTCAACTTGCAGCATACAATTTTATCAGCTAGGCAAAACCTTCTCCATCTTTTCGACACTTTGCAAGCGGTGTTAATGTCTTCTCCTGTTAAATAGTCACTGCAAACGAATAAATATGTGAATAACAATACTTTAAATAATTTTTAAAAATAATATTGTATCATTGATTGAAACAGGACTTACCGAAAAATCATGGTTGATATTTCCACTGGCAATTCAGATATAATATCAAAACGCATACTCGCTTCTGAAAACCACGAGCTCTTCAGGCAACTTGTAAAAAACATTTTGAAGCTTTTCGTTGTTTACGGTATCACTTTCGGCAACCAACTGAATTGGGCGATGAGCATCGCCGGTTTTATATAAGTCAAAATTCCAAAATGGCCGCCATCTTGTATAAGTATCATTGAAATAAGCTGGGGAAATGGTGTGAAATTAAGAGATTTTGATCGCCCTTTTAGAATTATTAGCATAACCAAATAATGTAGTTGAATACCAAAAATAATATTTATTATTATTTAAGTAAAAGGCGTAGGTACTAAAAATATATATCATATTAGAAGAAACGTCGATCATGGCACGTTTGTATCATATTTATACTTCCAAGTCACATCTAAATGATCATATATTTTGTTAAACTATTGCAAAATATCGATTACATAATTTGAGAGCTAATAAATATTGTGTAATGATTACATAATATGCTCCTGTTTCATTTCCAATTTAGGCAGACGTTTCGAGAAAAAAAAGGAATATGCGTCTCTAGATGGCTTATACTTAAAGTCACGGCTCTGTTACAGACATTGTCAATACAAATTAGCAAATAGCTTTTATTCGGGTAATACTTTTTTTAGGCTCGAACATGTGTAACGATATTTCCTACCTCGGACGTGGATGCAGCTCTCACGATGACTTCATCTATTTTGGGCTTTAATTTCTGACGCCAAGGAATCAGTCAACAGTCAGTAGTAAAAATTCTATATCTTGCAACCGCAAATTAAACTACTCACGGTTTGTGACTGTCTAA
Source organism: Adelges cooleyi (assembly GCF_023614345.1). Lineage (NCBI taxonomy): Eukaryota > Metazoa > Arthropoda > Insecta > Hemiptera > Adelgidae > Adelges > Adelges cooleyi. The sequence goes on along the minus strand of NW_026096129.1, from coordinate 870,799 downwards.
GTAATAGATTAGTATCATAGTTATAGCAACTAGATAGATTCCCTGGAAACTTCCACGTGAGCTTGGATCTTTTACATTATTCGTGTTCTACAATAAACCAATTTACAGCGACAAATAATACGGATAATTAAAATCAAACGTAGGTTTAGAATATACTTATACATTACTTATAGATTTATCCACTTATCTATTTCATTTCCAATTTGCAATGGCGTTTTTGAATAAGAGTGGAAAGTCACTGTTCGGTTACCGCATCAATACTGAATAGGTCGCTCGATTCTTTTCTTTGTTATAACACGTTCTTCGGTGGTTGCGATATTGTTTCTCCATCATAGGTCAAATATATGCACTTTGTCTTCTCGACTGCAGAATTTATTGTTCAGTGGTACTTAACAGGGTGTTGGTTTTTCAGTGCCGGTCAAGAAACTCCATATACGTTTTTAAAACGCGTTGCGACAATGAATAATCTAATCTCCAAACTAGATCTTCTTAATGCCTTTGTTGCAATTCTCTGGTAGTAAGTACGAACCACCACGATATTTAAAAATTGGTTAATCTGAGTAAATTAGTAATAAAAAACCACAAACCGAAGTATTTGTAAACAGTGAAGATTTGTTTATAACCTTGTGCAACCTAATTTTTTTTCTTTGACCTAATATTGGCTCCTATTTTGCTTATGATTAATGATTTAATTTATTTCAACGTCCCTAGAAAATAATGACAATAAAATAATATATGGACAACAGTTATATAGTGACACCGCTATAATTTTCTGATCAATAAAAAATATTATACAGCATAACGACACTTGTACTTGACTTTTCTTGTAACAACTCGTATGCATGTCTTAACATTAATCTATGTAGGTCACTAAACATAACATAATATCAAATTATACGGGTTTACATTAGTTTAAAAAATATCTAGTCTTCTTTATTTACATATTTTAATTGTAAAGCAATATTGTTATTTTCGCATACAAACGAATTGGTTCTAACCTAAACATGACAATATGAATTAGCACCATTATACTAGCTGGTTTGTCTGGAACGGAAATTGCATCTGCATCCACTTAGATTTTTTTAAAAATTATCATCCCACCTATTACATTGTGAAAAAATGGTTGGTAGTCTTTTTGTAAACATTTCAAAACATTATGTAAGCTTAAAACAAATAAAGCAAATCATTTTACACATTATTTGAGGCTTAATAAAATGTACTTATTCTTATTCACTTGTTATCAAACACTAGTATCTAACTTAAACGACGGACGAAATAAGTCAATCATAATTGACTGTCTCCAATTGCCTAGTCAAATGCTGTTTGTATTATTCAAGTGCGTTTGCTCATATCGTTGATAACTGAATTTAGTCTGTGAGACTTATAATCGACTATATTTGTATGCCTCCTTATGTCCAGCGATAGCTGAAAAGAATATAGTTGTTACAATACACAAAAATTGTTGTGTTCACGCAATCAAAGCGTAATTGTTACCACTAATTTGGCATTATAATATTTAACTTTTCACAGCCAATAAGGTAATAATGATTATTTTTTTTGAACATTAAATTTGTTTTTGTCATGGGCGTTTTTACCAATGGTATGGTGCGAATCACTCAGTGCATTTCTTAGAACAAACGTTTGTCTTGATATTTCTCTAATGTAGTATAAAACCAATAAATAATATTAGGCTGATTGTTGTCAAACATTACAAGATAAGTCTTATTGTAAGATTTGTCTTGGGTTAGTATTATAAAATAAAAGTTATGTATTTAAAATGTAGTTTTTAACCACATTTTATTATAATATACTACGTTTGAAAAAGTTTTGTTTCACATAGGAACACCATACCAGACAATTAGCAGGCTGATATTTAGACATTTCTTTCGGTTTTAAACCATTGCATACTAGTCTTTGAAGTAAGGAGCACCAGATACTAATTTTTTTAAATTTCATTCGAATTTTAAAAAAAATATGTTCTTTAAGCAAGAAGCACACTCGCTTTTTTAGTAGGACGTTTAATTTAATACCACTAAGAATGGTCTTGAGTTAATAATTATAAAAGATTAGATGTGTATTAAAAAAGAAGTATTTAACAGAAGTTTTTTTATTCTCTAAAATACAATTTTAACATTTATTGTATTTTGTCTATGGATTAAACAGTAAATTACTATTTAGAAATTTTAGCTTGCATCATAACAATGGTTCTAATAATAATTATTAATTTCTATAATTATAATTTATATATAACATATTTTAGTTTTCTTATTTTTAACCAAAACAGTAACATGAAAACTCATCAACGCTTGCACACTAGTGAGACACCACACAAATGTAGTGTCTTTGCAAAATCTTTTTTTTTTTAAATGTAATGTCTGCAAGAAAAGTTTTCACCATAGAACTTACCCGGAATCACAATAAGTTATTTACACATTTGAAAATCAAATAGAAGATTTTATATTTTATTAGACAGTTTACACCACTTTGTTTCCATTCATATGCCAGGATTTCAGACAAACTATTGCATTTCATTTTTATGTCAAATCACGTGAACCAATTCACACCGTGGAGACATTGTGCAATTAATGTAGCGTTTGCGAACAAGTTCTTTACCATTTCTGATAGGTAGAAAATATATTCTACTTCACTACATTTAGACAAGGTTTTATTATTAATTTCGGTACAACTATACGTTATAATATAACAATTATTAGAAAAACTGTCACTATACTATAGATATAATGATATGAACTTCTTTTTGAAACAATATATTGAATATCATTTAACAATTTAATAAGACAACTCTAATTGTAAGTCATTTTTATCTTAAAATCTAAATACAAAGTATAAGTGTATCGAAGCACAAAATTCAACATACTAACAAGGGAAGATCACAGTGAAAGAATGACGGATTTTCTTCAAATTCCGAATGAATGTTAATTATGAAAAATAAAAAAACCTGTGAGCGTTTGTGGCAATGGGTTCTAGTTCCAGAGATAATCGACTGAAATTTTCTTAAAACGTTGGCTACCAAGCCATTTTTCATAACACTCTTTCAGTGTACCATGAGGGCAGTCGGGTTTTCTCAGTATATTTTGTCTTTAATGCAATACTGACGCCGTCTACTTTTATAAAATTGTACCAAATACCGTTAAAGCGTCTTGAATACACATTATCTACCTGTGATAACCGTGGGAGTGCTCGGGTTCTCTCAAAAAACAAGAAATTTGATATTTCATAAAACTGTGGCGGCCACAGTATATGTATAGTATTTCTTACTTTACTAGTTTTACCCTTAATAAAAATGATATAAAATGTACCGTCGTCGGTCTCAGATCCCTTTATCACTATAATAATTACACAAAAAAAAAAAAAATTAAATACATCTACATTGATAACCTATTATTTTTTAGAGGAACTCACAAAAATATAATATTATTTTTGTAATACTACATAAATTAATACAAATTTATTTTATCATTTAGATTTCTATAATCATTTTTTAAAACTGCAACTTATCTGATTTTTATACTAGGTCGTAACATTGACAACCTGCTGAGCAATTTACATTAATAAACACATTCTATTTTTTTTATCTATTAGTTGTCAACCAAATAAATGTAGTTGTCGAATAACGTTTTTCAGTTTCTAAAACATTATCCAACAAACTGTAACCATGTCAACGAACGCGCATATATATCAAACAAAATTTCAACATCTTTTTTTTAATATTCTAGTACAAATTGTAAGTACAAAATATTATGCAACGCTGACTTTCTCATCTTCTCCTTCTGATGTGGTCTTCTCAAGATGGTAATACAACGAATCGAAAGTCGCAGGCTCTCCCAATGTAAAACCATCATCCCGAAGTCCCATATCGCCAGCTGCCGGTTCACCTAAAGTCCGAGGAACTTGGCCAGGTGAAGTTGACGTCAATTTGACACGGGCTGTGGATGCATCGCCGAACGGTGGTTTATCGAACAGCCATTTCATGACGGATTCCTATTCTATGCTCAATACATCCGAAGTGAAAATGCCAGAAACGACGATCGATTGCTTTTCAGGCATCTGGAATAGTTTGTTCAGCAAAATCTGTCAAAATCTGTCTGTAGCGTGTAGAGAAAATTGTGCGTAGTGTAATGGTAGCAGGTAAATGACAATTAAACGTATTTAAACGGCGAAATTCGTAAAAAGTTGAGCAGCGATATCCGAGTAGCACCGACTTGAAATGGCAAAGGCAAAAAACATCTAACCCGACGGACCAGGGATATGAAGAAGCGCCTGAAACTTCCCAGATTTCCCGTCGGGAGTCGTTATGGAAGCGAGGTATGAGAGCCGCACACAGACGATAAACTTCGCTTAGCAAATGCGTTTCTCATTTTCTTCTCACCCTTGTACGGATGTATATTTGTTAATTATGATATTTAGTTTTATTGTTCTCTTCATTTTTAGTTATTACTATTTTTTCAATTCAATTTTCCCATAAAACTGTCGGTTTTTTTCGTTTGTTATAAATGTTTACTAAACTTTAAAATTCTTGTAATCATTTATTTGATTTTAATATATTGTTTATTTTTGTATATAATTTCGTAATACAGGTTCATATATGAATACATTTTTGATAATTAATTCACAAGGTTTATTATTTACCATTTTTTTGGCTAGTTTTTTTTTTTTAATATTTGTATGTTGGTATTTTATTTTGTTCTTTGTATTATTTTTTGTTCATCTCAATATTTACAAATAACGTTATTTTTGCATATATCTTTATTATATACATATTTCTTCTGTCCGTGTGTAAGTATGCAAACTCCTCCTAAACGGCTGGACAGATATTTATGAAATATTGTGTGCGCGAAAGGTTTAGATTCACAATTTGATCCGATAGAACATGTTTTTAAATATTAAATAATTAAAATGATTAATTATGATTACCAATAGTATCAATAGTTACCTATACATCTCTACGGTTTTTCATACCACAGGGATACAGTGATCCGATCAGCCGATTGTGTGTCTATTCTTATAAAATAATTTCAAATAGACGATTTTGAGTAGGCTACTTGATCTAGTTATGAATTTCTTTTTGGTATTTCTACGGTTTACTTTCCGCACCGGCCCCGCCCGACTGCACCACACCTAGTTTTCGCTGGCGGCCGTAAATCAGGTAAATTTAAGATAAAGAGTTATTTTCAAAGTCGATTATCTCTGGGACTAGAACGCATTGGCACAAGCGCTCGAATACAAGTCTTTTTATATTTCATAAATAAAATTTGTTCGGAATTTTAAGAAAAACCGTCACTCATTCACTGTGACCTCCCCTTGTTAGTGAAATCGCGAAGAAAACCACAGCCCGAAATATGTATAATCAAACTTATTATTAAAGGGTAAGACAATTTATGCGTTGATAAACTTGTATTTATAAATATAACAAAATACATAGACTTTTCTTGTAACAACATGTGTACATGCCTAATTAATCGATGTTGGTCATCTAACAAACATAATATCAAGTCATATGGTTTTACAGTTGTTTAAAAAATTTCTAGTCTTTCTTTTTTTTTACATGTTTTTAATTGTAAAGCAATATTGTTATTTTTGCATACAAACGAATTGGTTTTTACCTAATCATGACAAAATCAATTAGCACCATAAAACCAGCTGGTTTGTCTGGAACGGAAATCTGCATCTACTTAGATTTTTTTTTTAAATTATCAGCCCTCCTTTCACATCATGAAAAAATGGTTGGTAGTTTTCTTGTAAATATTTCATAACATTATGTAATCATGTAAAACAAATACATTTTACATAATATTTGAGGCTTAATACATTGTACTTATTTGTATTTACTTGTTATCAAACACTAGTACCTACCTTAAATTACGGACGAAGTTAGTCAATGCGAATGCACTCACTGCTTTTTTTAGAACATACGTTGGTTTTGATATTTCTCTAATGTAGTATAAAACCAATAAATAATATTAGGCTGATTGTTGTCAAACATTAGAAGCTAAGTCTTAGTAAAATCGAAAAGAAAACAACAGCCCGAATCATGTATAATCAATTTTTTTTATTATTATTAAAGGATAAGACAATTTATGCGTTTATAAACTTGTATAGCTTAACATTAATTATTTACATATAATACAATCCATAAACATAGTAAAGACTGGTTTATAGTCTGAAGCAACAAACTTTTTTTTCTTTGACCGCATACTGACGTCTTTTTCGTTTCTTCACTAAAGATTTCATTTTTTTCAACGAACCTGGAATTGAATGAAATTGAAATATTAATAACATTACCTTAAAATCGTTAAATTTAATTATTATAAATTAGTAAATTCACTTACCAGAGTCTTTAAAAAGTCTGTAAAATTGCGATCCTCTGCAAAGGATTTCTTTGTTTCTTCTAAACGTTTTCAACTTGCAGCATACAATTTTATCTGCAAGGCAAAACCCTCTCCATCTTTTCGACACTTTGCAAGCAGTGTTAATGTCTTCTCCTGTTAAATAGTCACTGCAAAACGAATAAATATGTTTATAACAATATTTTGAGTAATTTGTGAATAATATTGTATCATTGATTGAAACAGGACTTACCGAAAAATCATGGTTGATATTTCCACTGGCAATTCAGATATAATATCAAAACGCATACTCGCTTCTGAAAACCACGTGCTCTTCAGGCAACTTTTAAGAAACATTTTTGAAGTTTTTTGTTGTTTACGGTATCACTTTCGACAAGCAACTGAATTAGGCGGTGAACATCGCCGGTTTTATATAAGCCAAAACTCTAAAATGGCCGCCATCTTGTATAAGTATCATTGAAATAAGCTGAGATGGGGCGAAATAAAGAGATTTTAGTCGTCCTTTTAGATAAATTAGCATAACCAAATAATTTAGTTGGATACCAATAATAGTATTAATTATTATTCAAGTATAAGCGTTGATACTAAAAATAAATATCAAATTAGAAAAAACGTCATTCATACCACGTTTATGTCATGTTTTTCTACTAAGTCAAATTTAAATGGTCATTAATTTTGTTATACTATTGTAATATATCGATTACTTAATTTAAAGTCTACTTAATGATGTATAATATGTACCTGTTTCATTTCCAATTTTGTTAACGTTTCAAGAAAAAAAATTAATTGGTATAAACCTTTAGAAGACTTATACCAAGTCACGGCTCTGTTACAGACATTGTCAATACAATTTAGCAAGTTGTTTTTTATCAAGTAATACTTTTGTTTTAGGTTTGAACATGTGTAACAGTTTTACTTACCTGGGACTTTGATGTAGCCTTGATGTCTTCATCTATTTTGGGCCGTAATTTCTGACGCCAGAAAATTTGCAATCGTCAATAATAAAATCACTATTTCTTGCTATTTTAATGTGAGATAAAACGTTTAAGCAAATTAAACTACTTACGGCTTTTGACTGTCTAATGATTATATCGGTATCGAATAGAACAGATTATTAAAATAAAACGCATGTTTAGAATATATATATATTTACATTGCTTATAGATGTATCCACTTACCTATTTAATTTCCAATTTGCAACGGTGTGTTGGAATAAGAGCGGAAAGTCACTGTTCGGTTACCGCATCAATACTGAATGGGTCGCTCGTATCTTTCCGTTGTTAGAATGCTACGGTGGTTGCAGTATTGTTTCTCCATCGGGAGTCAACTATTTGCAAGTCGGTTTCTCGATTGCAGAACTTATTGTTCAGAGGTACTTAACGTGGTGATGGTGGTTGTAAATTTTTATAGAATATTCTTAAGACATAGTACCACCGTTTGTCTATCATTATTTTAAAATCTTTTATAGTGACTATCTAGTTGTTAAAATGTTATCGCCAATTGGACAATGCGAATATAAATATGAACTTTATGTACTACCGGTTTTGGTAAACCGAAGAAATATGATTACAATTAAGAAGAAATGTAGTATCTTCGCAAAGTCATAGCTAATGAACAGATAAATGGAAACAAAAAATTCAAACGCTAACATATTTTTAAATTTTTTGTCTACAAACGTTTGTAATTTAAAAAGTATTTTGCCATTAAAAAAAAAAAAAAAAACAAAAATCCCCTTTTTTGGCTTATTAAGATTGCTGATATTATCATATCATTCCTTATAATAACACAATCAGACATGTTTTTTTTTGACACCTATTTTAATTACTATTTTTAGTAAGAAAATGTATTAATTATTTTCCTGTAAAAAATAATAATTCCTCTCGAGTTTTTATACACGTTTTACACATACAGTTTTTATCCAAGATCTAGATTATTGGAGAACAGTGATATAATGATGATTATTTAACATATTATAATGTCACTAATACATGTACAATAAGTAATACTTATATAGTTATAATGGATAATTTTTAACCTTTTTTTTTATATATATTTATAAATTTCAAGTAATATTTTTATTATTGCATACAAACGAATTGCCCCTTTCCTAAAAATGACAAAATGATTTAGCACATTACATCAGCTAATTTGTCTGAAACGGATATTGCATTTGTTTCAAAATTATCATCCCACCTACCAAAATTTCGAGCTGAAGTTTAAACAGATAAATATTAAGAATAATATCATTAGGTAAAATGGCTACAAAAACATACAAACTAATTATCTTCAAGTAGAATTTGTGTCTGGGTGAGAATATTCACATGGTACACCCCTCAGCGATACTGTTTAAGAATTCATATAATCCAAGTGGTCAGTTTTTTTGCCAACAACAGAAAACTACTGTCGAGTAACCTGAGTGCACAGTCGACCGTGATCAAGGAAACAAAGTTGCAACTACCAAAAGGTTTACTAGAACATGGAAAAAAAAAACAAGAGACCTATTCAGTCAATATACGCTAGCCGAACAGTAACATTATACACTCATATATTGGAAATGGAGTAGGTATGTAGAAATAGCTATAAGTAGTGTTCTAAGTAAGTTCTTAACCTGCATTAAATTGAAATATCCATTCATTATGCAAATATATTAATTAGACACTCACAAAACGTAGGTAGTTTTATAAACGTGTGTATTTAAATTAAATTACATTTTTAATAGACTTACGTTCTGGAGTCGAGAAACGAAGTGCAAATAGTTGACCAGTAATGGAGAAACAATACTGCAACCACTGTAGGGCGTTATAGCAAAGGAAAGAAAGGTGCGACCCATTCAGTGTTGATGCGGTAACCGAACAGTGACTTTCCTCTCTCATTCCAACACACTATTGTTAATCGGGAATTAAATAGGTAAGTGGATATATCTATAAGCAATGAGAATATATATATATAAATTCTAAGCTTATTTGGAATTTTAATTATTTATTGTATTTGTTCAAACCTTAAAAAAAGTATTAATAGCGTTGGAGAACATTCAATCAGGATGATGCCTTTGATTTTTCAAATGGAAACATTATTTTTAATTCTATTAATTTGTAAGTATTGTAAGCAAAACATTTTTGATTTTCGGTTTTTAATTTTTAGAATGTCTAAAACTGGAGAACTATTAAATCATCGTATAAGATAAGTTTACACATAAGTTTTGTGTCTAAAACTACAAAATCAAATTAAATATGTCCTACAGCGGGTGGCTTTATAAAACTTTTATAGTAAAAAAAAAAAAAGCTGCTATAGTAGGGTTGAGAAATAGTGGGAACGGCGAGGTCGAAATAATGATTTTATTTTAGACGATGGAAAATTCCTTAGCATCAGAAATTAAAGCCCAAAATAGATGAAGTCATCAGGCTACATCGCCGTTCGAGGTGAGTAAAACTGTTGTACTTTTGCAAACCTTAAATAAGTTTTACTTGATAAAAAGCCATTTGCTAAATTCTATTGACAATGTCTGTAACAGAGCCCTGACTTTTAAGTATAAACCTTCTAAAGATGCACATTACTTTTTTCTTGAAACATCAGCCTAAAATGGAAATGAAACCGGTACATATGTAATCATTACACATTTTTAATTAGACTTTATATTAAGTTATCGATATTTTCCAATAGTATAATAATATATTTGATCATTTAAATGTGAATTCTAAGTATAATTATAAAATATGACATAAACATGGTATTAACGAAGATTCTTCTAATATTATGATGTTTATTTTTAGTATCTGCTTTTTACCAATTAATATTATTATAGTATCCAAATAGACTATTTCGTTATGCTAATATTTTTAAAAAAGGCGATTAAAAACTCTTAATTTCACTCCATGTCCCCAGCTTGTTTCAATGACACTTGTAAAAGGTGACATTAAAAGATTGTCCAATATATTGCTTAGATTATATTTTCTTATTATTTTATTCTTATTTACTTTTTCATTATTTTTTTCATTATTTTTCTTTACTTTTATAGTCAATAGTCAACGGAAGGTGGAGCGCAGTTGTGTAACGGATGTAGCTAAAAATAATATAAAAGTCCTTATAATAATACAAACAGACGTGTAGACATCTATTTGAATCTCTTTTTTCAGTAAGAAAATTTATTTATTATTTTTTGTAAAAAATAATAATCCTCTTGAGTTTTTATACACGTTTTACACACACAGATTTTCTCCAAGGTCTAGATTATTAAACATATGATGTTCCTAGTACGTCATGTACAATGTATTTTAATGTGTACAATAAAAAATAGTTAGTATGCATAAGGCAACGAAAGGTACATATGTAATCATTAAACATTATTAATTTGACTTTCAATTAAGTAATCGATATTTTATAGTTAACAAAATATTTGATCGTTTAAATGTGACTTGGAAGTATAAATATGATATAAACGTGTCATGAACGACGTTTCTTCTAATATGATGGTTATTATTAGTTTATTATACGCCTTATACTTAAATAATAATAATATTATTTTTAAAGCTAATAAATCTATAAGGACCATCAAAAAATTCTTTATTTAACACCGTCTCTCCGCTTGTTTCAATGAGACTTGTAAAAGATAGCGGCCATTTTGGTATTTTCACTATAATAGCACCGGTGATGCTTGCCCCTCAATTCAGTTTGTTGCCGAAAGTGATACCGTAAACAAGAAAAGCTTCAAAAATGTTTTTTAACAAGTTGCCTGGAGAGCTCGTGGTTTTCAGAAGCGAGTATGCGTTTTGATATTATATCTGAATTGCCAGTGGAAATATCAACCATGATTTTTCGGTAAGTCCTGTTTCAATCATGATACAATTATATTGACAAATTACTCAAAAGTATTGTTATAAACATATTTATTCGTTTGCAGTGACTATTTAACAGAGAAGACATTAACACCGCTTGCAAAGTGTCGAAAAGATGGAGAGGGTTTTGCCTAGTGATAAAATTGTATGCTGCAAGTTAAAACGTTTAGAAGAAACAGAGAAATCCTTTGCAGAGGATCGCAATTTTACAGACTTTTTAAAGACTCTGGTAAGTGAATTTACCAATTTACATTATTATAATAAATTTAACGATTTGAGGTAATGTTATTAATATTTCAATTTCTTTCAATTCCAGGTTCGTTGAAAAAGATGAAATCTTTAGTGAAGAAACGAAAAAGACGTCAGTATGCGGTCAAAAAAAAAAAGTTTTGCTTCAGCTATTAACTATAATCTTATCTTACTATGTTTATGAATTGTATTATATGTAAATAATTAATGTTAAACTATACAAGTTTATAAACGCATAAATTGTCTTATCCTTTAATAATAATAAAAAAATTGATTATACATGATTCGGGCTGTGGTTTTCTTTTCAATTTTACTAAATCTGATTCTTATACTATGACAAATGCGCATAAAAATCAAACAAAATTTTAAGCTGTATTTCAAGCTGCAATAATCGTCAAACTAGTTGAGTAAAGACAGAAAATTACATTTTATTAATTAATCTAATACAAATATAAACAAAAATAGTATACAATTTGTTTTAAATATTATAGTTCTACAAGGTGTCCCGACACACAACGTATAAGACGTTGTATAAGGATCACTGTATCCCTGTGGTATAAAAAACCATAGAGATGTATTGGTAACTATTGATACTATTGGTAATCATAATTAATCATTTTAATTATTTAAAAATTAAAAACATGTTCTATTGGATCAAATTGTGAATCTAAACCTTTCGCGCACACAATATTTTAAATATCTGTCCAGCCGTTTAGGAGGAGTTTGCATACTTACACACGGACAGAAGAAATATGTATATAATAAAGATATGTGCAAAAATAACGTTATTTGTAAATATTGAGATGAACAAAAAATAATACAAAGAACAAAATAAAACACTAACATACAAGTATTAAAAAAAAAAACTAACCAAAAAAATGGTAAATAATAAACCTTGTGTATTAATTATCAAAAATGTATTCATATATGAACCTGTATTACGAAATTATATACAAAATAAACAATATATTAAAATCAAATAAATGATTACAAGAATTTTAAAGTTTAGTAAACATTTATAACAAACGAAAAAAACCAACAGTTTTATGGGAAAATTGAATTGAAAAAATAGTGATAACTAAAAATGAAGAGAACAATAATACTAAATATCATAATTAACAAATATACATCCGTACAAGGGTGAGAAGAAAATGAGAAACGCATTTGCTAAGCGAAGTTTATCGTCTGTGTGCGGCTCTCATACCTCGCTTCCATAACGACTCCCGACGGGAAATCTGGGAAGTTTCAGGCGCTTCTTCATATCCCTGGTCCGTCGGGTTAGATGTTTTTTGCCTTTGCCATTTCAAGTCGGTGCTACTCGGATATCGCTGCTCAACTTTTTACGAATTTCGCCGTTTAAATACGTTTAATTGTCATTTACCTGCTACCATTACACTACGCACAATTTTCTCTACACGCTACAGACAGATTTTGACAGATTTTGCTGAACAAACTATTCAGATGCCTGAAAAGCTATCGATCGTCGTTTCTGGCATTTTCACTTCGGATGTATTGAGGATAGAATAGGAATCCGTCATGAAATGGCTGTTTGATAAACCACCGTTCGGCGATGCATCCACAGCCTTTGTCAAATTGACGTCAACTTCACCTGGCCAAGTTCCTCGGACTTTAGGTGAACCGGCAGCTGGCGATATGGGACTTCGGGATGATGGTTTTACATTGGGAGAGCCTGCGACTTTCGATTCGTTGTATTACCATCTTGAGAAGACCACATCAGAAGGAGAAGATGAGAAAGTCAGTGTTGCATAATATGTTGTACTTACAATTTGTACTAGAATATTAAAAAAAAGATGTTGAAATTTTGTTTGATATATATGCGCGTTCGTTGACATGGTTACAGTTTGTTGGATAATGTTTTAGAAACTGAAAAACGTTATTCGACAACTACATTTATTTGGTTGACAACTAATAGATAAAAAAAAAAGAATGTGTTTATTAAAGTGAATTGCTCAGCAGGTTGTCAATGTTACGACCTAGTATAAAAATCAGATAAGTTGCCGGTTTAAAAAATGATTATAGAAATCTAAATGATAAAATAAATTTGTATTAATTTATGTAGATATTACAAAAATAATATTATATTTTTGTGAGTTCCTCTAAAAATAATAGGTTATCAATGTAGATGTATTTAATTTTTTTTTTTTTTGTGTAATTATTATAGTGATAAAGGGATCTGAGACCGACGACGGTACATTTTATATCATTTTTATTAAGGGTTAAAACTAGTAAAGTAAGAAATACTATACATATACTGTGGCCGCCACAGTTTTATGAAATATCAAATTTCTTGTTTTTTGAGAGAACCCGAGCCCTCCCACGGTTATCACAGGTAGATAATGTGTATTCAAGACGCTTTAACGGTATTTGGTACAATTTTATAAAAGTAGATGGCGTCAGTAATGCATCAAAGACAAAATATACTGAGAAAACCCGACTGCCTCATGGTACACTGAAAGAGTGTCATGAAAAATGGCTTGGTAGCCAACGTTTTAAGAAAATTTCAGTCGATTATCTCTGGAACTAGAACCCATTGCCACAAACGCTCACAGGTCTTTTTATTTTTCATAATTAACATTCATTCGGAATTTGAAGAAAATCCGTCATTCTTTCACTGTGACTTTCCCTTGTTAGTATGTTGAATTTTGTGCCTCGATACACTTATATTTTGTAATTCGATTTTAAGATAAAAATGACTTACAATTAGAGTTGTCTTATTAAATTGTTAAATGATATTCAATATATTGTTTCAAAAAGAAGTTCATATCATTATATCTATAGTATATTGACAGTTTTTCTAATAATTGTTATATTATAACGTGTAGTTGTACCGAAATTAATAATAAAACCTTGTCTAAACGTAGTGAAGTAGAATATATTTTCTACCTATCAGAAATGGTAAAGAACTTGTTCGCAAACGCTACATTAATTGCACAATGTCTCCACGGTGTGAATTGGTTCACGTGATTTGACATAAAAATGAAATGCAATAGTTTGTCTGAAATCCTGGCATATGAATGGAAACAAAGTGGTGTAAACTGTCTAATAAAATATAAAATCTTCTATTTGATTTAAAATGTGTAAATAACTTATTGTGATTCCGGGTAAGTTCTATGGTGAAAACTTTTCTTGCAGACATTACATTTAAAAAAAAAAAAGATTTTGCAAAGACACTACATTTGTGTGGTGTCTCACTAGTGTGCAAGCGTTGATGAGTTTTCATGTTACTGTTTTGGTTAAAAATAAGAAACTTAAATATGTTATATATAAATTATAATTATAGAAATTAATAATTATTATTAGAACCATTGTTATGATGCAAGCTAAAATTTCTAAATAGTAATTTACTGTTTAATCCATAGACAAAATACAATAAATGTTAAAATTGTATTTTAGAGAATAAAAAAACTTCTGTTAAATACTTCTTTTTTAATACACATCTAATCTTTTATAATTATTAACTCAAGACCATTCTTAGTGGTATTAAATTAAACGTCCTACTAAAAAAGCGAGTGTGCTTCTTGCTTAAAGAACATATTTTTTTTAAAATTCGAATGAAATTTAAAAAAATTAGTATCTGGTGCTCCTTACTTCAAAGACTAGTATGCAATGGTTTAAAACCGAAAGAAATTCTAAATATCAGCCTGCTAATTGTCTGGTATGGTGTTCCTATGTGAAACAAAACTTTTTCAAACGTAGTATATTATAATAAAATGTGGTTAAAAACTACATTTTAAATACATAACTTTTATTTTATAATACTAACCCAAGACAAATCTTACAATAAGACTTATCTTGTAATGTTTGACAACAATCAGCCTAATATTATTTATTGGTTTTATACTAACATTAGAGAAATATCAAGAC
Source organism: Adelges cooleyi (assembly GCF_023614345.1). Taxonomy (NCBI): domain Eukaryota; kingdom Metazoa; phylum Arthropoda; class Insecta; order Hemiptera; family Adelgidae; genus Adelges; species Adelges cooleyi. Next base: position 855,465 of record NW_026096129.1, on the reverse strand, counting down.
AAACGTTTGTTCTAAGAAATGCACTGAGTGATTCGCACCATACCATGGTAAAAACGCCCATGACAAAAACAAATTTAATGTTCAAAAAAAATAATCATTATTACCTTATTGGCTGTGAAAAGTTAAATATTATAATGCCAAATTAGTGGTAACAATTACGCTTTGATTGCGTGAACACAACAATTTTTGTGTATTGTAACAACTATATTCTTTTCAGCTATCGCTGGACATAAGGAGACATATATATATAAGTCTCGCAGACTAAATTCAGTTATCAACGATATGAGCAAACGCACTTGAATAATACAAACAGCATTTGACTAGGCAATTGGAGACAGTCAATTATGATTGACTTATTTCGTCCGTCGTTTAAGTTAGATACTAGTGTTTGATAACAAGTGAATAAGAATAAGTACATTTTATTAAGCCTCAAATAATGTGTAAAATGATTTGCTTTATTTGTTTTAAACGCTTACATAATGTTTTGAAATGTTTACAAAAAACTACCAACCATTTTTTTTTACATGTAATAGGTGGGATGATAATTTAAAAAAAATCTAAGTGGATGCAGATGCAATTTCCGTTCCAGACAAACCAGCTAGTATAATGGTGCTAATTCATATTGTCATGTTTAGGTTAGAACCAATTCGTTTGTATGCGAAAATAACAATATTGCTTTACAATTAAAAATTGTAAATAAAGAAGACTAGATATTTTTTAAACTAATGTAAACCCGTATAATTTGATATTATGTTATGTTTAGTGACCTACATAGATTAATGTTAAGACATGCATACGAGTTGTTACAAGAAAAGTCAAGTACAAGTGTCGTTATGCTGTATAAGATTTTTTATTTTGATCTGAACTTTATAGCAATGTCCATATTTAATTTTGTCCTATTTATTATTTTACTGTCATTATTTTCTAGGGGGACGTTGAAATAAATTTAATCATTAATCATTAAGCAAAATAGGAGCCAACATTATTGCAAAGGAAAAAATTTTAGGTTGCACAAGGTTATATGAAAAAACCAACACCCTGTTAAGTACCACTGAACAATAAATTCTGTAGTCGAGAAGACAAAGTGCATATATTTGACCTATAATGGAGAAACAATATTGCAACCACCGAAGAACGTTATAACAAAGGAAAGAATCGAGCAACCTATTCAGTATTGATGCGGTAACCGAGCAGTGTCTTTCCACTCTTATTCAAAAACGACATTGCAAATTGGAAATGAAATAGATAAGTGGATAAATCTATAAGTAATGTATAAGTATATTCTAAACCTACGTTTGATTTTAATTATCCATTTTATTTATCGCTAAAAATTGGTTTATTGTTGAACACGTATCATGTAAAAGAAGTTTCCAGGAAATCTATCTAGTTAGTTGCTATAATTATGATACTAATATATTATTTAGACAATCACAAACCACGAGTAGTTTAATTTGTGATTCCTTGGCGTCAGAAATTAAAGCCCAAAATAGATGAAGTCATCATGAAAGTTACATCCACGTCCGAGGTAAGAAATATTGTTACACATGTTCAAGCATAAAAAAAAAGTATTACTCGATAAAAAGCAATTTGCTAAAATTGTATTGACAATGTCATGTAACAGAGCCGTGACTTTTAAGTATAAGCCAGTTTAACAAAAACAGGTGCATTTTATGTAATCATTACACAATATTTATTAGCTCTTAAATTATGTAATCGATATTTTACAATAGTATAATAAAATATATGATCATTTAGATGTGACTTGGAAGTATAAAAATGATATAAAATTGCCATGAACGTCGTTTCTTCAATATGATGGTTATTTTTTTTTTTATTTACTTAAATATTATCATTAGTATCCAACTACATTTTTAATTATGCTAATAAATCTAAAAGGGCGATCAAAAACTCTTAATTTCACTCATTCCCAGCTGGTTTCAATGACACTTATACAAATGGCGGCCATTTTAGAGTTTTGGCTTATATAAAACCGGCGATGCTCATCGCCCAATTCAGTTGGTTGCCGAAAGTGATACCGTAAACAACGAAAAGCTTCAAAATGTTTTTTACAAGTTGTCTGAAGAGCTCGTGGTTTTCAGAAGCGAGTATGCGTTTTGACTTTATCTGAATTGCCAGTGGAAATATCAACCATGATTTTTCGGTAAGTCCTGTTTCAATCAAATGATACAATATTATTTTTAAAAATTATTTAAAGTATTGTTATTTACATATTTATTCGTTTGCAGTGACTATTTAACGGAGAGAAGACATTAACACCGCTTGCAAAGTGTCGAAAAGATGGAGAAGGTTTTGCCTAGCTGATAAAATTGTATGCTGCAAGTTGAAACGTAAAGAAGAAACAGAGAAATCCTTTGCAGAGGATCGCAATTTTACAGACTTTTTAAAGACTCTGGTAAGTGAATTTTTATTGTTTATAAACAAATAAAACGGTTTTAAGGTGATGTTATTAATATTTTAACTTTTCTCTCAATTCTAGGTTCATTGAAAAAGATGAAATCCTTAGGAATAAACGAAAAAGACGCCAGTATGCGGTCAAAGAAAAACATTAGTTTGCTTAAGATAAACATGTTTATTATTTCAAGGTTGGTTCATATAAAATATATGGAGCAAAAGTTGTATTAAACCTTATGATATTTTATATTGTCTTTTGTGTAATAATATGCTTTTGACCAGTTAATTTTATTTTAAGCTTTTAATGTTTATTAATGTTTTAATGTCTTGATTTTTAGTAATAAATTGAAAACGTTTAATATACATACTTGTTGTTTTATTATTACCGAAATCTATAGTAAATAGTGTTGCTTTAACTTATCTGATAGACTGTTGTTGGGGAAGTTCAGATAATTAGGGATCCTTTGGAAACTAGACTTAGGTGGACGGCACAGAATAATTGATATCATGTTCTGAAGAGTGTGTCGACAGATTTGCATCTCGACCGATTGGTGTAATTTAAGCAGTATCATCGATTTCGTTAAGGGGTTCTAGAGTTTTGATAACAAGGGAACAAAAAAAAAAAAATGTTATTAAGCCCCAAATAATATGTAAAATGTTTTGTTTTATTTTTTTTTTTGTGTTATTTACATAAATGTTTTTTAAATATTTACAAGAAAAGTAATAGAAAAAAAATTCCGTTGGTTGAAATTTATTGTGATTTATTTCTATGTGAATCGATAAAAAGGACAATATTAACTCTGTACAATAAAAATGTATTGCTTCAGACTATAAACAAGTCTTTACGATGTTTATGATTGTCTTAAATGTAACTAACAATTATTATGTTAAGCTATACAAGTTTATCAACGCATAAATTGTCTTAATCTTTAATAATAAAGTTATAACAACGGAAAATATTTGGTGTTTTTAATACATAAGAATTAATAGAATTGATATTGTATTATGCCAAGTTCTTTTAATGTAACACATCACTAAATACAGTTTTAATTATTAACTTATAAATATCGTGGTGGTTCGTACTTACTACCAGAGAATTGAAATAAAGGCATTTAGAAGATCTAGTTTGGAAATTGGATTATTCATTTTTGCAACGTATATGGCGTTTCTCGACGGTCATTGAAAAATCACCACCCTGTTAAGTACCTCTGAACAATAAGTTTTGCAATCGAGAAAACGACTTGCAAATAGTTGACCCGATGGAGAAACAATACTGCAACCACCGTAGCATTCTAACAACGGAAAGATACGAGCGACCCATTCAGTATTGATGCGGTAACCGAACAGTGACTTTCCGCTCTTATTCCAACACACCGTTGCAAATTGGAAATTAAATAGGTAAGTGGATACATCTATAAGCAATGTAAATATATATATTCTAAACATGCGTTTTATTTTAATTAACTGTTCTATTCGATACCGATATAATCATTAGACAGTCAAAAGCCGTAAGTAGTTTAATTTGTTTAAACGTTTTATCTCACATTGAAATAGCAAGAAATAGTGATTTTATTATTGACGATTGCAAATTCTCTGGCGTCAGAAATTACGGCCCAAAATAGATGAAGTCATCAAGGCTACATCACAGTCCCAGGTGAGTAAAACTGTTACACATGTTCAAACCTAAAACAAAAGTATTACTTGATAAAAAGCAACTTGCTAAATTGTATTGACAATGTCTGTAACAGAGCCGTGACTTGGTATAAGTCTTCTAAAGGTTTATACCAATTAATTTTTTTATCTTGAAACGTTAACCAAATTGGAAATGAAACAGGTACATATTATACATCATAAAGTAGACTTTAAATTAAGTAATCGATATATTACAATAGTATAACAAAATTAATGACCATTTAAATTTGACTTAGTAGAAAAACATGACATAAACGTGGTATGAATGACGTTTTTTTCTAATTTGATATTTATTTTTAGTATCAACGCCTTTTACTTGAATAATAATAAATATTATTTTTGGTATCCAACTAAATTATTTGGTAATGCTAATAAATCTAAAAGGACGACCAAAAACTCTTTATTTCGCACCATCTCCTCAGCTTATTTCAATAATACTTTTACAAGATGGCGGCCATTTTAGAGTTTTGGCTTATATATAACCGGCGATGCTCATCGCCCAATTCAGTTGGTTGCCGAAAGTGATACCGTAAACAACGAAAAGCTTTAAAATGTTTTTTACAAGTTGTCTGAAGAGCACGTGGTTTTCAGAAGCGAGTATGCGTTTTGACATTATATCTAAATTGCCTGTGGAAATATCAACCATGATTTTTCGGTAAGTCCTGTTTCAATTAATAATACAATATAATTGACAAATTACTCAAAGTATTGGTATTTATATATTTATTCGTTTGCAGTGACTATTTAACAGGAGAAGACATTAACACCGCTTGCAAAGTGTCGAAAAGATGGAGAAGGTTTTGCCTAGCCGATAAAATTGTATTCTACAAGTTGAAAACGTTTAGAAGAAACAGAGAAATCCTTTGCAGAGGATCGCAATTTTACAGACTTTTTAACGACTCCGGTAAGTGAGTTTAAATTTATAAGTAACAAATATAACGGTTTTTAGATATTGTTAGTAATATTTATTTTCATTTAATTCCAGGTTCTTTGAAAAAGATGAAATCTTTAGTGAAGAAACGGAAAAGACGTCAATATACGATTAAAGAAAAAAAAGTTTGTTGCTTCAGACTATAAACATGTCTTTACTATGTTTATTAATTGTCTTAAATGTAAATAATGAATATTATGTTAAGTTAACAAGTTTATAAACGCATAAATTGTCTTAACCTTTAATAATAAAAAAATATGATAATACATATTTCGGGTTGTGGTTTTCTTTACAATTTCACTAAGACTTATCTTCTAATGTTTGACAACAATCAGCCTAATATTATTTATTGGTTTTCTACTACATTAGAGAAATATCAAAATCAATGTATGTTCTAAGAAGTGCAAATCGCACCACATTATTGGCAAAAACAAATTTAATATGTTCAAAAAAATATTCATCATTACCCGGTTGGCTGTTAATGATTTACATTAACGCCAAGTTCGTGGTAAAGTTTACACTTTGATTGCTTAAACACAACATTATTTGTGTGTTGTAACCACTATATTCTTTTCAGCTATCGCTTGAAATAAGGAGACGTACAAATATAGTCAAATACAAGTCTTGAAGTCTAAGCTAAGTTATCATCAATATGAACGAACGCACTTGAAAAAGTTGAATAAACTTTTACCTGTGGTTATAGGTGATAACTAGGCAACAGTATACAGCCAATTTTAACTGACCCATTTTGTCCGTCGTTTAAGGTAGGTACTAGTGTTTGATAACAGGGGATAAAAAAATAAGTATATTTTATTAAGTCTCAAATAATATGGAAAATGTTTTCGTTTTCTTTTTTTTAAATGTTAACATAATATTTTATAATCTTGACAAGAAAACTAACAGCAATTATTTCACGGTGTAAAAGGTGGCAATTTCCGTTACAGACAAACCAGCTGATATTTTGTGCTGAATTATTTTGTCACATTTAGGAACGGAACAATTCGTTTGTATACAAAAATAACTTCCAATTACGGATAAACTTCATATTTGAATTGCCTTATTATTTATGCGTAATAACTGACGCTCAAACTCAGGAAATTCTTGCTCATCGACAACTTGTATTTAATCATTGTATTTTTTTAATATGTATCGGGCCTCGGTGGGTCATGGCAGGAACCGTTGACCCGGTGTTCGAAAACAGATTGGTTCGTCCGTAATGGCGATTTGAAGTTTAGGGGGGGGGGGTAAAATTCAAAAATTGAATTTTGGGTACACCCTGTATATTAGCACTGGTGTCACCCGGTGTTCGAATTTAAACCATAAATTTAATTCGAAAAAGTGTGTTTTAATGAAAATGAAATCGGTACGGTGTCTTACTTGGCAACACCTATGCGGTAAGACGCATGCACCAAACTCTTTGTTTTCAAATTCTGCGCCAAGCATACTATTGTAGAATCGTGAACTGAACCTGGCCATCTAATAAAAATATAATTCAATTATTTTTTTACAAAGAAACTAAACGATTTATGTTCATAAAGTTTTAAACAAAATTAAGACATATGCTGTTTGCCTAGCTACTAAATTAGTTAAAATTACAAGATTACTAGTACATACAGGTTGTACATTGATGCTGAAACATCCTTTCCTGTATCGAAATTAGAATATGTGAGCAATCAGAAGCAACTATAACTTTTGGAAAACCTCTCATTCTATAAAATGGCTGATAGTATGGCTGCTTTTTGAGGCTACTTATTATTCTCAGATTTCCTTTATCGATTCCAAATATGTCCAGTATAAGTTTGTCATGTTTTACTTTAGCAAACGCCTTTTGATAATCAATAAAACACGCGTGTATGTTCTGATTGCCATCTCTGGCTCATCAAAATAACACATGTAGGCTGAAAATAGCCTGTCTTGTGTGCGCATAACATCTCTGTAACAAAATTATGTGCTGCTCATTTGTTCTTCAAATATTCTAAAGATCCTCAGATGAATTATTTTGTTTAATTTTGTATTTAAATAACGAAATATTTTTCGTTGCTAACCCAAAATAAACACTTCATCCGGTCGCCATGAAACTTTGGGAAGTGGTTGAGTACACTCCTACGAAGATAACTGGCATAGTACTTTTCGAAAATTCTACCCCTAAGGGTGGCCTCAAACTTAAATTTCGTACTCTAAATACGAAATATTCTTTGCACACCTAAAATAAACACTTTGTTTGCAACCACGGTAACCACGGCACTCGAGCGAATGGTAAGTGACGATTAAAGGAACAGGCCGATTATATGTGCAACGATTCTGGGGACACTTTTCACTGTTGGAACGGGATCTGGCACTGGAACTGGGACCCCTGAGTGAGAGGGGGACATAATCAATATAATGTAATGTAGATATGTAGATCCAAAAAAAGGTCAAGATAGGGTATACTAAACCTTTACAATATACAGACTGGAGTCCTGATTTTTTTTTATCTTATTTGTATTTACTTTACTCAGCCCTGGCAAACTAAATCCCGGGCAACGCCGGGTCGGGACAGCTAATAATCTATAAAAAAAAATGATAATATTAACGTTACATTGAACTGTCAAAATATTCAGCAAAATTAAAAGTGAATAAAATATAATCGTTATCATTAAAATGGGTTAAGTTCATAAGCATTTAACACACTATACAGATTGGGTTATATTTTTGAAAAACCTATCAAAATAGTTGGTCAAACTATTGTGTAAGTATGAAAGTGTAAAAAATATTTATTTTAAAAAGTCTAATGGCCTATACTAGATATTAATATTGGCTGCATTGTATAGCTAACCAATCACACCTTGTACACGAGTACACACGTATAGATTTAATAGGCCTAAATAACCGTTGCTAAGCGGCCGTTTGTGGTATTATAAATCGGTTTCGTTATGTTATTTACTTAACCGTGATCGAGTTAAATTATCATGTACCAAATTCTCAGAGCAATTTTATTTTTGCTGACCATGTGGTTTGACGGTCTCACTGATGGTGCGTTCAGTGTTGATGACTACCCAAGTTCGGGTGATTTGGTAAGCAAAGATTACATAGACAAGCTTGACAGAGATAACAAAAGAGAGATAAGGACCTTCGACAAAGACGGAATCGTGGGCGTCACCATTGTCACAAATAGCTCTACAATTCAAGTCCATGGATATTTATTATGCTCTGAGTACGAGTTGAAGAACGCGACGTTTCCAAGCTGTCAGCACGTGTTGATTGGGGCTTCTTTTGTGTTATTGCCACAACTTCAAAGCATCAAGGTACGTCATTTCACATAACTAACTCAATTGGAAGGTATTTTTATGGTTTAAAAAGTCGACCACTCAACATGGATGTGTAGCTACAGGAGCTTGAAAAATAAAACAAGAATCTTAATTACATTACAGAGGCAATAAAGGCAAATCATTCATCTTAATCTTAAATCTTTGATACGTGTTAGTTCAAACAACTAGAAATTTATATGTATATTTTTTTCAACTTCCTAATATAAGTACTATTACCGTTTATTTAAAAATGTGTATGATTTTAAATGTTTGCACAACTATAAGATTCTATACATTCACCTTTTTTCTCCCGGAGGCCGTCGGTTTTTTATTATATTACTAACCCAACATTCACCATATAAATTTTAATTCTGGCAATTTTAATTGCTCGCATTTAAGGTAAAATTTAGGATTTCTAAAAAAAACGACGAGAGAACTTAAAAAATGTTCTTCTCTTTTTGAACAGTACTAAATTATTTTTCTATAAACATATTGATGTTTAAAAAATAAAATAAACGTTTTATAGAAAATTATAGTTTTCTTTTTATTGTCTGAAAACATTACTATTGTACAAAACTTATTCATCAATACAAAATTTATAGTTCCATTATAGAAAACTAAAATACATAAAATTATACAAATTGTTTAGGTATAGGATTTTAAATTATGTACACAACTGTGTATTATATAATATAAAAATCATTTAGAGAGGCGTGAGGCTTTAAACTTTGATATAGCTTTTCCCATGCTCATGAGCTTAACGGTACCATGACGAAGCCATGCTATTGCTGCTATTACAACTTTGCTGTTACTAAAATCATGGAATCTTGTACGGCCGACATCTATAACTAAAAACATTGATTGCCTTAAGTTTAAAAATAATTTATGTTTACTTTACCACAAATAAGTTTATTTTAATGCAATTTATTTAGGAATTGTAGCCGAGGCCCTTTTTCCACGGAATGAGAGTTGGTTACAAAGTGCATCGGTTTGAAGATTTCCAAAAGATTGTGGATCAACCATTAATAAATGGTTTGTCCTCTTGTCCTTTAAAGCTTTTCAATCTGTGTGTATCTTTTTTTAAGACTTCAATATTTTTCAATCAATACAAATATTTGATTTTAAAATTTCAGATAAGCTTCAATATTTTCAAATCTTTTTAAGGAAACACATCGCTTATATAAGCGTATATATTATATATAAGCATATTTTGTCTATAAGCATACGCAAAATTTCTGTTTTGGTCACTTAAAAATTTTCATTTTAGCCGTCATTTATGATGCGCAAAATCTGTATGGTCTCTTTTGGAAGGCAGTGTAGTAAATTGTTAATTCACTTGGTATCTTATATTGTATTGTTTTTTTTCTAGTTGTTCTTTTCTGGTCCCCTATAGTGGCAGAACATATAATTGTAGTTAAGTAATAATTAAGTAAATTACAGCAATTCTTGCTACTTGAGATAAAGAATATAAGTATCTAAAACCACTTATATCATTGAGTCAAGTGCCAGGGGAGGCAATATAGCTTAATGTCGCACACTGTTAAGACTGTAGCATTTATGAATAGAGATATTTATTACACCTATATTTATTTTTACAGGTGTGTCTGAAAGGAAATCCCTTCTCAAAGGCATGTCAGAATTTTGATAATATAAGGTATGTTGACGTTGACGATTTCGGGTTCATCCACCCTAGGTACGAACCACAATATAGAATTGGCGACGTCGCTGTGTTACGTTTGGACGATGGACTGAACAGTCCTCTCGATAATCCAAAAAAATGGGTGTATCCAACCAACAATCTTATGCTGCAAGATGTTCCCGAAGAATATTACGGTTTTGGTAAAATAAATTAAGTCGAGTCATTATAGTCATTGCCATCTGGTTCCTCAGGGAGGTCAATTTAAATACAATTACTCAAGTTTGCAATATATATGGTGACGATTTATTGTAAGGAAGCTGTGTTTGTGATCTTTCTCAGGTGTATTTACATTTAATATTTTACTCTTTAATTATTTTCCGTTTCAAATTTGTGTGTTTGATTTTCTATCTTTTTTTCCTGTTTCCGAAACTATGTATTCTTAATCAATTAGCATCTGTATTTAATGTCTCTAAATACCTGTCCAATGCACTGTTATAAGTCGAAAGGTGTTTATGATTAAATAAATAAATGAATTGTCTTAGCAAATAGTATAAATCATCTTGAAAAATTTCCATTTTGTACACGACTCACAGTATCAGCAATGCTTTTTCTTCATGACGCCATCTATTGCTGTCCTATGCATTTTCGTTTCTTACAACGATCTAATCCTCTTGGATAATCTAATAGTGGTCAGTCGGTGGTGTGTAAGGGAATTATATAATATTTTCTTAAACTCTTAATACTTAAACGTTTGCTTATCTAAAACCAATTTAAGGATTTTGACAAACCAAATTTTAATCTTATTTGTTCGAGGGTCTTTCTTCGAGGGATTAAAAAACCATTGAGGAATGTAGTTACTTTACTATGATGATAGAACAAGTATAGCCAATGACATAAGAACATGGGACCTCTACTATGCTGGAACAAGGACTCGCTGAGATATAAATACTTATATCTTGAAACGAGGGAACTGACTGACTGATTACTCAATTACAAATGCTGAAATTTATTCTTTTTAAAACTAATTTTGTAGAATGAGGTCTCAACTATTCGGTAATCTGTATATTGCTTTCGATGATTGTTAGTAATGGTTTAATATATAGCCTTTGCAAAGGACCATATGGATTTCGCATGGTCAAGTACAAAATGTTCACGCTAGAACTAAACTCAACCGTATAGGGACAGAACTGGACAGCCGCAAAATCCTGCTAAACAAAGAAATCGACTTAAATACCTATTTTCAAGAGACCTCCACATCAGCGTTGGGTTCTGTAGGGATAACTAGAAGAGTGTGTTCGAGTTAAAAATAATCATTTATGTTTGGACGCATTCCACAGGTACGGCTCACCCGCATGCGATTAAGTCGTTGCCTAAGTATAATCATTTTACAAATGCTGGTGTGGAGTCTCCTTAGAGCGGTATGAATTCATGTTTCGCATAAACTAGATACCGATATTTTGACTCTGACCAGTCATCAACAGTTATAGGAACTTTGATTTCGTTAACATCAATGTGTTTGGTTCCAGTGACAAATAGACGTGGTGTAACACGTTGGAAAGAATCAATGGCAGAGAGAAACACGTCGCTAATGGATCCATTTAAAGACAAACATCCATATCCCGTATTAGACGTTTGTAAAAATGTATCTAATGCACCTAGGTATTACTTTGGTAATGAATTAGGACCATGGCGATCCTTGAATACATCATGGAGATATGATTTTGCCCCCATAGGGTAATTACAGTAATTATTGTTATATATTTATAAGTAGAGTATAAAATCCCATTTGTAGAATTTGTTTTTTTTTTTGTTTGACTTCATTGAAAAGTTAAGATTCAATCAATATAGAAATACTAAATTTTTACTGGCCTATGTTTATCTCATCAGTTCTATACTTCCCGCCTGTCCACACTTATTAACAGACAACACATCAATGTACTATTGGAATCATATTCCCGTAATAAACCCCAAACTTAAGATAAATAATTAAAGTAAACCGACATTTCGTAGTCCTAAGTTGACAAAGTAAGGACATATTTAAAATGCGTACAATATTTCCTCAATAAAAAGTCAAATGGTTTATTGTTTAATAATTTTTTTGAAAATTACAGTTTCACCCGATTTCAGACGTCCGGGGCCGATGGTTTGACATCGATGGATTGACCATGATTTTCGCATGAATTATTTTTTTAGTATAGAAAATAAATGGGAGGGTTGTCAAATTTTTTTTTTAAATTAAGGGTCACCCTTATAACGTATATATTTTATTAACTTTTTAAGTTGAGAATTATGTACTAAAAATTTTGAATAGTCGGATAACTAGTTTAGAAGTTTCAAGTATAGTGCAGAAGGAAAGGTGAAGTGTAGTATTATTTTTATCTGCGCGCATTTCCCAATTGCACTTCCCCTCCCATCATAACTTTAAAAATAGTTATCCGAAAATTGTTATCAAGCAGTCAACATTTTTAGTACATTAATCTCAATTTAAAAAGTTATTTAAATAAATATGTTACCATTTAAGTTTCAAAAGTTGCTATCAAAAATACTGATTTAGGGAGGGGTTATAACAAAAAATTGATATCACGTTTTATAAAAACATTAAAAGAAAAATCAGTTATCAATTAAACCTAGTGAGATATTGACTAGTTTACAATAAGTGGAACACCCTGTATATCTACAGTATGTATACAATTTAATTATATATTTTATAGACCTCATACATGTTATACATTTGGTGCTGTAATTATGTACGACAACCGTCGAAATCTCTTTCCTGATCATGGATTATTAATTAACATAGAACGTAACACTGTTTTGGGAATTTATTCTTTTGAAAATCCACTTTTATGGGACGGATCACGAGCTATGACTACGCCTAAAGACTCGACGGTAATAATGGTCCCTCAACATTCTTGGGCTAGTAAGTTTTCTATAGTACCTGGTATAGTACTATGGAAATGATACGCACAAGTTTTATGTAATTAAAGCCATTAAACAAAACTTGTTTACCATGTTAAAGCTTATAAAGTTATTAATCTTCAACAAACTAACACGTTCGTTTGCCAACAAAAAACCACACATCAATTTAGATAAACAAAGAGTTAAAGTGTGAATTAAAATATAACCTAGTAGTTTTTGTTAAGAGTGAAGTTCAGTTATTATAAAAATAATTAGTTATTTCACTAACTAGTAGTTGGTTAGGTTATCTTACCAGGTCTCTGAACTTGGAGGTCTACAAACCCTAGCAATTTTTTGTTTTTTATTGACAAAAATTGATACAAAGTCGCCAATCAGGCGAACTCAGAAAGTGTAAAAGTATTTACTAGGTAATTCTTCTTCAGTCTAATTTTTTAATCTTAAGCTGAAAAGCGCTAAATAAAGCACCAAAAAGAAAATTATCTGCCACATCAAGAGAAAAATACCTACTAGGTATATATTTTTTTTTGTGTAAGGTTGTTTATATAAAATATTCAAACTAAAGATTACCCAATTACATGCAGAACTTTTAATTGATATACTACTATAATACAATTTTAAAAGTTTCAAATCACCTGTCAAGCCTATGACATTAAAATCTGCTGTTGCATTAAAAAAAAAAAAAAAAAACCTTTATTTTTTCTCCTTGTTCTGGACATAATGATATTTCTCACTAACGTTTTGTTTTACCACCTTTTATTTATTAAATCGCAGGGCTGAAAAACCGACCATTATTGCAACCGGCTCGCAACTTCGATCCACGCCTTTTCGTACAACACTTTTCCATCGTTTCTTACTACTTGCCGTGGATTTATTTCGTTGTCAAAACCGACACGGAAGATCTGATGATGGGCGATACGGACGAAGAAGCCACGACCAGCTCGACAGGTTCATCAACTGACGACGGAACGACAGAGATCACCACGCCGATACCCGAGATGCCGGACATATACTACGAAAGTGATAGAGCGTTCGACGGTATTGTGTACGACGTTAACCCTTGCGGCAAAGCCGTTTCTCACCTGCAGTCACCGTGGGCTTTGTGGATCACCGCCGTCTGTTGCTCCACTCGGATACCGACCGCCTGGGCGTGCGGTCGATGGTTTTAACTTATAAACAATAAACTTGTACTGGCTTATTTTTAAAATTTTACAATACAAAAAAATTAACGCACTGTTATTCGGCCATATGACCCCGAGGTTACAAAACACTACAGTCTTATTATTCACAACGATTAACGATATTCGATAACCGAGTGAAAATGTGAAAAATCGTGATCACATTGTATAAATACATTATGAAAAGAACCATTAAATTTCTTATTAAACCCTATGAGATATTGAATGGCTTGCGGTAAAATGATCTCCGTGCATACCTACATGAAAGCTACACTATGACTATGAAGTTTTTGCGATATTCCGTCGTAAAATAAAAAAAACGACAGTTCAACATGATATATAATACTCTTTGTTTGCTTTAATCGCACATGTAGATATTTTTTTAATTCCAACTTAATATAATATCAACTAGAACAACACACTAAGATACGTTAAGACAATATATAGCACGCTTGATTTGTGATATATATGAATCCTTCACTGCAGGAATTTTTAGCTTCGATGCGAAATGTATAAGGAATAATTATTTCGTTAGTCCTCATACGCCAATAGTCCCAAATTTAAATTTTACTCATTCCCCTTCTCCCTAGAGAGAGTGCAAGTTTTTTTGGTTTTTTAGCCGTAATTTTAGGACCTTTAAGTTGAAAATTGGTCAGTAGTTAGAAATCATATATATCCATAAGATATAAACGGAAAAAAAATTCGGCACTACAGTTTTTCTTTAATTGCCGGAAAACTGTGTTTATCGCAAATTTCGTATATCTTAACTAAAACAAATAAAATCTTAAAATGTTTTAATCAAATCGTTACAATAATTTCATGTAGTTCTATGCAAAATGATACCATTAAGTTTTGCTCAAGTACGTATTTTGGGTTTCAATTAAAATTTTTCAAACAAACACCAGATGTACCAGATGTGAGAAACGAACAGACACTAATAATTATTAATATTTGCAAATTTTTTAACCTCTTTGATTGGAGTTGGGTATTTTACACAACTAAAATCTAACTTACTACTTTTCTATAGTTTTTTTGGTAATGGTATATATTATGTTGAACCTTGCAGCGGATTTACATAATTAATTTTTAGTTGTAATCCATGTATACATTTAAGACTCCACCCCGAACCGTTCGTAATAAAATCGGACTCACATCTGATCCTGATGTTGTGAAAACATTTGAAGTTTTGAAGGCAATATCTTTTATTTTAAAGCTTATTAAATTTTCGTATACACATTCAAGGTACAAGTTAAATTTAATTGAAGTGTTTTGACATTCTTCTTTGATTTTTGATAATAAAAAAGATGTGGCGTATTCAAAAAATGTAGTAAAGTCTAATAACACTTTTTATTCTGGTACACAATTAATCGAATGTTAAAAGAGGATGAAAGATAATAATTATAAAGCAAGGTGATACATTATAGAAATTTTATTTTATAGAGTCATTTAAAACGTTTGATTTAAATACCCTGGGGGGTAGGGGGAAATAAACACTCGGATTAATCATCGCCTGAACTTGGGTTTCGTCGCACCAATCTTCTTTTATGCCAAAAACGGATTCACCAAACGGCTTTTAATGTATCCCAGCTTGAACACACTCCACACCATGCTTCCTTCTAAGGTGTTGGTGAATTTTGTTGATGAGAATTGTATGGTCCCAGTCTAGAGGACAATTGAGCACCTCAGGGTATTTTTGGTTTGTGACATTTTGAAACTATGAAGAACATTTTTTTTTTTATTATATATTTATATGAAAGTTTACAATTAAATTACAAATAGGTAGCATAACAAAAAAAAATATATATATTTATTACAAATTTATATAAATGTTTACAAGCATGTTTTAATAATCAACTTAAACTTAAGTACTTAATTACTTCTCTTAAATTATTTATCGTAATATTTCTTAACATTTGTTACGTAAAAAAACTTTCAAAACCTTCTAAATATACATTAACATTTTAAACAACTAATAATTAACATTTTTTTTTTAAAAATATTTTCCCCAATAGTTTTAATTATTTTTCTAGACATTCTATTTATTTTATTATCTAGGTCTGTTACGAAAATGTGCCATAAAATGTGAGTAAATACTACAATATAATACTTACAGTGGTAGGTAAGCCACCTAAAAAAAATTATACTACTATATAATAATAATAATTCACTTATAAATTTGGCTTAACAGACATAACTTGTTATAAGCTTCGTAAACATTATAATGACTAAAACGAAAACAAACAAATTGTTAAAAAAGCTTAGTCATGCGGTTGGATAAGGTGTTGTTTACTTAAGAAACTTACCTCCACTATCTGAAATTAAAGATTATTTAAGATTTACCTGCTTTAAAAAACCCCACGCCTAACCCAACTGCATGACTATGCTTACGATAAATTTTAGTAATTATACTAGTATTTAAAAACTATCAGGTGGGGATACAAATCAGCCTTTTCTTAGATCCAAACGTACATTAATAGTGAGTTTCAAAAAATTCCGAGAGAGGATGAACCAATATTTCGTTCGAATTTGGCTTTTTCATACATATATAATATATTGAATATATATTATATAACCATAATGTATAACTCATTTGAAGAGTTATTTCACTGTAAGTGAGTGCATATACGCATTAGGTTATTTATATTGATATAATTTATTGATTATGGTTAATATTTATATTGTTAAATCGCAATCTGTCAGAAAAAAAACTGAACTATCGATTTTCAAAACGATTTTTGTCAATAGAGTGCAATAAACACATACAAATGGCATATATATTTTTATAATAATATTGATCTTTCCTAATTTTGCCATATAAATAAAAAAATGCATGCAGTGAAGGATTCATTTATTTTACAAACCAAGCATGCTATATATTGTCTTTACGTATATTCGTTTGTTGTTTTTGCTGATATTATATTAAGTTTGAATTAAAAAAAAAATACCTACACGTGTCAGCGATTAAAGCAAACAAAGATTAATACATATATTATGTTGAAGTTTGAACTGTCGTTTTTTTTTGTTTTTTGACGGAATATCGCAAAAACGAGTTGAAAACAAAATTTCTCATTCTAAATCATATTATTTAATATTATTTATTCTACGTCTATTGTGTCATTAGCTTAATTAATTTTATATTAGCTTAACTATGTTGCTAATAAAAAACTAAATCTGTTTTATTTCATAAATAAAGCAAAAAGTGTTGTGTTTGTTTATTTATTTCGGTAACCTTGGGGTCATAAGGTCAAATAATAGTGCGTTAATTTTTTATATTGTAGGTCGGGTATTATCATTTTACCATCATTATTTTTATAACGATTTTTATTTCAATAAGTATACGTCGTTACTTATATGTTAAAACAAACAACCGCTCGCCCATTCGGTTGATATCCGAGTGTATGTACAACTAGGGTGTACACAGGGCTGAGCAACAGATGGTGGCAACCCACAAAGCCCACGGTAACTGTAAGTGAGAAACGGCTTTTCGCAAGGGTTAACGTCGTACACAACACCGTAGAACGCTCTAGCACTTTTACAGTATATGTAACTTCTTCGTCGGTATCGCCCATCATCAGATCTTCCGTATCGGTTTTGACAACGAAATAAATCCATGACAAGTAGTAAGAGACGATGGAAAAGTGTTGTACGAAAAAGTGCGTCGATCTTTTTGGCGATCAAGACGCATTGTTGGTCTGTATAACCGTTTATCGGCGGTTAAAAAAATAAAAGGTGATTAAACATGAAATAAACCTACATATTGTCATATTCAAAACAAGGTGAAAAAATAAAGGTTTTTTTTTTTTAATGCGACGCTTCATAGGCTTGACACGTGATTTAAAACTTTTAAAATTGTATTATCGTAGTGTTTCAACTAAAAGTTCTTGTGTAACAAAAACTACTGGGTTGTATATTTTTTTTAATTCACACATTAACTGTTTGTTTATCTAAATTGATGTGTTGTTTTTTGTTGGAAAACGAACGTGTTAGTCTGTTGAAGATTAATAACTTTATAAGTTTTAACATGGTAAACAAGTTTTGTTTAATGGCTTTAATTACACAAGTCTTGTGCTTATCATTTTCTATAGTACCTAATATAATTTTCAAGTTTGAAACTTACTAGCTTAAGGATGAATAGCCAAATATTTTATGGTCGATTCTTTAGGCGTAGTCATAAAATCTTAAATTGCATAAATTCCCATAACAGTGTTACGTTCCATGTTAATTAATACTCCATGATCAGGAAAAAATCTTAACGGTTGTCGTAATTAATTACAGCAACAAATGGATATGTTGTCTGAGGTCTATAAAATTTATAATTAAATCGAATACAATATGTAGTGTATACAAGTGTGTTCCACTTATTGTGAACCAGTTAGTATCTCACTGGGTTTAATTAATAACTGATTTTTTTTTTAATGTTTTTATAAAACGTGATCTTAATTTGGGATTGGGGGTGGGAATTATCTCTGGCACATAATCAAAAAACTTGTCACAAAATACGTGTCACGCTGTTATCTGATAAGAGATTTGTTGTGTTCACAGTGATCAAATTATAACTGAAAAAAAGTTCACTGTAATTTAACAGCTATTATTTCCTATAAATTGTTTTTAAGGCTTGATATTATAAAAACACTAAAATATAAGCCAGAAACTTGATATGTTTACTAGCCATCTTAGATATTAGCTTGTTAATGTACTATTTCATTATCTATAATTCCACCACTACTGTAAATTTATGACATGAAAATGCTCTTTCGTGGTTGCAGACTCAGCTGAAAAACTTTTTTTTTCATATTGTCTTTATACAATGTGATCTCAATGTTTCAGAATTTGTTTTGTTTTTACCCTCCTCCCAATTTGGTGTTTTTGATAGCAACTTTTGAAACTTAAATGGTAAGATCCATTTTTTTATTAACTTTTTAGTTTTTAAATGAAGAATAATGTACTAAACATTTTGACTAGCCGATAACCAGTTCGGATAACTATTTTTTAAGTTATAAGAGTTCAAAGTTATAATACTACACTCCACCTTTCCTCCTGCCCTAAACATGAAACTCAAATAACTTCAAAAATAGTTATCCGAAACTGGGTATCGACCAGTCAAAATTTTTAGTACATTATTCTCAATTTTAAAAGTTAATAAAATATATACGTTATTAGGTTGGCCCTTAATTTTAAAACAAATTTTGAAAGCCCCCTCCCCATTTTTTTCTTTGCTAAAAAATAATTCATGTAAAAATCATGGTCAATCTGTCAATGTTAACCCGTGGCCCCGGACGTCTAAAATCAGGTGAAACTTTAATTTAAAAAAAATAACTGAACATTACGCCATTAGACTTCATATTGAGGAAACATTGTAAGCATTTAAAAAATGACCTTACTTTGTCAACGAATGACTGTGAAATGTCTGTTTACTTTAATTATTTATCTTAAGTTTAGCGTATATTACGGGAATATATGATTCCAATAGTACATTGATGTGTTGTCTAATAATTATTAGTGTATAGAAAGACTGGAAACATTAACATTGACCAGGAAAAATTTACTACTACTAATTTAACCGAAAAACCGGCACTGTATAATTTAAGCATAGTGTAAAATAGGCAGTGCTCGAATTGGAACAAAAATTGAGGACGGACGCTAGTTTTAGTACATAGAACACCGTTCCATAGCAGATACATTTTATAGTAACTGGTGGGGGATTTCGTCCCCCGCACCCCCTGCACTGGCACACATAGTAAATTAATTAATGAACACAACAACAATATTATAAGATTTAAACACTTATTTTTATTATCTATGAGTGGTACTTATTTTACAGATATAAAATTATTTAAAAAAAAATAAAAATAAAAAATACAGAAATAAATATTATTCATTAATTAAATTCCACAAAGACTTGTTAGCAGTTTCTTCATTTAACTAAATCTTTTTAGGACAATTTGAACGAAACTTGAAGAAATCTTATCGCTTTAATACAATGATCGGTCCGATTGAAGTTAAATGGGTAGTTTTTGACGGAAAAATTAACTAAAATGGCTTTTACTCATAGCCAACATTATTTAAGTTAAAAATAATACCACGGAGCTCATACAAATTACCCGTTAAATTAAATGACATGGTCGAAATTTATTAAAACCACTTTTTTCTTAAATATTGCCTATACAGAACTCCTTAAAATTGGCCCGGTACCCAACAGTCTTAAACAGTTTACCATAAAATAGCTAGATATCTAAAATGATCGTAAATTCTTAATTTTTTTATCAGAATAGGTATGCGTTTGAGCATTTAATAGTTAACAAAAGTCAAAACTGTACAAAACACTCGACACTTAATAATTCAAGTATAACTGTAAAACTATTATTTATTACATTTATTTACTTTAAGTTCTAAATTACTTTAGAGAGTAACATTGTAACAATTATACAATAAATATATTACTTATTCACAATTTTTTTTTTTTGGCTCTTTGGGGTTGGACCCCCAACCGAGAGTTCAATTTTTTGTGCGATTTGAATAAGGAAAATTGTAGCCTACTGGTGGTTTCCAATGATTTTCAAGCAATTGTTTTTTTTAGTGAAGTCATCAATTGTTGATTTTGAATTTAATACTATTCCCATACCTAAGATGAAATTGTCCATAGTACCTTGCTCAACAGTTGATAAATCAGACGATATTTGAGTTTGATGTTGATCGATGTCCAAACTTTTCCCCGCTGATCAGGCGTGAGGTCTGGCAAAAAATTGTTCTCCTGTAAAATTATGATAAATACAGTTACTGTGTATTAGTTTTATTCAGCCTGTCCGCATGTTATGAACTAATTGAAATTAAAAATCTATGTTCTAGAACTTATCAAACTGGGGTCCTGTTATGTTATTATGGTAAAATGATTCCAATAGAATATTGATGTGTTGTCTATTAATTAGCGTGGACCGGCTGGACATGGAATTAACATAGGTCAGTAAAAATTTAGTAGAATCAAACCTAATAAAACAAGTTCTACAAATGAGATTTTATACCTTACTTATAAATATAAAACAATAATTAGTAATTATTGTAATTACCCCTACTAGGCAGCAAATCGTACTTCGCTTCAACTTTCCATGATGAAAATGGTCCTAACCTTCGTCCAACGTAATACCATTGAGTATATATTGTAATAATATATACTCAATGGTAATACCTAGGTGCATTAGACACATTTTTGCAAACGTCTAATACGGGATATGGATGTTTGTTTTTAAATGGATTCATTAGCGACGTGTTTCTCTCTTCCATTGACTCTTTCCAACGTGTTACATAAACGAAATCAAGGTCCCTTTAACTGTTGATTACTGGCCAGAGTCAAAATATCGGCATCTTGTTTATACAAATATGAAACCTTACGGCCCTTAGGAGACTCCATACCAGCATTTGTAAAATGATTATACTTATAAACATAAACAAACCAAAAAAATATTAAAAACCCTTTTCCCCTAGCTAGAGGAGATAGGCATTTTTTCTTTATATCACTTTTTCAAGGAAAGTTTTAGAGATTAAGATATGAAAATTAGACCAAAGATAGATCTAAAATGGAACTATAACATGTGCAATTTTCTCAAAAATCTGTAGTCAAATTGTTTTTTATGATATATGAGTAACTATGACAGCACATTTTTATAGACAGACGATCAACCCTTATCGTATCCACCCTGCACAAGACTAAATATTAAATTTTCAGTATATTATTCCCTCGATATCTTCTAAACCACTATAACTGGTCTGAACATACTATTCACAGATTCGCATCGAAGCGTTTATTTAAAAGTGATTTTATCAATTTCTGTTATAATAAAATCTGTAGACCTGTGACCTCTCCATCCCCACTATGCTCCGACCCCACTGTACTGGCTTTTTTTATTTGAATATAAACGCATTTCGACTTAAAACAGTACAATGGACAAGTATTTAGAAATATAGTACAAAATAACGGGTTACTTACCTTAACCGACACACTGATCTTATTGAAACATGCAATAAAAAATTGTATTGTGTATTACTGAAAAAAATTCAAGTTAAACGATTAATTGTAGTAACTTGATTGTACTTAATTGTTAATTATATTGTAATTATAAAGTACAATGTATTCTGACATCTACATAACTTTTTAATCTATACATACAGAGTGATCCAACTAACGTATGACACTCGTTTTTCTATACTACTTCTATAATACTGATTAAAATTTTTTTTTTTTAACAATCATTGGTAATTAAACAAATTTAACAAAATCAAAATTCAATAAATAAAATTAACAATAAGAATTATCTTAGGCAAGTTCATAAAAATAATTTACTTAATTTACTGAATTCATTAAATACAAATTAATAGAATTACAACTTTTCAAAGAGAGAATTATTGTATATTAATAAATTTGATATAAAATTTAACTTTGATAGCCAAATACCTGTGTCAGTTATAGCTAAAACTTTATGATCAAATATCCGTTATGTATGTTAAACACACAATATATGGGTTATCTCATTGTAAGAAATAACTAAACTGAAAGCAGACATTTGAACTACCTTAGATAAGTTTAATTAAATAAAAATAATATACTTACATAGGCCTAAAATAAAATAAAAAACAATAATGGTATTATCAAGAAGTGATTCCTTGTATATAGTAATATGAAATGTATACATTAATTATTGATATTTAAAAAAATAAATGAAACTGGTATGTGAGTATTATCAACCCACATACACAAATACATACATTAATAATTATTTTAAGTTAACAAAACACAACACACTTTTCATTCAAATTGCTTAGTGTTGATATTATACATTCACATGAAAAAATGTCACATTAGAAATAAATGTTCTATACTTATAATTTACACCTTGATATTATAATTGTAAGGTTGGAAAAGACATTTCCATAGTAATTGGTATAGTCCATTCTCAACGCCATTGATTTTTCTGACATGATAACATTGGTTTTTAAAAGATGAAATATTTTCAGTAAAAAAGCATTCAACCTAAATTAAATAAGCTAATTGAATTCGTATTGTACTAAATTATCTATTAAACTTTAATACACTATTAATTAATGGTATGTCCAAGAATGAAACGTCAAAATAAAGTCGAGAACAAATATTATCAATTGATATGTTTATGCATATATTTCAAAAATTATAAAATAACGAGTAATTGCATAACTACAATAAGCATGCTATCATATTTACTATAAAGTAAAATTTAAATTTAAATTTACTAACATTCTTTAATTAAGTTTGTAATTTCACATTTCACTAATGGAAAATGTGTGAACTGTGAAGTCAAAATTTGTTAGCGATAGAGGTTAGGTATGTACAAATAATAAATAAAATGCGATTTTGAACAAATAATAAAATATATTGTGGTTACTGGTCACTCAATTATTCCGTGGTAAATGATGCATAGTTTAGATACTAGACTGTACATCCGATCGCCATGAAACTTTGGGAAGTGGTTGAGTTCACTCCCACAAAGATAACTGGCATAGTACTTTTCGAAAATTCCACCCCTAAAGGTGACCTAAAACACAAATTTCGTACTCCAAGATGGGGTATACTAAAGCTTGACAATATACAGACTAGAGTTCTGACTTTTTTTATCTTATTTGTAATTATTTTACTCAGCCCTGGCAAACCAAATCTCGGGGAACGCCGGGTCGGGACGGATTTTGACCAATCGAAATATTCAGCAAATTTGAAAGCGAATAGAATGTAATCGTTACCATTTAAATGGGTTAAGTTCATAAGATTTTAACACATACAGATTGGGTTATATTTTTGAAAAATCTATCAATATAGTTCGTCGAACTATTATGTAAGTATAAAAGTGTAAAAATTATTTATTTTAAAAAGTCTAATGGCCTATACTAGATAATAATATTGACTGAATTGTATAGCTAGCCATTTACCTTATACAAGAGTACACACGTATAGATATAATAATAGGCCAAAACAAGCGTTGCTAAGCGGCAGTTTGTAGTATTATAATTCGGTTTTGCTTTGCGTTATGTTATTTGCTTAACCGTGATCGAGTTAAATTATCATGTACCAAATTCTCAGAGCAATTATATTTTTGCTGACCATGTGGTTTGACGGTCTTACTGATGGTGCGTTCCATTTTCGTGACTACCCAGGTGCTGCTTTTAGGGTACCCAAAGATTACATAAACAAGCTAGACAGAGATAACAAAAGAGAGATAAGAAAATTCGACAAAGACAGAATCGTGAGCGTCACCATTGTCGCAAATGACACTACAGTTCAAGTCCATGGATATTTAGTATGCTCTGAGTATGAGTTGAAGAACGCGACGTTTCCAAGCTGTCAGCACGTGTTGATTGGGGCTTCTTTTGTGTTATTGCCACAACTTCAAAGCATCAAGGTACGTCATTTCACATAACTAACTCAATTGGAAGGTATTTTTATGGTTTAAAAAGTCGACCACTCAACATGAGTGTGTAGCTACAGGAGCTTAAAAAAAACACAAGAATCTTAATGACATAAGAGAGGCAATAAAGTTAATTTTTTTAATTTCACAAATCCTAAATATCAATAGTAAATCTTTGTTACGCATTATTTTAAACAACTACAAATACATATGTATATTTTTTCCAACATCATAATATAAGTACTATTACTGTTTATTCAATTATGTGTATGATTTTTAATTTTTGCACAACAAATTATATACACCTTTTTTCTCCTGGAGGCCGTCGTTTATGTTTTACATTGGTACTATCAAATCTAATTCATTATTTAACCATCACTGCATCCTCGACAGCGAATAAAAATTTACACAATACTTACCCAACATTCAAAATTTATATTTTAATTCTGACATAAGTATCAGCCGATCGGTAGAGCTTCATTTCAACACGTGTGTCACCGGTCACTGTATAAGCAGATCACAGGTGGCATACGGATTGTCGAATCGCTACCCAAGAGCGCAGCGGGAAAAATCATTCGGCGGTAGCATGATGAAGCCATGCTATTGGTGCTATTACAGCCTAGCTGTTATTAAAATTGTGGAATCTTGTACGGCCAATTTCTATAATTAAAAATATTGATCGACTTAAGTTTAAAAATAATTTATGTTTAATTTACCACAAATAAATTTATTTTTATACAATTTATTTAGGAATTGTAGCCGAGGCCCTTTTTCCACGGAATAAGAGTTGGTTACAAAGTTCATCGGTTAGAATATTTCCTAAAGATTGTTTAATAAATAGTTTGTAATAATTAGTATTTTTAATTCATTTAATATACTTGTTTTTAAAATTGTAGTTAAGTAACAATTAACTAAATTAGAGAAATTATTGCTACTTGAGACAAAGAATATAAGTATCAACTACTTAAACCACTTATATGATTGCTATAAATGCCAGGGGTAGCGATATAGTTTAATGTCGCACACTGTTAAGACTGTAGCATTCATAAATAGGTTTTATTACACCTATATTTATTTTTACAGGTGTGTCTGAAAGGAAATCCTTTCTCAAAGGCATGATTTCTCTAATTTAGTTAATTATTACTTAACTAAAATTTTAAAAACAAGAATATTTATTGAATGAAAAATATTGAAGTCTCAAAAAAAAAAGATTAATACACACAGATTAAAAAGCTTCCAAGAGCAAGAGAACTAACTATTAATTAAACAATCTTTAGGAAATCTTCTAAACGATGAATTTTGTAACCAACTCTCATTCCGTGGAAATAGGGACTCGGCTACAATTCCTAACCACTTATATCATTGAGTCAAGTGCCAGGGGAGGCAATATAGCTTAATGTCGCATACTGTTAAGACTGTAGCATTCATGAATAGAGATATTTATTACACCTATATTTATTTTTACAGGTGTGCCTGAAAGGGAATCCCTTCTCGAAGATATGCCAGAATTTTGATAATATAAGGTATGTTGACGTTGACGATTTCGGGTTCATCCCCCCCAGGTACGAACCACAATATAGAATTGGCGATGTCGCTGTGTTACGTTTGGACGATGGACTGAACAGTCCTCTCGATAATCCAAAAAAATGGGTGTATCCAACCAACAATCTTATGCTGCAAGATGTTCCCGAAGAATATTACGGTTTTGGTAAAATAAATTAAGTCGAGTCCTTATAGTAATTGCCATCTGAGGAACCCTCAGGGAGGTCAATTTAAATACAATTACTCACGTTTGCAATATATATGGTGACGATTTATTGTAAGAAAGCTGTGTTTGTGACCTTTCTCAGGTGTATTTACATTTAATATTTTACTCTTTAATTATTTTCCGTTTTTAATTTGTGTGTTTGATCAATCTTTTTTTCCTGTTTCTGAAGCTATGTATTCTTAATCAAGTAGCATCTGTATTTAATGTCTCTAAATACCTGTCCATTGTACTATTTTAAGTCGAAAGGCGTTTATAATCAAATAAATAAATGAATTGTCTTAGCAAATAGTATAAATCATCTTGACTAATTTCCATTATGTACACGACTCACAGTATTGGCAATGCTTTTTCTTCATGACGCCATCTATTGCTGTCACCTATGCATTTTCGTTTCTTACAAATATCTAGTCCTCTTGGATAATCTAATAGTGGTCAGTCGGCGGTATGTAAGGGAATTAAATAAAATTTTCTAAATCTCTTTTGTGATGTTTTTACATTTTCTTATCTAAAACTACTTTGATCAAATCGATTTATCGCAATCTTAATTAGTTAACTTAACCCGGAACAAATGTAAACTATTGTTTAGATTTTGCAATAAAAATTCTTACAACACACGTGTTCAAACTTTTATGATAGGGGTTACCTATTTAAGTTTTTTCACAAACCAAATTTTAATCTTATTTGTTTGGGGGTCCTTTCTTCGAGGGTTTAAAAAACCATTAAGAAATGTAGTTACTTTACTATGATGATAGAACAAGTATAGCCAATGACATAAGAACATGGGACCTCTACTATGCTGGAACAAGGACTCGCTGAGATATAAATACTTATATCTTGAAACGAGAGAACTGACTGACTGATTACTCAATTACAAATGCTGAAATTTATTCTTTTTAAAACTAATTTTACCGAATGAGGTCTCAACTATTTGGTAATCTGTGTATTGCTTTCGATGATTGTTAGTAATGGTTAAATATATAGCCTTTGCAAAGGACCATATAGATTTCGCATGGTCAAGCACAAAATTTCCACGCTAGAACTAAACTCAACCGTATAGGGACAGAACTAGACAGCCGCAAAATCCTGCTAAACAAAGAAATCGACTTAAGTACCTATTTTCAAGAGACCTCCACATCAGCGTTGGGTTCTGTAGGGATAACTAGAAGAGTGTGTTCGAGTTAAAAATAATCATTTATGTTTGGACGCATTCCACAGGCACGGCTCACCCGCATGCGATTAAGTCGTTGCCTAAGTATAATCATTTTACAAATACTGATGTGGAGTCTCCTTAGGGCGGTGAGAATTCATGTTTTACATAAACTAGATACCGATATTTTGACTCTGACCAGTCATCAACATTTATAGGAACTATGATTTCGTTAACATCAATGTTTTTGGTTCCAGTGACAAAAAGACGTGGTGTAACACGTTGGAAAGAATCAATGGCAGAGAGAAACACGTCACTAATGGATCCATTTAAAGACAAACATCCATACCCCGTATAAGACGTTTGCAAAAATGTATCTAATGCACCTAGGTATTACCATGGTCCTATGTTAGGACCATGGCGATCAATGAATGTTTAAAAAAAACACGATTATGCTGCCCTTGGGTAATTACAAAATTATTGTTTCATAATAATTATAAGTATAGTTTAAAACCTCATTTCCAGAATTTGTTTTATTATGTTTAAATGCATAGAAACGTTAAAAAAAATTCAATAAGGGCCACCCTATGTTCATGTATATATATAATGTATACAATTTATTTATATATTTTATAGACCACTTACAACATATATATTTGTCTCTGTAATTATGTACGACAACCGTCGAAATCTCTTTCCTGATCACGGTTTATTAATTAACATGGAACATAACACTGTTATGGGAATATATGCTTTTGAAAATGATCATTTTTGGAACCCAGTCCAATTCGACCCTAGGATAACCACTGGGAAGGGCACTTATATAATGCATTCTTGGTCAAGTAAGTTTCAAATTTTAAGATTATATCAGGTACTATTGAAAATAAAAAGCACATAATGTATGCAATTAAAGCCATTAAACACAACATGTTTACCATATTATAGCTTACAAAGTTATAAATCATCAACAAACTAGCGCGGTTCGTTTGTTAACAAAAAAAACGTATCAGTTTAGAAAAACAAAGAGCTAAAGTGTTAATTTCGGTTAATAAAATATAACCTGTTTTCGCTGAGTGAAGATTAACTATTATTAATATGATTTATTATTTCACTAACTAGTAGTTGGTAATTTAACCCGGTCTACAAAATTGGTGGTCTACAACCCTAGTATTTCTCATTTTTAATTGACAAAAATTTGGTAAAAAGTCGCCAATCAGACAAACTCAGAAAGTGTAAAAGTACTTACTATTACTTCTTTAATCTAATTTTCTTATCTCAAGCTGAAAAACGCTAAATAAACCACTAAAAAGAAAAGTGTTTACCTCATCTAGATGAAAATATACCCACTAGGTATATATTTTTTTTCTGCAACACTGGTTGTATAAAATGTTTAAACTACAGATTATCCAAAAGCATGTACAACTTTTAATTAAAATTTTTTTATAATACAATCTTTAAAGGTTTGCGTTTTCTGTCAAGCCTGAAATCATTGGATTTAAAAATTTATTTTTTATTTTTCACATTGTTTTGAAATATAATAAAATGTCTTGCCATAATATGTAGGTAAATTTTATGTTAGCCACCTTTTATTTTTTAAATCGCAGAAGTCACATACAGACCATTATCGTACAACACTTTTCCATCGTTTCTTACTACTTGCCGTGGATTTATTTCGTTGTCAAAACCGATACGGAAGATCTGATGATGGGCGATACGGACGAAGAAGCCACGACCAGCTCAACAGGTTCATCAACTGACGACGGAACGACAGAGATTACCACGCCGATACCCGAAATGCCGGACATATACTACGAAAGTGATAGAGCGTTCGACGGTGTTGTGTACGACGTTAACCCTTGCGAAAAGCCGTTTCTCACTTACAGTTACCGTGGGCTTTGTGGATTGCCACCATCAGTTGCTCAACCCTGTGTACGCCCTAGTTGTACATACACTCGGATATCAACCGAATGGGCGCGCGGTTGTATGTTTTAACATATAAATAACGACGTATACTTATTGAAATAAAAAATATTTTAAAAATAATGAACGTTTAATTATACCTATAACCTGTAATATACAAAATTAACGCAATACTATTTGACTCCGAAATAAAACAGATTTAATTTTATATGAGCAACACAGTTAAGCTAATGACACAATAGATGTAGAATAAATAACATTAGTAAAATAGTATGATTTAGAGTGAGAAATTTTGTTTTCAACTCGTTTTTGCGATATTCCGTCAAAACATAAAAAAACGACAGTTCAACATAATTTGTGTATTATAATTACTCTTTGTTTGCTTTAACCGCTGACAGGTTTAGGTATTTTTTTTTTAATTCGAACTTAATATAATATCAGCAAAAACAACACACGAATCCACGTAAAGACAATATATTATAGCATGCTGGATTTGTGAAATATATGAATCCTTCACTGCATGCATTTTTTTGTTTATATGGCAAAATTAGGAACGATCAATATTATTATAAAAATATATATGCCATTTGTATGTGTTTATAGCACTCTATTGATAAAAATCGTTTTGAAAATCGAAAGTTCAGTTTTTTTCTGACAGATTGCGATTTAACAGTATAAATATTAACCATAATCAATAAACTAATCTATATAAATAACCTAATGCGTATATGCATTCACATACAGTGGAAAGGTTAAAAATTGAATTTTTATAACTCTTTAAATGAGTTATACATTACCATTACATAATATATACTCAACATATTATATATTTATGAGAACGCAAAATACGAACGAAATATCGGTGCGTCCTCTCTCGGAATTTTTTGAAACTCACTATTTATGTATGTTGATGTTGTTGGGGTAAGGAATAGGGTATATTGAAGGGTAGCCAGGTGTTCGAGTATTAAGTAGCAATTTATTTTAATACAATGAAATAAACAAAATAAAACAAAACGTGTCGTCAAGACGTTCTTCAGTCGAAATCGAAGTGTACGGTCGACGGCGGCGGCGGCTGCGGCCAACCCGTCCATCCGGCGAGCGCGGCCTGTCGGACGACTGGAGGGAAAAGCGGGCACGGGCGCCATCCGGCGGTGGCGAGTGTGATTAGCACTCGACCACCACCGGAGTCGCGATGCGACCGCGTCATACTCCCCCCCAGTCCGACAGGTCGGGCTTCGATCCGGAAGGACTAGCGGGGCAGCCTCCAGGAACCCGTTGATGGCCGGCGTGACCTCCATGACCTCGGTGCAGGCGATAGCTGGGCTGACGGTGGCTGCTGGCCGGGCGTGGTGGGCGTGACCGAGTCCGTGCCGCAGCGAGTGGGTGTCGTGGGTGACGTCTGGGCCAATGGTTGGTGCTGGACGGCCGTCATCGGTTCAGGTGACATCTGGGCCAACAAGGATTGCTGGACAGGCGTGGTTGGGGCGGACGGCGTCTGAGCCGGCGGTAGACGGGACAATGACCGTCCGGATCCGTGGGCTTCGGGTTGGGGCCGGGACCGTCCCATGCTGTCACGCACGTTGTGCCAGTAATTGGGCCGCTGCTGCTCCCGGTGGATCAGCCTATACTGTGCTGGCTGGTGGGGACGACGGTGGAGAGTGGCGGCCGCTGGTCGGGATGGACGTGGCCTGATGGTGGCGTGTCCCTCTGGCTGACGGGGTCGATGATGACGATGACGACGAAAGTGGCGGCTGTCGTGGTCATATCTGTGGGGTCGTTGGCTGCTGGGCTGGTTGCGGTTCTGGCCAGAGGTCCTATGGCTGGGACTTCTAGGTCTGCTATGGCTGTAGCTGTGTACGGAACCGGCCAAACTCATTACCCGCATTCTGTCCATGAATGTTTTATTCGGGTTTGCCATCCTTTGGCGCCTCTCCGGTACAACGTTTGTGTCCTGGTCGGACTTGTTATTACCGAGTTTGCGCTTTCGGGTTTTTGGGAGCACTCCCTTTTTACCGGGTAACACCCCGAATTTACCGAAAGAGTTCCCTCCCCCACCGGAAAGAACGAGGTTTTCACCGGACGTTCGGCCGACATCTCCGGACACCGGATGTTTTTCGTTGAAACTTTCGGGTTTATCCGGTTGTTCGGTGAGAAATCGAGTTCTCATTTGGTGTTGCCCGGTGAGGGTTAGTTGTCGAGTCCTTTGCGTCACTCCCTTGTGGGATTCTTCCGTTTTACGGTTGAAGGGGTTGGCACATACACATGTGTCACACCTTGCAACGTATCGACGGACCGACTCCCGTATTTTGGGCCAATAGAAACATTTACAGAGTGCTCTGTACGTTTCTTTCCAACTCGGAAATCCGGACGTTTCATGGTCGTGATATCTCCTCAAAAGATTATCAGCCATTACGGACGGTACTACGATTACATAGTCTCCGAGCGTCTCCGGGCCTTTTAGGAGTATACCATCTTGCATGTGATAATACTCGTGTAGGCGACGAAATACTGGGCTATCGCTTTGCAATTTCCGAATGCACTCGGATATAACGCGATCTTCGGCCTGCCACTTACGTATTTCAAGTACGGAGATCTTTTTCGGGTTACTTCGGTCCATTATGGCCCCGAATTTATGTTTACCCGTATTATGGCCCTTTACTCCGTTTTGCGGAAACTTCACCCGTCCATTAGCCTTCATAATCAATGCAGACTGTGTGTCTTGGTCAGACTTGCAACATTGATTAAGACTTTTGGCAGTGGGTGAAGTTTTTCTACTCACTCCGTCAAGCGGAAACTGCCGTACGACTTGTTCGTCCTGGTCGGACTTGTCATCGGAAGTTAAGCTTTTTGCAGTGAGATCTTCCTCATCGGACCATAAATCCACAGCCCTCAACTGTATGTCGTACAGTGAGTCTGTGTCGGATTTAACTCTTGTCCGATTTATCCACGGAAGAGATGACTCCGTCGGAAGTGTGGCTGAGATAAACGCCGGGACTGATAACAACCGAGTTGTTAATCGGTCTTGTTCCGGTTCGTCCGGGAATTTGTTCAGCATACTGTTCTCGGGATGGGCACCTTGTTCTCCTTGGTTAGGATTGATGCCAAACCCCTGTGTGTTCGAAACTCTTCCCTCCTCGGTCGCTTTCTTCCGTGGAAACTCCACTTCTCCGGATGTTAAGGCCGCAAATCGGTTTCTTCGGTGCTTACCCGGTACAACGTGCGAGTCCTGGTCGGACATGCTGTAGCCGGGTTTGCACCTTCAGGTTTTCGGGGAATCTATTGTCGTTTGTCCGGTCGGTTTCCCATGAAACGACCGGAACTCTGCCCGTTTCCCGACTTGGCCTTTGACCGCTCCGGGCAATTCGCTCGCCAGTGTCCGGGGCGATTACACTCCCGGCACAATGACCCCGCGTTTCCCGGCTTTTTCGGATTTTTCTCCGAAAACTCCAGGCTTGTCCGGTCCTTTCCGGTGTTTGTCCGGTGTCCTTCCGGGTTGCCCCGTTTTCCTTCGGATTTCTCCGGTTGCGGTCGGTTGTTTGTCCACCGAGAATAATTCCCTTCGGTGGACCAACGATTTTCTACGGCTGGAGTAGGACGAGTCATGTCCTCACTGTCCAGCGCACTTGCGAGCTCTCTCAGCTCGGTCAGTGTGCGTGGACGCCGTAAGCGAGCCTAAACGCGGCAGTCACTCCGCATTAGGCTCGTGATCGCCTCGATCAACTCCGGCTCAGTCAGTCGGGGATCGAGGCGTCGAGCGAGCTGGTACTTCCACATCACAAACTCCCCAAGGGATTGCCGTGAGCCTTGCTGGGCTCCGTGGAAGTCGCTCCTTATCTGGGTCCGGGTCGTGTCGTTGTCGAACCGCCGGAGGAATTCTTGCCGGAATTCCGTCCACCCGGGGTTCAACGCCCGTAGTAAAAAATTAATACATTTTTCGTATTACAATTTAGGCACATTTGATTTATTTATAATGCACTTATCTTTTTTTATTTCGGTTGTGAGAATATGAAAATGAATACAAATAAATGTATAATTAATAAAATATAACGTTTTTTTTCAATATATATCAGCCCAAGTAGAAAAACACTTGTGGCTTTCCTCGTCCAAACAATTAGACAAATGTGACAACACGACGATTATTCGATAAATCGATTATTTATTCATTAAAAGGTACAATTTCGTCCACACATTATGCATCAAGTCCAAAACCGATTTAAACAGAAGAAATTGTGTACTGCAACACCATTACATATATTTAATGAAGTCCTATGCCACCATATATGAAGGCTCTACGAGTTTCTGCCAGAAACTTTCTGGGTTCCTATATGTATGAAAAATGTGTAGAAGAATTTCAGTTAGCTATTGTCGTATATTAGGAGCTAACGCTAAATTTTTTTATCCTTAAAATTGGGAAAACCCCGCTGAAAAGATCTACCTGGGTAATCATGCCTTATTCTGTGTAACCTTCCGAAAAACAAGTATGGACTTTGATTTTTCAAATAAAACCATCATTTTTAATTCCATTATTTGTAAGCAAAACATTTTAAATTATTTTTTTATTAATCTGTTCGTTTGCTATAAATTTATAAATATTTGAATTTAATATCAATACATGTCTAAAACTAGATAACCATTAAATCATCGTATAAGATATGTTTACATAAGCTTTATGTCTATAACTACAAAATCAATCTAAATATGTCATAAAACGGGTAGCTTTATACAACTTTTATAGTAAAAAAAAAGCTCTTCTAGAAGAGAGGATGTACCATAATTGCTAAGGTTGTCAACGTTTGTCGGTGGTACTATATCTTAAGAATATGCTATGCAAATTTGCAACCACCACCCTGTTAAGTACTTATAAATAATAGGTTCTGCAGTCGAGAAACCGAAGTGCACATAGTTGACCCGTGATGAAGAAACAATACTGCAACCTCCGTAGGACGTTATAACAACGGAAAGATACAAGCGACCCATTCAGTATTGATGCGGTAACCGAACAGTGACTTTCGCTCTAATTCCAAAACACCATTGCAAGTTAGAAATGAAATAGGTAAGGGGATATATATATATATATTATATAAATATAATTATATAACCTACGTTTGATTTTAATTATCTATTTTATTTTTCGCGATAAATGTATTTAATGTAGAACAGGAACGAAGTAAAAGATCCAAGCTAATGTGGAAGTTTCCCAGAATTCTATCTAATGTGGTACTAATTCATTAATTAGACACAGTCACAAGAAATAGTGATTTTATTATTGAAGATTGAAATTTCTTTTGCTTCAAAAATTAAGCCCTAAAAAAGATAAAGTCATCAAGGCTACATCGCCATCCAGGGTAAGTAAAACTGTTACCGATTTAATAAGTTTTACTTGATAAAAGACAATTT
This sequence comes from Adelges cooleyi, assembly GCF_023614345.1. Taxonomy (NCBI): domain Eukaryota; kingdom Metazoa; phylum Arthropoda; class Insecta; order Hemiptera; family Adelgidae; genus Adelges; species Adelges cooleyi. Next base: position 820,754 of record NW_026096129.1, on the reverse strand, counting down.
GCTAAATTGTATTAGCAATGTGTATAACAGAGCCGTGATTTTTAAGTATAAACATGATATAAACGTGGTATGAATGACGTTTCTTGAAATATGATAACTATTTTTAGGATCTACGCCTTTTACTTAAATAATAATAAATATTATTATTAGCATCCAACTACATTATTTGGTTATTATACTAATAAATCTAAAAGGACGTTAAAAAACTATGTATTTCACACCATTTCCCTAGCTTATTTCAATGAGATTTGTACAAGATAGCGGCCATTTTGGAATTTAGACTTTTATAAAACCGGCGATGCTCAGCGCCCAATTCAGTTGATTGCCGGAAGTGATACCGTAAACAACGAAAAGTATCACAATGTCTTTTACAAGTGTCCTTAAGAGCTCGTGGTATTCAGAAGCGAGTATTCGTTTCGACAATATATCTGAATTACCAGTGGAAATATCAACCATGATTTTTTGGTAAGTACTGTTTCAATCAATAATACAATATTATTTTCAAATAACTCAGTGCATTGATATTAACATATTTATTCGTTTTGCAGTGACTATTTAACGGGAGAAGATATTAACACTGCTTGCAAAGTGTCGAAAAGATGGAGAAAGTTTTGCCTAACAGATAAAATTGCATGCTACAAATTGAGAACATATAGAAGAAACAGGGAAATCCTTTGCAGAGGATCACAATTTTACAGACTTTTTAACAACTCCGGTAAGTGAATTTATTACTTTTAATAACGCATCCTTATGGCGCTTCTCGACCGGTATTAGTTGGGACCAATTTAATATATTTTTGAAAAATATAACCCCATCCCTATATACCGCCATTCCCCTCCCGTCATAACTTTTGAAATTGAATTACTTGAAAACTAATTATCCAAAACTGGTTACAGACCAGTCAAAATATAGGTTATAAGATAGGATATAAGTTATTGATTGTCCATATTTAACCACTCACCCGGTACACAGTCATTTTTTAAATTCGGATGGAGAAGTGCGTAACGGAAACGATTTTCTAGATAGGTTTTCCAGTATTATTCTATAAAGAAGAACTATGTCTTAAGAATATTCTGTACAAATTTTCCACCACCAACCGGTTAAATACCTCTAAATAATAAGTTCTACAGTCGAGAAATGTTATTGCAACCACCAAAAGACGTTATAACAACGAAAAGAAACGAGCGACCACCAATTCAGTATTGAAGCGGTAGCCGAACAGAGGCTTTCCACTCTTATACCAAAACGCCATTTCAAATTGGAAATGGAATAGGCAAGTGGATACATCTATAATTAATTTAGTTTGATTTGTGTGTATGTGAATTGATGTAAAGCCGATTAAGTACTTTTATGAACTTTTTATTTCACTCCATAGTCTGCAATTTTACAGTCTTTTTTTAACGATTCCGGTAAGTGAATTTTTATTAAACACTATATTTTTTTAAGTTGTTGTTATTAACATTTATTTTCGTTATAGGGACCGATGAGATAGTGGATGGTCTTGTCCATCAACCAGAAATGTATGTGCTTGTTTAGCCCAGTAAATGACATATTATGCCTAAAGGAAAGTATTGCGAAATCAGGAAAAAAATTGTAAGCCAATGGCTTAGGTGTAAATATTTTCTCAATAAAGTAATTGACGATTTTCAATTTTAATTCAATACTTTCAATTCGTGAAACGATGCATTGTATGGTTAGTACAAAACATGTTCTATCATGATATCTATTGAAAATATGTTTACAACTTTAAAATAATTTTGAATAATCAAAAAATTAAGACTTCCGCGTCAAATACTCGGATTTTACTGTTTTTATTTTTGTAATAATAGTAATTGAAGGACTCAGTTCTACCACCAGGTAAGTGTATTTTTATCAAAAATTGTTTCCGCGATGAAATGGTCTACATTGGTTTGAAACAAACAGTAAAATCGGACTAACACGTATTAAGATAGTACAAATGACGTTTTTTCTCTGCAATTGTAGTACATGTGATAAAGAATTTTCTTGTGATAGTCCTCAACAATTTTAAAATGTAGACTTACCTGTTAGTCACACTGAGCCAATTTAATTTGTCGTTATACATCTACCGACAACACGACGGCATTGGTTATCTGGGAAAAGTAAACTTTGAGCCGTACCTATACCATACCTGTACCAGTACAATATTTTTAATTGTGAATAGTTGGTAAAAAACGCTTGTAACATGTAAATAATGTATGTTAAATATTCAAATTAATAAACTGATCGATGTGATCACAATTAAGTAAGGTCAATTTGCCTAGGTACAGATAAATAATATTGGTAAAAGACATCGTTACTATAAAAAGACGATAAGTGTAGAATTGTACAACAACATATTATTGTTATAGTAAAAGGTTTTAAATTAAATCATCATTTTCGACGTCAGACACAACTTCTACATCACTGGACCAGTGATGGACGTTTATGATCGTACGTGGAGTTATTATATAATAAAATACATTTTTAAGCTATAATAGAATTAGGAGAAGTTAGGATAAATTAATAACACACACATTTATCTCAACAAACATTATATTATTTACAATCCGTCCTAACTAATTTACATCTTCACGTTATATTTTTATTACTACACACAATTATTGTTTTTTAGTGCGGCGGTCGTTGTCATGGAAGTGCGCGTTAAGTTTTATTTTTTTTTTAATGTATAGTTATTGTACATTGTATTTTAAATTATACAATGGATTTTCTGTTGGGTTTTTTGTCGCTGTGTTGTTCGGTGATGTTTTTGACTAGATCCGAAGACTTGACGTTAAACAACTGTGACTGGTTGGATAGCGCACCAAGGAAGCAGCACGTACGTCAGAAACGATTGACACGTGGAACAACCGATTTAAACAGAACGCATCCGTACGTGGTTTGCTTGTCTTTCTATCATTATTACAAAGATCAAGATTGTGTAAGATGGAACACGTTCATGACCGGCACGTTAATACACAGACGGTTTGTGGTGACGCATCACCAAGCAGGGCCAACGTCCCGGTTTGACGCCAGCACTATCAGGGTATATTTTTCAAACCGTCTACAATATCAGAAAGTCAATGTTAATTTGTGTTGACTCAGAATTTCCATTTTTGTGCGATTTATCTGTGAATATCTGTTTCGATCAAATTGAACCGCGATAAAAAAAAACTCTGGTAATTATTAATACCTCATTAAAATTGTTGTTTAAAACCATAAAAAAAACTAAAAAATATTGATCAAAGGCGGTTTGGGTGAAATTACCCCAGAAATACAAACATTTACCCCGCGTGCGTCGCAAACGTTAATAACCAATTTTTGATCAATGTGTTTTTTTTTTAGTTTTTCAGAATTTTAAACAATAAAGGAGTTATGCTATAATTCTTTATAACACAATAATTGTCTTATTATAACTATAGTATCATGTCAGAGTTTTATTTTATAGCGGTTCAATTTGATGGGAACAATATAATTTTTATTTTTAAAAGAGCTGGTTCTTAAGGTTTTTTCCAGCTTCGACATTTATTTTCTCAGGAACTTGATGAGCTAGGACAATTATTTTGAAAATAGATTTGGATTTCACTCAAAAAAAAAACTATCGGGTGAGATTGGTTTCATCCTTTGGACAAAGCCCACCCTAAATTTTGTCGAACCGTGTTATTATTGTCCAATATCTAGCCGAGTCGAATTCAATATCCATAGAGCTACTGCACATGCGCAATAGAGCAAAACTTGTAAACTTGCTCGACCTCAAAGATGTCCATTGTATATTATGATCTAAGGTGCAAACGCACATTACAGATGTTGTGTTTTTGATTTGTTACAATAATCAAGGTCTCGCAGCGGCCTCGCACTTAAAAGTTAGAAAAAACCTAATTTCAAATTTTTAAATAACTTTCTTAATCTCAGCAGGATCCCTACAAGTTGGTGGATATTGCTCCCTTTCTTTACATATTAATCTATACGGCAGATCTACCTAAGTCTCGACCCCGACAATCATAAGAACCTATGCGGGCGACATGGTCCTAATAGCTGGCAAATCAAGTAGGCTTTGCCAGTTTTCACATTTAAATCTTCGCCTGAATCGCTTAATTGGTTAATCATTTAGGAATAACCAATTGAAAAATAAATCTATCCACTTACATTGAACAAGGCACCCGTCTCATGTAAATCAGGGGAAATATCTAGGTCTAATATTTGACAGACTACTAACATGGTCTCTAAAAGAAAATACTGAACTCCCACTCTTCTTTATTATCCCAACTTTTTTTTTTATATAAAACTGAATAATTTTATAATTTTAAAGAAATACGGTACCCGTTTTTAGTAAAAAAATTAAAAAATCTATCTAAACTAACAATATTTCTGTATGGCTCCACTTAAAAGCCCATTTACTGTGTTGTATCCTTATAATACTTGATGAAAGGGCTACAACACTTCGGTAGCCAACAGCCATCACCGTGATTCCCAGGTAGCCAGCAGCCCCTTACAGCATGTACACCCTAAAACAGGGTGTACATAAGCTTAAGTTAAGACACGTTTAAAAATAATTTACTGCTTACAATATAAAATAAATACAAATAATTGTTTCATACAGATATACCCGGAATCATGTCATGTGGATGATAGACCTGATCCTACCCAGAGACGTTACAATTACGGTGAAGATATATTCCATGTTTACGGACTAGAAACTTGTTTGATCCTCATGAATGACACGTTTCCCGAGGTTACTTTCTTCCCAATACCCATTTCAGAGCCGATAGCCACGGATTTTGAATTAAAATGTACAGTGATAGGGTTCAGTCCGTATCGTAAGGACAAAGTAGTATACAGACATGACGACATTTATCCTGTTGTAGCAGACGTGAGGGTGAAGTACTTGCCTTCGTGTTATATTACCAGACCTTATTAGTAAGTGAAACGCGTTCAAATTTCTTATTCTTAACAACATTACAAGAACACAATCAAGAATAATCCGGGGGACTTTGTTAATAGCAAAGGTACACAGTAAACTCTTACTGACAAAGAAACTATTGCAAACGCGTACAAAAATGTATTATTAAAATATCATATTAGGGGGATTACATGCGGTCTGTTTTTAAGGAGTTTTATATAAGCAATATTTAAGAAAAATAGGTTTTCATCAATTTCGACCGTGACAATTATTTTTAAGTAATCTGCATATGATTCAAGGTATTATTATACAATTAGGAGTAAGCCAGTAAAAGTCATACAAATATAATCACCTGGTATGTGTTTTATATGAATAAACCAAAAGTTATCGGTCGTACTTAGGTATTTTGGTAAACGGTAGGCATTCCGCCGCGAAATCGGCGCAGCTAACGAATCGCAACATGAAATAAGAGTAACGACTATAATAATGTAAAGCAATACATGTAAAAATGGCAGTTTTAACCAAAATACTCGCGGCACACCTGTTGATACTGGAATTTAAGTTTTAGTTTTATGTAATTTTTTTTTTTTTTTTGCAGTGTTGGTTATAGTATCTGCGCGGTCAAGGACGAAAAAAATCTTAGTTTTTGTCATGCGGGCGACCAAGGCGCGCCATTGCTATGCCCACATGGTTCCGGAATTAAACCTGGTGCAAGCGGCGGAGCCCTGGATTTATACGGAATGTTAAATTTAGAAAACCATAGAAATCCAGACGGATGGTATGGTTGTTGGGATCATAGGCCTGTCGAGCAATCCGCAATGTTCCTGAACATGTACAGGTACTACTATTGGTACAAATACTTGGTCGAAGATACCTTTCCGGCAGAGATTTTCCCATTAACCAATGTGGTAAGCGGTTTTTATGTCTACACGTCACACCGTGTCCGTAAACATTTTTACATAACCACTTTAAGTTTAGATATAACTATGTATATTGTTCACCTATCTAATAGGTAGTGTGCACATAAATGGGCAAAACGCGGTGTTTTTTATTTTCGAAAATAAATACAGTACGCAAAAAATAATGAATTCAAGATTTAGGAACTTAAAAAAAAAATTTTAATGTATAATATACTAAAATGGTTTTTTTGGTTATTTTTTCATTTCTTCCTCGTTCTTTGCGACCATTAATTGATTCTTTCTTCTTATATGTTGAACGGGATATATTCTAAAATAAAGTGACCATCCTGATTGAAAATCATTATTTAAAAATACAGGGTTCGGCAAAAAAACTTCCCTTATTTAGAAATGGCACTATGTGAGTTGTGGTGGTGGTACAACGGTGGGGGGGGGTGTCGATCGATAGCTGTATACATGCCATTTTCTTCTGACCTAACCTAAACCAATTGTTAAGAATCATGATGAGGGAGAAGTCTGGTTCCAACAAGACGGTGCCACAGGTTACACTTTGTGCCGTTCACTTTTAACTTTCGAGAATGGCCATAGCTCTTCGTGTCATTTCCGGTGTAATGGCAGCCACTGCATGTTTGATTGCCTTCTTAAGTCCCCAAAGAAAAAAACCACAAGGGGATAAATCAAGTGACCTTGGCAGTTAGGTGATGTCTCCTCGCAAAGAGAGAAGACGTCCAGGAAACACCTCTCATTAAAAAATTTGACTGGTCGATAACCAGTTTCGAATAACTATTTTTAAAGTTAGGATGGAAGGGGAAGTGCGGTTGGGAAATACGCGCATATAAAAATAATACTACACTCCACCTTTCTTCCTGCCCTAAACATGAAACTTCAATAACTTCAAAAATAGTTATCCGAATATGGTTATCCACTAGTCAACATTTTTAATACATTATTCTCAATTTAAAAAGTTAATAAAATATATACGTTACCATTTAAGTTTCAAAAGTTGCTATCAAAAAAACTAAGTTGGGAGTTGGGTTAAAACAAAAGCAATTGTGAAAAATTGAGATCACAGTGTATAAAAAAAAATATGAAAAAAAAATTGTATTTTCTTAATAAACCCTGTGAGATATTGAGTGGTTCATGATAAGTGGATCACCCTGTAAAGTCACCATCACAGGATGTAATGTTGTATATTTTGATAAAATTAAACTTTTTTCCCGTTCGATTAAGTCTCAACAAAGATGACTTCTTTGGGGGCAATCCGTATTAGGTCTTTAAGTAAGTTAATAATTATTAATTTGGCTTCTTTCGACGAATAATATGCACGATTTGATCTGTGGTATATCTGTCGCTGTTAGGCCCAAAGCCTCCTAGTATTTCACCGCTAAGGCTTTACAAACTACAAAAGTTGAAGTTTAAATGGGATTATACATAGGATTTCGACACTTGTGCAGAAATCAATGCACAACTTTTATGCTATTCCTTAGTTTGAGCTGAAGTCAGAAATTAGCGAAAAAACTCCTATTTTTCGTTAAATTTTCATTTTCTGGCAAAAATTCAGACATGTGTAAGCTTTAGAGTACGGTACACGTGTTCAGCACAGGCTCTAAGCTATTAACCATCAAGATGGCAGCTCAAACAAAGGAGTAGTAGACAAAAATTAATATTTTTTTTTCTTTTTTTAACGTTTGAGGAGGTTTAAATTTGAAAATCTACTTTTTGAGAAACACCTTATGCCATCTACTATATATATGTATAGAATATATAAGCGCGATTATAACCCCAACAGCGTTTTCAACAAAAATTGAAAACCGAATGTTTTTATTTTTATTTTTAACAGACCAAACGTACAGTTCCACACACTAAGCCAACGTCACCAGAGACGACGACGTTTAATGAGTTCGAATTTTCGACGGAAAAACTAGGCGAGTACTATGACACAGTCGATTATGACAGACTTCGCAAAAAGCCCACACGGTGCATGAATAACTTCTTCCTGTTCACCCTGTTCCACAATCGTGAAGGCTTCTCCGCCGACGTTGCTACCAGCGTGCTCCCAACGTTTGCGACCGTCACGACAATTGCCGCTGCTCTAGCACTATTAACAACGATCGGCATCATCGTACATTAGAATGATGGTGGTGTAATTTGGACAAGTCGTCTTCGGATCGAATAGGCCCGGCTGCATGGAATTATGTCACACGTGTTAATGTTTTTCCACGATTTTCACAGTTTTTAACTACACTAGTTTTTAAGTATACAATATTTGTAACAAGACGATGTTTTTGTGTTGAATTCGTGCGGCGTTGGAAATTATTTTTATAGACCTCTCGGCTAGGGCGGATGAGTTTGTGTAGTGTTTCAGGTACCGCCGACTATTCCCAACGGGGCACAGTGAATTTCGCTAGACCAAATTTAATTTTTAAACTATTTTTAAAAAATTCAAAATAAATCGTTATACAAGAGATTTATTTAAGGAGAATAACAATTTTCTTTGATACTTCCATGAACTACAAGGTTATACATAGAAAGTTTTTCAGCCGACTGTGCAACCACGAAAGAGCATTTTCATGTCTCGTTGAAGTACCGAATAAATTTGGAGTAGTGGTGGAATTATAGATAATGATATAGTATATTAAGAAGCAGTAACAAGCTAGTATATTAAAACATCAAGTGTCTGTCTAATATTGTAGTGTTTAATATCTGGCTTAAAACAGATCATAGAAAATTCGGGCCTTTAAACTATTTTGATTTTATCATTTAGTTCTAATTTGAACGTAGAACGTACAACATATCTCTTATCTCCTACCCTAATCTCCCACACCCCTTCTCTCATCCCCATTCCCACCCCTATTTCCTACCCCTATCTTCCACCCCAACCCCATTTTCACCTTTTTTTAAACTTTAACAATAAAATGTGATAATTTTAAAACTAGTGATTATAAAGCAAACAGCAATACTTGATGTATCAAGACGCAGCAATAATATCTATACACAATTAATATTCTTTTAAAAAATAACCATGGATGCACTCAATGAAGAAAACTAATACATATCACTAAATTGCTAAACCTACAGAATCAACTTAATTTATTGGGAAAACCGGTCAAGAATTATATGCTTTTGACGAAAATTCGTATGACTCATCCAACAGAGCATAAACATTTTTACAGTGGGATTCTAACAGATTTCTAAAAATAACTAAGATATCTGACTCGTTGTAGCATTCTCTTGATAGTTTTAAGAAGTATATTTAACTATTGTTAAATATAATTCAATGTGTTTTGACATTGCCCTATGGTATGATTTAATCATATGGCAAATTTTGTCAAGCCGTTTGAACAAGTGAGGTATTGTCTTTTAAAGTTGCTTTAGACCGTGTTTAAATTGCTTTGAAATTATATATTGTATTATTATAGCATTATTGTACATGTCTAGTTGATATTTCTAAGACTTTTATAAGCTATACATTTATTTTCCCTGTTTTTACATTATTAAAAAAAATTTGACTGCATCCTGGTCGCAGCGACGATCGACGCATTATCGTACAACACTTTCCATCGTTTCTTAATATTTGTAATGGATTTATTTCATTGTCAACACCGATACCGCAGATCTGACAATGGACGATACGGACGAAGATGCAACGACCATCCCGAGAAGTTCATCAACAGTCAACGGCGGAACGACCTAGATAACCATGCCGATACACGAGATGCCAGACATATACTACGCAAGTGCCGAAGCGTTCTAAAGTGTTGTGTACGACGTTAACCCTTGCGGAATAGCCGTTTCCCACCTGCGGTTATCGTTTGGCTTTATGGACTCTGCCGTCGGTTGCTCCACTCTGAATACATCCGGGTCGTCCACTCGGATATCAACCAAATGGGCGTGCGGTCGATGGTTTAAACATATAAATAACGACGTATACTTAAAAATGCATATTTTTAAATTTTACATTATTAAAATATTGATCGTATAATTATTATTGACGGTATATTCAACAACCGAGTTAACTGATCGAGTTTCCATAACGCCGAAATCTGTACCGTACGACTAGAACGAGCGTTGTTGCTGAACTCAATAAATATAGAACGCCAATAGTGAACCAATTGTTTTGTAACAAGCAGATTGTGGAGAATTACGGGGAAAAACTGTGTATGGTATTTATAGTTTTAGAAAAGGCATACGATAGAATTTTCACAGAGGTAGTGGGGTGGACATTAAGGAGTGCCGAGGATGTATGTGAAAATGACAGAGGAAATGTATGAAGGAGCAAGTATTGCACCTAACATTTCAAGTTTTTCTTTTTCTTCAATAATCTGCTTTAATAAATTTATGTGATTTACCAAAACAATCCTTCCATTACTGCATGTATACAAATTTCTTACTTAGATCATAATTTAAAATACCAGTTTTAAATACCCATGTCGATTTACTACTATAACTGATTGTAATTTGTTAAATAACATAAACAGATTTCTAAAAATAACTAAGATATTTGTCACTTTTTAGCATTGTCTTGATTGTTTTAGCAGCAGTATCGCACCGAAGGCGTAAAATTATAGTATTTAATTGATAAATAAAATATAGATAAAGTTTGCCTTGAGTTTAACCAGGATTTGACGTATACGAACTCGATTCCATACACGAATACAAACACTCGAATAACGTTTGTATTTTTAGGTCTAACCTGAGTATTATTCCAATACTAATTTCAATGTATTAATTGCCAGTGTTTCTAGACTCGTAGGAAATCGTACCGTCGGCACTCCTGATCTAGAGCTAAGTATGAAAACTTAGTTGGGCCAGTGACTGATCCGTACGTTGCTTATAAAATTAGATACCAATTTATTACAAGGAAACCTATTATGAATTAACTCAGTGACTATTATTTTGTATCACACCTTTTGTAATATTTAAATTAAAAAGGAAAGAAGGTAACTCTTTTTCAAAAGTAAAATAATAATAACTTTAAAAGATTTACACACAACAAAATATAATTTGCATTCAAACAAAGTTAAAGTATACAAACGATATTAAACGCAAAACATACATCTCGTATAAGCAATCGTATACGAGAGAGTGACCATTCCCCGGGCTAAGCCCAAGAGAGTGTCTCCCAAAATTACAATTTGTGCGGCTTTAAATAATAGAAGCTAAATCATTTTCGCTGTGTAAACATTTCAACCGTTTGCCATTCGGCCTAGACATATTGCTTAATTTCATAATAATACTATATTTCCTCGCTCCTATTACAGATTTATAACGTAGAATTCTGACATTCTTGAATGGACATTTGAATTGATATTAAAGTAATAACTTATTACATTATAGCTTTTGTTTATTCCTATATAACAACAAAACTCACTCATTTCGAAGTGTCTAGAGGTTCTATCAGTCATCTTCCACAATCATCGAACGAATCTTGTAAAATCTGTAATGTTTTTTTATGAATTCCAATATACCAACAACAATAACTATAATCTTAAAACTTGTTACCAATTAAACAATTTTCAATCATAAATAATTGAGGTTATCGTAAGGTAGACTTATTAAAAATATGACGGTATTATCTTTGGCTAACCTTTAATATTTATCATGGAAGAGTATCGTGGCATTATTACTTTCCATGAAATTGATACACAAACAAGTATAGTATATATTTTATTAGTCTTGCGTATCCATTTTGACTATTTGATTGTACTTGATTCGAGATTGTTGTCAGATTACGACTAGTGCTAATTCTGGCTGACTGAAATGTGCTGACCAAGGCATTTCACCTGACGAGACCTTACCAACGGTCTCCCGTCGTTCGTTACCTTTGATTCAGTCCGTGGTTTTGCTATTGACCTGTACGTACTATTGTACCATCCTCTGTTTTCAATTCTACTTTTATTCTAAATCATAACATTTAATGTTATTTATTGTGTCATAAGCTTAACTGTGCTGCGCAAATCAAATGAAATCATATAAAAAGCAAGTGTTTTGTTTACTTATTTATTTTTGTAACATTGGGCCTCTGGGCTCAAATAACAGTGCGTTAATTATTTATATTGTAGAATTAAAAAAATACAAGATTATAAGTGATTATTTATATCTTAAAACCAACAACCACACGGCCAAATGGTTGATATCCGTGTGTACAACAAGGGTGCACACAGGGTGGAGCAACAGATGGCGGCAATCCACAAAGCCCACGGTAACTGTAAGTGAGAAACGGCTTTTCCGCAAGGGTTAACGTCGTACACAACACCGTCGAACGCTCTATCACTTTCGTAGTATATGTCCGGCATTTCGGGTATCGGCGTGGTAATCTCTGTCGTGCCGCCGTCTGTTGACGAACTTAACGTTGACGTTGCTTCTTCGTCCGTATCGCCCGTCATCAGATCTTCCGTATCAGTTTTGACAATGAAAGAAATCCATGGCAAGTAGTAAGATAAAACGGAAAAGTGTTGTACGACAATGCGTCGATCGCTGTTGCGATCAGGATGCAGTATTGGTCTGTATGTTGAATCTGCGGTTAAAAAAAAAAAAAATAAATTTTTAAATCCAATGATTTCAGCCTTTGCAGAAAACACAAAAATTCAAACATTTTATTACAGAAGTATTTCAATTAAAAGTTGTACATGCTTTTAGGTAATCTTTAGTTTAAACATTTTATATAAACAGTATTACAGAAAAAAAATATATACCTAGTGGGTATATTTTCATCTAAATGAGATAGGCACTTTTCTTTTTAGTGCTTTATTTAACGTTTTTCAGCTTGAGATAAGAAAATTAGAAATTGCTAGGGTTTGTAGACCACCAATTGTATAGACCTGGTTAAATTACCAACTACTAGTTAGTGAAATTATAAATAATTTATCTATAATAATAATTAATCTTCACTCAGCGAAAACAGGTTATATTTTATTAACCGAAATTAACACTTTAGCTCTTTGTTTTTCTAAGCTGATGCGATTTTTTTTGTTGACAATTGAACCGCGCTAGTTTGTTGAAGATTTATAACTTTATAAGCTATAATACGGTAAACAAGTTGTGTTTAATGGCTTTAATTACATAAATCTTGTGCTTATCATTTTACATAGTACCTGATATAATCTGCAAGTTTGAAACTTACTTGCCCAAGAATGGTACATATAAGTGCTCATCCCAGTTACGAATTTGGCTGGGTTCCAAAAATGATCATTTTCAAAAGCATATATTCCCAAAACAGTGTTATGTTCCATGTTAATTAATAAACCGTGATCAGGAAAGAGATTTCGACGGTTGTCGTACATAATTACAGAGACAAATATATATGTTGTAAGTGGTCTATAAAATATATAAATAAATTGTATACATTATATTGATATATGGCCATAGTGTGGCCATAATTAATTTTTTTTTTTTTTGCACCATCATTTTTTTCTATTCTTAAAAAAATAATTCATGTCTGTTTTTGTCTGTTTACTTATATTATTTAACTTAAGTTTAGCGTTTATCATTAAGTTTACCAAAGTGCTAACCGGATACAATTAACTCGAATCTACTCGAGCAAATCAGTTATGTTATGATAGAAATGTTTCCAATAGTACACAAGCATGTTATCTATTAGTTAGTGTGGACAGACTGGAAATATAGTATTGACGAACATGGAATTAACATAGGCCAGTAGAACTTTATTACTAATATATTGATTCATTCTTAACGTTTCTATGCATTTAAACATTATAAAACAAATTCTAGAAATGAGGTTTTAAACTATACTTATAATTATTATGAAACAATAATTTTGTAATTACTCAATGGCAGCATAATCGTATATATATGAAACATTCTTTGATCGCCATGGTCCTAAAATAAAACCATTGTAATACCTAGGTGCATTAGATACATTTTTGCAAACGTCTAATACGGGATATGGATGTTTGTCTTTAAATGGATCCATTAGCGACGTGTTTCTCTCTTCCATTGATTCTTTCCAACGTGTTACACCACGTCTATTTGAAACTGGAACCAAAAACATTGTTGTTAACGAAATCATAGTTCCTATAACTGTTGATGACTGGTCAGAGTCAAAATATCGGTATCTAGTTAATGTAAAACATGACTTTTTACCGCCCTAAGGAGACTCCACATCAGCATTTGTAAAATGATTATACTTAGGCAACGACTTAATCGCACGCGGGTGAGCTGTGCCTGTAGAATGTGTCCAAATATAAATGATTATTTTTAACTCGAACACGCTCTTCTAGTTATCCCTACAGAACTCAACGCTGATGTGGAGGTCTCTTGAAAATAGGTATTTAAGTCGATTTCTTTGTTTAGCAGGATTTTGCGGCTGTCCAGTTCTGTCCCTATACGGTCGAGTTTAGTTCTAGCGTGAACATTTTGTGCTTGACCATGCGAAATCCATATGGTCCTTTGCAAAGGCTATATATTTAACCATTACTAACAATCATCGAAAGCAATATACAGATTACCGAATAGTTGAGACCTCATTCTACAAAATTAGTTTTAAAAAGAATAAATTTCAGCATTTGTAATTGAGTAATCAGTCAGTCAGTTCCCTCGTTTCAAGATATAAGTATTTATATCTCAGCGAGTCCTTGTTCCAGCATAGTAGAGGTCCCATGTTCTTATGTCATTGGCTATACTTGTTCTATCATCATAGTAAAGTAACTACATTCCTCAATGGTTTTTTAATCCCTCGAAGAAAGACCCTCGAACAAATAAGATTAAAATTTGGTTTGTCAAAATCTAGTGTTTAAACTTGAAACATGGCGTGGAATGAGATTAAGGAGTGGGGACAAGAAGTAAGTCCATGAAACTAATAAGAAATCGTAAAAGTTTTTAGAACTTTCGCGCATATATTAATAATATGGTCGGTAATATGGAGATTAGTTTAAAAATGCCAAAGGTCGCAAACACAGCTTACTCTCAATAAATTCTCACCAGATTTATTGTAAACGTGAGTAACTGTATTTAAATCGACCTCCCTTAGGAGACAGATGACAACGACTATAATGACTCGACTAAATTTATTTTACCAAAACCGTAATATTCTTCGGGATGATCTTGCATTTTAAGATTGTTTGTTGGATACAGCCATTTAGTTGGATTATCAAGAGGATTGTTCAGTCCGTCGTCCAAACGTAACACAGCGATGTCGCCAACTCTATATTGTGGTTCGTACCTGGGGTGGATGAACCCGAAATCTTCAACGTCAACATACCTTATATTATCAAAATTCTGACATGGCTTCGAGAAGGGATTTCCTTTCAGACACACCTGTATCGTAAAAATAAATATAGGTGTAACAAATATCTACTGATAATGGTACAGCCTTAAAAGTGCGCGACAGATTCATAATCAACGCACAGCCTAAACTATAATAGCAAGCGACTTGAAATTTTCACGGTATGTTTGTAGTATAGTCTAGACGTGCAATAAGAAAAGATTTTGATTTTAAGGGATTGAAATTGGCAAAAAACGGTACAGATATATTTCCTGTAAAAATACTGGGAATATTAATAGTGGTCATTTTGATGTATATTTACCTGTTTCAAATCTTATTGTTTCACAAAATTCTACTTCAGTACTATCGGTAAAAAATAAAAAACGCCGTGCTAGATGTACAAATAGAGGAAAAAAAATCAAATAAAACAAGCTGCAAAAAAGTACAAACAAACTAAAAAGCAGTTAACTTTTAATTTTCCTTGAATTACTTCATTAATGATAAACTGTATTTTTCTTTATAGATATTGAAAAAAATGTTACTTACAGTCCTCATAAGTCAATTAATGATTTATCATATGATGAACCAAGAACACCAAAAAAAAAAGTAATTCGATTAATTGCAGTTTTTAAAGCTACATACATATGAATATCATGCAAATCAATTATTTTTATTTTGTCAGTAAAAATTAGGTACCTATTGATTAATAACTCAATTGTTTATTTTGTATTGTGAGTGTTAAAAATGGCTACAGTTATGCACCTAGTAATTACTATCATAATCAAAAATGT
This sequence comes from Adelges cooleyi, assembly GCF_023614345.1. Taxonomy (NCBI): domain Eukaryota; kingdom Metazoa; phylum Arthropoda; class Insecta; order Hemiptera; family Adelgidae; genus Adelges; species Adelges cooleyi. The sequence goes on along the minus strand of NW_026096129.1, from coordinate 804,926 downwards.
TCTCGATTGAAATGCTTAAGCATTCAAATTTAAGCCAAAGTTTATGCATATAAATGCAATTTATTTCACAGTAGACAAACAATTTTATGTGGCTGGAGCTATTAATAAATTGATAAAATCGCACATTCAGGTACATCAAACTTAAAAAAAACTTAAAAATTACCAAAAAGAAATGTTGTCTATAATAATATATAAAGTGATGTGTTTCCTTTAAAAGGTTTGTAATCATTTGAAAATGTTTAAACTCATCCGAAAGACCCAAGTTTTGAAAATAAGTTTGTAAGTATTTATTGATCGATAAAATATATTGAAGTTTTACCTATAATACCTATATATGTGTTTTAGGCACACAGATTAAAAAGCTTTAAAGGGCTAGACGACAAACTATCATTGGGAAATTTTCTAACTGATGAACTTTGTAACCAACTTTCATTCAGTGGAAAAAGGCCCTTGACAACAATTAAAAAAAAAACTCATTAAGCCAAACTTATTTGTGGTAAATTAAACATACATTTTTGAACTTAAGTTAACCAACATTTTAAATTATAGACGTTGGCCGTATAAGATTCCACGATTTTATTGACAGAAAGGCTGAAATAGCAGCAAGCAGCTGGCTTTGGCATACTACCGATAAGCTCAAGAGCATGGGAAAAGCCATAACAAAGGCTCAAAGCCTCAACGCCTCTTTAAATGATTTTTGGTTAGGTAATTATTTTGAATCTCTTATGTAATTAAGACTTTTGGTTTTTTTAAGCTTCTGTGGCTACATTCATGTTCAGCGGTCGACTGTTTAAACCATAAAAATACCTTATGCTCGAGTTAGATATGTGAAATGACGTACCTTGATGCTTTCAAGTTTTGGTAATAACACAAAAGAAGCCCCAATCAACACGTGCTGACAGCTTGGAAACGTCGTGTTCTTCCAGTAATATTCCGTGCATATTAAATGTCCATGGACTTGTGTTGTAGTGCCATTGGCGACAATGGTGACGCCCACGATTCCGTCTTTGTCGAAGGTTCTTATGTCTCTTTTGTTATCTCTGTCTAGCTTGTCTATGTAATTTTTGCTTATCTCTGCCGGGTATTCAAATATACGATAGCTACCATCAGTCAGACCGTCAAACCACATGGTCAGCAAAAAGACAATTGCCCTGAGAATTCGGTACATTACATACATACTCGATCACGGTTAAGTAACATAACGCAAAGCGAAGCCGGATTATAATACTACAAACTGCCACTTAGCAACGGTTATTTTGGCCTATTAAATCTATACGCGTGTACTCGTGTACAAGGCAATTGGTTTGCTATAGAACCCAGTCGAAAATATCTATAGTATAGGCCATTGGACTTTTTAAAATTAATCTTTTTTGCATTTTTATTGTTTGTTATTAAACTTTTTTTTTTATCTAATTAGGTTTTGCAACAGAGTCTATTTTAGATTTACAAAGATTAGAAAAATGATTTAATAATTTACATTTATTACAAGTTTTACCGTAAGCTGGACATCTATTAATTGAATGAGTTGTGCCACACTGGGTACAGTTGTTTATGGTTGTTTTTGATCTATAAGTTGCTTGTCTGGCAATGTGATGTACTCCGGCTGTTTTCTTCAATTCTTTTCTGCAGCTTCGACGGATTGACAAACGCTACCACCTTGTCTATTGACATCGCCTTTTCTCAGTAATTATTTTAGTGTATCACGACTTTGAATTTCCAATACAGTTTAAGTTTTGAGTTGTAGATATGCAGAGTTTTTAGATATTTATACCACAAATTAAATATATTATATTTTATTTTATAACGTGGTGCTAATGCTAATGCTAATGCATAAAATGTCCAACATTAAATTTGTAAAGAGTTAAAACGATGGGAGAGGGAATGGAGAGCTCTGCTCTATTAATTCTCATACTGTAATAAAAAAAATTACTCTTTGTGATATTTTAGGTGTTTTAAATGTACTTACATAATTTTTATAAAATTAAAAAGTGAAACAAATATAATCGTTACCATTTAAATAGCTCAAGTTCATAAGATTTTAATTACTGGAGACGTTCTTTGAAAAATTGATAAGACATAAGAGTTGAACCAGTAAACTATAAGACCACATCCCATTAGTATGCCAATCCTCACAGAATAAATGTAACTAAATCTAACCAATGTTTATCAGAGTTAACTGTATCTATAGGATCCCGGCAAACGGCATTATACAAATAATAAAAATTCAAATGTGTTAAAATATTTAAAATATAGCATTGTAGAGACTTGGTTATATCCTAAATTGATAGTTATATAATATATATATATATATATATTATATATATATATATATTATATATATATATATATATATATATAAATATATTATGATTAAATATGTGTACAAAATTGTTTAGAAAACAGGCAGTCTGCTTTGATAATCTCACAAACGCTTAACTCTTAAGTAAGTATAAATCGATTTATGTTATTTTTGTGTAACGTTTATACGGCATTAAAAATAAAACACTATTTAACAATTTGTATCATTGTAACATAATTTTTTAATCCAGTTTACAGTAATTTTATATTCTTAAACTTGTAGCTTCGATGAAAAGCGGCGAAGGTATTGGTTTTACTCTGATGTTGGCTTTTTTTTTATCTGTATACACTGTAACGGCTAAAAAACTAAAAAAACAAAAAAACTTGAACCCCCTGAAAATTTCAGCTCTCAATTTTAATCGGCCAGAAAAAACTTTAAAAGTTTTTATCTGTATACAATGTAACTTTTTTAACACTGGACCAATTCCTTCGAGTAGCAGCTCTATAAATCAAAAATTTCATCTAGTTGGTACTTGGGGGGGGGGGGAGTCAAAGTCAAAAAAGTTTACTTTTTAGGGCACTTTTTTTCAGGGCATGTCTTCTCTTAAATTTTTCGAGAGCCTTACGGATAAAGAATAATATCGATGTGTTACAACACTATTACAAGCATTTATTATCGTGTATACATCATATTTGAATACATTAAACATTATACATTTTATGTTCACAAAATATAATGGGGAGGGGTAACAAACAACAGGTCAGAAAACATTATACAATACATACATACATTTTATCACATTATACATTTAATTATTTCAAAGGTAACATAAATTTTTACAATATAAGGGTTGTGTATTTTTATACATATATTTCATTGTTGAGAGACTATTTCTAGCCTCTCAACAATTACAGGTACATACATTTTTACATTTTTATACATTATTTATATATTTTTATACATATTTATTTAAATACAGGTTACATATTACATTTTTATTTTATTTACCTAACCTAACCTTAACGAAATTCTTGATTTATTTGAAAGGCCCGGGTGTGCCATTTTTTTTTATGAAATACGACATCGTTGAAATGTCCGCCGCGGCTCTTCGCACGGTGGCACGGATCCGAGAGGTCGAAATTTCAATGATTCTGCCGCATAGATCCGGCTGAATTCGAGCGGTGGCTCGGGTCGGATTGACTGTGAGGTCATCGGTCATGTCGTGCGAAGCCGCGGTGGACATTTGAACGATGATTAATTTTTCATAAATATTTGGCCTATACGGGCCTTTCAAATAAATCAAGAATTTCGTTAATACCTCACACACATTTTATCATCGACGCAGCACACGGACGACCGGCTGTCAGCCTACATCCTCTCCGGCTTGTGGCTGCACAATTGCACGTTCACTAAAATCATCAAGGGGTAGTAGTTAGATTAAAGATGCGATAGCGAGGCTTGTGTTAATGTCGATAAAAAAACACGCCTCTTCGGCGTCGTGCAGACGGCGGTTTTTCCTCCCCAGATCGGCTCCCAACGCTCTTAGCTGTTCATGCATTTTTTTCTAGTTCGTCCACGTGTTGCAATTGTATCCGTGCCGATTGACTCTTTAACTTCCCCAATTCCTCATCGTGTTCAACTTGCATCCTTGCCGACTTTGCGGCAGACTTCATCTGGTTTTATTTATAATAATTATTATTATTTAACCCAACAACAGCTGTTATTACACATGTATTATGTGAAAAAAAACCCATTTTCATTTGAAAATTAGTAATTTTCAGGATTTGTTATCTTGCATAGCAACGGCCGTCGGTGGCCGGTTAAATTTATAGGTTTGGCGGGTTTTTGACCAAGGAGTGGATTTTTGGCCATTTTGACGTCGGCAACCTGTCTGAATCGTGCCAGAACCTAAACGAACAAGGTTGGTGACCCTAAGACAAAGAGTAATAGCGAAAAATCGCGTTTATTGTTAGTGGGGCCGTAACATATGGTACAATCGACCATTGACATACATGTTTTCTAAAAAAAAATCGAAAAACCCTATCACCACCACCGACCAAGTTGGAACCCAAGACTTACTCAAGTCCCTCGTCACTACCTTTGGCATCCGGCACCACATTCGCACACCACCGTACCATCATCAGGCCAACGGAATGACCAAACACGCCTTCCGATTGTATTACTGGCGCTGATCAAACAAGACAGCGATACCCATGTTCACCGTGTAATTCGTAATCATCGACCCCAAAAACATATTTGACCACTTTTTTTAGTTATTTTATTCAATTTTATCTTTTAATAATAAATCCTGTAGACCTGTGACCTCTCCGTCGCCTCGTTGCTTTGATTCCATTATGCCTATATTCTACTGTACTAGGCCTCTCGGATAAAATCACTTTCAAATTACGCTTTGATGCTTCTGTATTTCTATCGGTCATTTCAAAAACGACACAATTCACAAATTTGAAATTTTACACTAAACACAAGAAACTTCATAAATAGTTTTTGAAGTGATTCTAATTTCTTGTACTCAACTTTTGTATTAAATATAAGTCTAAGAAATTTAGTTTTCACACAGAATACGTAACTAAGTATATAATTATTAAATTTTACAAAAAGACATTTTTGAAAAATCGGTGACCGAAGTCGTTTTTGAAATGACCGATTCAATTTAATACTTTCTAACTTTGCTGGCATACACTGTGCTTGGTTTGGAGTGTACTGGCTTGAAAATACTAACTACCGATTTGCATCGAAGCGTTTTTTCGAAAGTGATTTTATCACTTTCAGATTTAAAACTTCCTGTAAACCTGTGACCTCCCCGTCCCCACTATGCCCCGACCCAACTATGCTTCATCCCCACTATGCCCCGACCCCACTGTACTGGTGTTTTAAACATGTCATTCTTATTGCTTTACCTATTATCCCATCCAAATGAAGCCTGCCAACTAAATTGTTTTCTCTTCACAAGTCTCTATCCGGAAATAGGTGGTTGATTTATGTGAATACATCAAATTTAAATGTGTTTTATTCTAGTTATTGACATTTACATGTCTTAGCTCTGGCACATAACCGAAAAAAGCGTTCTTTACAAAAGCGTTACAAACCGTTAGAGGGGGTAGGAGATAGGGGGTGGGAGATAGGGGTTGGAGATAGGGGTGGGAGATGGGGTGGAAGATAGGGGTGGAGATAGGGTAGGGTAGGGTATGGGAGATAGTGGGTAGGGGATAGGGAAAGATATAGGAGATAAGAGATATGTTGTACGTTCAACGTTCAAATTAGAACTAAATAATAAATGCAAAACAGTTTAAGGGCCCAAATTCTCTATGAATTGTTTTAAGCCAAATATTAAACACTACAATATTAGCCAGAGACTTGATGTCTTAATATACTGGCGCTTGTTACTGCTTCTTAATATACTATATCATTAATTATAATTCCACCACTGCTCTAAATTTATCTCAGTACTTCAACGAGACATGTAAATGCTCTTTCGTGGTTGCAGACTCGGCTGAAAAACTTGTTTAGTTATTTATGTAATAAGTACCGTTTGCTTTGCTCTACCGAATTTTGTAGCTAATGTATCTTTTAAACGTCATGATTGAAGACAAAACGTCTACCTGTATATTTAAACTACAGAATATCTATGTAAGATGTGGTAAAACTAATTTATAATAGACAGTCCAATTCTGAAATTTTCAACTAATTTAGGTAATAAGTAAAAATAACGTTTTATTTAAATATTAATAGGTATAAATAATTTGCCGAAAATTTTAATAAAATAATTATTAAATATGTCATCCATCAGCAGCGGACAGCCCCGGCTCGCGTTATCATGTCTAAACGTTATCATATAGGTATGTAAAAACATGAATAATAATGGTGAACGGCGAGGCGTAAAAACTACTTTTTGTTTTTGTAGTTTGTTATTATTACTTATATTAAACGTATAATTATTATTAATTACATACTTGTTGTTAATTTCCATATATAATAACATAAATAAGTACAACTATATTGTTTTTTATTGGTTTTTTTTTAAACTGATACATTATTTCACTTTTTCCAAAATGGGTACTCTTTAAGTTGCCAAGCGTTGCTAAGCGGAAGTTTATAGTTGTAAAATCCGGCTTCTAGTTGTGTTATGATATTTATTCAACTGTAATCTAGTAAGATTATGATGTACCGAATTCTCTGGGTAATCGTCGTTTTGCTAACATTGTGGTTTTACGGTCTGACTGATGGGGCGTTCCATTTTCATGACTACCCAGGTTCGTCTGGAGTAAGTAAAGATTACATAGCCAAGCTAGACAGAGACAACAAAAGAGAGATAAGAACCTTCGACAGAGACGGAATCGTGGGCGTCACCATTGTCGCAAATGGCTCTACAATTCAAGTCCATGGATATTTATTATGCACGGAATATGAGTGGAAGAACGTGACGTTTCCAAGCTGTCAGCACGTTTTGATTGGGGCTTCTTTTGTGTTATTACCAAAACTTAAAAGCATCAAGGTACATCATTTCACATAACTAGCTCAGTCATAAGGTATGTCGCACACTACTATGAAGGCCGTGACTTTTGTGAGTAGATATTTATCACACTTATATTTATTTTTACGATACAGGTGTGTCTGAAAGGAAATCCCTTCTCACAGCCGTGTCAGTCTAACGATAGTATAAGATATGTGGACGTCGGTAATTTCGGGTTCGTCCATCCCAGGTACGAACCACAGTACAGAGTTGGCGACATCGCTGTGTTACGTTTGGACGACGGACTGAATAATCGCATTGATAATCAAACAAAATGGGTGTATCCAACAAACAATCTTAAACTGGAAGAACGTCCCGAAGAATATTACGGTTTTGGTAAAATATATTTAGTCGAGTCATTATGGTCGTGGTCATCTGGCTTGTCCATTGCAACTAACTTGCTCTGCTTCTATTTCGATTTGGTATCTCCAGTAGTCGATACGCATTACGCATTCGACACGGTAAAAACCATAGATATTTCACGTGAACAGTTTGTCTGGGTTTATCTGGGAGATCATAATAAGATAATATTAATAATCAATTATCTGAACATTTTTTAGTTACTTCGGGGTTTCTTAATTAAAATGTGTTACAACACACGCAGTGTTGTATGTAAGAAGTCTCCATGTCAACACTTCCAAACATTATTTTTGCATTTTTTATAAAAGTTGAAAATGGTAATCGAGCCATGCCAAATTGAGTTTTTCAGACGTACTCAAAATTGTTATGCCAGGGGTTATTTAAATTTCTCGATATACCAAATCTGAGTCTTATTATTTGTTTGGGGGTCCCTTTTTCGAAGGTTCATAAGCCATTGATGAATGTAGTTACTTAACTATGATGTAGAACAAGTATAGCCGATGCCAAATCAGCATAGGAACTCTTCTGTTCTGGAATATATACTTCCTGGTACATAAATACTAAATAAATGTCGATGTCCGGTTATCTTAATTCGCCACTACACAGACATGATGGTACATCAGCGTTGGGTTGTGTTAAAGCGTGCGATTAATTAATTGCCTAAGTATAATCACTTTACAAATACTATTGTGGAGTCTCCTTAGGGCGGTAATGTTTCAAATTTGTATAAACTAGATACCGATACTTTGACTCTCACCGGTAAACAACAGTTAAGGGAACTTTTATTTCGTTAACATCAACGTTTTTGGTTGCAGTGTCTTATAGACGTGGTGTAACACGTTGGAAAGAAGCAATGGACGAGAGAAAAACGTCGCTGATGCTTCCATTTAAAAACAAACATCCTTATCCTGTGCTAGACGTTTGCAAAAACGTGTCTAATGCACCTAGGTATTTCAATGGTTGGCATTTAGGACCATTTCGGAGTAGGGATCTTCAAGCGATAAACGATTATGCTCCCGTTGGGTAATTACAGTAATTATTGTTATATATTTATAAGTAGAATTTTAAACCCCATTTGTAGAATTTTTTTATTATGTTTGGCTCCATAGAAATTGTTAATAATCGTTAATTAGTACATTTCTCATCAGCATTTCATTATTATTTAATTCATATTAAGCTAGATGTTTTTTAACTTCGATGCGATGTCTTTTGTTTAAACTCAAAACAAGTTTTTCCTCTGAACCTATTTACTTCGAGTAAATCGTATCCGGTTAGCAGTTCGGTGAGTCCAAAGTAGAAAACGTCAACTCCTTCACCCCCAAAACTGGGGTAAACAGTCATGAAAGTAGTTTACAAAATATTTATCAGTTTTTTACAAGAACATTTATATAATACATATATTTAGAGAATATTAGACTAATTCGAGAAAAAAAACACACATCAATGTAAAATATAAAATGTATAATAATTATAATATATCAACAACAATAATAAATGATTACAATAATAATTCAACCAAACCTATAATTTTATCAGAATCTACACAAGTTGTTTATTAAAATGAACTAGCGTCAATATTTAAGAGCATTAAAATTGTATTTTATATAATTATTCAAATAGGCTTGTCATTGTAATGGCACTAGATACTCAAAAGGTTAAGTTGAAAAGTCATCAGTTTTTAGAATGAAGGAGCAAATGGGTTTATCCTTTGACTCACCAATGTACAAATACTTAGCATTATAATAAAAAAATGTGTATAAGGAAGGTTCAAAAATTGGATTTGAATAAATGGACTACTTGTAATCTATCATGGAATACTTTTAGTCCAATAATCCGATCATTGGAAAAATGCATTTTTTAAATTCCAAATTACTTAAACTATTTATCAACATATCCAGTATTCCTAGATTAATCCTGTCCATATCTGTGTGATACCTAACCTAACGAACAGAAGTGACGAAATTTTACCAAAAATTGTATAATTATTACACTCTTTACTAAATAAGTACAGTAAGCAGTGTGGAAACTTTCCGTTTTTAATTATCGATTTTGAGTTATTTTCTAATTAAAATAATAACTATGTATGAAGTATATTTGGATACAACTTCAAATGTATGATTTCATGTATGTAATAAAAAACATTTTAAACATAACACCTATAACTTATGTTCACACAGTGTACATTTATCTACATAATGAATAAAATGTATTTTTATATTTTATAGACCATTTACAACATATATATTTGCCGCTGTAATTATGTACGACAACCGTCGAAATCTCTTTCCTGATCACGGATTGTTAATTAATATGGAGCGTGGCACTGTTATGGGAATTTATGCTTTTGAAGATCGATTAATTTGGAACCCAAAGAAATTTTCCCATTCCGTTACTAAAGTTAATTATCATAATTGGGCTAGTAAGTTTCAAACTAAATTATAAACCAAATTAAGATTATATCAGGTACTTTGGTAAATGATAAGCACACGTTTTATTTAGTTCAAGCATTTAAACAAAACTTGTGTACGATATTATAATTACTTAGAAATCATCAACAAACTAGCACGTTTTATTTGCCAACGAACAACAATATATCAGCTTATATAAAAAATAAGCTAAAATGTAATTATCGTTTAAAAAAATATAACCTGTTAGTTTCCGTTAAAGTGAAGTGTCCTAACCAAAGAAAAAATGTTGTATAAAGTCGCCAATCAAGTAGTGTAACTCGCACGTCGAGTTCATTTAAATACTATTATAATCTAAATTTTAAAAATGTTACCATATCTGTCAAGACTGAAAAATAGTATTAAATAAAAAAAGCCAGTACAGTGGGGTCGGGGCATTGTGAAGATGGAGAGGTCACAGGTCTACAGAGTTTTTTATAACTGAAAGTATGTTCAAACCAGTTATAGCGGTTTAGAAGTTATCGTGGGACCAGCAATAATGTACTTAAAATTTAATATTTAGTCTTGTGCAGGGTGAATACGATAAGGGTTGATCGTCTGTCTATAAAAATGTACTATCATAGTTACCCATATATCGTAATTAACAATATAATAAAAATATTTTCATTACCTGTTGACTGTTGATTCACTCACACATAGCAACATAGAAACTGACTGCGGTCAAAGTGTAAATTTATAAATTTAATGAAAACTGTATATGTTATAGATCCATTTTAGATCTATCTTCAGTCTAATTTTCAGATTTGAATCTCTAAAACTTTGCTTGAAAAAGTGAAATAAAGAAAAAAGTTCTGTCCCTTCTAATGGAAAGGGTTTATGATATTTTTTTGGTTTGTTAATGTTTATCGATAGTACTATGTTTGAAAAACAATTCATATAAATTTGGAACTTTTTCGACTATTTTTAAAAAAGTTATAGAGCATCGTAATTTTAAGTAGAAATTTTTTGGGCGTTTTTCTCGATTTTGATGGGGGGGGGGGTGACTCTTTTAAATTTTTGTCCTCAAAAAGTACCTTCCAGGTATGATTTCTGATTTGTAGAGTTGCTACACGAAGAAGTCGGTTCAGAGGTTTACGAGATATCGTGGGTCCAGACACAAAAATAAAATTTTTAAAAAAACACATTGTAAAAACAATACCTCCTCAGCTGCGCACCGAAGCTAAAAAAAAAGTTGTTTTCGCCTAGATATGAATATAATAACATTTGTTACTATAATATGTAGGTACGTTTTATGTTTTACAGCATTTCTTTTTTTTTTTTTTTTTTTTTTTTTTTTTTAATCGCAGATGCAACCTACAGACCAATACTGCATCCCGACCGCAACTTCGATCGACGCATTATCGTACAACACTTTTCCATCGTCTCTTACTATTTGCCGTGGATTTATTTCATCGTCAAAACCGATACGGAAGATCTGATGACGCGCCCACCGAAATCCACGACCAACTCGAGTAGTTCAACAGACGTCTTGACAACAACCACGCCGATACCCGATATGCCAGCCATGTACTACGAAAGTGCTGCAGCTTTCTACAGTGTTGTGTACGACGGCAACCCTTGCGGCAAAGCCGTTTCCCACCTGCGGTTACCGTGGACTTTGTGGGTCGCCGCCATCTGTCATACTCTACCCTATGTACGCCCGTGTTCTTCACTCGGGTGTCAATCAACCGGGCGCGCGCTTATTCGGTTGGACTTATAAACAACGACTTATACTGGTGTATTTTTTTTTTTTAATTTTACAACATAAATAATAATTAACGCACCGTTACGCGGTCCTATGACGGTCCGAGGGTACCGAAATGAATAAGCAGTACACAACATTCGCTTTTTTTATGAAATAAAAAACCGATTTTTATTTTGATTTGAGCATTACAGTCAAGCTAATACAGCACAATATACATACAGAATAAATAACATTGATTTGTGTAATTTAGGATAAACGTAGAATTGAAAACAGAGGATGGTACAACAGTACGAATGATCGAGTTTCCGTAACGTCGAAGACTGCTGTAGTCCGTGCCACGAGAGCGAGCATCACTGAACCATTAAATATGGAACGCGTATTGCCTGTTGTCAAATCAACTATGAAAACAATATTTTGTATAAGGCAGATTGTGGAGAATTACAGAGAGAAAAAAAGAAAACTGTGTATGGTATTTATAGATCGAGAAATTGCATATGAGTTCCCAGAGAGGTTGTGAGGTAGACGTTAAGGATAAAAAGAAGTGCCGAGGGTATATGTGAAAATTATAGAGGAAATGTATGAAGAAGCAAGTAGAAGAGTGAAGAATGTGTGTGTATGGATAAACAGAAGATTTCAGTGTAAGAGTAGTTGTGCATCAAGGTCAGCGTTGAGTACTTACTTATTCTCTTTAGTGATGGACAGAATTACGATTGCCATGGTGTATGATGTTTGCGGATGACGTAGTGTTATTTGGGAAAAGTCAGGAAGAATTGGGCGAGACACTTGAATATTGGAGAAAAGTGCTTGAAGAAAAAGAGGTCAAATAGGAGTAAAATGGAGACAATCGTGTTTGATTTTGGAGAAATTTAAAGTTTAAGACAGGTACTGCAGATGGGTAATGATGAAGTGTGTGAGGTTGATAGGTTCAAGTACTTAGGGTCGGTAGTACTAAAAAAATGGTGAGTATGAGGAGGACGAGAACGTGAAAAATATGATGAATTGTGGAAAGATGAAGTGGAAGGAAGTTTGAGATGTTTCGTGTGACAGGGCCATGTAAGTAATATCATGGATTTTGTTAAGTATTCAGATTGTGCTTTTCTGTTTGTAGATGCTTAAAATTTCTATAATTTGGACTAGTCATATTCTCTAACTTCAATTAATTGCTAACATTCTAAACAACTATTAATTTCCAGTTTTAATTAGTTAAAATTAAAAAAAATATACATTTTTAATGAAATAATTCAATTTGTTTCTTACGTTGAGTTTAGTAGTATAAACAAAAATGTTTAAACTAAGTTATTTTAAATGTGCCTATTTAATATTACTATAGATAATTATAGATGTTAAGTATGAACCAGTTTGTCCCCCTAATGAATATTCCTAGCTACGCCACTGTGTACAATTATAGCAGTACATTACAATGCAGCTAAAATTGCTTATTAAATAGGTATGCTATTTAAGACTACTTGTATAACTTGCATATGAATCATAGACTTGGGAAAGTTCAGTTGTTTCAAAAAAAAAAAATATAGACATTGTTCGTATTGTAACACAATACCAACTCAAACAGCACTCAGCACACTAGTTTTTATCCACAATATAACTGTATCGCTACATGCTGTTGACAAGGTTAAAAGGGTCGAGATGGACATCTCTTGATACGCTCCTCAAAAAATGATTCTAATCAACTGTAATTTTCAAAGGATCCATGATTATCTGAACTCCCTACTTCTGATAGTATAAGATTATAATATTGGTTGATAAATAATAATAAAACCACCAATTTAGATTGTTTAAGACATTTTATCCAATATTTTTACTAAAATCACTGTTCCACCAAGAAATTATCACATAATATCAGTTATGTTATTTCTCTCTTTACTCTTAAGCACTCAACAAAGGTTCAGTTATTCCAACTAGAAGTGTATTGTATCCTGTATTAACGATAATTTTAGTTGGCTGAAAATGTTCACTACAAACCATAAGTGCTACCAAGTAAATGGTGCATAATAAATTATGTAATATCTCATATGTATACTGAGCATTGTGATATTTAAGGGACCTACTCTTAAGCATTTAATGAAGGTAAATCCCAGTAAATTTGTGATACAAAATACAAGTAAAAGTATATACGTTCAGCTTTTTCAATTTATTACTAAAAATCAAGACATTTTAAAAATTGATAAACATTAATAGCTTAAAATACTTAATATTTATTAGATAAAATCATAATATTACACGATAGACAAGATAAAATATTGCCAGATTACAACTTTTGCTCTTAATATTAAAATGGACAAACCATTGATATAATAAACATGTCTATCTTAGGCAAACTAATTTTTTTTCTTTGGCCGCATACTGACGTCGTTTTCGTTTCTTTACTAAAGATTTCATTTTTTTCAACGAACCTAGAAAAGAATGATAATATGTATTTATAAACAACACATTAAACAGTTTTAGTTGATTGATATAAATCTAAAATCACTTACCAGAACCGTTAAAAAGTTTGTAAAATTGTGATCCTCTGCAAAGGATTTCTCTGTTTCTTCTATAAGTTCTCAACTTACAGCATACAATTTTATCCGCTAGGCAAAACCTTCTCCATCTATTCGACACTTTGCAAGCAGTGTTAATGTCTTCTTCTGTTAAATAGTCACTAAACAACGGATAAAAATGTTAATAGAGATGATTTTGGGTAATTTGAGAATTAAATTGTATTAATAAATGGAAAAAGGACTTACCGAAAAATCATGGTTGATATTTCCACTGGCAATTCAGATATAATGTCAAAACGCATACTAGCTTCTGCAAACCACGAACTCTTCAAGCAACTTGAGAAAAACATTTTGGTACTCTTCGTTGCTAACGGTATCGTTATCGGCATCGAACTGACTTGAGAGATGAGCACCGCCGGTTTTATATACCAAAATTCCAATATGGCCGCCATCTTTTATAAAGCTTTGTGATCGTGCTGGAAAGATGTGGTGGAAATAAAAGAGTATTTGATCGACCCTACACATCAATTCACATACACATACAATATAGTTCCATACTAATAATAATATTTATCATTATTATTTATTAAGTATAAGGTTAAGAGACTAAACATATTAAACTGATTATGATATTAGAAAAAATGTGGTTGAAATGACATGTTTGACGTTATCGTAATTTTGAAACTCCAAAATCATATTTAATTTGATCATTAAGTTGTTACAGTTTTGTACTTTTATAAGAAAATATCGACCGCTTAACTTAAGCCCAATAAAGAACGACATAAAAAGGCACAATGTTTACATAATATGTATCTTCGTACCAGTTTCATTTCCAAGTGAAGGGCTGCGGGAAAAAACATCAATGTCAGCTTTATTAAATTGTTGGTTATTCCGTTTTTAAAGTTTAACAACTTACAAAATGACATTATAGCAAGGGTTTGAGCGAGAGAAAAACATGTGTTATTATAAAGAACGACAAAAAATGACGTTTTGGAATAAAAGTAGAATGTTCATTTTTAGAGGGTTCATACTTTATAATCACAGCTCTGTAACAAACAATGTCAACACATATGAATGAGATGCTTTTTGTTAAGTAACGCGTATTAAAATTTTGAAAATGTTTTATTTACCGTCAGCGACAATGTAGCCATTATGACTTTATCTAATTTGGGCTTAAATATCTGATGATAAGGAACTTACCGTCCTTTATAATCATGATTTCTTGCATTATGACTCGATTTCCAGTATGTACTGACTTTTCTGAATAACAGCGGAAAGTCCCTGTTCAGCTGTCGCATCAATACTGAATGGGCCGCTCGTTTCTTTCCTGTGTTAGTATACTTTTTGATAGTTGCAATTTTGCTTTCTCGATTACAGGTCAACTGTGCACTCCAGTTTCTCGACAGTAGTCCTCTATTGTTCACAAAATTCTGAGCACATGATTAATATGACTTTGTAAATAATTTCTCTATAAGGTGTGCAATGAGATCGTTCTCACTGTCGTATACGAACTTGGTTCAATACACGAAATGCACACACTCGAATAACGCTTGTAGTTTGGGTCTAACCTGAGTAATATTTATTTACTGACTTCAGAGTATAAAAGGCCAGTATTTCTAAACTCGTAGGGATTATACCATCGGTACACTTTGACCTAGAGCTAAGTATGAGAACTTAGTTGAGTCAGTGACTGCTCCGTATTTACTTTGTTGAGTTTAGAGACCAATTTATAACAAAGAACACCTATTATAAATAAACTATTGTTATATTTTACACTTTCGTAATAATTAAGTTATTAGGAAAAAGGTAACTCTTTAAAAGTAAAAGTAAATAACAACTTCAAAAGGATTTACGCACAAAAATAATATATAATAAGCATTCAAACAAAAGTTAAAAGTACACAAACGATCATCAACGCGATACAAACACCCCTCGTATAAGCGATAATACACGAGAGAGTGACCATTCCCCGGGCTAAGCCCAAGAGAGTGCCTCTTCACATAACAATTTATGCGGCTTTAAATAATAGAAATAAATATAATTTTCGCTGTATAAACATATTAACTGTTTGCCATTTGGCCTAGATATATTGCTTAGTTTCATAATAATACTGTTTTTCCTCGCTCCTACTACAGTCCCTGTTGTTTTGAAAAAATATGTCCTCATATTTTAAAGTTGTTATACAGTAATAAATATTTTTGTTAAAAAAAAAATATATAGGTATAATCAAATATAGGCTGTTTAGGATAACGATTAAGGATAGATTGGAGGATTTAAACTTCGACTTATGTTGTATGTCACTAAAATGTATGAGTTGTATCATTTTTATAGTTTGTAGTACATATAACATATATAGTTATTATACATGAAAATATAATATTTATTAAAGCAGTTTTTTTTATTAATTTGCAATCAATAAAACAAAATATCCAAATTTTTAAAATTTTGTTACCCAATTGTATTTTACAATTAGAATCTTCTGTCATGTTTATCGATTTAAATTTCGACTGAGTGTTTTGTTAGTTATAAAAAAATAACTACCAACAGTCTTTTAACGGGTTTATAGGTGGGATAAACTTTATAAAACAAATTAAGAAAATGCAATATATTTTGGCTGGTTCCAGAGAAAATTTTGCATTTTGTCACGTTTGGCCAAGAAGGAATAAGTGTGTAGGTATGCAAAAAAACAATATTACTTTACATTTATTAATATATATATAAAAAAAAGTACAAGTATATTTTTGAAACTACTGTTAAACCATAAAAAAACACTCAGATTCGTCTCAGAAAGACGGCTCACATTTTCATGAACAATAGAGGACTTCTGTCGAGAAACCGGAGTGCACAGTCCACCCATAATCGAGAAACCAAATTTCAACTACCGAAAGGTATACTAACAAAGGAAGGAACCGAGCGACCCGTTCAGTATTGATGCGGTAGCCGAACAGTGACTTTCCGTTGTTATTCAGAAATGTCAGCACATAATGGAAATGGAGTAAAACAAAAAATAAATCATGATTTTATTTTATAAGACGTCAAATTCCTTGTCATCATATATTTAAGCCCAAATTAGATAAAGGCATAATGGCTACATTGTCAATGACGGTAAATAAAAAATGTTCAAAACTTTCATACGCGTTACTTGACAAAAAGCATCTTATTTATATGTATCAACATTGTCTGTTACAGAGCTGTTATTATTAAGTATGAACCCTCTAAAAATAAACATTCCACTTTTATTCCGAAACGTCATGTCAGTCCTAATTGAAGGGCTGCGGGGAAAAACATCAATGTCAATTTTTTTTTGAAAATAAAGATATTAGTGTCATCTTTTAGCTTGTTCCCAAAGTAATCGAACTACGAATCGGTTTTAGATGGAAAGAAAAAAATAAAGATACGACTCTCCGCCTTTCTTACCAAGGCCTCCTTTCACTAAAAAAGCAAAGCTCGATGACCTATTACACCTGAAGCAGTTTTTGACAAAACCTTAAGCTCAAGCATTCTACGATACACTTGCGTGTGATGACACAAACAGCACTGAAGAAGAGGTGACCTTCTGATTGACGTTTTGGAAGAACTGTGATGGGAAATACTAATCAGTGTCAATGACTTTTCAGAGATTTTATTTTATTTTTCACTTTTTGTATAAGTAAAATGTATTTTTTTTCTTTCACTCAAATATATGTACTTTACCGACAACACATGTTTTTCTCTCGCTCAAACCCTTGCTATAATGTCGTTTTGTAAGTTGTTAAACTTTAAAAACGGAATTACCAACAATTTAATAAAGCTGACATTGATGTTTTTTCCCCGCAGCCCTTCACTTGGAAATGAAACTGGTACGAAGATACATATTATGTAAACATTGTGCCTTTTTATGTCGTTCTTTATTGGACTTAAGTTAAGCGGTCGATATTTTCTTATAAAAGTACAAAACTGTAACAACTTAATGATCAAATTAAATATGATTTGGGAGTTTCAAAATTACGATAACGTCAAACATGTCATTTTCAACCACATTTCTTCTAATATCATAATCAGTTTACTATGTTCAGTCTCTTAACCTTATACGTATAAATAATAATGATAAATATTATTATTAGTATGGAACTATAATGTATGTGTATGTGAATTGATGTGTAGGGTCGATCAAATACTCTTTTTTTTCTACCAAATCTTTCCAGCACGATCACAAAGCTTTATAAAAGATGGCGGCCATATTGGAATTTTGGTATATAAAACCGGCGGTGCTCATCTCTCAAGTCAGTTCGATGCCGATAACGATACCGTAAACAACGAAGAGTATCAAAATGTTTTTCTCAAGTTGCCTGAAGAGCTCGTGGTTTGCAGAAGCTAGTATGCGTTTTGACATTATATCTGAATTGCCAGTGGAAATATCAACCATGATTTTTCGGTAAGTCCTTTTTCCATTTATTAATACAATTTAATTCTCAAATTACTCAAAATCATCTCTATTAACATTTTTATCCGTTGTTTAGTGACTATTTAACAGAAGAAGACATTAACACTGCTTGCAAAGTGTCGAAAAGATGGAGAAGGTTTTGTCTAGCGGATAAAATTGTATGCTGTAAGTTGAGAACTTATAGAAGAAACAGAGAAATCCTTTGCAGAGGATCACAATTTTACAAACTTTTTAACGGTTCTGGTAAGTGATTTTAGATTTATATCAATCCACTAAAACTGTTTAAAGTGTTGTTTATAAATATATACTATCATTATTTTCTAGGTTCGTTGAAAAAAATGAAATCTTTAGTAAAGAAACGAAAACGACGTCAGTATGCGGCCAAAGAAACAAAATTAGTTTGCCTAAGATAGACATGTTTATTATATCAATGGTTTGTCCATTTTAATATTAAGAGCAAAAGTTGTAATCTGGCAATATTTTATCTTGTCTATCGTGTAATATTATGATTTTATCTAATAAATATTAAGTATTTTAAGCTATTAATGTTCATCAATTTTTAAAATGTCTTGATTTTTAGTAATAAATTGAAAAAGTTGAATGTATATACTTTTACTTGTAGTTTATATCACAAATTTACTGGGATTTACCTTCATTAAATGCTTAAGAGTAGGTCCCTTAAATATCACAATGCTCAGTATACATATGAGATATTGCATAATTATATTATGCACCATTTACTTGGTAGCACTTATGGTTTTTAGTGAACATTTTCAGCCAACTAAAATTATCGTCAATACAGGATACAATACATTTCTAGTTGGAATAACTGAACCTTTGTTGAGTGCTTAAGAGTAAAGAGAGAAATAACATAACTGATATTATGTGATAATTTCTTGGTGGAACAGTGATTTTAGTAAAAATATTGGATAAAATGTCTTAAACAATCTAAATTGGTGGTTTTATTATTATTTATCAACCAATATTATATTCTTATAATATCAGAAGTAAGAAGTTCAGATAATCATGGATCATTTGGAAATAATAGTTGATGTATGTTGTTCTCGAACAGCATACAGCGATACAAATTATATACTGTTTAAAAAAAACTAGTGTGCTGAGGGTTGTTAGCGTTAGTATTGTGTTCCAATACGTACACTGTCTATTGTATTTTTATTGGATAGTTTTTATGATTTCATTTTCAGGTGTAATATAAAATTACAACAGTTGACCTGCATCGCATAATACGGGAATGGCTTAAACGTCTCTTAGTAGTAGACCCACGTGATAGAAACCACTGGGCGTTTTCTTTTTCTAACATCACAACTTGCCCAAATAATCTATCCATTTCTATAATTCATATTCATGTTACACAAGTAGCCAGCAGTTAAGCTATTTGGCAAATATTTTTAGCTGCATTGAAATGTATTTACTATACAGCATGGGAATCATATTTTGAATGTACAACATTGTAATTAAATATAACTTAACAGAAGGCGTCAGACTGTCTTTCAACTGTGCAGTTCGACTGTTGTTAAATTTACTGGTCCTGTATCGTGAGGAAGACTGTGCTGGGCGTTTGTTGATGTTTATGATTTGTGATAACGCCAAAGATTTTTTTTTGTTAAAGTTTTCGGAGTTTTGGGTAGATGGTCGGTTTTCATTTGTGTAGTTTAAGCGGTATCATTGATTGCGTTAAGGGGTCCATTAACTGATAATTCGGTCGGCTTGAACGGCATTATTTTGTCAGTTTTCCGTTATATATATATAAACAATTTTTAGATTTCTCATGTCTGAATTGACCCAAACTAGTAATACGTTTTTGTTTTAACTTAAACCTATCTCAACGTTAGAAGCAAATTGATTTATTTCGTAAAAATTGTATTTTTAAAAAATTTTTGACTAATTTAATCTCGAAATAAATATTTGTACAGATATTTACTAACTGAATGATGTTAAAAATTATTGGAACAATTTAACAGTCAAAACTATGTAAGTAGAATATCACACAAAAGTAATTAATTTAAGCATATTTGAAAACTTTTTTAGGGGGTTTTTCCCAATTTTTTTTTTTAGTAGTTTAGGGTAGCTTTTAGTTTCGATGCGATAGCAAGAATTGATTGGCTTAATTATGATGTGTTTTTTTTATTTGTCAAGATAAATGTTTTTCTTGTTGACCGAATTAAACCGTGAAAAGGGTTGTTTGCCAACAATTATTATGTTATTTATTAAATTTGTTTTCAAAATTGCTTGGCTTAAGTTTGATTTTAATGAGAATATTGTAATCTGTATAAATTTAGAGTTAAACTCTAAACTTAAGTAACATGTTGTACCAATAATTTTATAATTTTAAATTACGATTTATTACTTCATTTTTTAGGTTTTTGCAATACAAAAAAAACTAACACAACGTTACCGTTATTACATTAGTTCTGTACAGGAAATTGCTAGCTAAAAAAAAATGTAGACAAAAAAGATCAGACCAAGTGACGTCTAAATCGAGCACAGTATAAACCAAACACAGTCCAAACTAAGTATAGTCCAAACCGGCACAGTAAGAAATTACCTAAGTAGGGTCCAGTTCCACAGATTCGCATTGTAACCTTGTATGTGATTTTATTACTACCTCTAAATCACAGGTCTTATTATGTTAGTTTATTTACTAAATTATATAGAACTAGTTGAGGTACATTATCAACATTAAAATAATGGATACAAAACACATACATGTATTTTCCCAGTTGAACACAACAAACAATGTATATAAAATGTTATGCTTAAAGAAAAAAATCATGGTTCATCTATTTTGGTCCGGCTGGAGCAAGAGCTACATAAGGGAGCCAAGGGAAGTTATTTTCGTTGGATATATACCCCAAAAAGAAAATTGTAAGTACGTTACCGTGATAAGGCCTGCATATGTTGGTGTTTTGAATGTGCTTGGTTCTGACTGTGCTTGTCCACAAATTGTCATGTTCCTAACTCTCTAATATACTAAAAATGTTGACTGGGCAATAACTTTTTCTGAAATTTTTGGAGTTTCAAGTTTAGGTCAGCCCGATGGATATGGTTTTTCTTATGCGACATTATAATGATAAATGATGTATGCCGTAGGGAACGTGCACACATTGCTAAATATTAAATAAGTATTAAGAAATTGTAATGCTTAATTTATTTTCCAACGGCTATATTCTACTACACTTACAAAAAAAAAAATCTCCAGTCTGATCGATTGGGACTTTTAGTATACTAAATTACCTACATATATTATTAAGGCTTTTGAAAAAAAGGGTTTGGGATTTTTTTCGCTTTTTGCCAATATCTTTCTTTATTTACAGGCCTATAAGTTAGCGTTGCAAAATGTGTTTTTTAAAACCACCCGGGTCCATTTCAAAGGGAAGACTATCGGGTCAATATCGGGATAAAATTAATTCATTATCAAACCAATAATATTATTTCGTACCATTTTAAATACCTACCGTAATTTACCTTTCAGTAAATACCTTTATAAACGATTACAATCATTAACATTTAAATAGTATAAGAACTTAAAATAATTATATTTCTTAATTACCATTGTTATAAAATTATAAAATGAATTATATTGATATATTATATAAACCAAGCACAGCCCGAACCGAGTACAGTCCATATTCCAGATTCGCATCGAAGCGTTTTCTTGAATATGATTTTATTACTACCTCTAAATCAAAAGTTTAATTATTTTGGTTTATAAATGAGTTACAAGATTAAAGACCGTTACCTATTTATAGAACCTTCTGGCACATGTTAAATGGTATAAAACTAGTTTAGATATATCACTCAGTTCTTCTAGACCAGTGATCACATTCAGATTTAGTAATTGCTTTGAAATAACTTTGCTAACTTCTTCTGTGATTGGTTTTGTTCTCGTTTTGGGTCTTATAAAATATACTTTTTAGCTTGTTTTCGTTGAAAATTCGATTTGTTGGTCAAGCAGCTATCGAGGGCGCAGTCATAAAAAAAATTAATAATAATAACAGCACTTAACGTGATCGATGGTAAAAAACCACTTGGAACTATCGCATTTTCGTTGGTCTTAGATTAGAAAATGTACACTAAAAAGTACTCGAAATGCCAAAAATAAGACATATGATCCAATGAGCCTTGTAGAATAAGCTCGACGCTGCTAATGCTTTGAAAAAATTAGCTTTATTTTAATTAAGTTTCTTAGCTAGTCGTTATTATTATTATTACTGTAATCGTATTGTAAGGTATATATGTATAATTTTTTTTTTTTTTGTAAAGTCGGAGAAATCGAATAAATGGTTTCGTTTGTGTACAACATAATATATTTATCTCCAGAAACCAACTAGTGTAATAAAGGACAAATATATAACAACTATATAGTAAGATTCAAATCAACCGTCCGTGTCGTTGTCGTGGCTCAGAGTATATGGCGCGTATCGCCTGTATTAGTATATATATACGACAGCGTGACAGTGACTGAGCGACTGACTGACTTAGATTTATTATCTCATCAGATATTATTCGTTTGTTCACAACATATATATATATATATATATACACATATTATAACATATGAATATGTCTGATACGTGTGTATTTATAATATCGTACGAAATTAACATTGTTTGTTGAAACAATAATATAATATATGAAGGCAACGCGCGCGGTTAATGGTATACATTTTTAGGGCAGATGAAAAAAACCAACAGACACATATTAATATTTTACTTGACGGTGAACCGAAAAAAAAAAATCACCGCTATGTCCGTATAACACGGTCAAGACTTATCCCGCACGGTCTAGAGTACAGGGGGAAAAAACTGGTCGGTTTCAATAAAATCGTCGAAGGTTATGAAAGTATAACACCTGTGCCGCTCGGCAAAAGGTATTATAAGTTCAAAACTAGTAGGTACAACTATGTAAACTGCCTAGTATACAATAACTAACAGAGTAAAATATAACAAAATAAAAGCAGTCGGTCGGTTTGAAGTTTCTAAAAAATCACTTTCAAGAAAACGCTTAGATGCTGATCTGTGTCCACACTGAACCCAACTTTGGTAATTTCTTACGGTATTTCTCAGGACTGTGCTGGTCTATACTAAGCTGGGTTCAGACTGTGTTGATTTGAATTTTTCTCGGTGTGGACTATGCTGGGTCATACTGGACGAGATTTTTTCTATTTCTAGTTTCGCACAGAAGCGTTTTATTGTGATAAAATCACATTCAGTGTTAATATTGCTTTTGATCCCACTTTGCTTGTTTTTTGTACTCATATTTTTCTGCACATTTACCATTAACTTTTATGTTTATTAGCAGAATAACAGTTATTATTAATTTTCTCATTGTGTTAATACATTTTTCTCCTCCAGGCAATTTCTTTGAATAAACCTCAAAATTAGAAAAATTCCAACAACAATTTTTTTTTTTTTGATAGCACAGTTTGATTTCTAAAAAAAAATCCAGTACGGTGGGTTCAGGCTATAGCATTAGTAATTATGAATTCGTCATTAGATTATTTTTATTCTTTTTTATAAGCGTATCCAGTGTCAGCATAACTAGTTTATATTCGCCAACACCGACAAGAAATACACATCTTGTTAATGTAAGAGCTTTGGAATTTAAACCAAAAAAGAAACCATTGTACACTATTGTAATACTATACAGTAACCAAAAATGTTTTAAAAGTAAATACGGTAAAACCAATTATCTAGTATGTTAAAAATATAGGTATAATGAAAATGACACGAAATATAATGGCACGAATCACTTATAAAAAACTTAAACATCGCCTTTGTGTAATTATTATGTCGTTTGAGACTTCAATTTAGAAACGAATTGCGTACTTTCTAGTTGAATGATTTTATTTTTTATTTTTCACCGTCCGTTTCCAGTTGAGCCAAACGTTTATAATTATTAGACTCCTTAAGACACACTATCGAGTTGTATACTTCAAAGTGGACGCCCTGGTTGAGTCTCTCGATTTGCTTGTTGTACATATGGGCGACTAAAATTACTTCTTGCACCGAATCGAAGTCTTCCGAATAAACGAAGTGGTATTTCGCAGCGATTTCATCGAAATTAATGAACTGGCTGCCAAATGCCGATACATGTGCATCAGGTACACAATGACCAATCTCAAGCAGACGGCCTTGAGAGTAGTTATGACACTGTTTTGTAGTGTTGTAAAGGAGCCGATGTACTCGTGTACGGGCACTCGGGCGTTGTAAGTTTCCCGGTAAAGTTCGAGCAAGTATTCCACTGTGGGACCGCTGTCGACTTGAACGCCGAAAGTGTTTATTAAATCTTCAATGCCGGCGTCTCCCATCAGATACGACAACCGCAACCGTTCGCGTGCGATGCCCGTCTTTTCTTTGCTCGTGTATAAATTACCGTTAACGCTTCGCTGAATTGCAAATCTCTCCTTGTTGGACTCCAGCGTCAACGGCACGCCGGTCGTTTGTCCTTGCACGTATTCCTTGATCCTGACAACGTACGGGATGTCTTCGGACTTCTTCGCAAGTCTGTAGGTCGTACACCTTGCATCCCAATTCTTTGTCCAAAGTCAAAAAGTAATTGTCTGCCGTCTCGAAATCCTTTGCCATGATCTCGTCTTTGGTCAGCTTTCGTCGTGCGGTATAACCTCGGTCCGGCATGAAGTCCTGCAATATTCCAGCCAGGATGACGTTTATCCTCGTCTTTCTCATCTCCCATGTTGCGTCGTCGCTCGGTCGATGGAAGCTTCCAAACAGCTATCAAACGTGTTGGTCACACTCGGACAAGACATTATCGTCAAGACCAGAGAAATCTTCACCATCGCCGTTTCGAGTATTCGGTTATGCGCCACGTCAATTGTATTCGCACACTTTTTATAAAAATATTAACGCGACGCTGGATGTCGTTTTTCTGTTTCTCGACTCACAATAACTGTTTTAGAAATAAGTTAGTGCGAAGTACCAGTTGTTTTTTTTTCGGTTTAGTTGCGCATTTGACACCGTAGTTATTGGTTTAGTCGGCACAGCGGCGAAAACACCGTTTACTGAATACTTGAACAACTTGTACAAATAAATGTATACTCCACTTATTTTCGCGGTACAGCACTATAAATAAAAAAATGTTCACGTACTACAATATACAACGCATATCATTATAGCTACAAATCATTATTATTAAGTATATTTTTCTACACCCTTTTAAAAAATTCTTCATCAATAAAGTACTGTAATCGTCTAACCAGCGAGCTCTTGTGCTGATTTTTTAACTATGTACAGCTCAGACTATTAGCATGAACGTTTAGGCGGCTGGCTGTAGTAATTGATAATACTGTCTTTATCAGTATTCTTTAAGCCCACAAGAAAGACTTGTCGATTTAATGGGAATTAAACGGTTTTGGGTGGTCACACAAGTTTAGAGTGGTCCGTCCCACTCTTGGTAACATAACTTAACTTTTTATCAGGGAAAGGCAGAGGAATACAGCAGCTGATGTCTGTCAATTTATTGTTGACTAGAATATGATTGTCAAAAATTACATCAGACCTGACGTTTAACAAAGCTCAAAACTATTACTTATAAACAAATTTTAGCTCCCATATAGAACTGAGGAATTATTGATTTTTTAAATTTTTGCTTCATCAAAGAGGAAAGTAAGTAAGGAAATAAGGAAAATTTCTTCTTCCAATCTCGGGTTTGTACATTATCAAATATAGAAGTTCATGCG
Organism: Adelges cooleyi; assembly: GCF_023614345.1. Taxonomy (NCBI): domain Eukaryota; kingdom Metazoa; phylum Arthropoda; class Insecta; order Hemiptera; family Adelgidae; genus Adelges; species Adelges cooleyi. The sequence goes on along the minus strand of NW_026096129.1, from coordinate 778,946 downwards.
ACTCTCTATAAAAATCGAATATAAACACCCAAAAAAATATACAAGCTATTCAATTTAAAATACTTTTGACACTCTATAAGTTAGTTTAAAATGGGCTCGTTGATAAGTGATGATGGAATTGGTTGTTTACTTGCAAACTAGAATGATCAGTAAGAATGATTTAAGTAATTCTAGCAATGAAAACGTTCTTTTTTTAAGACATTTAAATTCAAACAGACTACTGCCGAAAACAATGGCGAGCAACGGTTTATTACAGAACTCCTAAAACCAAATAAAAGCATTTCTCAAAAGTATAATAGTTGACAGTCTAAGGCACAACGTTGCTGGTGTGTAAAATCTGAAAAATCACTTAATTTCCATAAAATTATTATTATTATTACTATAGTTATGTATTATTATAAAACTATTAACATATTTGATTTCTTTTACTGAATTGTACAAACCAAAATAAGTTTTGAAAAAAATTAAAAACCAAGCACAGTTCAAACTAGCACAGTCTAAATTAAGCTCAGCTAAAAACCAGCACAGCAAGAAATTACCAAAGTGGGGTCTAACATCCATAGATCATAATCAAAGCGTTTTCTTGAATGTGATTTTATATCAACTTTACGTCTACCGGGGCTACCTTTATTGTAGTGTGGTATACCTACTACCATAAATTATCGTTTTTTTTTTAATTTTGCATAGTTTTACAATAGTCTTTATACACAGTTTTATGTTCCTAAACCCAAAATACCTTTCGAAAATCTAAATTTTAATATTTCCCGGTTTCGGGAGTGAAGGAGTTGACGTTTTCGACTTGTGGCCGACCCAAGTACCAATCGCGTACGATTTTGTATCTACAGAACTGCTACTCGAGTAAATCGGTCCAGAGGAAAAAAAGCTATCGAGTTTACAGACACAAAAATCATCAAACACACATCATTGTAAGTCGAAGAACTTCTCAGCTCCGCATCGAACCTGAAAAAAAACTTATTTTTCGCCGAAAATTCCGATGACTATTTATAGTTTTTAATGATTTAAATTATTAGATATAAGCCAAATATGTAGATCTGGTGTGTTTATTTTGGCACTTATATACTGCACAGTGCAGTCGGTATGCACAATGTAAATGTGTTTTTCACATGCGTTAGATTAAAAATAATTGCCAAAAACGCGCACAAGGAAATAAGAGATCACAGACAACTTTAGTGAAAATAATGGAAGGCGTTCCGAGAAAAAGACAGTCGGAATTGTACTGTACATTTATAAACTACAGTATTATCATTGTTACTTGTTACTTAGTAATTTTGGCAAAATTGACAAGAAAGCTACAGCCTTCCACTCCTTCCCAAGTTAGACCTTGGCTTCTCCAACAAAATCATAAAAAACGAGCAAAAAAATTCTATGAAAACAAGAATAGTTATTGTCACTATTAATTTCACCGTACAATTAAATTTTACCATTTTTTTTCACCAATAAAATACCAAATCAGGGAAATTGATCGTGTGAGATTTATTTTTGCAGAATTAATACAAAACACCTGAACATTTCTTTTTTAACTAAGTCTATGATAGGCCCTATTCTTGTTATGTAGTTCTGGAACTAATCGTAGGGAACCATTGGCGGGTACATCCAATTTTTATCAAATGTAAAATGCGCAATTTGTTTTTAATATTTAAAAAAAACAGTTTCAACTTGTGTAGGTTATGACAGGCTGTGGCCTGTGTGTTATGACTTGTTATTTTTATGTTTTAAACTATTTTTTTTGTTTGGCCGAGTGTTAAAACCGGGCACTGTAAAACATGTTTTGTGATAATAATATTGATAAATTATTTTTATTTTATTTTCAACATAGTGTTTGGCTTTTAACAGCGGGACACTTAATTATTTTTTTTTATTTTTGTCTTTAATCACATATAATATATTATATTAACGCGAAAATAAACAATTCTAACAATAGTTGTTGCATTTGCGGCGAGTTTTGAGTGTGACACGTTCTATCAAGTTTTAATAGTGTTCACTATACCTATAAATACAATAATTACTAAGACGACGAGGTTATAAAATACCGACCACAGTAATGCAAATGACTCTAGTGACGTTTCCGGGCCGTTTGATGTGCACCTACTCGAAAAATACTATCTCTTATGTGTGTATAATAGTAAGAGCGTGTAAAGTTTACTATTATTATAATTTTTTTTTTTAATGTAGATCTTAATTGGCATATAAAACTCATATGTAACTCTTAAGACTTTTTGCCAAAACGCTATGTATACACCTAATATGCATGTTAATTTTGGTGCGACACTGTTATAATATAATAATCTGAGCAATTTTAACGAATTTCCAAATAAAAATATTGAACAGGAATTGAACAAACCGGGACCACGGGTGTCACCATCATTATGAACTTGATTTTTTTGTGGATAATCATATTTTTTTAAAGTGAAACGAACAAATATTATAATATCACAATAGGAACAAGTAAACGGTCCAACACATGTACTTAATGTGCCTCGAAAATCTTATAGTTGTAATTAAATGTGCCAATAATAATGTTCTTTACAGTTACTTTAAAATAAACTATTTTGATTGGTCAAAACTTCTTTAATTTCGGTCCGACCGTGTTTTACATATTTTAGTTAAAAAGTGCGCCAGCTGAGATTGACTAAAACTGGCACAAAATAGGTACCTAAAAATCTGAAAAATATAACATATACATAGGTGTGTGTATATTATAAGTGTAAAATAAGGTAAATAATAGATAAAACGTCGTGTCAACTGTAATATTGTTTATAAAGTGGTTTTTATTTTATTAGTCTAATACAACACAAAATTGTTTAGATATAATATACTATTAGTACTATTAATATGTACTAATTTAACAAGAATGGATATATTGTTTGGGATATATTATACATGTAATTCGAATACATTAAATTGTTTTACTTGGATTTTCGCATTTCAGGTTTCACATGTTTTATGTGATTGCAGAAAATGTGTAATAAAAATTATAGTTTTTAAATTAAATCTGTTTATGTTAATTGACAAACGAAAATCTTGCATGAAAGACTAAATACCTTAAACTTTAACTTGTATTAGTTGATATAAAATGTTCAACGGCTGTGTGAATTCCAAAAATAAAAAATAATAATAACTTACTAAATTCAAGCTTATAAAACAATTTTTTTGTTTCAAAAATAGCACACCATCATTTTGGGACGAATAAAAAACTCTTAAAATGTTTTTGGATAATCTTTGAAAAAAACTGAAAACTCATACTTCTTTTAAAGTTTTCCTATAGAATGGATAAAATTCATTGCATGGATGGCGGGGGGTTGTCAAAATTTGGGTTTGAGGGCTAGTGTGGATAAAAGCATGCACAAATCATTTAAGAATCAATACCTTCTCAGCTCCTAAAATAATATAATTGTCGGTTCGACATAAATATTAATTTGTTTTGTCAAATAATCAACAATTTTCTTTAAATATTCTACGAAGAGAATCAAATAATATATACACAACCAAAACTATTGGTAGCAATTAAAAAAAAAAACTACTACCAACCTATTAATTTTTGTCAAGTTCTTAAAAGGAAATAATTTGCTAAAACAAGTCAAGTGGTGTAGAACATTCAGTACAATATATCCTTGGCAACAATGAAACAGACTACTAAATAGTGTGATGAGAAGGAGACTAAAGTCCAAATTTCATAAGTATCCGCATATCCTTGATAGCTCAATTTGAAATTGACAAACTATACGGATATGATTAAATTTGTTTAATCCTAGTTAAAAAATTAAACAACTGTTAGTAAACATAATAGGCACATACCTTCTACTTTTATATAACGTTTATTGAAAAACCGCAATTTCGTTAGATATTTAATTTTTAAATTAAAAAAAAAAACACTTTAAAGTAGTTCAGTTCAATCATCGTATCGTCTTGTAAATAATAATTGCACTCGTTTTCTAAAAAAAAAAAAAAATAATGATCACAGTTTCATTGAAAATAAAATATACATAAGGCCGCCTCCTTAAAAAGGATAAGCTATAATTTTTTTAAATTTTTTATTGAAGACAATTTATATATTATAATACATATAATTATGCAATGTTACAACATAATACATATAAATATATAAATATAATACTCCTGTAAGCATGTAACTTGTGGTGGAGTAGAGAGAGGACATTCTAGTTTTGTATACAATATGATACATATTATACAAATAAATATACTTGATAGCGTAGTAGGTACAGAGTACAGACAGTGTAAAAAGAAGAAAAAAAAATTGGTTATTTTTCAGACATGTGAATGACAACGTTAAATGTGGACTCATAAACTATTTCTTCCACAGTTAATATATTTTGTCCTATGGACAGTTGACGTTCGATTAAAATAGTCTGGACACCAAGACAGTCAACGAAAGACAAAATAAAACCAAATAATTTACTCTATATTTTTTGTTATATTATAAAATCTTATAGTCTTATTTCTTTTACACATACACATAATATTGTTCTTTGTCGAGTCAACTGTGCGCGTTTTCGATTTTCTGCTGCACGATATAATTATAATAGTGCGCTATTATACTGCACCTCTAAACGAGTAAACCATAGCCTGGGCTGGGCTGTGTGTGTATACCAATTGCTACTTACGGGATACAATACCTTTATAGACGTGTACACGATATTGTACGAGGGTTTAACATTTTATAGAGGGGCATTCGGTCGGTACACACTGGTGTATTGTTATTGGTGGAACATTTGGGCGAGGTGGGCGGATCTGGTCGGGTCCGTCCTACCGCCGGGCCGAGTGCGCTGACTCCGACGGGCTGGCAGGGAAACCGCTCTGCTAGTCGGTTACCCGCCACCGGTGCGTTTATCTAATGCAATAATTATTGTTAACGTCGGATACACAAAATTATAGTATTACTGTTGGTTTTTAAATTTTTAAAACATTTTTATTTAAATCCATTCGACGCGGTTCGATCAAGAGACAGAGTGACAGAGTATAGGATTAACCGGATCAGATTACAGTGACCTGAGGATAGCTGCTACACCGCAAACGAACCGCCGGTGATGGTCGCCGACTGAATCCAAGGAGCTCATACGACGAATGGACCGAGGTAAGATTCATTTTTGTACATATACACTAAAATAAAAATAGTCGTAAAGTCTCTCGGGGGTGGTTAAGCCCGTGTGGGGGAAACTCCCTATTTTCCTCCTTCACCCTTTTTTTAAAAAAAAGTATACAAGTTAACTGTTACTCTTTTGGTAGCACATATTAGCTGCCATTGTCATGCGAAAAATGATTGACATTACATTTAAGGAGTACCTTGATACAGTTACTAGGCTCGGATGAAATATAATTAGTAAGGCAGCTAATAAATAATAATATTGATGCGAAGCGATCGAATGTTTTGTTTTTTTCCCCCCGTTTTGGTTGCCCTTTTTTTTAAATATTCCTTTGTAACCAAAAAACACTACCTACCTATCTGTCATTGCACTTTCAAAATGGTTACAAAGTCAACAATTCCAATAAATAACGAGTAAATGGTTAAGAGTGAGATATTTTGATAGGTTAAATTAAGTTTGAACTTGCAAGAAGAGTACAAGTTTTAAAAAAAAGTCATGAAAAGATCTTGCGTTTTGAAAAGATATAAACATTTAGTTCCATGGACAATATATTTTAATACCGTGTTCCAAAAGGTATATGACATAATATAGTACCATTATATTCCTGTTTTACTTGCTTATTGCTAGTAATTAACACCAAATAGTACAGTAATGTCGTTTTTAGACTTCTGTGGGAGGTAACGAGGTTTTGAGGGGTCTGCAATTCCCAAAGTAGATCCCAACAACAAGTTATTTAGTTCACACAAAATACACTAAGTATACTCAAAAACAATAATGATGATTGTAAAAAAATGAATAATAGTTGTATTAAAATAGTTTTCAATAATATAACAATATATTATTATAAGCAGCTTGTTTCTAAATATATGGGAAAAATTCGACTTATATTAGACGGTGCTTGTAATCATACTATAACATATTATTTATAAATTATTTGTTTTTTTTTTTATTTAATATTTTTGTAAATCATCATTAATGATCACATTACAATATGAGTAGTTATACTTTTGATAATTTTCGAGTTGTATAACAGGTTATCTCTTATCGGACACAGTTCACGAATCGTACACCGCAGTCAAACGTTAATTATTATTACCTGTTTTTTTTTTATAACATAAGACAATTTATAATAAATTACCACGTCTGTTCTGTTTAATCGCTATAACTTATTTAGGTACTTATACCCAAAATTCAATGGAAATATTTAAATTTATAATAATGTCGCCTAAACGGTCCGGTTAGGAACAATAATAAAGTAATACATTTTTGATTGCCTGAAATTAAATTATTTTAAATCTAATTCGCATTGGAATCCAATAAAAATCGCGATTGACTTAATAAAATTGTATTTTAAAACAAAACATGGTTATCTATTTGGAAATAAAATATTGTTAAATTAAACGATGGTTTAATAAAACCGTTTATATACATAAGTTCAGAACCAATGAGAAGGAACTGTTGGTCACAAGGCTTCCCTAAAAAATACCTTAGTCGATTGCACTTGAAAATTGATTTTTGTCAAAACTATAATATTATAAAAATGAACAATGCTCATTTTTTTTTTTAATTTTAACATTTAAGTAGTTCATTTATCTAAATTTAATTGGGCATAGTCTATTAATTTATAGGTAATTTAGACCATAATTCAACAATACTTTTGTTAAATTAAAAAAAAACATTTTCAGCTAGAATATTATCTATTTGGATTGCTTGAATTTATTATGATATTTTTTTAAAACCGATGAAAATATAATAGGCTATTGTGAAACCATGCTTTATAAACCTTTTTATGTTAAGCAATAATATAAAATATACGGTTTTGAATAATTTTAAATTAAATATATCTTAGCATGAAAAATATGTATACATATATTGTAAATAACAAATCCATGATAATAGATAAAATATATTATTATTACCTACTATTTTTCTTCTAAAAAAATTGCTATTACATAAATTTACAATAACTCCGCCTGTTCCTTTTTCAAAGGTCAAGTAATTTCTAGTATGTTATAAAAAAAATCATGTTTTTTTTTTGTGTATAAAACTAGCTGCTCGCTCTGCAAGGTCCGTTGGCACAAAAACCTTCTTTGGAACAACACAAATATTTACTGAAAATTTAAGCTTGATCTGTTGAAGGGTAGACTTATGTACTAACAGTCGTTTACGTTTATATGTATAGATATATTTTACTAAAATGTTTATAATGAACAAAAAAATATCTCTTTGATAGGATTTTTGGAATACAGTCTTATTACAGCTTTGCTGTTTGAAATATAATGCATGATTGACTTTTTAACATTATGTTACTGAACAAAAATGATGTTCAAACATTCAGAGTTGAATGTTTTTGAGTTTTGATTAGATATAAAATGTATCGTTACAGAATGTTGTAAAAGTTCAACTAGCTATACTTTTAAATTCATAATAAAATATTTGGACTATTTTTATTTATTCACTATGGTAACATTCGTGGTGCTTTGTTAAAACCTTTTGGATGTTTAGTGAACAAAATGTAAGATTGGTCTATTTGGACCCAACTAGTTACATAATATGTTATGCGACTAACATATAAGATAAGCTGCATCTAGCAGCCAAAACGCGATCAAATTTATAGATTTTTCAAGTAGTTTATTTTTCGGATAATTTAACTAATTTTTATACATACACAATATAAGTTTGAATGCGTTTTTCGTTCAGTATCGCCTATTGCTGCGCTACAATATATTGCTTCACTGATATATTATTATAATAATGATACAATAATATGTGTGTTACATGTATATAATAATAATAATAATAATATTAATTATAATAATGTAGGTTAATTAGCAGCTGCACAATGTATCAATTAACGTCGTTTAGTGTACAGACATAATAGCGGCGGTGTTGTTGCCGGCGATAAACTTGTATTATTATTATTTTCTACAAAAAATATCCTTTATATATATTATATACATATATGCAAGTCGATAAGAACCACACCGGGAGCAAACAGTATATGCGGTAAAACGTCTGTAAAAAACGAGTCGAAAAGGTAAAAGGTGTGTATAATAATAATTAAAAAAACACATTGATAGGTATGTGGTTTTGAACCTGCTAGCGCGAACAAATTGTTAGTCTAACGCGATACGATATTATATTAATTCTATACAGAAAAAAATGACGTTTGTAGTTTTATCAACGTATTGTAAAAAAATATGTATTGCACAGGAATTATTATACAAAATAATTATGTTGTAATCTAATGATTTGAAATTTAGGTCACTAGTCTGTATAATTGAGAGCATACAGTATGATATTATTACACTATATCCCATAATATTATAGCACACACAATGTCAGTCAGTGATAACAACAATATTATATACCTATTATAACATGAAGCAACCCAAAAGTAATTTGAATATTTCACAAAAAAAAAAAAAAAAATGTACCATTACAACTGTTTTAAGCAATTTTTCGTATAAACAGTATAAATAAACCTCTGCAAACGTTTTTTTGGCAATAACATGTATTTTTTTTGGTGATTAGTAAGCGCAGAGTTTTCATAGATTCGTTTAGTATACAAAAGTTATCATAGTGACCAGCTTTGTTTAAATTAAAATTCTTTACAAAGAATAGATATTATATTATTGGTCAAGTCATCAACTCGTTCACAGTTGAGTCAATTATATTTAACTGTTATTTCAATTATTAATGTTCCAGTTTTTTTTTCTTTTTTTTTATTGAACTGTTTAACATCTGTCCGGCACAAAATGTACTTACTACACTGGCAGACACTGCGGTATGAGTTTAGCTACTCCAGTGCTGTTATTATCTTTAGTTTATATATTTTGTTATTGTACATAGTTGCGCCGGAAGTCACTTGGTTTTTACAGCATGTAACATAGTGTCTATGCAACGCAATAGATATTATAATATACTCAACCTATCCTACCGCCCCTTCGTGTGTGGCCTTGTAAAAAAATATGTACCTACCTACGAGTATAGGGGGTGAAAGTTTCAAAATATCTATATTTTCCGAGTAAGATACTCATACAGATGGATCACTCTGTATACAGTATACCACACGACATACACAAATGGAAGCGATTACTATCAGTTGTTGTTTGTATCTGTACCCGTCCACAGGCTATTAATAGAAACAAAATATATTACTTAAGTATATATGAATAAAAGATGGAATATGCAAAACCAACCTAACCTAACATTGCCTAGATCTTAAATCACCATCAACATAACCTTACCTCCAGAGTTGTGCGTTATTCGAATACGACGTTATCTAAAAAATCATCTAGATAATATATTATTTGAGTGAAAGTTATTCGAATAATAATTAAAAAAATAATTATTCGAATGAAAGATTATTCAAATAATTTTAAATTAAATTATTCGAATGAAAGATTATTCAAATAATTTTAAATTAATTATTCGAATGAAAGATTATTCAAATAATTTTAGAATAAATTGAGAAAAACATATTCAACAATTTTTTATTCGAATAAGTTTGTACTCGAATAATTATTCGACTATGAATTTGCACAACTCTGTTTGCCTCAACTAACTTAACTTGGGCATCTCGTAAAGCCTTTTTGGTTTCATAACCTAACCGAACACATTAAGTATTGGTTTTTGATAAGAAAAAGAATACTGGAAGGTTAAGTACAAACAAATGCGCAGCACGAAGAGCACAAGAGTGAAAATTGTGCTTAATTATTAATTTTTTTTTTTTTTGAATACTCAAAACAAATATAGGAAGTTTTATAAAGCAGTTACCGACGATGTTTTTGTACTAGGATTTGGTGTGTTAAATATTGCGACAAAAGTGACGAAAGGGTCGACAAATTAAACGACTGACACGGCTAAACGCACTGTATAGAAGCGAATAATTTAATAGGCGTATCCAATAGAGCGATAACACGGTCGAGTAGCCATATTTCATTACATTATTAAGTTAAGTGAATAACGCCCTTTTTAATCAAACCACTCTCACGACACGATTAATTACAGGTAAAACACGGGTGGTGTAGAATTTGTATATTATATTATAGAATCATTTCAAGCGAAACGTTTGCGTTTGTACGTAAAATTATTATACAATACAATTGGATTGGACCAATGATTGAACCCGTGGCACGTACGCGACGTTTTGCTATACTTAAAGATATTAAACTAAGATATAGGTAGGTACAACGATAACAATGATATTATTGTCGAACACTTGTGTGTGTGTAAATTAAGTGCATTTTATTTCGTGCGAAAGACCTCGCAGAGTCGTTCTGAACGTTGGAACATCGATTATTTAAAACTTTTTAAATGTATGTTTGTTGAGTAAAAAGAGTCCTCGCGGGTTGATTTGTTGATTGATTAGTTTAAAAAAATTAAAATTAAATTTACCTGAAATTTCATTTTTTGTGTACATAAAACATTTTGTTTGTGTCTTCTGCGGAAAACTTATCCTTTCACATTTGTGCTCTTTCTCGCTATAAGACACTAGACATTCAAAGACCGTATGAAAACAGTGTTTGTGTTTCTTAATCCGGGATTAAGGGGATTGCATGCGGTCTGTGCATAGACCAGACAACATTTCGGCTACTTAGGGTGGTCCCATTTCAATTCCATAAAGATACGCTGTAAAGTTCTTTGAAAACTTTACTGGGTTATGTAGGAAACAGATTATTGATTTTTTGGTTTTTTTTGTTATAAAAAAATAATTGGGTTTTAATATTTAAAATTTGCAAATTTAATTTATTCAATTACGAGAAACTGAAATTTTTGAATGAAAATCAACTTTCTAAATAACACAGTAAAGTAGCCAAGGAGCTCCAATCTTTTTACAGAATTAAAATGGGACCATCCTGTGAAGTAGACATTTTGTCTGGCTTTTTGTTCTAAAATTAACCAAAATGGCTTTTAGTCATAGAAAAAAATATTAAAATTTAATAGAATACCTCGAACCGTACACGAATTAACCGGTAAATTAATTGGCATGGTCGAAATTTATCTAAATCTCTTTTTTTTTAAAAATATTTTAAATTAAATTATTTTTTTTAAAAAACTTCTTAAAAACAGACCGCATGCAATCTTATGAATAAAAAATTTGGATTACATGTATCTATTATTTCAGTAATCCTGAGTTTTCCGATTACGGATTACAAGTAATCCAGTGGTATTCCAACATTATGGATAACGGATTTGTTTTTTTATTCCAGAAATCCAACATTACGGATTATAGATAATTTTTTTTATTCCAATAAACCAAAATTGTGGATTACGGATAATTGTTTTTCACAGAAATGTAATAGTTCATTTGTGATATAAATAGAATACACAGCTTCTATACATTTGATCAATTGCATATTGAACACTAACGTAGTATACATCTGCCCTGACTCCTACATTATTGTGTATTAGTTATGGTTTTCTTTTCTCTAATATTTTGATTATCCGTTGCTGTTGCGGTCATGCGTTTATACTGTAATAAATCACACCGTACGGCTCTATCGTGGTGAAATGCACGAGCATATATTATAATGTACATATTATAAATAAATACATACGGTTTTCAATAAAAAAAAAAAAAACAAATATATACATATATTACATTAAAGACCTTATGAAAACAGTGTTTGTGTTTCATAATGGCCAGTGGGCGTACAGGAAATAATAATAATAATTATAGGCTGACAGATTTGCTGGCTCCGTGCCGCAGCGCTTTTGGCTGCCGCCGTGGCTATTATGATATATGAAAATCACCACACGGACCGACCGAAAAGCGGTAAAAGCATAATATTTTATATTGTTGTTTTTATTATTATATATATATACACATAGGTATATCAAACAACTTATCGTACACACGGTCGAGAGTTGGGTTCTTTGATTTAACGTTACGTGCGTATCGCGGAAACCCTTTGAACGGCCGCTAATTTCTAAAAAACACACACACACAGACACACATTAAACAGACGACACCAGCTATACCTACTGTATTATTATAATGTATATTGTATTATATCTGGTCCAACCGGAAAAATACATAGGTTAGAGACACACGGCAGCCGTTTTGTTTGCACACAAATCCGCACCGGTCCTTTATTTTCGCTCTAATGTGGGATTATCGGCATTGTCGCATTGCCAACGTTAAATATACTTACTTAGGACAATACTAGTAGTTGTTTTCCCAACGGCAAAACGGTGGCTTGGTCAAACAAACAAAATGGAAACAAATTCGATCGACTGGCGACACCGACAACACCGGCAACAGGCGCGACCAAAGGGCAAACATGGCCGGGCGCCTCCTCACATAAGTATTACATAGCATAGAGTACATAAGTATTATATTATTAAGTATCCGTCCTCGAACCGACCGAACCTACCGCACAATGTGTGTGTGTGTGTGTCGCATATTGTAAGTATAATAATAATAATATAATGCAATCGGTACTGTTATGTACAAAAGACAATGTGCTATGGCGCGCAGGAAATCGACAGTATTTTTCATTGAAGATATTTGCAAACGCGCGCAAAAAATCAAAGGGACATAATAATAATTATTATTGTTGTAATTACTTTGTCGCGCGAGAGCACTTAAAAAAGAAGCGCAGAGACAAAAAAATGTCATTTGTAAACCCAAGATGCCGGCTCCGGTGCCGTATAATGGTTATAATTAAAAAGATAATAATATTGTATACGCTGTGCTCCCTTCGAACGACACAAAAACACGTGTAAAACAAAACGTAATGTACTACCGAGAACGAGCTAATAGACTGAGACTGAGAGAGAGAGAGAGAGACGACCTAATTATAATAAATGTAAAAATGAAAGACTGCGCGCGTTTGTCGCGAAGGGACCGCATAAACATATATATATATATATATATATATATATATATATTATTCTAGACCTTGTATATTGTATTATAATATAGTCCCTGTACTCCAGAGTAGTTGTCTCTTCTTCCTTTTGGCGTATACAGGAAAAAAAAAAATATTATAATATACGACCGGGGGCGTGTGTGCGTTATCTTTGTGGTGCCGCCGCCGCCGCCGCCTCCGCTCTGGAGGTTGTCGTCAAATTAGTCTGACATTACCACAAAAAAAAAAAAAAAGAAAGACACATACACATACACACACACACACACACATACAACAGTGAAATTTATATGTGTAAATTATTATACTTACATGTGTGAGTTTGTCGTTTGTCGTCTTGTGCCGACGACGACGGCGGCGGCGGATTTTTAAAAGAGATAATTATAATTAATTGGCTGAGGCGGCTAAGAACGACGACGACCAAGACGTTTATTTTTATTTACCGGCCCATTTCCTTGTGTAAACCCCAAAAATATCGAAGAAAATCGTTCCGGGGCGATAATGTTTAATAATTATTCTTTTTCACGTTCAATCGCACGAGGTTGTGTATTGAGTTTTGCACAGTTTCCACGCCTTTATGTTGGCGATAATAATTTGCACAGAAATGGGCAAAACGGATTACATAATCCGTAAAATATCGATTACAAGTATTCCGGTAATCGAACATTAAAGATTACGGATTTTTTTTTATTCCAGAAATTATAGATCGTTGATTTTTTAATTTTAATCCCAACAATACAAAATTGTGGATTACCGGTTATTTTTTTGGGGGGTTTTCGCCCAAATAGAATACAGGGCGTTTGACATATCGTGAACCACTCAATATCTTACTTGGTTTAATAGGAAATTTTATTTTTTTCTTTACATAGTGTTTTTATGAAATGTGACCTCAATATTTTTCACAATTATTTTTCTGTGTTTTTGCCCTCCTCCCAACTCAGCGTTTTTGATAGCAACTTTTGAAACTCAAACGTTGCCGCATACATATTTTCATCGACTTTTTAAATTTAGAATAATGTACTAACTATTTTTTACTGGTCGATAACCGGTTTTGGACAACTATTTTTAAAGTTATAATGGTTTAAAAGTTAGGACGGGAGGGGAAGTGCGTGCAGATAAAAATAATACTACACTCCACCTTTCCTCTTGCCCTAAACTTCAAAAACTTCAAAATTGGTTATCCAAAACTGATTGTCGACCAGTCAAAATGTTAAGTACATTATTCTCAATTTAAAAAGTTAATATATGTAATTAATGTATGTGTTCCCATTTAAGTTTCAAAAGTTGCTATAAAAAATACTAAGTTGGGAGGGGATAAAACGAGAAAAAAATTGCGAGAAATTGAGATCACGTTGTTTTAAAAACATTATCAAAAAAAAATTCAATTATTAATTAAACCCAGTAAGATATCGAGTGGTTCACAATAAGTTGATCCCCCTGTAGTTCAAAAAATATCAAAGAGAATATTATTATAGAAATATTCAACATGTTTTAGTAGGCACCGAGGATCATGTTAAAAGTAACTGTTGATAAGAATGTTGGTTATTGTGTTTTAATAGGAAAAGATGAAAACTGATTCGTTCATTTCAGATTGGCGAAACTGTCAAAAAAATGTCAATTTCATGAAATGGAAATTACACACAATATTTGCCCAGTTCATGAGCTGTTTAGACAATGTCATTTTTATAGGCACGTGTCAACATTGATGTGTGTGGTTAAAGGTTATACTATATTATAGTCAAGTAACGAGTTGCTTAAGTAAGTGATTCGACTGTTTTGGAAAAAGTTATGCTTTCCGCAATTTTACTTTGAAAAATAATACACAGGTTGTACGTTTTTTGGGTGGTATTTTCGATTTTAAAGAAAGTGAAAGGGGTAAACTTTTTTTCCATTCGTCTGTCTTTCCTAATTATTTATGAATTGCCTTTATTACCAATCCGCGAATCGATATTTTTGGTATACCGGTTGACTGTTGATTAATGCATACAACCGGGAAATGTCATTCGGTCAAAGTGTGGAGTTTCCTTTTTCGAGGGTTTTCTTAATAAAACCAAAGGTTTGACTGCAGAAAATTGTTAATGTTACAGTCGTACTTTAGATCTTTCTGAATCTAATTTTCAGACCTTAAGTATTAGAACTGTACGGATAAAATATAAAGAAAAAGTTGCTGAAATTTCAGGCCCAGACAAGTTAATTTTTTTTTGTCTATCCATTTAATTTAGAGGATTGCATGAGATCTGTTTTTAATTTTGGTAATTTTTTTTATGAGTAAAAACCATTTTGGTTTATTCATGACCATAAAACCAGACTACACAGAATGGTCCAATTAAAATTCTGTAAAGAGACTCGAGTTCTTTGGCTACTTTACTGTGTTATGTAAGAAGTCGATTTCCATTTAAGTATTTCAGTTTCTTTTAATTAAATATTTATTTATTTATTCATATAAATTATAAATTAATCGTTTAAATCGAAAATTGTTCAAAACTGAAATGTGGTTAGTTTTAATTGAAGTTAATTCTATAAAAATAATACAGTACTTTAAGAATTAAGTATTCTATTAATTCTTCTGATATTTCAATACAACTGTGCCTGCAAATTGAATGACCAACTTGGACTAATTTTAGATAGGTAAATTAAGTTACTTAAATGTTTAATTAGACTAAATAAATTTAAATGGAGTTTTTCAAATTCATTAAAATATAGTTTAATTATCAATTAAATCAACGATGGCATTATATAAGATAAAATATGAATAATGCCGGCTTGGGAAAGTAAAACAAACACCGTTAGGTTAGCCTAGGTTAAGGATACACCTAATTAAAATAATTGCCAATGGAAACACATGTTTTATATGCTGTTATTATGTGGATACACGTTACACTGTCTGTTTGACTACTACGGTTAGAGCCTCTAGTGTAATTTACAGTGTAAACATCGGCTGTTTTAACGTTTTACCGATTACTGAAATTAATTAACTCGATCCAACAACGGTAATGCTAAAGGGTACAAAATGTAGTAAACGAGTTGAATAGATCAACTAGCCGCACTGGCTCTGTGTCTTACAAGTTACACGTTATTTATATTATTTGATATACGCTTCGAGTGCACGTATTTTGTGTATATTTTATGTTCGTCAAGTCAACTGCACACATTGTACAATTTCTCGCAACACAATAATTAGTGTCCTTACTGCACCTTAAAATAAAGCCCGACCCGTGTATTGTGCAGCACATGTACACGTGTAAATATATACTTAAGCAACCCGGACGGTGTGTGACAACCTAACCGAAAATATTGGACATAATTGGCACGTACCAATGTCGCCGACGAGGGGATGGTTGACGGCAAAAGGGTATGTTTTGTAAGATGTATGTTTATATGTATACGTACACATACAAGTACGACCCCTAGATCCCTCGGACGCGTCCGTCAATCTCTCAAAGTGTCTCTGTTCTGCGGCTTGGCTAATTGCAAGACCCCGAGATCGAAATATGTGTAGTGTGTTGTTGTCTAAAATTGTCTGCGCGCTGCCAAACACGTGTCTGCAGTCTATTGTGCATAGGTCATAATATTATACAGGACTTGGGTTACCATCTAAACCTATAACCTAACCACACGACAGCCTACCGAGGTGTTTAGCGCGCCGAGATCGTTTCATCGTTGTCAGTATCAATGTAATGTGACTTTCTCGAGTCGTACACACAGCTAATACAACTAAACACAATAAAACTGTAATATACATCTCGACTATGACTGTCGCAGTAAAACAAATAAACCGTTTGAATTACGAGCCACCTCGGCGTCTCAAACTAAATTTAACCATGGGTCAACCTTCTTAAAACGTGCATGTGTATGCATATGGGGTCGTTATACGTGGTGTAAGTATAGCGCGCGGAGACCGGCGAATAATTGCAAAATATACATTACAATATATTGTTATTACTTTGACTACAAACTGCGTTAGCAGTTTCGAAAATAGACAACAACAACGATTGTACATTGCTGGTGCACAGCTCTAGTATAATACTTTAACAGAGACTCATAATGGCCCTGCAACTGTAACAGCAGCTAACCCTTGAATGTTTTTTCACGTTGTACATACAAGTTCAAAAATTGAGATCACATTGATTAAAAACTTTATGAAAAAAAAAAATTGTATTTCTTATCTTAAACCCTTTGAAATATTGGGTGGTAGTTCGGTAAAATGATCATTCTGTATTTAATATTTTATATGCAGGGTGATCGACTTAAAGTGTTTCATTAAATTTCATTTGAAACAATATTGATATTATTTTCGAAAACAATTATTATGTTTGTTAAACAATATAATGTTTATTTACAATACTATCAATTTTCGTCAAGTATGTACCCTTACCATGTTACTCGCTGGTCTTCGGCGAATAAAATATTAACGATCTTAAATAAAAAATCATATTTACTGCACCGTTGCTGTAGGACGCGTATTACATTGTCTTCAAACTACATTAATTACTAGTATTAATTTTCTTTTTTTTTTTGAAATTCCTAGTACCAATAGTTTTATCAATAAAAAAAAAAATGATGGCAAACCTCTCCGCGGTCAACGTGGCAACGGAGACGTGCAACAACAATAATAATCATTTTGTTTGACGATTGTCAAGGATGTTGCTGTGGCAGCATGTCGTGCAGAAAGTACATCGACGGGGCAACTAAATGGACGTTGACCGGCATCGCACTGCTGCACGTCGCGCAGTACATAGTGGTGCCGCGGCTGGCCGTGGACACCGATTGCGCGTTACACAGACGAAACCACGGCCTGGAAGATGTAGTTTTACTCGAACCCGTCAACGACTTTTCAGAGCCAAGCAAAGTGCCGAAAAAGTGCAGTAACGTCATGCACTGCTCCGGCGTGTTGATGCGGGCTGATTTGGTTCTGACGGCGGCTACGTGTACCGGCCTGACGGAAGTCATAAACGAAACCATGGCGCCCATATTCCCGATAAAGGTATAGTAACCCGGCTCGAGTGTTAAAGCACTCCAGACATTTTGTCCCTAATCGGCCTGTTTTTTTTTTAACATTCCCTTGTTGCCCGAATGAGCTATCTGTTTCGTCATATCCCCGGGTCCGTGGTAAAACGCAGTATCGACAGCCAGTATACACGGTGATCAGCTTAACGTTAATATCATAACACACACATACACTCGTAGTGCATACAGAGTGGATTCATTGAGTATGAGACACTCAATTTTTTTAGAAAATAATTGCAATTTTTAACTTTATGAAACCAATTTTGTTCATGCTATTTTATAATATCACACAGATCTACTGAAGTGAATTTATCTTCGTTACTACTTTCCAGGGCTTTATCAACTGTTGATGGTTAAATTCTCAGTTAAAATATATTATTGGACTCTCTCTAGTTGTATGTCACAGAGTTAAACATTTACCTTTGACTCAAAATGGCAGTTCGAGTTTCGAGTAACTTCTGGTACTCTTCCATTGACAACTTAAACAGTTTTTGACTTAATAACCGATCAGCCCTTCTCGGCCGCTTCATTTTAAACACTGTAAACCAGTAATAAATAATTTGACAACGTTAAAATAATCTAAATTTATTGCCGAACCTTTGAGGAACAAGAAATGCCACCAAGGAGAAAGACATGATAAAAATCATAGGAAGGGTGTTGACTGCGTATGAGAAAACTCCTTTTATACCCATACCATTCATTGAAATGGGTCAAGTTGTAGATAAGTTTAAATATTCACAAGAGCACGAAGATATCGACGATTCGCCTCTAGAATCCAGAAGAGAAATAAAACACGAATGGTATAGCTCCAGTGCGTTATTTAGACCGATAAGACCGGACCAGATTTTAACGAGAAATTATCATGTCCCCATCAAAATTGCTCGACACCCTGAAATATGTCCATTGACGTAAGTATTAAAATATATTTTCCGTCGTCCTGTTATACAAAAGCAACTGTGTGTGTGTGTCGTGGAGAAACGCTCATTTGTAAATACAGAACCATAATTTAAAACTTTCTAACTTTGCTAGTTTATACTGTGCTTGGTTTGGACTGTACTGGCTTGAAAATACTAACTACCGATTTGCATCAAAGCGTTTTTTCGAAAGTGATTTTATCACTTTCAGATTTAAAAATTCCTGTAAAACTGTGACCTCCCCGTCCCCACTATACCCCAACCCAACTATCCTCCGTCCCCACTATGCCCCGACCCCACTGTACTGGTTTTTTTTGTTAATACTAAAATGTACAATAGGTAAACATAGTGCCCAAATTCATGAAGTGTTTGGGAATTTAAAAATGCCACTCGTCAAAAAACGTTGACTGATTGTTATAATGACCGGAGGTGGATCAGCCGATAGGGTTCAGTGGAGCTAAAGGGATTTGCTATTCTTTTGTCTCTTTTTCCCATCTAGCCTATTCCTACCTTCCTTCTTGTCTTCCCTTTCGTTTAGATAGATATCGTTCAATCTCTCATTTTGCATCTCTAAACTATCAACACATATTCACATATACCGTGACGTGACTCCAATTTTGGAACGACCCTCGGCAGTAGATACATTCATGTCAATTAGACCAGATTGGACAACTCATTAAATTGTAATACTAATATTTAATTACTTTTAATATGATTGGGTGGTTTTTGAATGGTTTTATTACACACCAGTATACTTGTGTAACGATCGTACATTATATTTGTTAAAATGTGTATAAATTTTCCTCTGGGCTTGTGTCCACGTGTGAACTTATCAATAAAATAAGAAAAAACGGTATCAATAACGCAAATCAACGTCTTAAAAAGTCGCCAATATTTTTTGACGTTTTTTTTTTTTTTTTATTCTAAATATATTTACAAATTATAAATAATGAGTAAATTTGTTGAACATTTTACAGTGGCAAGACGACGTGAGAGAAGTTTATTTTGACATTTGATCAATTTATGTTTGTTAAGTAACAGGTTTACTTACAAAATGTTAACAGGATTGAGCAATATTTTTATAACAAGTCATTATTTGATATGGTGACGATCGGTAAAAAGAATCCGAATTATTTTCAATACTTTTGTACGGATGACTCTAATTCATATCCATATTGGAATTGTGAAGGTGACATTGGCGGCCCATTGTGGCGAAGTAAGTTTATTTCATAAACCATTATTGTCAATAACAATTATTAATTAATTTTTTTATTGATTATACAATAATACTAAAACCCGAGCATATATTTTATCTTTATATTTTTTGTATATGGAACACGAAATGAGAATGTCAAGATGGATGTATAGACATACGATGTCTCTACATATGAGATGGATGTGTACAACAAAAGCGGATACCTGTCCTCTTGCATTTTTATTATTAATAATTTTTTTTTTGTTTACATATCTGAACTTTTTTAAGTCACTGTACACTACAATGCCACAAACTATTTAGATACACTTTTTGTAAGATTAACTTATGAGGATAGTCAGTTTTGGCGTATAAGCATAATAGTTTATGATGTGTTGGTAAAAGCAAAATTAGTTTGCACGACACGATGATTTCGATAAAAAATTGTTAAAACCAATAACGAATGTTCGGTTTTTTTTTTTTTTTTTTTGTAGTTGGTAGAATACCTTATCGAGATGGCAAAGCGGGATGGTTCAAGTTGACGCCGAGTGGTTGGTGCGACCACAACCATCAGCTTGCCGGTATCTTAACGTACATATACAGTCCTCATTTTCCGTTCTGCACTATTGATTGTCAAAAAGCAATAAGATTCGACATCCCCGCGAGAACGCACGAATTGCGTCACCGATGTCTGGAAAGTTACATGAACCGCCTTCAGTTCACCGCTATGAACATGTACGTCAGAAACTGGATAGAGGGTGTGATGACGAAGACCGTGAAAATGACCGGCGCTCCGCCTTCGTCGCCGTGCCCCACTACCAAGACCACGAGGGTGACTCGTAACATAACCTCGAACAGGACTCGCCGGACCACCGTGTACGACGCGGACTTGTACAGCACAGAAAAAAACTTTATGTTGCCAAACAAAAACGTGTGCCCGTCTGCGGGTACACCGGCCGTGGTAATGCCGCCACTCGTTTCTGAGCTTCCGTCGACCAAGTCGTTGCTGCTGCTGCTGCTGCTGCTGCTGATTGTCTTGTGTTCCCGGTCTCTGACCAAACTCTGACAACCAAAAACATCACCGACGGCGCGTTGTTAGGGCACAAAATATCGGTTTTTAGAATTATTATTAAATGATCCGCCACATAAGTATATAATATTAACTATAACGTTAGAATATTTAAATTAACAGTTAACAGATATTTGTAAAACATTTTATTTGAGTGGTTGATGGCGGTATAGCAGTGTATCTGCCTAAATTATATTTTTAAGAAATAATGTGTTTAAAAATATTTTATTAAGGTTTTTTTTTTACAATATTTTGAATTTCTCAATGGGATGGTCGAAAACATGCTTAGTGAGTTCACTCACAAAAAACATGTACCCCGGTACGGGAATGAGGTCGTTTTCCAACATCAGAGTGATGACGATTAATTATCAAAACTCTGTCCGTCAACAGACGGTGTTGTGTCGGTACACCGCGGTGAGAAAAAACTTTATTATTTTTTTACTTTTTAATATATTATGTGTAGTGAAATAATTGTAATAGGGCGACTGTCTATTACACGTATACATACGTTGTTTGAATATATACATTTATACATGTATATTATTGCCAGAGGCCGTCCGCCGTGTAATGGATTCTTAAATGATGCGTACCGCCCCTTGGCTAACGGTCCTGGTACAATTCGACTTGTGTGTGTAAGATTATAATTATTTATTTTCTTGGCTCGGTGCTGCTGGCCTGTACGGCGTGCCGGCTTTTTGATGGAGTATTAAAGCACAATAATAATAATAATAACGGTACGATCAAATGGAACGCACTCGATTGTGCGCACGCTTAACGTGTATTTAGAAAAAAAAAAAAAAAAATTCAAACGACCGAGTCGAGTTGAGTTGACTTGGTAAGATGCTATTCACCACTAAACCATGATGTGTTTGTAAGGAACTCAGCATCTACCTACATATTAATTTAAAACATTCGAGCAAATGCTTCATAGCCAACCCGTGGATACTGGACACCCCCCACTTTGGTTAGGTGTTTCTAAAGCGTTATTGTGCTGCTGGTCCGGGTTTGGACTATTCCGTATTGACTAGAACCAGAAAGTTATGCCGCTAAAATGGCTGCCAACTGTCGGGCGAGCATTCAATGTTAACAGACGATAAAAATATACATGTAATAATAACTATTAAAACCGATAAACCAAATATTTTGTGACCAAACAACGCGTCGTCGTCGGTGATGTTTTTGGTTGTCAGAGTTTGGTCAGAGACCGGGAACTCAAGACAATCAGCAGCAGCAGCAGCAGCAACGACTTGGTCGACGGAAGCCCAGAAACGAGTGGCGGCATTACCGCGGCCGGTGTACCCGCAGACGGGCACACGTTTTTGTTTGGCAACATGAAGTCTTTTTCTGTGCGGTACAAGTCCGCGTCGTAGTACGCGTCGTACACGGTGGTCCGGCGAGTCCTGTTCGAGGTTATGTTACGAGTCACCCTCGTGGTCTTGGTAGTGGGGCACGGCGACGAAGGCGGAGCGCCGGTCATTTTCACGGTCTTGGTCATCACACCCTCTATCCAGTTTCTGACGTACATGTTCATAGCGGTGAACTGAAGGCGGTTCATGTAACTTTCCAGACATCGGTGACGCAATTCGTGCGTTCTCGCGGGGATGTCGAATCTTATTGCTTTTTGACAATCAATAGTGCAGAACGGAAAATGAGGACTGTATATGTACGTTAAGATACCGGCAAGCTGATGATTGTGGTCGCACCAACCACTCGGCGTCAACTTGAACCATCCCGCTTTGCCGTCTCGATAAGGTATTCTACCAACTACAAAAAAAAAAAAAAAACCGAACATTCGTTATTGGTTTTAACAGTTTTATTTCGTAATCATCGTGTCGTGCGAACTAATTTTGCTTTTACCAACACATCGTAAACTATTATGCTTAGACGCCAAAACTGACTATCCTCATAAATTAATCTTACGAAAATTGTAACTAAATAGTTTGTGGCATTGTAGCGTGCAGTGACTTAAAAACGTTCAGATATGTAAACAAAAAAAAAAATAATAATAATAAAAATGCAAGGGGACAGGTATCCGCTCTGTGTTATACACATCCATCTCATATGTAGAGACATCGTACATCCATCTCGACATTCTCATTTCGTGTTCCATATACAAAAAATATAAAGATAAAATATATGCTCGGGTTTTAGTATTATTGTATAATCAATAAAAAAATTAATTGATAGTTGTTATTGACAATAATGGATTATGAAATAAACTTACTTCGCCACAATGGGCCGCCAATGTCACCTTCACAATTCCAATATGGATATGAATTAGAGTCATCCGTACAAAAGTATTGAAAATAATTCGGATTCTTTTTACCGATCGTCACCATATCAAATAATGACTTGTTATAAAAATATTGCTCAATCCTGTAAACATTTTGTAAGTAAACCTGTTACTTAACAAACATAAATTGATCAAATGTCAAAATAAACTTCTCTCACGTCGTCCTGCCACTGTAAAATGTTCAACAAATTTACTCATTATTTATAATTTGTAAATATATTTAGAATAAAAAAAAAAAAAAACGTCAAAAATTATTGGCGACTTTTTAAGACGTTGATTTGCGTTATTGATACCGTTTTTTCTTATTTTATTGATAAATTCACACGTGGACACAAGCCCAGAGGAAAACTTATACACATTTTAACAAATATAATGTTTGATCGTTACACAAGTATACTGGGTATGTAATAAAAACATTCAAAAACCACCCAATCATATTAAAAGTAAGTAAATATTAGTATTACAATTTAATGAGTTGTCCAATCTTGTCTAATTGACATGAATGTATCTACTGCCGAGGGTCGTTCCAAAATTGGAGTCACGTCACGGTATATGTGAATATGTGTTGATAGTTTAGAGATGCAAGATGAGAGATTGAACGATATCCATCTAATCGAAAAGGAAGATTTTGTTGTATCTAAGGTGGCTAGTAAATATATATCAAGTTTCTGGCTAATATTTTAGTGTTGTCATAGCTGACCTAAAACAATTTATAGAGAATTTGGCACCTTAATTTATTGAATTTATTATTCATTTCTATTGTTGGAATACAACATGTATGTCCCACCCCCATTCCCATTCCCAATCCCAACCCCAACTTCATCATCTCTAATCTCCTATCTCTTATCCCCTATCACATAAATGTAACATCAAAATCACGTTAGTGTGTCATAGTAATTGCACGTTGAAAATGATAATATACTGATGCCTATATATGTAAGATATACATGAAAGTTATACCTACATAGTTATACATGAAATATTTTAGATTTCAAACACTAGGCAGGTGTTATAGCGTTTCTCCACGACACACACACACAGTTGCTTTTGTATAACAGGACGACGGAAAATATATTTTAATACTTACGTCAATGGACATATTTCTGGGTGTCGAGCAATTTTGATGGGGACATGGTAATTTCTCGTTAAAATCTGGTTCGGTCTTATCGGTCTAAATAACGCACTGGTGCTATACCATTCGTGTTTTATTTCTCTTCTGGATTCTAGAGGCGAATCGTCGATTTGTTCGTGCTCTGGTGAATGTTTAAACTTATCTACAACTTGACCCATTTCAATGAATGGAATGGGTATAAAAGGAGTTTTCTCATACGCAGTAAACACGCTCTCCAACAATAAAAGCGCCAAATTGGCGTGGCGCATAGACATGTTGAAGTCCGGATGAGTATACTGTTCCACTACTAATCTAGTGTCGATGACGCTGACTTTATCGTCCAATTGGCTCGCCTATAGATTAAACAAGTGGTACAAAGTTGTAAGCGTGTTGACCCTTCCTATGATTTTTATCATGTCTTTCTCCTTGGTGGCATTTCTTGTTCCCCAAAGGTTCGGCAATAATTTTAGATTATTTTAACGTTGTCAAATTATTTATCACTGGTTTACAGTGTTTAAAATGAAGCGGCCGAGAAGGGCTGATCGGTTATTAAGTCAAAAACTATTAAAGTTGTCAATGGAAGAGTACCAGAAGTTACTCGAAACTCGAACTGCCATTTTAGTCAAATGTAATAGTTTTAACTCTGTGACATACAACTAGAAAGAGTCCAATAATATATTTTAACTGAGAATTTAACCATCAACAGTTGATAAAGCCCTGGGAAGTTGTAACGAAGGTAAATTCACTTCAGTAGATCTGTGATATTATAAAATAGCATGAACAAAATTGGTTTCATAAAGTTAAAAATTGCAATTATTTTCTAAAAAAAATTGAGTGTTTCATACTCAATGAATCCACTCTGTACGCACTACGAGCGTATGTGTGTGTTATGATATTAACGTTAAGCTGATCACCGTGTATACTGGCTGTCGATACTGCGTTTTACCACGGACCCGGGGATATGACGAAACAGACAGCTCACTCGGGCAATAAGGGAATGTTAAAAAAAAAAAAGGCCGATTAGGGACAAAATGTCTGGAGTGCTTTAACACTCGAGCCGGGTTACGATACCTTTATCGGGAATATGGGCGCCATGGTTTCGTTTATGACTTCCGTCAGGCCGGTACACGTAGCCGCCGTCAGAACCAAATCAGCCCGCATCAACACGCCGGAGCAGTGCATGACGTTACTGCACTTTTTCGGCACTTTGCTTGGCTCTGACAAGTCGTTGACGGGTTCGAGTAAAACTACATCTTCCAGGCCGTGGTTTCGTCTGTGTAACGCGCAATCGGTGTCCACGGCCAGCCGCGGCACCACTATGTACTGCGCGACGTGCAGCAGTGCGATGCCGGTCAACGTCCATTTAGTTGCCCCGTCGATGTACTTTCTGCACGACATGCTGCTACACCAACACCCTTGACAATCGTCAAACAAAATGATTATTATTGTTGTTGCACGTCTCCGTTGCCACGGTGACCGCGGAGAGGTTTGCCATCATTTTTTTTTTTTTATTGATAAAACTATTGGTACTCGGAATTTCAAAAAAACGATAATTTAATTACTAATAATATAATATAGTGTTTGAAAAGAACAAGACGTGTTAAATGCGCGTCCTACAGCAACGGTGCAGTAGAATATAATTTTCTACTTATGATTGATAATTTTTTTATTCGCTGAAGACCAGCGAATAATTATTGGACTTTTAAGTTTGCCACCAGGCGACCTTGTCGAATTTTCAAAATTTCGTCAGGCAGCGCTGAACAATTTTGAACATTTTCAGTTCAAGGCCCGAGAAGTTATGGGCTTTTTTTGTTTTGTAAAATGCCAAACTTTGAAGTTACTTATACATAAAAAAAAAAATTGTTTTGAAACTTTGCCCTTGACACACATCAGATGATTTGGCATGGAATGATCCTTATATTATTTTTTTCCCCGTGTATACAATAGTCAATATATACTAGTATAAAAAAAAATACACAGTTTTTAGTGTCATTGCCATACTGTCACATTCTAATATCTATACTATACTATTTGAGTAATAAACTCTTGGTCGCCCGTGGGGAACATTAAACACAGTGTACCTACGCAAAACCAGCAAACGAAAAAGAGTCATTCAATTCTGAATGAATTTTGCTATCTTTAACCTGACATACAGGTGTTCTAAATACGATCAGTGTTTGAATTGTGCAATGTACAAAATACAAAAACTATTTGAAAGTACAAAAAATGTCAAGCCAAGTTTATGATGTGTGCAGTACACTGCGTTTGTGTAGTATGCAGAGTGTATTTTTTTTTTTTTGTTTGTTTGATATTATTATTATTTTATTGGTTGCGTCTGTGTGATTTTTTTACTCCCCCCCCTCCCAACAAAGAAAACTAAGCCAAAAAAAAACGCACACCAAATAATATAATATGTGTAACCCGAGTAACAACACAATATACATATTATTATATTCTCCTGTTAGGTCCTTAGCCGTCCTTTGCCGGTCGTGCGAAATTTTTTCCCTCCGGTAAAAAACAAATAATAATAATAATATTTTCGACCGACCTCGATTGTATGTGTGTAAATTTTTTTTTATATTACTTACAACGTTTGCACCACAAATCGACTTGTTCCATTCCACAGCATAAATAATAACATTCAATTTAGGTACACTATACAATGTACACTATTAGGTACGACCACCTCATCCGTAGTCTAAACAACTGCGATGCAATGCACACAACATCTAAATAACAATAATAATAATTTAAGATTTTCTTGATGAAATTGCATTATATACCATCTAAGTAGTAGCAGTAGCAGCTGTCTAAGTACCCACTTCGGCTGCCCTAGGCATGGTCCATATAGGTACAATGTGACCGGTCTGAAAAAAAATAAATATATTATGGCCAGCTACCGTGTCTGTATTTAAAATATTGATCAAGTTATAATAATATCATATTACTTTTAGTTAAATGTGGGCAGTCCTCGCAGTCTTATGATATTATAATATATAATATATGTATATATATATACCTAATACCGTGTGTTAATACAATATTACACGGTCGCGTTTGGCAAACTCTACGACTGTATAATAATAATAATAATAATAAAAAATCTACACATATTAATATTATACACACATAAGTATGTAATGACTTAATAACAAAAAAACGCGCGTACAATCTATAAAACAAATACAGGTTATATATACATACTTACACGTTCCCTATATAACGCGGTAAGAAACTATTAAACGATAAAAAAATAAATAAAATAAAAATATACCAATACAAATGCGATAAATACCTACCTACCTACCTATATATATATATATATATATATATATATAATGGCGACACATAAACGCGATTATTTTATTGTTGTATTATTATTATATATGCACACATACCATTAAATTTGTATTTACAATTTTTTTAATATAGGTTTTTTTTAAGAAGCCAAATAAGGCACAAAAGAGAGATGGAAAAAATATTCAATGTTCTTTCGAAAATATGTTTAAACGTACTTTTTACAAACCATAATAATATGAACCGGTAAAATATTAATATATTTAAAGGCAATCGACTTTATTATTATTATATTTTTTTTATACTTTAGCGGTTAAGTAAATTCGAATTTGATACAACTATCGATCCGTACTATAATGTTTGAGCTCATTGCAAATTGTTTAAACTCGAATAATTATACATAACACAAAAGAAGCATATAAATAATAACAGGGAAATAACTTGAATTTTACATTATATTCTATCATCATTATAAAAGTGTGTACTTTACAGCTTTGTACAACTTTCAATTATTGATTAAACTTATTTTCGTATAACGTTTGAAGAAATAACAAAATTCCTTATTGATTTATTCCTTCTTCGCCCCCTCCAAATTAATCATTTAAGACAATAAGTCTTTAAAAGTTTGTTTAACAAAACAAATTCACACGCCGGTAAGGCGACCAACTGATTTCTAATAAATATTAATTGTTATTATTATTATTATGATTGTAATGAACCAACTTAGTTATAGTAGCTGTTATCGGCGGTCCACTACAACAAAACCGTGTTTTTACTACTTAGATGCGATTCACAACAAAAAAATCTCAGACTAGTTTAAAAAATTATCATATAAAATCGAAGTCTTGTGATTCTTGTTCAATCAAACTAATTCTTGTTCTTTGTGTATATATGGGTGGGCCGTGGGCGCTGTGTTTGAATTTATCCCTGCGTAGTTCCATATTAGTAAAAATATATATATATATAATATATAGGTATATATTTTTTAAATTCCATTTGTACTATGATACTATGCTGTTGCTGTTACAACAACTACTTTGAGATCAAAAACTATTATTTTAATGGTTTTTTTTTTTACTCATTAATTGGGACCGCTTGTTAGGGCTCCCAATGTACATGTTATCCGTTTAAGGACTGTCCCAGCAATATCTGTATATTTTTTTGTATACTTAAATTTACGATTTGTCAGAGTTAAGCTTCCTGTCAAACTTAAACCTCGCTCCCCCCCCCCCCCAATTTGACCCCTTAGCACCCTTGAATTTGTTTCATTGATTTGGCTATTAACAGTGTGTCACTCAATGTTTGATTGCAGGCTCAGAAATGCTACTAGAACAACAGCACCATCAACAACACCAAGAACACCTGAACGGCCACCACGACGACCACGCCGGCCATCACCAACATCACCATCATCACCACCACAGCCAGCAGCAGTACGGCGAAGTCAACCAGCTGGGCGGCGTGTTCGTCAACGGCCGTCCGCTGCCCAACGCCGTCCGCGTCCGCATAGTGGAACTGGCCCGGGTGGGCATCAGGCCGTGCGACATCAGCCGGCAGCTCCGCGTGTCCCACGGTTGCGTGTCCAAGATACTGGCCAGGTACCACGAAACGGGTTCGGTGTTGCCGGGCGCCATTGGCGGCAGCAAGCCCCGGGTGACCACGCCCCGGGTCGTGGCCTACATCAGGCAGCTGAAGCGCAAGGATCCGGGCGTGTTCGCCTGGGAGATCCGCGACCGGCTTTTGGCCGACGGCGTGTGCGACAAGTTCAACGTGCCGTCCGTGTCGTCCATCAGCCGCATCTTGCGCAACAAGATAGGCTCTTCGCCGGCCGGCAGCACGGGCGTGCCCGCCAACTCTGCGTCCCCCTTGTCGTCGCTCTTGTCCCACCAACAGTCGCCGTACGGCGGACACCAGACGGTGGCCGCACATCACGCGTACGGATCGCCGTCGGCGGCGGCTGCTGCTGCCGCGGCGGCCGCCGCGTACCACACGTACCACGGCGGCCAGCAGCAGACACCGCAACTGTCGCCCACCGTGCCGGGCGTCACCACGCTGTTGCCCGCCTCGTGCTGTTCGTCGACAACGCCGCCGCCGCCGTCCCACCCGGTGGCGTCACTGTCGCCCGCCTCGTCCAGGTCGCAACAACAACAACAACAACAGCCGTACGGCCACCATCACCATCAACAGCACTGCTGGCCCAGTCCGCACACCGTGTCCGACATACTGGCCGCCCAGCAACACCACCACCACTACGGGGATGCGGCCACCGCCGCCGCGGCCGCAGCAGCCGCAGCCGCGGCGGCGGCCAACTACAGCACGTACAACACGTACTGCAGCAGCTACTACCACATGTACATCGGCGCGGCCGCCGCGGCGGGACACCATCATTTGAACTCGCCGGCCAGTCCGTCGTCGCCGCCGCCGTCCAACTGCCATCAAAATATGGTGGCCGGATCGTGGCCACCGCCGCCGCCTCCTACGGCCCAATAACAGTTGTACCAGCATCATATTATTATAATTCCCTGTACAAGTTACAGTGTGACCACATTAAATACAAATAAATAGGTTTTTTAAAAGTTAAGTACAATCCTTATCAACTATATAGATCAATAGTTAAATTCGAATTTTATTTGATAATGTAATAACATTCTAACTGATAAGCAATAAGTTTTTTATCGCCTATTTCATATAATATTTTACTCATTGTGGCCTAATTATATATATATATATTTTTTTTTTTTGTGTAAATAATTATCATTGTAGCCAATATTAAATATGTATAGTAATATAAGTCGTATAGATTATTGATTTATTTGTGTGTGTGTTTTTAGTTTGTAAGTCGCCAGAGAGAATAAAGTATTGAATTTTTACACGTACCGGCAGCTAGTCTTCGTTTATTTTTATTTTCATTTTTTTACCGCAACGATTTATGGCCACTGTATTATGCGACCAAAAAAAACCAAAATATACACTTACACACACAAAAAAAAAACCACCGTCTTGGCACATAATATATTATATTTCGCGTACTCCACATACCTTACACGCAAAAATCATAATAATAATAATAATAATACCTAACATAATCTATTAGGGTTGTGTGCGGTGTTGACCTTTTTTCTTATGTTTTTTTTTTCTCCGGCCTTGTATACATGCAGACCCGACGGTCGGTGTTGGATTTCACACGAAACGAGCCGCCGGCCCAGACCTAATTATGTGTGTTGATTTTTTTGCACGACCCTTTCGAAAACACCAGCCCCCCTCACCTCCCCTGACCCACCGTTTATGGCCTTATTTAAAAAAATTAAAACAAAAAATGTTTTGGTCGGCTGTTGTTGTCTCCCCGGGACACAAACAATTAATATAATTTTATTATTATATAATATTATATTATATTATGTACGCAGAGCCTTGCACAGCCGCTTGACATTTTTCTTATTATTATTATTTTTTCTTGGTATGCTGGCAAACATAAATGTATTTCGTGTAATTAAAAATATAACAACATGAAAATGTTAGGGACAAAATATGAAATTTGAAGGTTGCGCCTAGCGCAATTCCGATAGGCAACACAACTGACAGCCAAGAACATTAACGGTGGCGCTTGCGCCCTTTTCTATTTTTTTAATATATTATGACAAAAAAACAACGATAATAATTATAATTTTCTAATGACAGTGTACGATTAAAGTTGACTTTTTTCATAAAAAAAAAAAACATTTTTTAACCGAAACTTATTCTGGTCTTAGTTTTATTATTCTAAGTAGTCAATTTCTCGTTCAATTCGCTTTCAAAATCAATTATTATTATTATAAAACACTAATCAGAATTTTTTGAATTTTATTTTGTATAAACAAAACGTCTAAAAATCCAAATTAAAATAACAAATTTAGTTTAGTTCTGAATTATTCAGCAAAGAAATAAATAATAATAAACTTGATTTGTCGTTAAATCTTAGAATATTATTCGAACGTACAAAACAAGCTGAAAATACCAAAAAAAAAGGGGGTTTCTTTCCTTGAGATGATTTTAAAAACGACCACAAACGCCAAAGAAATATTTTGATACAAGATTAGGACTAAGCAAAAAAAAAAAGCACTTAACTAATGAAATTTTTAAAATATATTTTCATAAAGGTATGAAAATACATCATAAAACAACTACTTTTTTTTATTAGAAATAATTTTTCAAATCGAGTAAAGTTACAAATACTATTCTATTTATTATTTGAATACATTTTTATTTGATTGTTAACATACTGTTTATTATATATTTTATGCAGACTGTATGGAGACTGTACTTGGTGGACGGTTTGGAAGTTCAAGTTTTGTCAGTGGTGAGTACATGTACCCATGTAGTACCTGTACTAGTCGTTTACCCAATATCTGTTGGATCTTGTTGAAATACAAAGCTCATCGATACAAACTATTCAACGATAAACGTGTAAATCAGTTTGTAGATCAATAAACTGTGAAAACGCGACCAACTAGGTCATTGGCACGCGGGTGTTAACAATTTTATAACATTATCGACCGTTGATTGAAAAATCACTCGAATCGGTTCAATTGTTTTTTGTTTAATTATTATTGACGTCAATAACGACCTGTTACGATAACAATAATCTTCTATTACGTTTACCATAAGGATTATATGTCCATAATTTCTACAACAACTGTCTATTGTACCTAAATGTTCGTAATAATATCATACAACCGTATGATGTACTAAGGTAGGTGCCATACGATAAGATAATAAGTCAGGTTCGATTTAATACACACAATTAGTAGTTTCTTGTTTTTTTTTTTTTTTTAATAAAATAAAATTAGAACACAAAAACACTAGCCTTTGTTGTTTATAGGTAATAATTACAAACTACTACAGTCGTGTGTCACACCATTTAACACACAATCCAAGTCGATAATAATAGCAAGTCACATCATATAAGTAGGTAAATTACAGTGTAAAAAAAAAAAAAATAATAATTACGATAATAATAAGCTCTATGAGTTATGAGGAGAGGTAGCGAATTAGTCGGTTAGTTGTTTTGGTTGTAACATTTCATCAGTTTTTCCAAAATGTCCGTGCTGCCGGTCCGCCTGGCTATTTCTATGGGGCTGACCTGCAACATGTCCGGCATGTCCACTTGAGCGTACTCGTTGGCGATCAAGTAGTCTACCACGTGTTCTTGGTTCATCAGGACGGCCTGGATGGTGATAAAAACAAACACAAACAAATAGCCGGTTAGTCCTTTTTTTTTTTTGGTATTGTCAGAAAAATAACCGCCAAATTAATGACATTACCGTGTGCAAAGCCGTGCGGCCGTTGATGTCGGACAAAATCGCCAAGTCGGCGCCGGCCGTGGCGTAAGACACTAATCTGTCGACGTCTCCTTTTGCGGCAGCGCTAAAAAGAAAAGAAAAGAAAAAGAATCTAGTTATTTTCTCTGATCCGCGCAAAAAAACATTAAATAACGGACATGCTATCTCTTATCACACTTTTCTTATACCGTTTATCTCTTATCACGTATCTCTTATCACCCATATCTTATCACCCATATCTTATCACTCATCTCTTAACGCTTATCGTGTATCTATTATCACCACAGATATATATATTATGTACAGAGTGTCCCAAAAAGAATGCTGGGGTTTCAAACGGCTGTGGGTTGTGAAGTATTGGACCTACAGCGCTCTGGTAGGGCTTGAACGAAAGTGGCAGTTGTCAAGTTTCCAATGATGGCCACTAAATGTCTCTCCGCGTTCCCATTTGTGTCGCCAGTCTTCATTGTTCAGTCTTCTCCCCCCACTTTCCATTCTCTCACCCCTCACTTATCTATAATAATTTATCTTATCAATAATCCAACATCAGCCGATTCTATTGCTTAATATTTTATCAATCAATCTTTGCCATACGAATAAATAAATAAAATCAATCATTCTCATTCTCTTATCTCCTCTCTTCTGCCCTTCACTCTTCTCTATTATTCACGTTACCTCTCTCCTCCCACCACTTTCCTTTTGACTCGCGTTTGATCTAACCTGACCTAAACTGAATTTGCGACACCAAGAGAAGAACTTCGAGGGGCGGAGAAGACGAGGGTAGAGAAGACGAGAGTGGGGAGAGGAAGATAAGGAAGGATGAGAGGAAAACTAACACATATCTTAAGTGACAGGGCGCGGTGTATCTGTTATATTAAAACTCCTTGATAATGATCTAATATTTTTCTCTCGAGGGAAGACTAAGATTTTTCCACTCCCCGCTTTTTTATTGATGTCGCCAAGTCAGGTCAAGTCAGGTTAGATTAGGTTAGGTAGGATGTTGGCGAAATCAAACTAACGCAAGCCCGACCTAACCTAACGCATATTTTCGACGGACATAAGACATAATACTCACTTGCACAACTGTTGACCAATGTGTTTGGGATGGCTGTTTAGATGGGCTCCGCATCTGCGCAAAAGCTTTATAACGTCCACGTGATCGTTTTCCACAGCGTCGATCAGAGGCGTCCGGTCAAATCTGAAAACACAACACGAGATGCATTTGAAGTCGGATTTTATGAATAATAATAATAATGATGATGGTTGGGCGCGTTTCGGTCACCTGTCTTTGATGTGCACGCTGGCTCCGTTGAGCAAAAGGTAACGGACAACCTTTAAGTTGCCCAAAGAGCACGCCAAATGCAAACCGGTACGACCGTCCGAGTTTTGTGCCGAAAAATCGGCTCCCTGTTGAAAAAAATATTAGTCCTTAATAAAATGTACAAATAACATTGAAATGATATCCCCAAACTGGGACCGGTTCAGCCCAAACTATTCGACGGATTTCCCAACCCCTTGTCAGCCGTCACTTATCACTAATCCGTTATCAATACACCCTTATCATATGTATCTTATCACGCATCGGTTATCGTCTTCCTCTTATCATATCAGTCCTCTATCAGTGATAAGGGCGTTACATCCCGTTAAAAAATTGAAAATAATTTATATTCACTGACAAATCCTTTGAGTTCGTCCAATTTGGTCAGGTCCGACCGGACAATGGCGTTGTTCAGCATGGCCGGAAAGAGAACAGCGCCTAACACGGTCAACTCTTGCGGACTGGACACGTGTAGCGTACGTGCGACCGCATCGACCAAGTCCCATTCGGCCAACGTGTTGGGTTGTTCGGATTTTCCTCCACACATCTCGCCTCTCAGGTTACTGCCGAGCATCTGAAAAATTTGGGTTCTCGAGTAAATATGACAAAACGGTCTTGGTGTCATTTGTACTTACCATTCGCTTGGTGTTCAGATCCCAGTCGTCTTTGGAGAGCACGTACGAAAGTTTGGCCAACGCCGCTTCCGGAGTGATATCGTTGCCGGAAATTACACCAACTTGATTTAAAATCTACAGTTAAAGTAATGTGATTTGTAAAAAAGGTCTTAGTTTTCCCCTTTGAAAGAAATGAACATTAGATCATGAATATGTCTTATGGCATCTACAAAAAATAGTTGACACAAGAACAGATGAACCGTGCCTCGCCACTTCTAATATGTGTTTATTTTCCTCTCCTCCCTCCATCTACATTCTCCTTCTGCTCTCTCTACTTAATGTCTATCTAATTATAATTAGTAATAATGCTACATTGCGTTCTTCCCCATTTTTCCATTTTCATTTCCGTCACTTATCAGCTGATTCTCTTATCAATAATCTCCTCTTTTCTCCATCCCAATCTTCTCTTCTCCTCACCGCTCTTCTCTTGAAGTCGCAAATTCCGGTAAGGTTAGGTTAAAAGTTGGTTAAGTCAAACTCATGACTTAACGCCAAGTCCAATTGTGCCATTAGTAGTTTCACTTCAAATTATTATATGCTTTGTTGTCGATGCATATAACATTGTTCAATACGGCTGGATCATTACTATTTATAAAAAATTACTAGTGTTGATAATTACATGGCCAGTTTGGTATACACTGTTGACCGAACCCTTGCAACATTGACTACAATTGAGAATCATGACTCCACGATCGGTGGCCGCCTTGAGAGCGGCCATTATGTCCTCCCTGTTGCACGGCAAGTTGCCGGCACCATAAGTCTGCAACACTACTCCTTGGATTGGTGGTTGTAGAAACGTTTTCACCTATTATAATAAAATATGTTGTATTTTAATCAAACGCACACCAACAAGCTAACCACCTGTTAATAAAAATAAAAATAATATTATTACCGTGTCGGCCGTGATGTTTGGAAATATTCTGAGTAAACTAACGTTTTCGTTCAGAGACAAATGAACGGTAAACTTTTCGATCGTCTTGGGTCTGTATATCTGTCTGAAGGACACTGATAAAAGAAAATAAGTTAGAAACTTACATACACAAAATAATAACACTGCGAGTTGGTCATTTCACAGAAAGTGGTACATTTGTGTCCGTGGCAAATCATGAGTCATTGTCGTTATTTTTTTGGCATGTCTCAAAAATGTGTCAATCAATCTTTAATCTGCTTCAACAACACTTTTAAAAAGTTAATTAAGCCATCTCTTCATATCCCTGACTTGTCCCAAGGTCTATAACTCTGACTATTTAAATCCCGATTCTGACTTAGGTCACTTTGTCAGCTGAAAGATTATTTTTGGAGAAATACCATTCAATCAACACTAAACTATCCCAACTTCGAAACCTCATGTTCCTGTCAAATTTTGAATATACCCTCAGAGTAGGCATGGTTTAAGAGTATTTTTTTTTTAAGGAGTCCAACCGTAACACCGACTTTGTCTAGGATGAATTTTTGAATGTGGTTTTCACTCACCTCACCTCACTCCCCAGTTGGTCACAAATCGCATCGCAGTAATGATTTTATCCTAAACGTACATTGGAATAGGGCGTTATATGGGATATTTTTTTATTCCCAAAACCATGCCAATGAAATGAAAGTTTCCATGGAAATTCTCACTCCCCTGGAACTGGGCTTATAGGGTTTCTACGATGCTATGCTTTTTGGATTCTGACCTTTCCAGTGACACGAGAGAGGATGATTGCCACCAAACTTTCAACGCTGAAAGGGACCACTTTTCGCGAAACGACCCGAGTAGAAAAATATTATGTACCGTTGATATCGATGCCGACGCTGGCCAATGGAGGCATATTGGGCGAATCGAAAGCGTCGAAATTTTCACTGTCCACCTTAACGGTGCGATTGCCTCGCAACAGTTTGTTGTGGAAAAATATCGTCACTTCGGGTATATTGTAATTGCCGGCGATCAGCAGGCTGTTTACGAAATTGTCGTTGCCGTCGCTCCTCAGGTCGAACACGGGAAGCT
This sequence comes from Adelges cooleyi, assembly GCF_023614345.1. Classification (NCBI taxonomy): domain Eukaryota; kingdom Metazoa; phylum Arthropoda; class Insecta; order Hemiptera; family Adelgidae; genus Adelges; species Adelges cooleyi. Next base: position 741,769 of record NW_026096129.1, on the reverse strand, counting down.
AAACACAGAGGTATACGTTACATTCAAAATAGCGGGCAAAGCTAATCGCGCGAAACACTGAACTCGGCAATTGGCGTCCCATATGTTGAGTTTAGTGTCATGAAAACAAAATGAGCACTCACTTGGGCTCCGGTTATGATGACGGTCTTGCCGAGGTTCTCGAACATGAACGACAGAGCCGAAGCGGTGTAAGCCAAAGTGTCTGTCCCGTGCAAGACGACGAATCCGTCGTACAATTCGTAAGCTTGCTAATGGGGGAAAAAATTTAGATGTTTTTTAGACGGTGCAGAGTACTGCAGTGGCATCTACAACAACAACAGCGACAATTACTGCACTCACCCAAATGTCTTCGGCTATTTGCCGCCAGTCTTTTATGCACATGTTGCTGGAATCCAACAGCTCGTTGTACTGGTAAATCGAATAGATTATCCTCCGGAATCCTTTGACTCGTCTGCGCGTTATAGAATTTTACAAATATTACTATGATTTACTACACAAGTGCTACAGTAGTAATCACGGCGGACTTACGGTAAAACCAACGGGCTGGAGTTCATGGCTGGCCCGTACTTCTTTCGGGCGTACTGCGCATCGTACAGCCTGGGGTCCTGTTTGATTTTTCGCTCCAAGTTGTTCGGCGTGGGCACCAACACTGTAATGTGTAAAACACCGTTTAGTAAAATAGTAACAACAGTTTTTTTTTTTTAACTTAATATACCCATTTAATGTCAACTACACCTACATAACAACTCGACGACGAAAGGTCTTCCCCCCACCCCTGAATATAATTCTTAGTTTCACCCCTGGAGCAGAGACGCAGAGAGGTCCGGTTAAAATGTACAGACGAACGGTGCTGTACACAAGAATGGCAACCGTTTTTATGCGGGATTCCCGCAGTCAACGGAGGTACCCTCGCCATTGTTTGTGGACGGGCGGTTGGTAAACTATGACGAGGGTGCCGCTGTTGACAGCGGGAATCCCGCATAAAATCGGTTGCCGTTCTTGTGTATGGCACCGTTTAACGACAGCAGTTTGTTATATTTTGCACAATGCACACATGATCATCACATGTGGTAGACGGTGTACCGCATGGTTATAGATTTTGTGTAATCTATTGGAATTTGTACGCCAACGCTTTGATCGGCGGAAATAATGTTATTATGTTGTGTTTGTTCAAATCATTCTAATCGTCTCGAAGATAATAATTACAAGATGCTGATTGAATGAATTGCTATATTATACTGCACATTACTATATATATATATATATATTTATGCGTATTATATATGTATTTAAATATTTGTACACACTTTGGCACACGATGCGTGATATGCCGAAATGTACCAGAAAACAGACTTTGAAATTCAATTTAAAAAAAAAAACATGCAAACCGCGTGGAATTGGTCTAGATGATTTTGCTAATTAATAATAATAATAATAAAAAAATTAATTGCGTTGTTGGGATATGATAACAAGAGGTTAATGTGTGTATTACCTACACATAATATTGGCGATTAAGTAGTGTGCTAGGTAGTATATATTATGTATATTATACACACAACCGTTATGCACAATATTATACAACATTTATGAATAGAGAGATCTATGTATGTTTCATACGTTATGCTGTCGTGGGTGGGAAGGAGTTTTCCAAAATTAGAGTTTAAAGTTTTAAGATACCTTCCAGGTAAAATTTGTGGTCAATTGATGAGCAGTTTTTCTTCGCCAAAAACCGTACAATTTATGAATTTTAAGAAATTTAAAAATAACAATTTTCACCAAAGTTTAGTGCGTTTAAAAAACAATTTATGCGCGTTAAGGTTTTGTTCTTAATTCGATTGAGTCTGAGAGTACCGACTTCTTTATAGTAGATATTATAAAATGATTTATAGGTGAACACCATACACATTCCATATACATAATATGAACGGTATTACAGAAGAGCCTAATTATAGCAAGACCAGTTCCTGACCTGGAGAACCTGGTGCAAAATTAAAAATTCTAGACAGGTTATAGGTATAGCTGAAATGTAGCAATAATATTAATAACATTATTGATATCGATTTTCTTTTTTTTTTTACCGATAAAGTGATGAATTAAATCTCGTTGTCAAACTCGAAACATTTAGATTAAATATACATATTTTTAATATATAATGTAAATATATACATTTTATTTATGTACATTTAATCTACGCTTAAAATAAACTAAAAAAAAAAGAATATTCGACAAGTTTTAAAAAAGGAGATTTCCACAAAACAAACTAAGATTTGCGGGCTTATCTAAATATTATAATTTAAATAATATGGAATAGATTTAATTTTTTCTTTTAATCTACGCCGTGAAATAATATAACAATAGAAGCATAACGAGAATTTTAAATTACAAAAAAAAAAGTGCTTCTAAAGGCACAATGATAAAAAATGCGCATATGGTACTCGACGGCCGGCAGAGATAACGACAAAATCTACCATCTCATATTGTACCGCGTTATTATTTCAATAAGCATTGTCAATGGATATCTCCAATCAAAGATATCTTTGCTTCATAAAAAAAAAAACGGTTTATCCGGTTTTTTAGGGTCAAAGCACTAGGCGATCACATGATCGACACTAAGCGGCTCGTGCGTAGGTGCGATACAATTATTATAATTATTAGTACAATAGGTTCAAGTGCGATCGAAGAAGGCAGCACAAGCTGAATAATATATTACATTATAATACTATCACAAATAATAAAAATCACCGTTCCGTCGGCACACAATAGCTACTGGTACTCCTATAAGTCCTAGAGTGTTTGTTTTTTGGAAAAAAATGTGCTCGAGTCACTTACTAATCCACAGTCATACATATTATAATAAACCTACCTTATAATATAGGTGATTTTTTTATCACGGGCCACTCAATATTTCATAGGGTTTAATAGAAAATTTGATTTTTTTTTTTCAACATTTTTTTGTACAATGTGATCTAAATTTTTCAGAATTTTTGTTTTTACCCCTTTCAAACTTAGTTTTTTTTTAATAGCAACTTTTGAAACTCGAATGGTAACGCATACATTTCATTGACTTTTTAAATTGAGAATAATGTATTAAAAATGTTGACTGGTCAATAACCACTTTTGGATAACTATTTTTGCACTCATTCAAGTTTCAAGTTTAGTTTTAAACTCTTATTTAAACAATTTTATTCTAGTTTCATAAAGTAATTATTAGTAAGTACCAAAAAATGAAACTTTATTTCAAGCCCTAAAACATATTATGTTTGTTGTAAGTATTATCGCATTAGTTAAATAATTTGAAAATAAATAACCGAAACGCATGGCATCAAGTACATGACAATGTTTATTTGGCTTTACCTTTACAACAGTGTCGAGTATTGTAAACTATAAATTATATTATTATAATATTAAGTACCTCACACACACACCAATCTTATCGCATTAAAAAAGGCTTTATGGTTTTTCAAAATTTGCATCTTAATCCGTTGGCGATTTATGAATTTTTTTTTCTTCAAATAAAAAGATAACATATATTTTTTTTTAACCGTTAAATCGATTAACAAATAAAACACAAAGAGATATATTTCATTTAAATGTATACTTTTGTTTGAAAAAAAATAACTAGCCTTACAATTGTATAATGTCTAAATTGTATTTTCCACGTCACTCGACGAAAGTTAGGTTGGATTTTCAAAGTTTTTTCTTGCAAAACAATATAAAAAAATTTAAATTTGGATTTTTTGTGAAGTTTTTGTACTTTTGTCGTATGAAAAGCTAAAAGCAGTTATATTTATTTTATACACAGCTATTAATGTATACTTCGGTTCATGGTAATACTTCTGCGGTATAAAAACACTGTAGTATAGCCTCTGCTTTATCGAAATTAAAAACGAATTAGGTAAATACACAGTGAACAGTAACTTTAAAATAGGCAAAAAAAAAGTGAAATTTTCGACCACTCGTCAAAGAACGTGACTTGTAAAAACTAATAGTTTAACTAGTGACTTTAAGCGATAAGTATTTTGTTTACAAGCCATTGCATTATTACATTATAATATGGTATTAAAATTGCACTGCCCGTCGTGTACGGCTGCGGTAGCTGTAGGTATATATATATTGTAATTTATACTGAAGAGGCTCTCTAAAAATGAAAAAAAACTAGTTTGTCCACTGAAGTATAATATTATGACGTTTAGAAGAAAAAAAACTCGTCTAGCCACTATTGTTAAACGTTAATCGAATCGGCTTGGCTATGTAGTATTATTTATGTGGGTTTTGTAGGTAATTTTTTTTCTGATTTTGTTTTGATTTTGACTCGCACAAGTGCAGACGATGAGTAACCAAACCAATACACTAGACTAGTGCAGTACTGTAAATACATAATTACCAAATTTGTAATAATTATTATTATTGACGTCGGGTCAATAGAGCCGGTTATATAGGTTGGGAATCCAACCGAAAAGGGTTAAAGATCACTGCATTAACCTCGATGATTTCTTTTTATGACGTTTATCAGTTTTTCTATTACAATCTTCTCCGGTCGATTAACGCGTGTAATTAAGTGTGGTTTTAAATTTCAATTAAAAACATAAAAATCTCATTTAGTCGGTTATCGATTCCGGAGCAATAATTACAGAAACGAACCAAACGCACTCGGACGGTTTACAAAAGAGATTATATTATTTAGGTGTTAGACAAAATCAAAAACCACCATTTAAGCAGACTAAACGTTTTTTAATTTTTTTTTTTTTTTTATAAAGAAGACTTTAACACGACGGGGACCCGATTGAATATACCATACACGGAATTGTCGAAGAAAAGGAAAAATTTATTTTTATTGACTTCCTGTATACAAAACAAAACTGATTTAAAATGTTTAACTTATATAAATTTATCCAAAAAACTATTCAACCCGTTCGGCCTTGAATTAAATTTAGAGAATACTTCTTTAATATTTATCTAATACTTTCCACCATACACGTGTTTTTCTATATTAAGTTAAATTGTTATCACAAAACTAATATTACAAAAAAAAAAAGGTTGTGGACCTTGTAATGTGCCTGGGGACTGAAATGGTTAAGGTAGTCATGAATCTTAATGAAATATATGTATTATGTTGTCAGTCGTTGTGTAACAACAACAACTTGGCGATTGCATGATGTATACTATCATTAATAACTACCCACCTATAACTTTTCAATGTATATATATATATACATATTGTATCATGGGCATACCTTTCTACCTGTTTCTATTGGTTTTATATTTTATAAATGTAATAATATAGATTTATAATTTCCCTATATTATAAACGGCCCTTTCTATTCGTCAAGGCCAGACGTTGGCATTGCAAATGCCAAATACACACACACAATATGAATAGTTAATTTAATTTTAGTTTTACTTTTACAACGAAAATGATCGAATTTTCAAATATTATTCAAACCTATTTTGCTGGTTTCAAAATACAAAATTGAATTTAAAAAAAAACCGCACTGTTGTAGTGGGATTTATAAGCGGATGATTTTTTTTCTTATACCTTTTTTTATTTTTATTAAAATTTATTTTATTTTTTTACAATTTATACAACAGTATAATAAGCAATAGTCTGATGGCTATTTTGACAAAGTGACATTAACGTTAAGAATAGGAAGGCTCTCGGCAGTGCTACCTGACAAGAATAATTAAGATCTTATACGTTAAGCAGGTCCTCGGCCCACTGCCTTTTTAATCTTCTGGAAATTAATGTGACAGAGGATAATTTTTTAGTTAGTGGATTGGAATGAGAGTGTAGTTTTGAATAAAACATGGCGTATGGGGATTTGGCCAGATCGTTGAGGGTTGTTGGTAGTCACACGTCTTTGTAGAGATTGTTGTTAGTTAGGTTTGGTTGGGTTAGGTTTGGTTAGGTTTGGTTAGGTTGGTTAGGTTGGTTGGTTAGGTTTGGTTGGTTAGGTGGTTGGTTAGGTTTGGTTAGGTTTGGTTAGGTTTGGTTAGGTTTGGTTAGGTTAGGTTTGGATAGGTTAGGTTAGGTCGGGGCAGAAGTAATTTGAGGCAGAGGCAAATTGACTGACACGCTTGAAAGGTTTTGGTTCCTTATACCTATGATTTTGTTCAAATATCTATTAAACATGTACGAGCTTACCGTCGTCGTCGTTTCGGATCATGCCTATGGTGCCGCCGGTGTAGATGACCAGTATCTTGGACTCTTTGTCGTCGTCCAGGGCGATGGAATCGCACCGGTTTCTCGAGAAGGCCGAGAAGACGTTGCTGCCGCTGGACGTGGAGTCGAACGACATGGTGGACTCGGCGTACCCGTTGTCGTAGCCGTTGTTGTTGCCATTGACTTTGGCTGCGGCCCTTGACTTGAAGTCCGGGCGAAGCAACACTGGACTTACTAGGCCGTTGCCGTTGAGCACTTGTGCGGGGTCCATGGCAGAGCAGCAGCAGCAGCCGAACACCGTCGTGGAGTTTCACAGCCTCCGCCTGTCCTCTTGGATTGTAAGACGGGTGTGTGGTGTATGTAGGACGCGAGACGGGTTAAGATTACAACTAATCGAAAAAAAAATTATAAAACACTCAACCAAACGTTTGGGATTTTCGCGGACTCCAAAAAAAAAAAAAAAAAATGAAATTATGCACAATATACGATCATAATATTACTATAGCTGATTTAGTTCGGATATGAATGTACACTGCTGCTAATAATTATATTACATACCTACCTCTGCGCCAACTGTGTGGACTGTATTCAGCGACTGGTATGGTAACCGAACACTAGAGTTATGAACCTCTATAGAGCGAACACGTTGCACACTATACCCACTGGTTTATATATATATATATGTATACACACACACGTGTGCACTGCGATAACTGTATAATACTACATATATTGTATTATACAATACATCATACACTCCCACCGTGCCCACAGTTTATGTTATATTACCCATTTATACGTATAATATAGATAGATATATATTATTATATATATATAATTTAAACACTATCGAAAAATAATAATCGACGACACTAGAGTTTTTTTTTTTTCAAAACCGGTTTCCAGTTTCAACCGTGGTAAAGGTCGGGATACAAAACGCTTTTGAATTGTATAACATATATAATATTGTATTACACTTAAATTTTAAAATTAATAATAAATATAAATTGTTTTTTGTCGTTTTGCAAATGTCAAATGTTTTTTGTGAATTTTCGACACCACTATTAAAAATAGTATAAATAATTTATACCGCAAAAATTCACGTTATGTAGCATGGCTCACGTGGGTAATACTGTGTTTGAAGTGTCAGCCTTTAATAGCCAGTTGACCAAATAAGAACCCTAAAAAAATAACTAAGTCGGCCTTTTGAAATTTATATCAACGAATATTATTATGATAAGTGATACTAAACAATTATAAACAAACTTGTCAAACTGAAATTTAGTAATTAAAAACATTAACAAGAGAGTTAATGCTACTGCCCAAAAAACTTACTTTACAGAGACTAATGAAAAAAATAACACTCTCTAAAAAAAAGTATTGTTTGAGACTATATAGGTACATTACAGTTAATCATGTTAATGACTTTTTAAAACTGCAACATGACCTGGAATATAGATTTTCAGCATGGTGCTCTGAAAATGAATTATACCTTAATACGGACACATGTGTGCAAATATCTTTTCATCGCAAGCGCTCACCCATTAATTTTTTTTTTTTATTATAGTTTGAAGCTAAAATGATTGTTAAGTCCACACGAAATAACGATTATTTTAAACAAAATACAAATTAACACACTTTTTTTTAAGATAAACCTGAATTATAAATATTAACATTTTCTTAGATTCATTTTTCATACTGTATCAATCGGCCATCATTAAGAATCATTAACTTCACAGAGACCACAACCACAGTAACTTAGTCAAGTATACGATTATTTTGTGTAAAAAGGAATTTTTAACTTTCTACCTCGTTGCTACCATTCAACGAATAATGACAATTTTGAAATGTGTGAGAACGACCCAGACATAATTATGTGCACTTAATTGGCACTAAGTGATTTCCTGTAAGACATCCTGTGCATTAAAACTAGGTTTGTACAACTATACAATAACAATAATAATAATATTACAGCTGTTGCACTGCGTGCGAGGTGTCATATTCCAAATATTAACCGATGAATCGTTATAACATTTATTTTTATATACAAAATACAGCTATTTCGCTGACCTCTGCAGTTGTACGATTCATAATGTATAAATTAGCTATCATTTAAAGATAATAAAATATAGTTAATTAATTTTTTTTTCACTCGTGCTATCGACCGTTAAAACGTTCTAAACACTAAATTGGTGCGATAGTCTTAGATTATGGCAAGACCACAAAAGCAATCGACAAGTGACAAGTAAATAATAATAATATAGGTTGACACAATGTCTTCTCGGTCGGGTTTTTTATTACATAATTGGTTTACACTTTACTATTAATTATTATTATGAAACACTGTATCATATAAATATATATATATTTATATATATATTTATTATATAAATAAGCCATGTTAAGCAGTTGCTTACGATTGTTAACACTACTCATTATGTTAAAAATTACATCTATAACATTTATAGCTAAACAAAAATTATTCGATAAATCGATGCGTTTAATTTTAATAGACAAATTACTGTATTAATTATCTGTATTTATTTTTACTGTCATGAATCACAACTCATTTGTGATTTTTTCTTGATAATTAATTATTATTGAACCAAATATTTAATTAACTAAACACAACTGTAAGACATACATGAAAAATAAACATTTGAGTTTACAAAATAATAACAGCATCCGAATAACGATCCGATTTTGTTTTTTTTTTTTTTTATAATAATTTATGTAAAAATGTATAAAAAATAAAAACTGAATTGGGTAAAATGTACTTATAATACTTAATACTATGTGTGTTTATAGTCGCAGTTAAAATATTATTCAGGAAGGCATAAAAAAAAGAATGACAGCAAAATATGCCTTAATTGGTCATGTTTTTTTTTATTATTATTTTATATTAATAAAAGTTTATTCCTATTATGTTGGTTGTCATCGTGATTTATAGTGGATCTATTAAAATAATAACTTTTACTCTGACATAGTCACCTTTCGTTAAATTAATTGCAGTTACTTTTCAATAACAAACACAATGCTTTTAGCAAGAAAAAAATATATATAATTTACAGATTTTCAGATTTATTTCAACAGATCAAAATAGATACATCTAAACTAATTAATAATTATATCCACCCACTAATTAAACTCATTAAATTAAAAAAAAAACAACTCTTTTTTCTAACAGAATTTTGTTAAAAAATATTATTAAAAAACAAAACTAAAAAAAACACTAGCTGTTATAATAAAATCTGTAAACAATATGGTTTTGTTTGGCTTTTTCGAAAAATTAAATTATGAAACTAACTATTTAATCAAAAGATTACAGATTGTTTTATTCTTTTCAATAAACAAATTAAATATAATATACGTTTTAAAATTATATTGTCATTTTATAATCAAAATATTTGATTGCTATATTTTATTAATATCATTTAAAATGTGTCAAAAAAAGTCTATCAAAAAAAATAAAAATTATAAATATAACTGCAAGAGAAATAATTGGCCTGGTCTGTGAATTTCCAAAACTATTTAAATCCTACACTTTATGGGTTTTTTTCAGTATTTACTAAATTGTATAGAATTATGTGAATTAATTTCCAACGCGATTAACACAAAAGGTGCTATTTTCACCACTCGAAAGCGTTTTGATATAAGTAATTTGTTAATCGACATTAAAAGCGATTATTCCTTTGTTATTCATAGGAATTAAATATTTTGTTATATCTCATGTTTGTAAGTAATTTACAAATTATCACTTAAGAGTAGATAAAAAAACTATAATAATAATTTGTTGTATAAAAAAAAACAACAACAAAATAACATTAAACGTGATTCATCGTCGACATTAGCTTTCGATATGAGCTACTTAAATGTCAGAGGACGTTGTTGTAATATTAAAAAATCAATAAGGTTGTACCCCCCCCCCCCAATCCAGCAGCCAAAAATAAATCAAACCATTTTTTACTGATTATTGTTGTCAGTTAAAACTGAGTTCGGACGAGATGTTAATATTTTATTAAAATCATTTTTGAATAAACGTTTATTATTCATATAACTCTGATTCATATAAAATGTCTTCAAATTATACATGATAATAAACTCAATTCATAGATTGTATTTATGTCTTCCAGTTATCAACTGCAGCACAGAAAGGGCATTTTCAAATTTGAAAAGAGTGAAGAACGAATTGAGGTCTACCATGAAAAATCCACGCTTAAACGCTTTAGCATTAATGACCATAGAGAGATCTAAAAGAAATAAGTACAGATGAAATTATTGTGGAATTCCAAAAAAAAAAGAGAAAATAACATAATCAACTTAGTTTTAAAATAGTATTATTAATATTAACAATATTATTATTTTATTTTTATTTCGCATTTAATGAATAATGTTGTACATTTGTAACTGTTAAAATTGACTAATATTAAATATTTTTAAAGTATTTATAAACTCTTAATCCGGTCCTGATAACTCATAACTAATTTAACTATTTCCCACGATTAACTTTTTCAATCAAGGTTGATTCAATTATTGTCCACAATTATTAACTTTTTCAATCATGGTGAATATTTTTAATCATTTTTATTCGTAATTAATAAATTGTTTTTTATTGTTTGAATAGGATAATTTAATTAATGTGTACTAATCAAGTAGCTTTAGAGGAAACAGAAGGATTCACTTAACATAAAAATGTCTTATTTTTAAATCTGTTATCCCTGTTATTTTTTTTTAACAAACTATAGTTAGGCAGCAAACAAATATTCTAAACAATTTTTTTTAATTGTTTTCAAACATATTTTGTACATATTACTCAAGTTTAAATAGTACAGGTAATAATTAATAAGTGCATAATTAAACAAAGTAAAATTATTTCTTAAATTACAAATAACTTTATTCGTGTGTACCTACAAAAATGTTAATTTTTTAATCATGACTACCACTTAACGATTGGTCACCATTAATTTTTTCAATCTTGATTGATTCAATTATTGCCCATGATTAATTTTTTCAATCATGATTAATTTATTCGTATTTTAAAGTTAAAATTTGTATTTATGATTAAATTAATCAGGATAAAAAATGAACATTATGTGATGACTAAAATGTTTAGTCATCAAGTTAACTTTTACCCTTTTAATTAAATATACATTTAATCACTTTTTAAATGTAAATAAATAAGACAAACCACCGTTTACTTTGTATGTTTTAAGTAATAGGGCTTAAGGTTTTTTTTTTTTAATTTTTTTTTTTACCACTTTCAAATCGATCTTCGGTTAAATAATAGTAATACGGTACATTGGCCTCGTTACAGTGAAATACAATAACGCTTTAATTAATTCCATCGGGTACTCAAAATAAATGGAACGCTATTATTGTAAGTATATCATAGGTACCCAAGGATGTTAACTATCGAATGGTGCCACTGTATACACACAAGTTCATTACTTCAATTATTTTACTTCTCAATGTATGCCAACAATATATCATTGTTACGGTATCAATCGATATGTATTGTAAAATATGTCCTTATCTCTAACCTTATCTCATGAGCACACTCGAGGACGGTCAATAATAATTAAAAATGTATAAAATCAAAATTCGACACTTGAGATGAATAATATATATTTTTTTATATATATTAATAACTAATTTCAAGCCTCTTCGATCCGTTGTATATTTTATTAATGAATTTATCAGTCTTTTTTCATATAGTTTTGTGCAGTACTTGTTATATTTCAATTTGTGTGTTAAAGATAACTACAATAAGAATTGAGCTATTTTGGCCAATCGTTCGTAAAATTACCACTTAACCGTTTTCATTAATTATTAAGATAATTTTTTTAGAATTATCATTCACAGTTTATATAACATGTTGTAGAGATAACTAATTTAAATAATAAAAAAAAAATAAGAAACCGAAACTGAATATTACAATCCACTGTACAATAACGCTCTCTGTTGAAACAAGTTGTGGGCAGATAGTAATCCGCCTCTAGTGCAGATGGCGCTACCTTATAAATAAAATCATGTTTTAAACATAAATATTTAATTATTTTTTTGTAATATATTTTGCTACTTTTGATTCACAGGCTAAATTGATTCACTAGGTTAGAGAAGGCTCATCGGTGGGAATTTATTAGTGTGACTAAGTAGTAAAGGCTTTGTACTCCTCTCCTCTCCCCTAAACTTGTCTGGTTGCCCATAAGGGATAAAAATTAATATAATATTTTCCACAAAAACTTATGTACACTCTATTAATTATTTTTTACTTTTTTTTTTTATCATACTATTGCTACAATTATTATTTTCGTTCAGTTGCTCGAGTGCGCAATGTACCGTGCAAACATTTCACATGACACAACAATATTTTATCTGTATCAATAAATTAATATTATGATTTAGATTCATTTAAAGTATATACATTATGCTATATTTGCATTTAGAGTCATCGATTGAGTAATAATTTATCAGTTGTTTGTTTTCTGCAGTTGTGGAAAATGATATTATTACCACTGTAACAATAATTAATTAATTAATAACAAACGGAATCTAAATAAAATATTTTGTGTACCGAGTCAAATATCGAATAAGTGTTTTTTTTTTTTTAAATATTTGTTTGTATTTATTAATAATTATTGTTGATTGTTCTTTACCTAGACGATAGTATTTACCTTTAGCTCACTCACAAAGTTGTTAATATAAGGATAACTTTTTTTAGATAAATATCGATGAGGTATGTGTACACAATAAATCAATTGAAATCTCTCAACAAGCAATAATAATAATATTGAAAAGTAATACTTTTTACCATCTAAATCTAAAATTATAAGTAAGAACAAGTTTTTCAATTTTTTGTAATTTTCAATCAGTTTTGAAAGAAAACCCAATAACCCACACCCCCCAAGCAACTAAGCAGCATAACAACAATATTTTAATTTTGAAATCCACCAAACTTTATGACTCTTAATTATAACTTAAAAAATTATTTATAATGTATTATTCCTAGAATAATAAAAAAATAATGTTTAAGTTCCACTATACTATTATAGTAGTGGTGTTTAAACATAATTTTCTTATATACTGTCATAATCATAACACAAAATCTAGTTTACTATTTTTTTGGAGACTTAGTTCATCGATAACCTCATCTGGCAACATTTTTATTGACCGGTGACAGGCCAATAAAGCCAACCCATTCAGTCTGTTCTAATAATAAAAGAATAAACTATTAACTAATTACTAATTAGGTACTAATTTATAAATATATTCCAATAATAAATAGAAAAAAAAAAATTACTTCTGCCATACTGTTCCTAAGATAGGACTTAATCCTCATTAAACTAGAAAAGCATCGTTCTGGTGTGGCAGTAGACACAGGAAAAGTACAAAATATTTTTAAGAGTTAATGGATATTGGGATAAAATGTAAAACAATAATAAATAAAAATCAAAAATTTAATTTATACTGTGATATAATAATTTTCAAGTACTTAATTAATAATTAATTAATTAATTACAATATTAGTAATATGTAACTTGTATAATTCATATTAAATTAACTTTTAATGAACCAATAGATGTTTAGAAACATAATAGTGGTTGGTCCATACAATTTTAATTAACCATTAAATGTATTAATTCTTTATGCAACGCATCATTAATAGTTGTGTGAGTTGTCGACGTGGACCCAAATTAAAATACAAAATTTCACAATAAAAAAATGTATGTATTATTTTGTTATCATTCATTATCAATTGAATATGGAGCAATAAAACATAAGTGTACAATTATGCGATACCCATTACGAATAGGTATATAGAAACAGATATACTTAAAAGTAATTTCATACTGAAATACGGAAAACATTAACTAAAAAAAAAAGGCCAAGGGGGGGATCTGTCTCCCATATCCCCCCGTAAATACGCCACTGCTTAAATCATACATTTATCGTTTTTAAATGTACCTTAGAAAATGTAATCAATATCAAAATAAATACAAAAAGTATAAAATATCATGTATTTATAATTTGTTATAAACATATGTGTACATTTTCATGAATAATATGTTGTAAAAATTATAATCATAATATTCATAGATTACTGTATCCATTAAGTAAGGTAAGGTGTTTATAGTTTTTATTTATCTTTCTATTTTTCTTCTTTGTTTTTTTCGAGTCAAGGTAAATATTTATAACCGTTATTCATCATTAGTAGGTATTGTGCATTTTGTTGAGCCCTCGGTGCATGCTTGGCACTCAACATATTCACCAAGGAGAATGGGTCGACTTAATATTTAATTTTTCTTTTACAGTAAACAAGTCTAGATGTAACGATGACGGTTTTTTTTATACAATGTGATTTGAATTTTTCACAATTATTTTTAGTGTTTCGCCTCTTTCCATCTTTATTGACAATTAAAAAAGTCAATGAAATGTACTATGCGTTACCATTTAAGTCGCTACCGAAAAAACTAATTTGGGAGGGGAAAAGAAACAAAAAAAAAAAAGAGTGTGGAAAATTGAGATTACAAAAATTAAATTTCTTATTGAACACTACTAGTAGATATTGAGTGGTTCACGATAAAACGATCACTCTGTATTACCGTACACCTACATTATACTCTCCGGGCGGTGTACGCACTCGGCATGATGATATATTTTCATTGATGGGAATCCGATGGGAACAAACAAAAGCGTACAAACAATAAAAAAAAAAAAAAAAACGATTATTATTTCCTGCGGGGAAGTTTCGAGTGGACGTTTTTAAGCGAAATCGTTCCCAATCGATTGCCGCCGTCGCGTCCCTTTGGGGCCGGCCGGTAACGCGTGCGACGGCGGCTAAAAAAAAAAAAACCCATCGTCGACGCATCATCTTGGACACGCGACGTGCGGCGGCGGAAATGCGGTGGCCGCCGACGCACGCCGCAGACGCCGTGTGAATAATTCATTACACGCGGACGTCGGCGCGGCCGGACGGCACGCGGCTATATTTGGGGCCATCATGTGAAATATTAGCGGCGACAAATTAATTATGTAATTATGACATGCGCCGCGGCCGGCGTTGGCGCGCGGCACGGCACGGCCGGTTGCGGTCAGGATGGCACTCGATTCGGCGGACCTTAACTCGTTTTTATTACTATCATTATTATTATTACTTTTTTTTTATTTTCTACTTAAACGGCTTACCGTTTAAACGATATAATTCTCTTTTCAACCCTTTTGTCAAATTATATTTTTAACATTGCATGTCGATTGTCGTTTTTTTTACGGCGCAGAAATGTGGCACGACGAAAATCGCACGAGAAAACAAAAAATGTATTTAAAAAAAAAAAAAACCCACTTTGGTACACTTATTTACAAAAATTGGTACATTCTAATTGGCAATTAAATGAAAAGTCCGGCACAAAAATAAATAGTAGGTATAAAATATTTTTTTTTTAATTTCTTGGGGTTTTTTGTTGGTCAATAATTATACTCTTTGCTACTTATTCGTAAATACACAAGAGCTGAATATTAATTATTGTCAACGCAAATATTAAATAATTATTACTTAATTATTTTGACCGAAACCATAAAATGATTTCCACCTTTTTTTTAAAATGTATTTTCTATTTTTTTTCAAGTTTGTACAAGTTCATTGTGTCAAGTTAGGTGTACTATATTTTACATATTATAACAAAATAATATAATATTAATTATATTAGTTATATTTATAAATGTATAATTTCCCTTTGTCGGTTCCTGTAAATAACTTTTTATAATTTTTTATAATGGTTTTTCTATATAAAAATTGTTTTACTTTATTTTTACCGTCATGTTCTTAATATTATTATAATTGTTGTACGTTTAATTTAACTATGCAATGTAAAAGTATGTTTATTATCTAACCCCGTAAATACATATTATGTCTAACATATATTATAATTGCCATTGATTAATGTTACTATGAATTATATCTTTTAAAAAAACTATATATATATATATATATATATGTACAGGGTGATCCATTTAATGTAAGACACTGAGTTTCTATTTATTTTGTATACATTTTTCCTATACTTTTAGGTATATATTTGTATCATAATATCTTTGTAAAGTCTTGGCAAACCAACAGAATGATGATACAGTATAAGAATAAACATTGACAATCGTGTAAAGTACCCATTTGAGTAACAAGTGCATAATATCCAAACGGTACTCTTTCTACTTTTCGAGTAAAGTATTACGATAGTGTTTTAAGTGTTTATCTAAGTTTATTTTGAATACTTAAAAGTAAAAAAAAAATACATTTATTTTATATTTTTTTTTGCCATTTATCACCAACCATTGTTTATACCAAATGTAGATAACAAATCATTATCGACAACTATATTTTAACTCCAGCCAACAATCCAAACTTCAAAAGGATAGTTATAAAGCAAGTAGACACAACAATAACAGTTTTCAGCGTTTGAGTGTTTTGATGTTTTAAGTAATCTTTGTAAGTACCTAATCTAAGTAGTCTGATTTCACCGTTTCCATTAAAAAAAAAAAAAGGTTGATAGGAATAAATTGCATTATGTATACATAATATTTTAGAACATTTTTAGTGTATTTATTTGTAAAAGAATTGTGTTTTAAATACATTTCATATGTATTAATTAAACCAAGTAAATATTATATTTATTAAACGAAATTTTAAGTGTGTATAATGTATAAATTATAATATATATTATTTTATGTATTATAATATATTGACAAAATATTGATAGGAACCAATGTTTCTGGCTACTCTCTTGTCAGGTATATTATATAAAATCAATTACAAAAAAAAACCTTATATGTAGCTTAGCTAGTTGTAAGTCTGAGGCAAATTTTAAATGTACGCCGTAAATAACATTTATACGCCTCTGTCAGTTGGGTTGCCTATGCACCGTTTTTGGGTTCTATCGCAGAATATAATATTATTAAATAAAAGCAGATACGATAGGTTTTCAAATACAAAGATTTTTGATTGTTTCAAACTTAATGAGTACTTAAGGCCAAATAATAGTGCCGAATATAATATTGTGCACACGATATTTACAATAATATCTTAAACTGATAAGAAATACTGATAACAAGTAGTTGATCAACGATGACCGATGGTGATAAGTGATAACATTACAGTTGATGTTTGATACACTTTCTTTGACCACACACTCATAACAGGAATTGTTTGGTCACCTGAAGTTATTAAAATTTGTTTAAACTTTTCGATTTTTTTTTTTTAAGAGTGCACTGGTTTTTTTTTATTTGTGGTTTATATTATTATTCATTGTGCGTTTTTTTATTACTGAAAAACAAACTATAAACAATAAAAAAACCGTTGTATTTTTTTTAACCAAATTAAAACAAAATGCATTGTTCGAGGTAAGTGAAAAATATAACATTTACTACACAAGTGTTATTGTGGGGTTATAACTATTATATTATAATCGTGTTGGACACATTTTAAGCTTTAAGGCACTTTTTTTTTTTTTTTATTATATTATAATCATATTTAACGGTCACACACTAGATCTGCCATTTTTAGAGTTATGTAATTTTTTGAAAGTCCTAAAAACCGGCAGCCGGTAAAGAAAATCCAGAAAAAAGTTTAAGGCTGTAATAAAAAAAAAAAAAAAACCCAAAACAAATTCGACTATTTTTAGACGATTTTAAAACGACCGTCGGTTTTGGAGATTTTATTTTATGAATAAAATATGATAACAACATTTATGCAATACGTCTAAATTATTTCAAACTCAAGCCATGGACCGACACTGTACCTAATGCCGGTCACCGGGTACATCTTAATAATGTGTGTTTATTTATTATAATTTTGTTTACTTTACTTCCAATACAGTGTTTACAGTATACACATGCACTGTATATACATTCCGGGACATGATGACGCATTAGTATACCTAATAATTATTATCAAACAAAACCGATGTGCGTTTTCTCTGCACCTTTTCATAACAATATTATACATTACACGGTAGTGCACTTTGTCCCAAACGATAAGATAAGATATTATAATATGCAAGTAAAGAGACAAGATTATGATGATATCATCAATTATTTATTATTACACAAACATCAAAATCCAAAGGTCCCATAGGCGCTATTACTTTACAACGTAGTAAACCGTATATACTGCGTAGCTAGACTTTGTTTACATAAATATTTTTGTTCGTTTTTTTTTCAACAATAAGACCTTAATAGGCCTCAAAACCATAAAAAATCGGTCCAAGTAATCTGTGTCGATGGACTGTTTTTTTTTAGATGTACCCACTTATATTTTGTCGATTTGTCGTCAAGTATAGGTATAAGCTAGTATACCTAATTAGTAATGTGGTGTTTCATTGTAAGTTTTCAAGTCTTAATACTTACCCACGTTCAAACGATTGTGGTGGCTGGTGCAGATATTACAATATGTTTGACAACGGTTGCCATTACATGTTGGCTATTATATATTTAAAGGGTGTCCCACATGTGATATCTGAATGTGTGCATCTTGTCTAGGATTAAACAATTTAATATATAGGCATATATAGGTCTAAGGAGGGACAGTGGATATTATATTATAGTGTTTAGCTGTTTGTTGGGAATATTATTGTCATGTATACGCTGGTGGCTCTAAACTACATCACATATTATATATGGCTCAATATAGCTAGTGAATCCGAGGGGATATAAATGTATTATATATTATTAATACTGGAAACACGCTGTAAAATGATTTTTTTTTTTTGTTGTTGTCCTCGATTATTTATTTACATTGGACTTTTGCAACAATGCGTTCTGGTTAAACGGTCCCCTTTGCCATGTCTAATGTAAAGCCCCTATATAGTAAGTGTACCTACCGACTTTTACCCCATTCACTACATACATAATATTATAATATGCGACTGGTGTACTGGTGAATGGGGTTACCGAAATTAACCCCTAAATATTTTATTCGTTTCATCATCATATATTGTACCGCGGTTATGCATAATGTATATAGGTAGGTGTATTGTACCTATATACCTTCATATTGATGTGTATAAAGTGTTACATTTTATAAATGTAATGACCGTTCAGACCGATCAATGCACTATTTCCATCACAAATAGCTGGTCAGCCAACAGAGATTATAACAGCTAGAATAATATGTATAAATTAATTGTTTTTTTTATTTCCATTTATTTCATCAGTATACCTAATTGTATTAGGTATACCTATATATAATAATTAATATTGGCGTATAGGTAATATTATAATGTTATCTTATGTCTTGTAGATTTTTCGTTGCTCGCGTAGAGGCCACCTGTCAACAATCAATAATAGGTATAACGAATTAATGACACACAAAAAAAAAAAATGAATAATAATTATATTAATGTATATGCCAAATAAATTATAAATTCAACTTGAACGCACATCTATTATTAGGTATAGGTTTATTAGTATACAGTTATTATTATATTAGCACAACTCAAATATTTTTTCAAGCAATTAGTTCTTATACCTAAACGCACAAATTCCGTACAATATTTCATATATTGTTATTTGATTTGTATAAAACTAATATTTTATGTTATCATATATACCTACATACATAGGTATAGGTATATATAGTTGAATCCACAGTAACAGAATTTTTGTATTTATTAGACATTTAATGTGTTTGGCGTGTGTTGTGTACATGTATTAGTATGTGTTTTATTGATACTTCCGTTTCTGTGTATATATACTTAATAATCATGATAATGTGATTGTATACTTTCATATAAACAGCTCAACGACGGATTTGTAGAATGAAACAACAAATATTATTAGAGATATTATATAAACAAATTAATATTTGCACGGATAACGTGCGACGAGTCCTGAACAATTATTTATTTTCCAATATAAATGCGGTTTGATGAAATAACTGTTAAAACTACACATTATATTATATTTATAGGTATTGTGATATTACCGCAATAGTTTACAAAAAAAAAAAAATTATGTGCATTGCCCATACAATGTTATATATCCCTGTTCCCAAAGGGATACTACACCAGCTCTTTAACAGTGCGGTGGATCACCTAAACAAATAGGTATTGTAATTATTATTATTATACACAGTCATAAGTCGTTACAATAATAATATTTTGTGTCGTACACACTGTTTTCATATGTTTAGTTAATATATTACCTATGCAACGAGCGAGGGGTCGACCAATATAGTGACAAATCATGTTTATATGCATATAACAAAATATACATTACGTTCAATTATCGACAGTTAACCACAACGTTATTCGAGTAAAAAAAAAAAAAATAATAATAATAAATAAGTAATAATTAACTTACAGCCGAATTTCAAAATTATTGTACTTATCTACCTATTTTTCTTTTTTTACAACATCAAAAAAGACATGTACATATTTTGTTAACATTGTTTTAAAATTGCGTTTAATTATATCAGCTATTATTTGTTGGTTGAAAACGTTTTTTATTTTTTAATTATTAAAGTTGAAGTGATTGTTTTGGAGTGATCTGATCTTGTCGAGGAAAATAGCTGTTGTTATAACAATAATTTATTATGTTAAGGGCAAATACAAAATAAAAAAAGGTTAAGTACAAAATAAGATTCAATAGCTAAATATTTATATAATAGATATAATATAAGATGGTGTGTAATAGTAGTTCTATGCAGAAATGACAAAAAAAAATTACCACATAGAAAAAAATCGGCTATAAAAAGTTGTACAAACTATAAACATTCGAAATGCGCTTCTCAAAAATAGTCGATAGATAGTTAAGTAAATTGATTAAAAAAAAAAATATCTTTCACGTTGCCTTAAATCTTCTTATACCTACCACACACAGTAGTTACCATACTACTCACATATTTTGTATAAGCTATTTGTATAATACCTAATTCGCCTAATGCGCAATACAACTTGAGGCTGATTTTGGATATTCTAACCATTCTAGCCATCGACAAAAATGATTAAGTAAAGAAGAACAATAAATAGTTGTTCTATCTTATCTCTACTGGGTAATTAATTGGAAATAACGTTGGGCTATTAAATACTACATGCCACGACGCATGATATTTTTTAAGTATAGGTCCTATGTCGAACATAATAATATGTTTGTGCATAAAATATAGCTGTACATAATATAAGAAAAACTGTTTTTTTATTTATATAACAACATTACATTATACTTCCCTTCTAAAATAAAAAATTGTAAGCAATCAATATTTTTTATACACAGAAAAATAGCCAGTAATAATGTTTCCATTTAAAACTGATGTTAAAAATTATTAATTAAAAATAAATACTTAAAACCGTTTTTTTATTTTAGTTTTTTGCGTCACCTGAAAAACTTGTTTGGACTTGTGCAAATTAAGCTGTTATAAACATAATAAAAAAATAAAAAATGTAATTAGTAATTATAATTACTATCCGATTCTATGCGGCTAATTATTGTTACTACACCGGATGATGCTCGTTGAACGAGCGCGTCGTCCAGGTAATTCTATACGCATACTATAGACCGGATGAATACATAATATTTTATTATCTATTTATCTATTATACAATATAAATATATAGTTTATTGTTAACACATTTAGATATATTATATTATGTTATGTACGTACCTACTAATGTATGTAATAATTGTTGGGAAAAGTTAAAAAACTGCTGCGGCTGCGGCGGCTGCCATATAATAATGATGATGATGATAATTATTATTGCGATGGTCTCAAAAAAAAAAAAAATAATAAAAATGTGCACCGCGACCGCAGCTGTGGGTCCGGTGCCACTGCTGGCGTATGGCACGACTAAGGAGGATACAAAAAAAAAATCGAAGGGGGACGCGGCGACGGTTAGGCGCGCGTCGCGTTCGCCCGGTACCGCGTGTGGGGGACGACGGGCCGGGACGCGGTTGGCCGTTGCCACGGACGACGGGGGCGGCGCGACCGGCGCGGGCCCGTGCGGCGGCCGCGGCGGACCAATGCGAGCGCGGCCGCCGCGTCCCCGAACGCGCCCGCCGCACGTTTGCTAGGCACCGCCGACCCCTCTCGTTGCCCCCTACCCCTCCCACACCAGTGGCCGGGTGCGCGCGTGTGTGTGTATGTGACTTTGTCCAACGACCGGGGCCGCACCGAAACGCACACACTTTAGTTTGAACAGCCAAACAGACCGCCGTCGTCGTCATCACCGACGCTATCGCCGCCGTCGTGTACAGAGCCGTTGTTTGTAGATTCCCCTCTAACCAAATACACTCACGACGTTGTCATACCTACCAGCTCATCAAACCGAAAATTTACTACAGTGTTTGTTTTTTCAATCGCGTTTTGTTTGATAATACACTCTGTCCGCTTTTTTGCCGTGCGTGAATGTGTACCGCCGCCCCCGAGCTCACCGTCGTCGTGTCCGACCTGTTGCCAACGTGTTCGGCGTACGATTTTTAACCGCCACCGCCGCCGCCGTCGTGTCGACTGTCGGATATATTTTTTAAATTATTATTAATTTTTTTTTACATAGTGCTATATTATACCTAACTACGCGTGAACGTGCGATGTGCTCCGAACAGTGAACGATGACAATGCTATCGCAAAAACTGTTGTATTCCGACACGGCGGCCGCGGCCGCGGCCGCAGCAGCTGCAGCCGCCGCCGCCATGTACAACTCGTCGGCCGCCGCCGCGGCGGCCGGAAGCGGTGGCAGCAGCGGCGCGGGCGGACAGCCGGGCTCGGCCATGTCGACGCCGTCGTTGTGCTCGCCGCCGCCGCACCAACAGCAACAGCAGCACAACCAGTCCGTGTTCGCCGGCAGCAACATGATGACCGCGGCCGCGCTGTCCTCCGGCAATTGCATGTCCACCATGCAGCAACAGTACGGCGGCGGCGGCGGTGGCGGCGGCATGAGCTCGGCCATGTCGGCGGGATCGTCGTCGTACGCCGGCCTGAACAGCTCGTCGCCCGTGGTGGGCCCGGGCTCGGCCGATCCGGCCAACGCGCTGCAGCGGGTCCGCGCCGACAAGACCTACCGGCGAAACTATACTCACGCCAAACCGCCTTACTCGTACATATCGCTGATAACGATGGCCATACAGAATTCGCCGGTGAAAATGCTCACACTGTCCGAAATCTATCAGTTCATCATGGATCTGTTCCCGTTCTACCGGCAGAACCAACAGCGGTGGCAGAACTCGATCCGGCATTCGCTGTCGTTCAACGACTGTTTCGTCAAGGTGCCGCGGACGCCGGACAAGCCGGGTAAGGGGTCGTTCTGGACGCTGCACCCGGACTCGGGCAACATGTTCGAGAACGGATGTTACCTGCGCCGGCAGAAGCGGTTCAAGGACGACAAGAAAGAACTGATCAGGCAACACAGTGGCGGCAGCGGCGGGGACGGGCATCACTCCAAGAGCTCGTCGCCAATGCACCACGGCAGCAGTGGACAACTCGAGGACAAGAAGCCCGCCATAGACCATCACCACAACAAGCTGAGCGGCCTGATGAGCACCGCCGCCGACCTGGGCTTCGGAGCCGTAATGCACGGCCACAAGCACGGTCACCTGCACCACGACCACCACCACCATCATCACGACGACCCGTCCATCATAGGTACGCTGCTGCAACACCACCATCACCACCACGGCCATCACCAGCAACAGCATCAATCTCAACAACACCAGCAGCAGAGCCCGGCCGACATATACGCCGCGGTGGCCGCCCATCACCATCAACAGCAGCACGGCCACCACCAACAACAGTTGCAGCAACAGCAGCTGCAGCAACAGCAGGACCAAGAGCTCAGCGTGATGGCCCGGTGCCACTCGACTTCGTCGCACCACTACACAGCGGCCGCCGCGGCCGCGGCCGCGGCCCACCTGAAATCGTCGTCGGCCGCAGCCGCCGCTGAGTTCGCCGCGTCCAGCCACCCGTTCTCCATCACCAGGCTGTTGCCGCCGCCAGCGGCCGCCGCGTCGGCCGGCGACGGCGGCGGCAAACCGTCCTCGGCCGCGGCCACGGCCGCCGAGAAGATGTACGAGATGGCCGCCGCGTCCCAGTACGGCGGCGGCGGCGGCGTCGGCGGCTACAACGACTATTACCAGCAGCACCATCACCACCATCAGGGCTCGTTGTACCATCACACGCCGTCGTCGGCCGCCTCCAGCTTGTGACATCAATATCCGCTCGCTTGAGGGGATCGGCAGAGCTTGAGGCGTCCACTCCACGGCGAACACCGCCGCCACCGCTACTATGGAGGCTTGACGCCATACTAGTGTAATTATTTGTTTTTTTTAATTTTTTTTGGTCGTTTTTTGAGTTAAATTTTTTAATTTCCAAATGCAAATTTGATGTCGCAGTGAGTACCTACTGACAAAACTATATATATATATATATATATATATATTATGTTTAATACAACTGTGGTAAAATGGTAATGATTTTATATTAATTAAAAAATAGACCATTATAACTTTTATGACTTTGAAAAAAAATTGTTCCATAACATACAATAATATGCCAAAAGAGATGATTTTGGCCAAAATTGCCAACTATTTTTTATCATTTCATCACAGAATTGTACAAATTATGTTATCAATAATTAATATACCTAATATTAGGTAGATATTAATTACCAATACACCATCCTATCTCAAAAATAGATAAAACAAACAAAATAATTGTTGTACTGTACATTATTATTATTATTAATTTATTTTAAATTTATTATTTAATTAATAATAAAGCGCTGTCGATGTTAATAGTTTTCAAATATGGTCCGTTGGCGGCGACGGTTTATTACAATAATTATTAACTATAATAATATATAGTAAAAATAATATCATATATTATTTTTTAAGTAGATAGATACAATTTTATTATTATTAATTAATTATTATACCTACATTTTTCTTGATCACCGTTCCATTTTTTTTGTTTTTTTTATATATAAAACAGCTATTTTCAAAAAGAAAATATTGGTTAGGTATAGGTAATAGGTATATAACCACCACCTATACACGTTATTGTTTTATAAAACCGATTTTAGCATCGAATCTCCTATTATATAATACCTAATATGTCTATAATAATAATTTAATATTATTGTAATATCGCATATTTATCTATACCTCTATTATTCAGTTTTGAAAAAAAGTTTTTTTTTTTTTAAAAAGTGTGAAGCAATCTCTGTCTTATTTATATTTTATTATTATAATACCTTTATAAACCGCGTAAAAGAGTAGTGATTGCGACGCTAAATTATAATTATTATACCTACCTATATTATTATTTATATATTATATAGATATATTATATTGTATTTGATTCCTATATATACAATAATATTATATAGAAATTAAATATAATATTATGATATTATGTACTAATTATTGTGTTGTAGGTGTTTTTTTTTATGTTTGTAAACTTAAACGATACGGTAGTTATATTCGAGTATATTATATTATGTTGAACGGCTTTTATATAACATAATAATAATATATACATATTTAAAAGTATATATAACCAAAAAAAAAAAATTATTATTATTATTATTATAATTCAAACGTTTTGTGTGCTCCGGGTAAAATATATATATACATAACACATATTATTATCCTCTTGTATATATAAATATATATATATATATATATATATATTTAATATAATATATATGTATATATACTATTATATGTGTAAATAAAAATTACAAAAAAAGATGATTTACGTTAAAAATATATTGTTTTTCTTTTTTTTTTACTATAATATGTATTCTCTTAGCTGGAATGGCTACAAAATATTATTATAATATGCCATCCCAATTCCTTCCCAGTTCCTTCTTATATAGGTAATATAGGCGTTGTACTTACTTGGACTTTAATACTTAGATTTGGTGGATTTACTCTAAAAAATATATAAATTTTTTTTATTACAAATTTCATTACTTATTTATGTAAGGGTTGTGTTTTATTAAATTGAACTAACCCAAGTTATTATATTATAGCTCATGTAGAGAGTCAACCACATATAAACACATATACTAACCTATTTTCTATGATTAGGTAAATACATATTATATTATATGTCAAACGTTTGGTGGATAGGTTTAACGTTTGGAAATGTGTATACCTTTTTGCAACGCAAGTAAAAATATAACCTAACAAAATGGTTGTAAAGAATAAAAAATATAAAAAAAAACATCTTAATAAAAAAAAAAAAGCATCTCTTAATAATTGTATAATCAAAGCTTGTCAACAGTCGAATCCGATCAAAATGTTGTTTAGGGTTTTTTTGTTTTTGAAACTTGACTGAATATTCAATTGTAATTCATTTATTTTACTTTTTTAAATGTTATAAATGTATGTCAACCGTCTGTGCGATTCATATGTAAAATGACCATTTAAAAACATGATTAGGTATAATATTATGATAATGTTGCAAACAGAATATTACATATAACTTATAAGAAGTTTAACTTGTTTGATTTACTCAAGTTCACTAGTCGACGCCAACAGTAGGTATACAGAACAATACAATATATTAGGTATAACTTGTTGTAAACCCAAAATTATAAAAAAAAAATTTACCCAACCAATTTACCTATACTCAATATGTATATATATATATATACATATAATTTTTCAACTAGATTTGTCTAGAACAAAATATCGATTATAGATAAGCTGCGTTGTTGAATAAATTCAGATAGTGTAGGTAGGTATAGAGCGAGTTAGGTATATAAGTTCATGAATAAAATAATAGTTACCTACTACAGAAAAAAAAAAAAGGAACTCTCCAAGTCCACTTAAACTTGTTAACGCGGCAAAGGTCGTTATCATAGCTATTGAATTAATGCAAGTATACGGCGGCGGTTAAAATATATTGTGAACGTGCAAAACATTTGAACGGGAAAAGGCAACATAGACATTTGTATTGATCTAAACGTTATTTGTCAACGATCAACATTCGAGTTTAACATATTTTGGCATTTGCCAAGTTATCACCTACTCTGTAATAAATAAAATATATATATTTCATTAAGAAATTCGTTCGTTTTTGTGCTATATAGTTGGATAAATTTATTAACTAAATCAATGTGAATTTACTGTCCAAAATATTTCTTCTCCCTTTTAGTTGCTTAAGTGTTCGTAGATCAGTTAAATATATCCTAATATCTATCCAACTTAGGCACAAGCCGTTTTAACCTTAAGCCAAGTAGGTGCATAATATTATTAGGTAGATATATATATAAGATGTACATTTTTACTATACAAAATGGTGGATAGGTGTAAAATATTTTATTTTAGTAAAATACTGTTTTATGCGTTGTAGTGCAAGCTGAATTTTTAATAATATGAAAATGGCCGTTTGTAAGTAAAAACTTGCTGAGGTCAAAAATGTCTGCGGTGTAGGTACATGTTGTTGTTATAGGTATTATTATTATATATGTTGTACTTGGCTATATAGCTGCTCGGTCGGGTAAGCACACGACTTGTTATAAATTTGTGTGCTTAACTTAAATATAAAAAAAAAAAAACCATCATTATAATATTAATAATAATATACCGTTCTGTTGTTGTACCTCCTATATTATTGTTTATACTGCTTAAGTCCACCGATACACTGTTAATTAACATGTATGCATAGGTATACCTAATACCAAGTATTATGGTAGGTACCTATATGTGTTTGGAGCCTCATCGATCAAAATGTATCCTAAAATATTATATACAGAGCATAATGTAATAATAATAATAATAACATGTAAAGTGTGCGCAACGTTGTAGGTATTGAGTTCAAAATGGATATAATACAATTAAGTGTACTTTTCTTACAAGGAAAAAGATTTAGACGACGTCCCCCCACCCCACTAGACTTACGGATTTAGGGTTAAGTGTAATGTAGTTGTAATTTTTGTCCAAATTATTGTCTCTTTCACATAATATCTAATAATATACTCATAATATATTTTATACTTATGTGTGTGTGTAGTATTTTTTAATATATTATTATTATACATGGCAAACAACGGTTTACCGTCGACGACGGTCTTGTACAAGAGTGGTTTTATTATTATTCTTATTTTTTTTTTTTTAAATATAATATAATAGGCTTATCTCTGTCGCCTTAGTGTTTGCATATGATATCTGGGAAGCTCTCCGGACGAGATAAAAAAAAAAAAAAAACGCTGTTCCGGCCATTCCTCTCCGCGGTTGGCTATGTTAGTGTACATATGTGAAAACCGGGTAAAAGATCACATTTCTATAGCTATGTTGTACACAATCTTAGGAGTGTAAGAAATAAGAATATTTATAATATATAGTGACGAAATTGTTTGTTCTTTGTACCGTCTTGTCTCGCTATCTCCTCGACACGAAGGCGTCTTGACAAAAAAAAAAAACCACACTGTGAGAGATTATAATATGTGTGTGTGTGTTGTTATTATTGTTCAATTATTTTTTATTTTTTCCACCAATTATATATATATATATATATATAAGTAACGCGGTTGAAAATATTATCATACCGTTTGTATTGAAATCCTATTGAATACACTTATTATTATACAATTGAGTTGGTAGTCGGTGAATTTAATTAGGTACAAAGTATATAATGATCAAATTACAATATTATGTATTGTGTGTATATAATAATATATATGAACGGTGGTACAAAAAAACAAACGTAAAAATACACTTTTAATCCGAGTGTGCAACTTAAGCACATACCGGGGAGAGGTTTTAGCCCCCGTAGTCCGCCTACCCCTTTGGTACAGTACACCTACTTGAGAGACTAAATTGTATTTAAGACATTGTCAAGGTATAAACCTGGATTTTGCACAACTCTGTACACATATTTTCTAAAACAGCGACCAATTGCAATAGTTAAATTATTTTTGTTTGTTTTATAATCATTTTTATTGCGAAAAATGCGTTTATTAAAAAAAAGGGATGTCGAAAGTCGAATGATGTTTGTCGAAAATGTCATTAAAAAAATATAATATATTTAAAAAAAAAAAATTAAAAACACTAATGAAAGCCCGTCATGTAAGATAATGTATTATGGCGTCTAAAATTAAAATTTAATATAAAAACAACTGCCTGATGGACTTGTTCATATGAGGTTTTTTTTAAATTAATATTTTAAAAATTAATTAAAAACACTTTTTTCCGAACGTTTTCTAACCGTTTTACGAAAATTTAAAAATAACCAAAACATTAAAAAAGTTTTAATATAAAAAAACAAACGAAATCGGGTAAATTTAATTTCACAGTTATAATTATTGCAAAATATATTATGTTGAAACGGTGCACAAAAGTATGGAAACTTACAAAAATAATCTGAATAATAAAAGAATAAAATAAACTAAAAATACATGATTTTTTTTTTAGTTTAATCCGAATTTTTCTTGTTTTCTTAAACCCGGATTCAAAGTTGTAAAAATGAACTTTTTTACAATTTATTTTTAAAATATAGAGTTTTTTTTTATTCCATTTTCTTTGCAAACACACAATTTGCTTGTTTTTTATTTCTAAGCAAAATTACAACTTTTTTCATTTGGTGTTTTCTTAAGTGGCTTACTACAAAAGTTTAAAGGCCATAAAAAAAAATTAAAAATAAATTGACCGAACAATGTCCATATAGTAGTCTAAAGTGTACATTGTAATATATTTTTTTTTTTGGCTGGCTATCCACTATAGATAAAGGGGTCATTTTTTGTATGTATCTGTTATTGTTTTTTTTTTAAACATTTGGATTACTTTTTTTTTTTAATATAGTGTATGTTGTGCTTGTATATGCTTTTTTTTTTTTGTCTGTCGACAAAGTGACTTTGGCCAACGAGGGAGGCGCGTGCCGTGTTATTCGATGACTTCACGTGTACAATATTATATTTACTATAAATTAATAATAATAATTGTCCGAGTCACGATGATTTTCGTTTAGCCCGTAGAACAATATTGTAGGTACATAAGGTACCTTGCTCAGTATATACAGGCCCATATGTTGCCGTCGGTTCCGGTCAGTGGTCACTTGATGTATACACCTGCGCCAACGACGACGTTTTAATTATGTTTAAGTACTGCAATATAAATATAATTATATTTAACGCCGACGTTTCCAATAACGTCCGTGTTGTAGGCACATGTATATACTATACTTAGGTACATACGTACATAAGTCAATAACTTGTACATAGGTACGAGTTTTGGGTTTCCATATACCAAAGGGGTAAACCTAAGTCCTAACTTGCACACGGTCATCCTGTATAATATACATATGTAAAACAGTCTACAGATATTGTACTTGATAAATTTGAGGGGGGGGGGGTTGAGCTAAAAATTGGCGTTTGCACGTTTAACCCACCATGTCTTTGTTTTTGGAACACCCTGTATACAAGACACAAATGTTGCGCCACCGCATTTGACATAATGTGTACACTGTATACATGGCGCGGTGCCATTTTTACCCTAAGGGCACGTAAGGGCACGGAGTCCAGGGCAAACTCCGTGTGCCCAACATGGCCGCACTGCATAGCCCGAGACGGCCGCCCCGAGCTGACCTTTCGGTTTTTGTTGGCTCTGCGGCTAATATATTATGCTAAAAGTTCTGTGCCGCTTCAAATAGTCTTTTGTTTGAGTTTCTCGTGCGATTTTCGCTGACGGCCAATTTATAAGTCTCGAAAAACATATTATTATATTGTTATTATTACAGAAAGTACTTAAGGAACATGGTCGAAAAGGAGTGACTTATGGAGTGCGTAAGGCCGCCTTTATATATATATATATAATATTGTTTGAGCCGTAATTATTATCATTACTATTATTACCATTATTGTTGTATAATATTATTGCGTTTGTTCTATGGGCGAAAGTACATATTATTGCTATTATTATTATTATTATTATGGCACGCCGGTTTTGCCGGGTCCCCGGTGGCCGCCGCCGGGTTGTGTAAACTGCATTTGTTGTTTGCCGACGAACCGCCCCGGTTGTTCTGATTGTCAGTCGACGGCCCATTGTTGTTGTGTGCCCGCACGGATTCCGAAACCGGAACGACGGGGGGGGGGAGGGGCGGCAAATCCCTCGATGCGAAAATCTCGGGAGCATCTCTATTCCGGCCCCTCCGCTTTCGGCCCTCGTCGCTTAACCGTTAAACGCCGCCGCCGCCGCCGTAATGATTAGCGGCCGTAAAACGGGTGTGTGTGTGTGTGTGCAGTATATACGCCATATAGCCGCAGCCGCAGCCGCCGACGGGTTATTATTTTGATCTCTCCAATCTGTTCGGGTCGGGCGGCGCGCGCGGTCCGCTATGAATTAATTATCGTTACGAATACACGCCCGTCCCGCGTGTGGACGGGGGAGGGGCAGGGGGAGGAAGAAGAGGCGGACGACGAACGAGGAGGACGAGGAACGCGGAGTATTCGAAAAACCGGCCGAGTGGAGGCGGCTGCTCGACGCGAAATGGAGGAAAGGGGGAGGACGCACCGTACGCGCGCACAGTGTTAATAATAATAATACACCCGGGGGAACGCATGCATATAGTCATCAACCGCCGTGGGAGAAATTTTGGGGGGGAGGGTCGGTTTTTGATTTCTAGTAATTATTATTATTATCCATCATCATATTGATAACCATTGCGGTATTAATACCGTTACACAGTAAACACGCGCACAAGTGATAATTCTGCGCAGGGTAAACCCAAACGATGGGGGGGGGAGGAGAGGATTAAAATAATCGTACTTAAGCAATGTGCTCAGAAATTGGTGTATATATGTACCTACCTAGGCGTATATTACACAATATAATATTATATGTGTTGATATTGTAAACCGCAAAAGCTGCTTGGGTTGTGCGTATGGAAGTATAATTATTTTATACCTAAAGAGTTTTCTCAAAGGGGCTAAGCCGGATAAAAGTAATATATATTTAAAAAAAATATATATCAAAATACAAACTAAAATGATTGTTAAATAACTGAGGAAACCGCACTTAAAGTAGTGCTTTTTTGTTAAATATAATTGTTGGTGTTAAAAGCTCTTTGTAAGTTTTCTAGCTTATGGTGAGTAATTGTTTATTAGGTATGTGTGAATCTATATTATTTGTGGAGTGTTGTCGAGCCATAATTTTTACTCTAAAATAGTATAAAGTATAGATGGTACCTGTTAAAAAATGTTTAGCCAAATCACGCCATTTATAGCTGTTAACAACTACCACTTATACTTACTTTCGACGGTTAGGTTAGGTTATTCGGTATTTTGTGATAACGAGACGTTATTTTTAAATACAAGTTGGTTAATTTGTCGGTTATTATTATTATTTACACAGATAATTAATCTATACTAATTATTTTTTTAAACACTTAACAATATTACAATAACAATAATATATCAATGTAAATTATAAAAAAAACTTAATATTATATTTTTGTTGAAGTTAATTATAAAGTATAATCTATAGTGAAAATGTTTAATATATTTCTTTAAATACATTTATTACAATAATAATAATATAATTTACAATTAATTTAAATGTACAATTTATAATGAAAATGTTTAATATATTTTGTGCAAATTCATTAAAGTGTACAATTTATTGTGAAAATGTTTAGTATATTTTGTGCAAATTCATTAAAATGTACAATTTATAATGAAAATGTTTAATATATTTTGTTAAAATTAATCGACGGTATAAAAATATAATCTAAATATTGTTTTTTAATTAATTTCAATACCGTAAAACTCATAAAACCTTTTTGGCCAGGTTGTTTTGTAAAAAATACTCGATAATATTTGACTAAGTCGATTAGGTTAAGAAAACAACAGTAAGTATTTTTATTTGATTTTTTTAAACATGTTATTTTATTTATTTTTGTTAATGTTGTAGTTTTTTTTGTTGAAATACACACAATATGTTAGTATTTAATAAATAATAATAATATAATGTGTATGTAAAACCACCGTTGATTTTCAAATACACTTTTAAAATATATTAATTGGTGTTAATTATGTTTTGCTATATTTTAGCTAATTATATTAAAGCATAATCATATTATTATTTACTTATTTGCGTTTCAAAATTGTATAAGACTGTAATCAAAACTATAAGTCACAAAACACAAGACGGTCTTATTTGGATTTGTTGCGTTCTCAACAAATGGTTTAATGTTTCACCAAAAAGTCAATTATTAAATTATTAAGTTATCCATACACATAAAACTTGAAGAACCTAATTGGGGTTTTGTTTACTAATACAATATAATATAATGTGTTAATTAAAGTTATAAAACGAATTTGGAGTTTATTTTTCTTCTCTAAATGGCGATAAATATAATATAATACTTTAAGTGATCCACTCAAACGCAATGAGTGTTTAAAAAAAAAAAAAAATAGTTAGGCATTATGTGGGAACTTTATTGTTTCTCAACAAACCATTAATTGTGTTCATTGCCAAGTTTTATCTAAGACACTTTGGCCGTTATCTAGGTGTTATCTAGATAATTCATATTATATTTTTCAATATTAACAACAATGACAATGTATAGGTTTTTTTTTTTTATACAGCGCTACAATACACTTCTGTATATACTTTGGACTATTACAATAATAATTCACCATGATAAACTTTGAACAAATAACAATATCCTATTATAATAGCACGTATACTATATTCGAGTCTCTGCTATGGTCGCACACAATGAAATTTATACAATAATTGATGTGTAAATAACAATAATTATAATGCTAATCGGATAAGCATATATATATATTGATTTCTTTAAGTATAATATATTATATCATAACTCAAACCCCAGGCCATAACACAATATTCCACTGACTTAAGATTTCACATCTGTCTTTGCCCTCTCACAGTAATGTCATAATAATAATTATTGGTCATTGCTATTTGACCTTATGTATAATGTATACCTAACAATATGTTGTATGCATAATAATTTTATATAATTATAATATATTTCTTAAGAAAACAGCTCTCAGATGATTAACACAGTAAGTATGATGTATACATATTCATGGGACCTAGATGAGAGCTTTGCATTGTTTGTAGAGATAATTATATTACATCGGTCCAATCACTGTAATGCACATTCCACCATCTCTCTCTCTCTCTCTCTCTCTCTCAGCTCTGCATCTCTTTCTGGTAAACATTAAGACTTATACTCAAGCCACGTCCACATCGACTATACATGAAATTTATTATTCAAAATAGGAATACATTATTCAAATTCGTGTCGAAACTCCTAAAGGGCACTTACACCCACACACACAGACTTTCCCCCTCTTGCTCTCTCTGGGGCGGGTTTTCCGTGACTAAAGTATCTGGGGGGGGGGGTGGTTTTTTGGGGGTGAATGAGAGGGAGGGGTTTACATATACTTACCTACCTACCTCCTATCTCGTAGTGTACACGTCATAACACACACACACACAATATAATATACCTACTATATAGGAGTGGCACATAATATTATTATCATAATATACAAGACCTCACACGGGGCCGCCGGTTTTGTCAACAATTCTGGGTCGACGGTTTTTTTTTTTTTTTTTTAAAAACACCGGGCAAAATATTATACACCTATATTATTATTATCATCATCATCACTTGGAACAGACAACGCACATTCACATGGCACACTAAACAAACAACTAGCCGTATATTATATTTAATACATTATATTTTTCGGTATATTAGTTGATGGGTCACATACTATATGCAGGTGACGGTGTACCTACCTATGTACACACACACACACAGCATAATATTTATAATGCCTTGGCGGCGTTTAAAGACAAAAAGATTGTGCCCATATATATATATAGGTAGGTACACTCTCACGTTTTGTGTGTTGCTTGTTGTGGCTGTGGTTGATCAAACATTATCAGGATAAAACGAGGGGAAACAGAGTGAGTGTGTGTAAGATGGAAAAGTGAAAAAAAAAAGGTTTGGTTAGTTAAATGGGTAGATAAATATTATAGGTATAGGTTGTACGCCTTAAGGTACACCTCTAACCTATGACGATGCCGCTTCGGAAGCGGTTTTGATAAACAGAGGCCTTTTTTTTCAATTTTTTTTTTTTTCATTGAGAGTTTAGGAGTGCTCTGGGGCAAAACGGTGAGACATACTCTCGTTCATATTTTGTACGGTACCGGACAGGCGGTAAATAATAAAAAAATAACAATAATAAACCGTCGGCTCGTTGTGGAGTTGCGGCCACTTGAATAATATTGTACACAAGATACAATGTGTGTATATGTATATATAAATATAATGTGTTGGTTTTTAATAA
The DNA here is from genome assembly GCF_023614345.1 of Adelges cooleyi. Classification (NCBI taxonomy): domain Eukaryota; kingdom Metazoa; phylum Arthropoda; class Insecta; order Hemiptera; family Adelgidae; genus Adelges; species Adelges cooleyi. The sequence continues at coordinate 706,294 of NW_026096129.1, read as the reverse complement.
AAATAATAATAATACGGCGAGGTGGCCGCCCTTAAAGGGCCGACGATGACGTATAAATAAAATAGTGGTCGGGTTTAGAGGGATCAAACGCCTATATACATATACATGTACTATATGAAAAGGGGGATGGGTCGTGTATAATAAGTATGTATGTGTGTGTGAGTGAGTGGTGTTTATTGTTTTTACATGGGCACGAAAACCGTGTATGTGTGTGCAAAGAGAGTGTCAAAGGAAAATATTATCATTGATAACAAGAGTTCAGGGAAAATTCACTGAATTATATATATATATTTTTTTTTTTGGCAGGGCCAAGTATACGGTCAATATGAGTCGAGGACGATTTCTGTGTGTCAAATCCACAGTCTCTGGATGATCTACCGCCGTCTGCACACTACTACAATAATAATATTGCCATAGTCTTAGTACAGGGAAAAAAGGCCAAGCTAGACTGTAATAATAATAATATAAGAAGGGGGAGGAGAGGGGATTGCCCGAGACCGGAAGTTCGTGTGGTATTTTAGCTAATGGACCGGACGACTGCGGCTTGTGTGCGTAGCAATATAATATTTTATATTATATATATATATTGTATTATATTATAGACATTTCGTACTGGGACGACATCCGGTAGAGGAGGGAGAGTGGTCTCTAAGACTAAACCAGTGGAGAAGCTAAGAATTTTGGCCGGAGGGGATAGGGGGGCAATATGATAAAATTGTTCATATGTCCTGGATAGGTATTGCATTTTTAAAGAATTCCCTTTTCAACCGATACCAATTACAATATCCAAGACTCTCAAGTCTTTGTCGAGTCATGGCTGTTGTTCTTAGTTTGCTTTTGACCTTAAGCAATGTGCAAGCAATATTAGAATAGCTGAACTAGACAAAATTAGTAGTGTATTTTGTTTAATTTTACCAGAGTTTATTTCGAAAAAAAGTAGGTAGTGTAAATTTGAATTAAATGTCTGTAATCTGTATTTATACTAGACAAAATTAAACGGTTTGGACCCAGGACTAAAGTCAGTCTGCCTAGTTAGAAGGTAAAAAAATACTGTTCAATATACAATGGTAATAAGATATCAATAATAACAGTATCTTCAAAAAAAATACACAGATAAGTAAAATAAACTAGATTGTTAACTAGTGAGAAGAACGGAAGTGGACGTCGGCCATTTTTGTAGGATTTATGTGTGTTGGAGATAATACATATGTATTATACCTGTGATTCTGCGCTATCAACTTGACTTATAATAGTTATAATCAGTGATAACAGTTATAAACGTGTGATAAGGTTCTAATTCCCGCAAAGATGTAATCTAGTTTATTAATAATAATTATTAGTGTATAATAATTATTATTATATATATCTGTGTTTTAAGATAAGGAGTAAAATATATTTTATCATAATATAGAGTAGGTACCAATCGCTTAATAGGGAGGACTTTTTTTTCCTTTTGTGTGGCCATACTGCGGTTTTATTAATTTTGTTTACTTCACTATCGCATGCAATTTAGTGTATAAATTATAACTAGTTTACATTCGACTAGTTCATATTAATATTATCACTCTATGTTTGGACTGCATACACGTAGTGTAGAGTACGGTTTATCGGTTTCCATTGTACTACAATGATTGTGGCGATTAAATTATAGTAATTATTATGGAAATGACAATGGCGCGTTTATCGGCTGCGATGAAGTCACAGTGTTGTTTTCATGGGTCAAAGGTCGCAGAGGTTCAATGGTTAACAGCAGCTGCTGCGGTACCAAAACAATCAAACCCAGGTTATAACCGATGAGCTAGATTACTGCGGTAAAGCCGCCATTGTTTTGTTGAACAAAATACATTTCATATTGTAGCTGTTACACGATAGATTTTCAACTATAAAGGTTTTTTGATTGGTTAAACTTAATGCAGTAGGGCCAAATAATATTATAGCGTCAAAAAAACCGTACACGTTATTTACAATAATAACGTAAACTGATAAGAAATACTGATAACGAGTGACTGATAACACTACAGATGTTTGATAACATTTTTTTGAATACACTGTTTAAAGTGCACTACCTGATTTTATTTAATCTTTGTTAATATTTTTCAAGAAAACAAAATTTATATTAGTCGATGAATTGCCAAAGAAAGATGACAAATTATTTAACAATTATGTATTATATAATAATAATAAATAATAATAATAATAATATATATAATTCAGACACTTATTTAGCAAACATAAAAGTTTGATCAGTAAATAAAAAAAATGGGAATTTATAATAATTGAAAAAAACAGAAAACATGTGAATTAATGATGATAATATTTTATGGGTAATAAAAAGTTGAATGACTTAAAAACAATAAAAATAAACAGCGCACTATAATGATATTTATTGAAACCATTTGAATTTACTAATTTAGCATCACAAAAGTCCAAATGTTTTTGAGTATATTTTATAATTATTTTGTCAGCCAAAAGTTCTTGACTATAAAATACTGTTTGAATATTATGAATTTCTTCAAAACCATAAGTACATAAAAACATTTATAATAATATATTGAAAATTTTTTAATGTTTGCGCTGTCCTGGTAATTATGAGTTGACATTTCAGACAGGTACAAACTTCTTCTTAGGCAGTTCGATGACTAATTTGAGTTATAATTTTTTATTTTTGGTGGAAAATGGTCAAACCTAGGAAACATACAAGTGTCAGTAATTCAGTACAGGATGTAATGCAATTTAAGAGTTTGAACATAAAATTTATCAGTAATTCTACGTCCAGAAGCAAGATATTCTAAACTAAGACTTTATTTGCAAAGGTTAGCAGAGGTGAAAATATATGCGAAAGACTCCATAGAACTGAACAATACTCCTAATATTAGCCTGACAATTTATAGAAACATACATTGTTTTTGAGTCAAGACTCGTCCTTGAAATCCTTTGTATTTCTAATTATTATCAAGAAACTCAGAGTTCTTAGGGCTTTTGAGCAAATTTGTTCAATTAAGACAAAAGATTAAATTGAAACAGCACTCCGAGAACGCACAAAAAGTGTTAACTTGTTCTAGGCGAACCCCAAAAATGTAGTATTCATTGTCTATTTAGATGTGTTTAATAATTACAAACCCATCGGTACGAGACCAAACACTTAGTGTGATTGATCAACTTACAAATGGTGTAGTACAAGGCAATGCACTTTGGTGTGTCCAATATCGTTTGCGGACGATATTGTGGTTTTAGTGGATGAGAGTACGGCTGAAGTGTCAGACTATTGGTGACAAACAGTATTGAGAATAAGTAGAGAGGTCTGCACCGAAATAACATTATGGTTAAAGAGCAAGTGGTTAACAGAATAGAGGGTATAAGTACATTGGGATCGGTTAGAAAAAAGGCTGGATGAGAATATGTAGTGGGAGCAGAACTAATTATCATTGGATGAGATGGAAAGGGACAGTAATTATTAAAGGGTTATGTGAAAAGTACAGATAGGTGAGACCGGAAATGATGTATAACGTGGAAGTGAATGTTTGGTATTGCACAGGAAATGTGCAACGACAGGAGTTAGACAGGATCAGGTGTGAGTGTATACAAGATGCATTTCAGGAGAGTTGCCAAAAATGACAGAGAATAGATTGAGATGGTTTGGGCGTACTGCTAGAAGATAGTATATATTATATTGTGAATGATTTAAGAGATGGACGTGCGAAGCTATGATGAATATGGTGGCTGATGGGAAGTGATAGAGCTGATAGGGCTGATGTGTGGATAGAAAGGATTGGGCTTGTCGACTGTTATATTTGTAAAGTTTCTTGGTAAATTGATGTATGAAAAAAAATGTGTTAAAAAACCTAAAGCCAAGTTTGTAGACGATAAAACCAAGCGAACCGTTCGAAGAATATTATTTTTAAAATCGTTTACAATATTCATCCGGCGTTTGTGTGTACAGCAAACAGTCGGTACCGAGGACGGCTTCGGCTGTTATTTTGTGTGTGTATGAACAAAACAAAAAAAAAAAAACGACGTGCAGATAATACTATACCTACAGATGTAAATGTAAAAAAAAATTAATAATAAATAAAAAAGCTCGGATTTTACATATTTTATTTTATTATTATAATGTTTGTTCGGCGCGCGTACCAGGGAATCGACGCAATATGGAATGGATCGTCGACGACTGCTCATTTAATAGCAATAATAATAAAGGGGGTTAACGCTTTTTTTCAATTACACAGGACCGATTCGTTTGCCCGTGTCGGTATTAACCTAACGGAAGATCGCATGTTATTTTAACGCGTACAGCCCGAATAGATCCTATAGATCCTCGGCCGGCGGTCGCACACGCGCCGCTCAGGATTACATCTAGTTAAACTCTTGTTATTGCTGCACCGCCGTCTGTCAGCGATATTCATTATTAATGCCACGGTTTAAAGAATATTACAATAACAATACAGTGCAGCGTGTGTAGCAAATTATATACCTACAAAAAGGCATTTTTTAATCGATAAACTATATATGTACATAATCCAAACGTTTTGCAAAATAGAAGTGGTTTGATTGGCAAAAAAACCTTTATATCTGCGGTTCTGTACCATCAAATTGTTATAACAACTATTAACATGTGATAACACTATTATAAACGGTTCTAATTCCTGCAAAGACAGTGGAAAATGGTAATTTCAGTTATCTCTATTGGCGGCATGTACATTTAGCAATCTAGTTTATTATAAATATCTGTGTTTAAATCTTTGTTTTATAAAGAATATTTACAATTTGTGCTGCAAGTCATAATAAGCAAATAGTTACATTGTTTTATGTACAGAAATAAAAATAAACAAGTTTAAATCTTATGACTGACATCTGCACAATAATTTATACTAATCCATGCGGCCTGTATCAGTATTTTTGAAAATTTCCTTTGTTTTCGATCACACATGTATATATAAAACTAGATAATACATTTTTAGACACATATTTTTCTTAACAGGGCATTTATCGACTTCCACCACCTTTTCGCATCGAACCATTTATTAAAAAGTGACATTTTTGTTTCTTAAAAAGCTATAAAGATTTCGGCAAAGTCGATACTTCAGCGGAGCTCCAAAATAAAAAATATTACAATACTCTTAGCGAGTCAACTTTTACACAAAACAATATCGAATATCATATTTGATATTCGATTTATAGGAAATATTCCTATAAAATATTTTTAAATAATATTTTGTGTACACGCAGTGAAATAGACAATAATAATATGGAAACAACCGGTTTGTTGCATTAACATGGAATTGGTGACATCCGCGATAACGAGATATTGCAGTTGACTCTACTGAACAAATAGTATTGTATTTATAGGAATTTTTTCGTTAAAAATCTGCTGTAATTGTCATATGAGATTCGATTGCTAACAATGCCAACGCAGAATATTTTTCTTGGCTAATAGTAGATCTTAAATTGTTTTTGACTCATATCACGAGAAAAATATGCAGCTAAACAGTTGGCAGAAAACCGTTGCCAAAAACAAATACTACATATCATACTGTAGATAGTGAACTACAATACACTTTTAGTATCAACGATTATTGTTAATATTTTTTTCTACACAAAACTAATACAAAATACCATGTTTATAAATGTTAACAATCAAATACATAAAAGCAGAATACGAATGTAAATATTTTAACTACTTTAGGCATTGTAGGATGCGCATTAGTTTAAAAACATTATTTTTACACCAACATTTTGTTCACTCATCTTGTTCTCATAACTCAAGAATATTGTCTAATTATTGTGAAAGCTACTTAGTAACATTATGAAGCTGCAATTAAGAATTATTTTCTTAATCCTAGAGTTGGTTTTCTGTTTTTTAACGGAGGGCAATGGTAAAGATGACGAAAATGAAAAGAAAATGAAAGAAGAATTCAACATGAACGGTTGTACGAAAAGGTTTTACGCAAGCCGACTGCCTCCGAAATTACCAGCGCGATATCGGATTCAGCAGTTTATCAAAAAATACAAGTAAATACAAAAATCTTTTAGGGATTAAAACAACTCGTTTAGGACTTTTTTTTAAATTATCGAAATTATGTAATTACAATAATATTGTGACTACTTAGGTATTGTAAAAATAAATTACGTCTTTGTTTTATGTAAAAAATTAAAAATATACTGGAAATCTACTGTTTTTCATAGTTATTCTTTTTTGTAACATTCCAGTCTGCTCTGTTCTTTAGTTGGATTTTTGTTCATAAAACATCCCTAACTCCTGACATGTTGTTACCGCTGGTTCTGTCTCTTCCAAATCAGCGGGTTTTTTTTTCCAGCATTCAAAATTTCCATTGCCTAACCTAATGCTATAATGTGAATAATACGTCATAATTCATGATCGTGACCGAAGCCTAGGAAGTAAAGTGCCTTTTGATCCCCTACCGTCATCGTTTATAACTTCTTTCATTCTCAACGGTGGTTTTTAGATAAACTCATTTGCAAATTGACAGCACCATTTTTAAACGTTGTAAATTTAAATCATTCTGTAATGCCTTAAGACGAAATGAGTTTAATACAAATAATATTCAAAACCAAGTTGAATTGTCGCATGTTTTTAGGTGGAACGTTTGCAACAATTCATGTACATTGCACCGTATGAGGTTGCCTTTATTGAAACGTTGAACGCATACAAGACACTAAGTTCCAGACCAATTGAATTTAGCACTAACGACATAACGACACTGACTTCAAAATGTGACGACGGCGAATCGCTGAACAATAGAATTCTAACTCAAATTAAATTTTATCGCGGATTACAAGAGATACTATGCACGAACATCGCACTGCTTAAGGTCGCTTTAGCTGAAAACGTATTTGATTTAGATTATATTGCTGATAACGTCTACTGTATGATAGACATGTCGTACGTGGGGAGATATGCAGTAAGCGCTTGGCTATGGAAATTGCATGTACAACTCTTGGAACTAAAACAAAACGTGTTGGACAGAGAACAGAAATTTCTAGACGAATACATACCAGAGATTGAAGAAAGTCTACGGAAAATTTTAACGGAGTGTCGTGGAAATAATTACATAGTGGATGATGATAATCTAAAGTCGGATAAGTTTTTGGAAATGTACGACCGAAAATCTAATCAAATTTTCATCGCGGACAGTTATAAGTCTACATTGCGCATCGATGTCGGAAATTTGTTGTTGGACCACTTGTGGTGGTTGGCTCGAGGATACTCTGATGACATAACTAGCCTTTCATTTGGTTGGCCAAATATATATCCTGTAATTAAAAAGGAAATTGACAATCTCTCGGATCAATATGAAAGTGGGGAATGGCCAAAACAACCGTTCAAACACATTAAGTTACACAAAGTTCTTTTGGACATCATAAAAGCGAGATGGTACAGTCATATTTTCATCATTTTATTTGTTTATCAAAAAATAGGAAGTCAAGCTCAAAGGCTTTTTGATACGCTAATAGAGATAATAAACGAAGAAGTACATTTTTTCCATACTGACGACCCATTCTTTAACGACGTACTAAATATATTGAGTGAATTATATACACCCGAAGATGAAATGCTAAATACAATTATACGAAAACTAGAGGTCGAAGTAAACTACATTATGGGAAGTGTAACTGAACCAAATTCTGATTATGGAGAGCCTACAATTGATTTGGAGTTGATTACAAAAGCGTCTAGAAATTTTAAGGAACCAAAATTTCAAGCAAATCTTGTAGATAGATTTCGTAGCTTCATTTCAGATACTGAACGTCTAATGTCTGGTACAAATTTAAGTATACTAATGTTCTACATAAGAGGAAGTCAATTCGCTGACTTTGTTTTTCCAAATGAATGATGGAAATACTTTGAATATCAGATGTTAAATAAATATATTTTATTGCAAATTATTAACCAAGTATGAAAAATTCACATTTACTATGAAAAAATCATATTTACCATTTAACTAAATTGTTGTTCATTGCTAAATGATATTTAAACTATTCTTTCGATTCATAATAATAGATCGTCCTACATTATGCTGCTGTCTGTATAAATTAGGAATCTAAATAAAACATATAATAATTATCAATAATTTTGTTTCCTATTTAAATTTAAAAAAATGTATTTTTATTTTTCTACGTTTTTAGTATGTATAATTAAGGAGGTTCAAGTAACAGAGTTTGAATGTGGCAAAATTGGATATTAGGATTTAGCTGTGTTTGACTCTCGGTTAAATTTACTGCTGACTTTGGTTAATTAAAGATAAAAATATAATTTTTTTCTTCAATATTTTATCACAGATACATTTAACACAATTTATTCTATTATAGATTTACTTAAGAACCTTTTATGTGTAAATAACTCATTGCCTTAGTTGCGCAACCAAATTAAAATTGTTTTAAGCTTTGCCATTAAAAACATTTCTAGACGGGATTCCTTTAAAAATAAAGGAATTATTTCGTTAAATTTGGTTTTAATTGTTGTATGAGATTAGTTTGCTTACCATGCCAAAGAAAAATATTTTCTTGGATCATAGTAGACCTTTTATTGTTTTCGGCTCGTATTGTCGGAACATTATAATAAAGTGCAGCTTAACAGTTGGTAGAAACTATGAAGCCTCGGAAATATACAAGTTTCAGTAATTCAGGTTGTAATGTCATTTAAGAGTTTAAACATTAAATTTATTATTATAAGATATTCTAAACTAAGACTATATTTGCAGAGATGAATAATATATGCGAAGGACTCCATAGAACTGAACAACACTCCCAATATTGGCCTGACAATAGAAACCCACATATTTGATTTTTCGGATGAGTGAGCTTTCTGAAAGCGATCGAAAGTGTGAACTCTTTAAATAAAAATAAATACTTCTGTTCTTTATAAGTTGTACAGTGTACATTACGCATTATAATCCGTATCAACTGTACTTATAAATAGATGAATTCGAATTTTATATTGTACGACTGATAAGTCATATGTTTCATATGTATCACACGCGGTTGCAGTGGTGAAACAAATTAAAAATATGTACAGGAGAAATATAATTTCGTCGTTTTGGTCACAATGCAGCTCGTCATTTAGCTTACTTCATAATATTTTACTTATCGCGATCCCTCGTGGTGTACCATGTGATGTGTAGGGTTATCAATATGAAATACTTCACCTAGGTACTCGGTAATGATTCATTGAAATAATGAACAATATAATCTTTTCCAAAATATTCGTTGGTCACATTCCAAGTTACGACGTCCTATGGGTCACACTGAGAACATATCCATATTTACTTTCCCAGAGAAACTATGCCTTGGAACACAAGGTCAAATGTACAAAAACGTCACCATGTGTGAAGTTCAATCAACAGTTAAGCAGTATCTGAAAAATAATTTTACAACTTTGTTTAGTAACATCATATTCGATATTTCTTATAAAATATTAAAAAATAATATTTTGTGTACAAGCAGTGAAATACACAATTATAATAACAACCGTTTTGTTGCATTAACAGGGAATTGGTGGCAACCGTGACAACCAGATATTGTAGTTAACTCTACTGAATAAATAGTATTGTCTAAATCATTATTTACTTATTTCTATCTATAATACGAATACAAAAAAACCTAGATGTAAAATTGTTTTAGACTATGGTATTACACAATTATAACATGAGAAAAACTTTAAACAATTTAAATTCTAGACTGGATCATTTAAAATAAAAGGATTTTTTCTTTAAAATCTGTTTTACCTATTACCTACGTCGGATCAGATTGGTAATAATGGCAAGGCAGAAGAGTTTTCTTGGCTTATAGTAGATCTTACATTGTTTTTTTACCCATACTACGAGAAAAACCCACAGCCAAACAGTTGGCAGAAAACCGTTGTCAAAAACAAATACTACAATAGTGAACTACAGTATACAAAATATAATGGTCATAAATTTTACAAACAAATATATAAAACCTCAATACGAGTATGTAAAATTTTTTACCACTTTAGGCAATGTCAAGTACGTATTGAATTAAAAATATTATTCGTAAACCAAGATTTGTTCACTTATCTCGTCAGCATAACTCAAGAATATTGTCTTATTATTGCGAACGCTAGTTAGTAACATTATGAAGCTGCAATTAGGAATTATTTTCTTAATACTAGAGTTCGTTTGCTGTTTTTTAACGGAGGGCAATGGTAATGATGACAAAAATAAAAGAGAAAATGAAAGAAGAATCCAACATGAACAGTTATCCGAAAAGGTTTTACGCAAGCCGACTGTCTCCGAAATAACCAGCGCGATATCGGATTCAGAAATTTATCAAAAGATACAAGTACTTAACAAAAATATATTATTAGGACAAAAAATACTTGTTTAGGAAAAATGTTAAATATACTATACTAAACTGCTCTCACGTACCTTCCAGATGTTACCATATCTACTGTTTTTCATGGTTATACTTCTGAGCAACATTGCAGTCTGCTCCGTTCTTTAGTTGGATCTCTGTTCAATGATTTTATTCCATCAATTATCCCTAACTCCTGACTTCTTTTCATCGATGGTTCTATCTCTTCTAGATGTGTAGTGTTTTTTATTCAGCACATACAAATTCTTTTGCGGACAAATTCGTTGGGCGCTCCTTACCGTTCACCACCTATTGATGTTCTCTACAATTAAAATTTCCCTTGTCAATGCAATGCCCTTTTTGCTTCTGATTGTAATTCTGCCTTCTAGCTAATTGTTCTAATCCTTTTAATTCCTCACTTCCTCCTTTTGATCTCCTAAGTATAGAACCGAGACCGTGAATGTGAATTGAGCTTTAGCCTAGGAAGTAAAGTCGCTCTTGATCCCCAGCCGACATCTCTCTTATAACGTCTTGCATTTTCAACGCTGGTTTTTAGATAAATTTATTTGTAATATGTCAGCTCTATTTTTAAACATTGTAAATTTACATAATTTTATAATTTCTAAAGACAAAACACGTTTAATACAAATAATATTCAAAATCACGTTGAACTATCGCATATTTTTAGGTGGTACGTTTGCAACAATTTATGTGCATTGCTCCATATGAAGTTGCCTTTATTGAAACAATGAAGACATACAACACACTCAGTTCCAGACCACTTGAACTTAGCACCGACGACATAAAGACACTGACGTCAAAATCTAACGACGGCGAATCGCTGAACAATAGAATTCTAACTCAAATTACATTTTACCGTAAATTACAAGAGATACTATGCACGAACATCGCACTGCTTAAGGTCGCTTTAGCTGAAAACGTATTTGATTTAGATTATATTGCTGATAACGTCTATTGTATGATAGACATGTCGTACGTTGGAAGATTTGCAGTAAGCGCTTGGCTATGGACATTGCATGTACAACTTTTAGAACTAAAACGAAACGTGTTGGACCAAGACAAATTTAAAGACGAATACTTACCAGGGATTAAAGAAACCCTACGAAAACTGTTAGCGGAATGCCAGGATAAAAAATACATAAAGAACGAAGATCATCTACCGTCGGGTAAGTCTTTGGAAATGTACGACCAAAAATATGAAAGATTCACCGTGGATAAGTCTACATTGCGCATCGATGTCGGAAATTTGTTGTTGGACAACTTGCGAACTTTGGCTCATAGATTCTCTGAAAACATAACTGGCCTTTTATTTAGCTGGACAAGTATAATATATCCTGTAATTAAAAAGGAAATTGACAAGTTTTCGGATCAATATACAAGTGGAGAGTGGCCAAAACAACCGTTCAAACACATTAAGTTACACAAAGTTCTTTTGGACATCATAAAAGCGAGATGGTACAGTCATATTTTCATCATTTTATTTGTTTATCAAAAAATAGGAAGTCAAGCTCAAAGCCTTTATGATAGGCTAATTAAGATAATAAACGAAGAAGTACATTTTTTTCATACTGACGACCCATTCTTTAACGACGTACTAAATATATTGAGTGAATTATATACACCCGAAGATGAAATGCTAAATACAATTATACAAAAGCTAGAGGGGAAGTAAACCGCATTCTAGGCAATTTCACTGAACGAAATTCTGATTATAAAGAGCCAACGATTGATTTGGAATTGATTAAAAGTGCGACTAGAAATTATAAGAAACCCAAATTTCTAGAAAATCTTTTACTTAGATTTTTAAACTTCGTTTTAGATACTAAGAGAGGCATGAGTAATACAAATTTAAGTACTCTAGTATTGTATATAAGAGGAAACCAATTCGCCGACTTTATCTTCTCAAATGAATATTAATGGAACCTTTGAATATCAGTTGTAAAAATAAAAATATTTCATTTCAAATTATTAAGAACGTATTAAAGTTTATATTTACTATTTAACTAAATTGGTGTCCATTGCTAAAAGATTTGATTCGATTCATAGTAAAAAATTGTCAATCATTTAACTGTTGTCTTTTTCAATGAAAAATCTAAATAAAACATGTAAAAATTATTATCAATCACTTTGTTACTCATTTTCAATTAAAAAAAATGTTTGTATTATCTACGAGTGAAGACCGTATAATTAGGGAGCTTCAAGTAAACAGTAAAAATATATGTACCAGTGAATTCACCATATTACTAATAATACATTTTTAAGCACATAATTTCTTAACAGAGCGTTTATTGATTCCCACCACCTTTTCCAATCGAACCGATTATTAGAAAGTGACATTTTTATTTCTTATAAAGCTATAAAGATTCCTGAAAACCTGTGACCTCCGCCAATCTAATATGCAATATATTTGTTATTTAAATATTTTAGTGTTTAAATTTTATGATTAAATATTAATTTTTTAAATGACGGCAAATTCGAAACTTTAGGGGAGCTCCAAAAAAAAAAGTATTACAATACTCTTGGCAAGTCAACCATACTGTAATCTATTCTGTACAATCAACTTTTACACAACGCAATATCAAAAATCAGATTTAATATTTCCTATAAAATACTTTAAAATATGTTTTTGCGTACAGTGGAACAGACAAAATATAATATAGAAACCACTGTTTTGTTAACAGGGAATGGTGGCAACCGCGACAACCAGATATTGTAGTAAACTCTACTAAACAAATAGTGTTGTCTGAGTCATTTTTTATTTATTTCTAACAATATTACAGATACATCTGTGATAATGAACATTATTTTATAAATATTTTAACGTTCGGAATTCATTACAATATAATATTATTAGTATTTGTGTACCAAACGAGTACTAACTAGTATTTTAATTTTTAGGTGTCTAAAATATATTTCCATAGGAAAGAAAATGTTAGCTACATAGTTGAAACATTGCAAAATATCTAGATGGTGTTACAATATTTAAATATGAGAAAGCATTTAAACAATTTAAGTTCTAGAATTGGTCATTTGAAAATAAAGGAACTATTTCTTTCAGATCTGTTTTTACTAGTGGTGTGACTAATCGAATAAAAAAAATGATATATTCGAATACATTATGCGCACGAATATTCGTTATTCGAATAACGAATATTTGAATTTTTTATTCGAATATTCGATGGGTTATTTGAATATTCGAATATTTAATCATTTTCTTTGTAGGTATAATTAGATAAAAAAAAAAATTAAGTGTCTGGTTCATTATGTCGTCGGTCACCGGTAAAATTTCGAGTCGACTGAGCTTGTACGCGTACGTAAAAAGTATAGTTAACCTAACTAAATGTTTAGTATGTTAATCCAACTACTCATAAACAACTAAACTAGTTTGTATTTCTAACTAAAATGATGTAATAGGGGCAGCCATATTATAGTAGATCAAACACGAATATTTCCAAACATTTACTATAAGCAAATTATTTTTTTTCGTGTAAAAAAACATAACTAAAAAATCTTTTAGAATAAGAAGTTCTTTTAAATTTTGTCATGCGAAAATTCGAATTATTTGATTACTATTCGAATTATTCGATTGTTATTCGAATTATTTGATTACTATTCGAATATTCGAATTATTTTCATACGAATAGTATTGTTCGATTATTCGAATAATAGAAAAGTTGGATTCAAAGTCTCAGCTCTAGTTTTTACCTACATCGGACCGGATTGGTAATAATGGCAAGGCAGAACTGTTTTCTTGACTAATAGTAGATCTTAAATTGGTTTTGGCATACATTTCTAGAAAAACCTACAGCTAAACAGTTGGCAGGAAACCGACGCCAAAACCAATATATTTAAAACATTATATACTCTTTAGTGAACTACAATACACTTTTGGTGTCAATAATTGTTATTGTTTTTTTTTTCATATGCAACTTAAACAAAATTCCCTACTCATAAATTTTAGCGATCAAATATATAAGAACTGAATACGAATATGTAAATATTTTTACAGCTTTAGGCGATGTAAAGTCTGTGTTAGTTTAAACATATTATACATATTCTTTTGTTCACTCATATTGTTCTCCTATCCCAAGTATATTGTCTTATTATTCTGAAAGCTAGTTAGCGACATTATGAAGCTGCAATTAAAAATTATTTTCTTAGTACTAAAGTTCGTTTTCTGTTTTTTAACGGAGGCCAATGGTAAAGATGACGAAAATGAAAAAGAAAACGAAAGAAGGATCCAACATGAACGGTTATCCGAAAAGGTTTTACGCAAACCGACTGTCTCCGAAATAACCAGCGCGATATCGGATTCAGAAGTTTATCAAAAGATACAAGTAAATAAAAATATATATTGAAATTAGAAATACTCGTTTGGGACTTATTTTCAAGTTACCAAAATTATGTAAATGAAAATATTTTGTGTCCATTTAGGTATCGTAAAAATAAATTTGGTCTTTGTTCTATGTTGTTGTGCCAGATGTTACCATATGTACTGTTTTTCATAGTTATACTTTTGAACAACGTTCCAGTCTGCTCCGTTCTTTAGTTGGATTTTTGTTCAATAATTTTAATCATAAAACATCCCTAACTCCTGACTTGTTTTCACCGCTGGTTCTGTCTCTTCCAAATCAGCACTCAAATTTTTTATGTGGACAAATTCGTTGCGTTCTCATTACCGTTCAAGACCTAATGCTATGATCTACTATTTAAATTTCCCTTGACCAATACAACGTCCCTATTGCTTCTAATTTCCAATCCTTCCTACTGTATATCTAGCTATTTTTTATAATATTTCAATTCTTCACTTCCTCTTCTTGATTTCGTAAATGAATGTCTAGTGACTTAGCCTTGGAATTAAAGTCTCTCTAGGTTTTAAGTTATGTCACTAATGAAGGTAACTGTAAGCCAGGTATCAATTGCTGATCGTCTTGCTTTTGCTTACATCACGCATAGCATGGTTTGCTATGGGTGATGTAAAGGTGAATATTGAGGATCATTTAGTTAAATCGATTATGCACAATCTGTTGTGGAGTCATAATTTTCCCTACCTTTCTTGCTGACTCTCACTCCATTCTTTCTCATATTTGTCTCTTGCACCAGGCTGAGATGACTTTTGATGTTTTACATCACATTTTCGCCACTCTGTCCTTCTCGGGCGTATCCTGTTATTTCTTTTCCTTCCCTCTTTTATGTACATTTCTATATATCCTATATTTATAATGTCTAAACACAAAATGCGTTTAACAAAAATAATATTCAAAACCAAGTTGAATTATTGCATGTTTTTAGGTGGAACGTTTGCAACAATTCATGTACATTGCACCGTATGAGGTTGCCTTTATTGAAACGTTGAACGCATACAAGACACTAAGTTCCAGACCAATTGAATTTAGCACTAACGACATAACGACACTGACCTCAAAATGTGACGATGGCGAATCGCTAAACAATAGAATTTTAACTCAAATAAAATTTTACCGTAAATTACAAGAGATACATTGCACGAACTGCGTATTCCTTAAGGCCGCTTTAGCCCAAGGAGAAGATGATTTAAAAGATATTGTCCATTACGTCTACTTAATGATAGACATGTCTTACAGAGGTGGATTTATAGTGAGCGATTGGCTATGGAAGTTGCATGTACAACTGTTAGAACTAAAAAAAAACTTGTTGGACACATCAAAATTGCCAAACGATTGCTTACCAGAGATGAAAGAAAGCCTACGGAAAATTTTAACGGAGTGTCGTGGAAATAATTACATAATTAACGATGATCCTCTACCGTCAGATATGTCTTTGAAAATGGACGACCAAAAGTATCGAATTTTCTTCTTTGATAATTATAAGTTGAGATTGGGGATTGATGTCGGAAATTTATTGTTGAACCACTTGTGGAGGTTGCTTCGTGAATTTACTGAAAAAATAACCGGCCTTTTATTTCGATGGACATGTATATATCCTATAATTGAAGAGGAAATTAACAATCTCTCGAAGCAATATACAAGTGGAGAATGGCCAAAACAACCGTTCAAACACATTAAGTTACACAAAGTTCTTTTGGACATCATAAAAGCGAAATGGTACTGTTATATTTGGATACATTTATTCGTTTATCAGAAAATAGGAAGTAGAGCTCAATACTATTATGATATGTTAATACATGTAATAAATGCACAACTTAATTTTATGTATACTGATGACCAAACCTTTAATGACGTATTAATCTTACTTAGTAAAATATATACACCCGAAGACGATAAGATAAATACAACTATAGAATTATTAAAGAACGAAGTCAACCGCATTTTGAGAAGTGTCACTGGACCGAATTATGAATATAAAGAGGCTACAATTTCTTATGAATTAATCAATAAAAAGACTAAAAGGTTTAAAGATCCCAAATTTCTTCATGATCATGTAAATAGCTTGAAGCACTTTGTTTTAAATATAAATAGCGACATGGATAAAACAAGTTTAAGTATTTTATTATTCTACATAAGAGGAAACCAATTCACCGACTTCGTTTTTCCAAATGAATGATGAAAACCTTTGATTATCAAATGTAAAATAAAACAATTTTTTATTATAAATTATTAACCACGTATAAAAATTCATACTCACTACAGTAATAAAATGTTCATTGCTAAATGCTATTTAAACCATTGTTTTGATTCATAATAATAAATTGTCACAGCTTTAGCTGTTGTCATTATAAATTATAAAACTAAATAAAACATTTAATAATTATCAATCACATTGACATCTCATTAAATTGGTTTTTGATTTCTAGAAGTTGAAGAGGTATATCGAGTTGTCGATTATCCCTCCCATCTTCCCAGTCGTGGCCTACTATCTCTTTCCTTTTCTCCGTTGGTTACATTTCTTCTAATCACAACTACTCCTTAATTCTTGATGCCCAACCGTCATCTGACATACAACGTATTTCATTCTTGATGGTGGTTTTTTAGATAAATTAATTTGTAAGCACTATTTTACATGTAAATTACGATGTAAATTTATATCATTTGAAAATTTAAATAGACTAACTGCGTTTAATAAAACCAATAAGTTGAGATTGGGGATTGATGTCGGAAATTTGTTGATGGACCACTTTTGGAGGTTGCCTCGTGGATTTACTGAAAACGTAACGGGCCTTTTATTTCGATGGACATGTATATATCCTGTAATTAATGAGGAAATTGACAATCTCTCGGAGCAATATACAAGTGGAGAATGGCCAAAACAACCGTTCAAACACATTAAGTTACACAAAGTTCTTTTGGAAGTCATAAAAGCGAAATGGTACAGTCATATATGGATAATTTTATTCGTTTATCAAAAAATAGGAAGTCAAGCTCAAAGCCATTATGATAGGCTAATAAAGATAATAAACGAAGAAGTAAATTTTTTCCATACTGACGACCTATTCTTTAATGACGTACTAAATTACTGAGTGAATTATATACACCCGAAGACGAAAAGCTCCAATTTTTGGGAGTTCAAGAAATTTGGTTTAGAATCCAACATTAAAATAACTAAGTCACCACCCTGTCAAAGCTAATCTAATGAGTTGGCAGAAAGAGGGGTACAAACAGTTAAAAATTATCTTATAAAATATTTATTAGATTATAAATACAATGATTTTAAAATAGAAGAATCAATTTTAAGATTTATTAGTAGTTACAATAATGTACCGTCAACGGTAACGTTAAAATCACCCTTTGAGATGTTGTTTTCTTATAAACCCAAAACCAGAACAAATTTGTTGAATAAAAAAGTTTTAAATAATGAAGTAAAATATAAAAATAAAAAAGTTGCATTTAATTTAAATAAAAATGTATACTATATACAATAAAAACAAACTATTTGTTACTTATAAAGAAAGAGAGAAAGTAATTTATAGAAATCATTATAAAGAGTTAATAAAATGGTTACCTGCAACAGTTGTGAAAAGGTTGAGTAAACTTATTTATGTGATTAAAGTTAATAATGAGATGAGAAGAGTACATTGTAATCAAATAAGATACCCAAATAAAAAAGAGGCGTGTAAATTGGGGACTGAGATAATAAACATAGGAAATAAAGATAAGATAGATAGAAAGAAAAAAGGGAAACATTTGAGAAGATTAAATCGAGAAATTAAGAAACCTAAAAGGTTTAATTAAATTAAATAAAATATTAATGAAAGGAAATTATGTATAAATGTAAACTTATATTTTGTAATTCATTTTATGTTATGTTTTTTATATTGTGTTAAAATGATTGAAACTTGTAATGATCACATTTTTATTGTTTTAATTAGGTTTAAATATTTGTCTAAATTAAAGGGAGGAAAGTGTTATTTATGTTAATGATTATTAATGATAAGGTTTATTAATGTTACTGTTATCGGTCGAAAACAATATACAGTCAGTCTCGTATAGTCCGTATTAGAGTACAGTGATATTATTTAGCATTCAGTTTGAAAAAATATGTCTGGTATATGAAATTGTATAAAAATTTACCTTCTATCATTTAAAAATAAAAGAATTATTTGTTAAAGATCTGTTTTACATATTACCTACATCGGATCGGATTGGTAATAATGGCAACACAGAACTGTTGTCTTGGCTAATAGTAGATCTTAAATGGTTTCTGACTCATATTGCCAGAATAACATGTGGCTAAACAATTGGCAAAAAACCGTTGTCGAAAACAAATACAACATTACATACTCTATAGTGAACTACAATACTTTTTTATTATCAACAATTGTTGTTCTTGATATATTTTTTTCATAAGGAACTTATACAAAATACCATGCTCATAAATTTTAATGACTAAATATATAAAAGCTGTATACAATTATGTAAATATTTTTACAACTTTAGACGATGTAAAATCTGTATAAGTTTTCAAATATTATTCGTACACCAACTTATTGTTCACTCATCGCGTTCTCTTAACTCGAAGATATTGTCTATTTATTGTGAATGCTAGTTAGTAACATAATGAAGCTGCGATTAAGAATTATGTTCTTAATCCTAGAGTTGGTTTTCTGTTTTTTAACGGAGGGCAATGGTAATGATGACGAAAATGAAAAAGAAACTGAAAAAAGGATCCAACATGAACGGTTATCCGAAAAGGTTTTACGCAAGCCGACTGTCTCCGAAATAACCAGCGCGATATCGGATTTAGAAATTGATCAAAAGATACAAGTAATTTAAAAAAATATATTGGGATTAGGTATATTTGTTAAGGATTTATTTTTTAATTGCTAAAATTTTACAAATACAAATATTTTGTGTCTAGTTGGGTATCGTAAAAATAAATTTGGTCTTTGTTCTATGTTGTTATGCCAGATGTTACCATATCTACTGTATTTCATAGTTATACTTCTGAACAACATTCTGTTCTGCTCTGTTCTTAAGTTGGATTTTTGTTCAATTATTTTATTCTATAAAACATCCTTAACTCCTGACTTGTTTTCAGCGCTGATTCGGTCTCTTGTAAATCAGCACTGAAATTTTCTTTGTGGACAAATTCGTTGCGTTCTCTTTACCGTTGAAGATCTAATGCTATGCTCTACAATTTAAATTTCTTTGACCAATACAACGTCCTTATTGCTTCTAATTTTTAATCCTGCATTCTAGCTATTTTAAGTTTGTTATATATGTCTGGAATATGCAAAATGCCTAGATGCAAAATCATTTTAGGCAATGGTGTTACACTATTATAATACGGAAAAGATCTAAATAAATATGAATTCTAGAATGGATCATTTAAAAATATAGGAATTACTTCTTAAAAATCTGTTTTTTCTATTACCTATTTCGGGTCGGATTGGTAATAATGGCAACACAGAACTGTTGTCTTGGGCCTTGGCTAATAGTAGATCTTAAATGGTTTCTGACTCATACTGCCAGAATAACATGCGGCTAAACAGTTGGCAGAAAATCGTTGCCAAAAACAAATACTACATTATATACTCAATAGTGAACTACAATATTTTTTTGGTGTCAACAATTATTGTTATTGGTATATTTTTCATATGGAACTTATACAAAATACCATGCTCATAATTTTTAACGATTTAATGTATAAAAGCTGTATACGATTATGCAAATATTTTTACCAAGTTGGTTTTCTGTTTTTTAACGGAGGGCAATGGTTAAGATGACGAAAATGAAAAAGAAACTGAAAAAATAATCCAACATGAACATGGAATTACAAAAATATATTGGAATTAGATATATTTGTTTAGGAATTTTTAATTACCAATATTATACAAACACAAATATTTTGTGTTCAGGTGGGTATTGTAAAAATAAATTTGGTCTTTGTTCTATGTTGTTGTGCCAGATGTTACCATATCTACTGTTTTTCATAGTTATACTTCTGAACAACATTTAAATCTGCTCCGTTTTTTAGCAGGATCTCTGTTGAATTATTTTATGATATCGTATTTCCTTTGCGAATAATATAAAAAGAATTATTTTCTTAATACTTAAGTTCGTTTTCTGTTTTTTAACGGAGGGCAATGGTAATGATGGCGAAAATGAAAAAGAAGCTGAAAATAGGATCCAACATGAACGGTTATCCGAAAAGGTTTTACGCAAGCCGACTGTCTCCGAAATAACCAGCGCGATATCGGATTCAGAAATTTATCAAAAGATACAAGTAATTACAAAAATATATTGGGATTAGGTATATTTGTTTAGGACTTATTTTTTAATTACTAAAATTATACAAATACAAATATTTTGTGTCCAGTTAGGTAAAATATTTATTGTATAACAGCTTTCATGTACACGCCAGATGTTACCATATCTGCTGTTTTTCATAGTTATACTTCTGAGCAACATTCCAGTCTGCTCCATTCTTTAGTTGGATCTTTGTTCTATAATTTTTATCCATCAAACATCCCTAACTCCTTACTTGTGTTTACCGCTGGTTTTGTCTCTTATAGATAGACAGCGGGTGTTTTCCAGCACTAAAAATTTCAATTGTGGACAAATTCGTTGCATCCTCATTATCGTTACCACTGATTGCTATTCGCAATCCTGCATGCCGTCTATTTTTCTAATTCTTTTAATTCCTCACTTCCTCCTCTTGATAAATAAATGTCTAGTCTATCGGCTTAGCCTGGGAAGTAAAGTCTCTCTGGGTTTCAAGTCATATCAGAATTGTAGGTAACTATAAACTAGGTATAAATTGCTGATTGTCTTGTGTTTGCTATCTTTCGTCTATCTTAGCACCTTTTACATTTTACTTCTCCCACGTATAGCATGTTTCGCTATGCAAGACGTAAAGATAAACACTAAAGGATAAGTCGGTTAAATCAATTTTGCGCCGGTCACAATTTGTTACCCTCCCTTTCTTGTCAACTCTCACTCAATTCTTTTTATATTCGTCTCTTGCGCCAGACCGAGATGAGTTTAGATGTTTCACTCCATATTTTCGACGCTCTCTCTTTCTCAGCTGTAGCCTATTATTACCTCTCCTTCCCTCTTTTACTTCTTCTGACATACAACTACTCCGTAATCTTGATCCCCTACCGTCATCTCTCCTATAACGTCTTTAATTCTTAACGCTGGTTTCTTCGTTTAAATAAATTACTTTGTAATTTTTTACCAATTTTGTTAAACGTCATAATTTTATATCATTAAAACCAAATGCGATTAGTAAAACTAATATTCAAAACCAAGTTGAATTATTGCATGTTTTTAGGTGGAACGTTTGCAACAATTCATGTACATTGCACCATACTGGGTTACCTTTATTGAAACATTGAACGCATACAAGACACTAAGTTCCAGACCAATTGAATTTAGCACCGATGACATAACGACACTGACCTCAAAGCATGACGACGACGAATTTCTGAACAAAAGAATTCTGACTCAAATTAAACTTTACCGTAAATTACAAGAGATACATTGCACGAACTGCGTATTCCTTAAGGCCGCTTTAGCCCAAGGAGAAGATGATTTAGAAGATATTGTTGATTACGTCTATTTAATGATAGACATGTCTTACAGAGGTAGATTTATAGTGAGTGGTTGGCTATGGAAATTGCATATACAACTTTTAGAACTACAACGAAACGAGTTGGACACATTTAAATTGCCAAACGATTGCTTTCCAGAGATTAAAGAAAGCCTGCGGAAAATTTTAACGGAGTGTCTTAAAAATAATTACATAATGATCGATGATTATCTACCGTCGGATATGTCTTTGAAAATGGACGACCGAAAATATCGAAATTTCTTCTTTGATAATTATACGTTAAGATTGGAGATTTATGTCGGAAATTTGTTGTTGGACGGCTTGTGGAGGTTTGAGGATAAATTTTCTAACAACATAACTGGCCTTTCATTTGGTTGGCCAAATATATATCCTGTCATTAAAAAGGTAGTTGACAATCTCGTGCATCAATATGAAAGTAGGGAATGGCCAAAACAACCGTTTAAACACATTGAGTTACACGAAGTTCTTTTGGACGTCATAAAAGCCAGATGGTATAGTCATATTTGGATCATCATATTCGTTTATCAAAAAATAGGAATTCAAGCTCAAAGCCGTTATAATAGGTTAATAGAGATAATAAACGAACAAGTTTGTACTTTCCTGACTGATGACCCTTTTTTTAACGACGTACTAAATTTACTGAGTGAATTATATACACCCGAAGACGAAAAGCTAGATACAATTATAGAAAAACTAGAGGTCGAAGTAAACCGCATTCTCGGTAGTGTCACTGAACCAAATTCGGATTATGGAGCGCCTACAATAGATTTAGCATTGATTAGAAAAAAAACTAGAAATTATGAGGATCACGAATTTCTTGGTGATCTTGTATATAGATTTATAATCTTCAGTTTAGACACTAGCCGTTATTTGTCTGGTACAAGTTTAAGTATTCTACTATTCTTTATAAGAGGTAACCAATTCGACGACTTTGTTTTCCCTAATGAATGATGAAGATACTTTAAATATCATATGTAAAAAATATATTTTTTTTTTTATATTTCATTACCACGTATAAAAAATCATATTCACTATTTAACTAAATTGTTCATTGCTAAATTATATTTAAATTATTCTTCCGATTCAAAATAATAAATTGTTTTACATTGAACTGTTGTCTTTATAAATTTTAAATCTAAACAAAACATATTATAATAATTATTAATTACTTTGTTTCCTATTTCAATTTAAAAACTTGTTAAAAACCCGAAGAATATTATTTTTATTAACAAGTACAAAATTTATCCAACGTATGTGTGTACAGCAAACAGTCGGTACCAAGAACGGCTGTAGCTGTTATTTTGTGTATGATCAAAAAAAACGACGTGCAGATATTATACCTACAGATATAGTGGTAAACAAAATATAAAAAAATAAAAAAGCTCGGATTTTACATTTATTATTACAATTTTTTTGATCGTTGACGAAAGATCATTTAATAGCGATAGTAATAATAAAAAGGGGGTTGACGTTACTTTCCATTAAATAGGACCAATTCGTTTGCCCTTGTCGGTATTAACCTGGGAAGATTGCATATTATTTTAACGACTATAGTAAAGAATAACATCAAGTCAGTTTGCCTAGTTAGTAGAAATACAAATATCGTTTAATATATCTTGGCGATAGGATATCAACGATAACAGTTGATTCAACCTTACTGTTAACTATTTGGGACTGTGAAATTTTACACTATGCAATATCGAATATCATATTTGATATTTCCTATAAAATATTTAGAAGGAATATTTTGTGTGCACGCAGCGAAATACAAAATAATAATATGGAAACCACCGTTTTGTTGCATTAACAGTTAATTGGTGGCATCCGCGACAACCAGATATTGTAGTTAACTTCATTGAACAAATAGTATTGTCTGAATTATTATTTATTTATTTCTATCGACAATACGAATACATCTGGGATAATAAACATTAATTTGTAAATATTTTAACGTTCGGAATTCATAACAATATAATAAAACTAGTATTTGTGTAATTAACGAGTACTAACAAGTATTTTACTTTTTTAGTGTCTAAAATATATTACCATAGGAAAGAAAAGGTTAGCTACATAGTTTAATACATTGCAAAATACCTAGATGAGGAAACAATACTTAAATATGAGAAAGCATTAAACATTTTTAACTTTTAGAATTGATCATTTGAAAATAAAGGAATTATTTCTTTTAGATATTTTTGAACTTTTATCGGACCGGATTGGTATAAATGGCAAGGCAGATCTGTTGTCTTGACTAATTGTAGATCTTAAATTGTTTTTGACCTATATTTCTAGAAAAAAATACAGCTAAACAGTTGGCAGCAAACCGATGCCGAAAACAAATACTACATTATATACTCTATAGCGAACTACAATACACTTTTGGTGTCAATAATTGTTGTTATTGTTTTTTTTTCATATGGAACTTAAACAAAATTCCCTACTCATAAATTTTAGCGATCAAATATATAAGAACTGAATACGAATATGTAAATATTTTTACCGCTTTAGGCGATGTAAAGTCTGTGTTAGTTTAAACATATTATACATATTCTTTTGTTCACTCATATTGTTATCCTATCCCAAGTATATTGTCTTATTATTCTGAAAGCTAGTTAGCGACATTATGAAGCTGCAATTAAGAATTATTTTCTTAGTACTTAAGTTCGTTTTCTGTTTTTTAACGGAGGGCAACGGTAAAGATGACGAAAATGAAAGAAGAGGGTTCAACATGAACGGTTATACGAAAAGGTTTTACGCAAGCCGACTGCCTCCGAAATTACCAGCGCGATATCGGATTCAGCAGTTTATCAAAAGATACAAGTAAATAAATATATATATTGGTATTAGAAATACTCATTTAGGACTTATTTTTAAGTTACCTAAATTATGTAAATGAAAAAACTTTGTGTCCATTTAGGTATCGTACAAATAAATTTGGTCTTTGTTCTATGTTGTTGTGCCGGATGTTACCATAACTATTGTTTTTCATAGTTATACTTTTGAGCAACATTCCAGTCTGCTCCGTTCTTTAGTTGGATTTTTGTTCAATAATTTTAATCATAAGACATCCCTAACACCTGACTTGTTTTCACCGCTGGTTCTGTCTCTTCCAAATTAGCACTCAAACTTTCTTTGTGGAAAAATTCGTTGCGTTCTCATCACCGTTCAAGATCTAATGTTTTGCTTTACCATCTAAATTTCCCTTGACCAATACAACGTCCCTATTGCTTCTAATTTCCAATCCTTTCTACCGTATATCTAGCTGTTTTTTCTAATCTTTCAATTCTTCACTTCCTCTTCTTGATTCCTAAATAAATGTCTAGTCTACTGACTTAGCCTTGAAATTAAAGTCTCTCTAGATTTCAAGTTATGTCACTAATGAAGGTAACTGTAAACCAGGTATCAATTGCTGATCGTCTCGCTTTCGCTTACATCACGCATAGCATGGTTTGCTATGCGTGATGTAAAGGTCATAATTTCTCCTCCCTTTGTTGTCGACTCTCACTCAATTCTTTCACATATTTGTCTCTTGCACCAGGCTTAGATGACTTTTGATGTTTCACACCACATTTTCGCCACTCTATCTTTCTTAGCCGTATACTGTTTTTTCCTTTCCTTCCCTCTTTATGGTACATTCCTATATATTCTATATTTATAATGTCTAATGAATAAATTAGAAAATGCGATTAATAAAAATAATATTAAAAACCAAGTTGAATTATTGCATGTTTTTAGGTGGAACGTTTGCAACAATTCATGTACATTGCACCGTACTGGGTTACCTTTATTGAAACATTGAATGCCTACAAGACACTAAGTTCCAGACCAATTGAATTTAGCACCAATGACATAGCGACACTGACCTCAAAGCATGACGACGACGAATTGCTGAACAAAAGAATTCTGACTCAAATTAAACTTTACCGTAAATTACAAGAGATACATTGCACGAACTGCGTATTCCTTAAGGCCGCTTTAGCCCAAGGGGAAGATGATTTAGAAGATATTGTAGATTACGTCTACTTAATGATAGACATGTCTTACAGAGGTAGATTTATAGTGAGCGGTTGGCTATGGAAATTGCATGTACAACTGTTAGAACTAAAAAAAAACTTGTTGGACACATCAAAATTGCCAAACGAGTGCTTACCAGAGATTAAAGGAAGCCTACGGAAAATTTTAACGGAGTGTCGTGGAAATAATTACATAATGAACGATGAGCCTCTACCGTCAGATATGTCTTTGAAAATGGACGACCAAAAATATCGAATTTTCTTCAAGAAAAACTATAAGTTGAGATTGGGGATTGATGTCGGAAATTTGTTGTTGAACCACTTTTGGAGGTTGTCTCGTGGATTTACTGAAAACGTAACGGGCCTTTTATTTCGATGGACATGTATATATCCTATAATTAATGAGGAAATTGACAATCTCTCGGATCAATATGAAAGTGGGGAATGGCCAAAACAACCGTTCAAACACATTAAGTTACACAAAGTTCTTTTGGAAGTCATAAAATCGAAATGGTACAGTCATATATGGATAATTTTATTCGTTTATCAAAAAATAGGAAGTCAAGCTCAAAGCCATTATGATAGGCTAATAAAGATAATAAACGAAGAAGTACATTTTTTCCATACTGACGACCCATTCTTTAACGAAGTACTAAATTTACTGAGTGAATTATATACACCCGAAGACGAAAAGCTAAATACAATTATAGAAAAACTAGAGGGCGAAGTGAACCGCATTCTGGGAAGTGTCACTGAACCAAATTCTGGTAATGAAGGACCTACAATTGATTTGAAATTGATTACAAGCGCGACTAGCAATTTTAAGTATCCAAAATTTCTAGGAATACTTGTAGAAAGATTTCTAAGCTTCATTTTATACACTAAAAATCTAATATCTGGTACAGAGTTAAGTATTCTAGTATCTTATATTAGAGGAAACCAATTCGCCAACTATATTTTCCCAAATGAATGATGGAGATACTTAGAATATCAGATGTAAAAAACATATAATATTTTATTTTAAATAATTTACGAAATATAAAAATTTATACTCACTATTTAACTAAATTGTTATTCATTACTAAATGATATTTAAACTATTGTTTGGATTCATAATCATAAATTGTCTGACATTTAGCTGTTTTTCTATAAATAAAACGTTTAATAATTATCAATCACTTTGTAACTCATTTTCTTTTTAAATAAAATTATACTTTTATTTTAAAAATTAAGGAGGTATTATTAGGGAGATTCAGGTAACAGAGTTTGAATTCGGAGAAATCTGATATTAGGATCCAGCTGTGGGTATCTCTCTGTGAAATTTGCTGCTGACTTCTGTTAATTAAATACAGGACTGTTGAAACTCCCAAAAAGCTTAACTTGTATTTGAGAACTATGATAGTTAAAACAAGAGAGGCGTTGTCATGTTAATAATAACCTACCTCTAATATATTTATTTTATGCTTTACAATTTTCTTAGCTAACTTGACAGGGCCAATGTGTCAACAATATTAGTTATATGGTTGAATATCTTCTTGGAGGGGGTCCTTTATTGGTGAATATATTTCTTCTTAGGTGGACTTAACACGTTAATAACAAAAGTAATTTATTTTATTTCCTACTTCATACCTACAAGGCGATAAATCCAATATATATATATATATAGCTTAACTGGAAGTTGGAACGGTCGCATTCGCAAAACCAGAGAGCTATGTAGTGATCAAAGATTAGTGCATGCAATATGTGGGTGTGTGATTTTTTAAATGACTTGGACTAAATTCAATTTTAATAATTGAATAAATATTTTAAAAAATCAATTACAACTCAATAATAAATAAACAATTCATAAATAATAAATAAACAATTGCCCCTTTGGCACAACAATATTATGGTAAAACAATAATAACAATAATAGCCAAATTATAAACTCTTTATCGGCCAAATAATTTTTGGTAAAGCAATAATAAAAATAACTGGACAACATTATGGCCTCTTATAAATATTATACGGTAATAGCTCGAGACTTGTGTGAGCTAGTAAGTTATAGCTTAAGTTAAATGTTATGGACAACCAGTTATCAAATATTGTAGTAAACTTTACTTGAAAAATAGTAGTATCTGAATCATTATTTCTTTATTTCTATCCATAATACAATTATTACATCCGTGATAATGAACATTATTCTAAAAACATTATAGCGTTTGGAAAATATAACAATACAATTTTTTCTAGTACCCATGTATTAAACGAGTACTATCTAGTATTATACTCTTTGGGTGCCTAATATTTTTTGTTTCATAGGAAAGGAAATGTTAGTGTTATGTATGTTAATGATTATTAATAATAAGGTTTCTTTATGATACTGTTATCGGTCGACACAATATACAGTCAGTCTCGTATAGTCCGTATTAGAGTACAGTGATATTATTTCCCATTTTCCCATTCCTTATAACCTAAAACTGGATAAAATAAAGCAAAACACGTGTGTTTAAAACAATATTTTTAATAATAATAATGGTGTTAGGTTAAATTCAATCGTATGTACCAGGTGACGACTTCAATGAATATAGTGAACGGTTACAACAGTTTTTTGTCTTAAATGACATACAAGACGAAAAAAAGGTGGCATTATTGCTAACGTTTATAGGCCATAATACCTATTCAACGTTGAAGAAATTAATATTTCCAGAAGAACCAGCAAAGAAAAAAAACGAAGATCTAGTAAGTGTTTTAAAAAAAACATTTTATTCCTGAAAAAAACGAAATACCGAAAAGGTATAAGTTTCATTTAAAAGACCAAAAAACAAGGGCAGTCCATTTCGGAGTATGTGATTAAATATTTTGTAATGGAAGGTTGGCCAAAATGAATAGATAAAGATTTTAAGTATTATGTAAGACTAAAAGATTATTTCAGTACACAAGATAATTGTATATTTTATGGAGACAGACTAGTAATACCTGTTCAATTAAAAAACAAAGTTCTACAATTACTTCATAAAGATCATGAGGGTATTATTAGGATGAAAATGTCTGCTAGAGATATATTTTGGTGGAAAAACATGTCAAAAGATATAGAAGACTATGCAAAAGGTTGTGTTTTGTGTGATCAAACAAAAAATATGAATAAAGAAGTAGTCATATCAAAGTGGCCAAGGACAAGTAGGCCGTTTAAAAGAATCCATATAGATTTTTTTCATTTTAGTAATCATACATTTTTAATAATTGTGGATGCCTAAAGTAAGTTTATAGATGTTAAGAAGATGAAAGGTACAAGTTGTGTAAAAGTAATTAAGGCGTTACAAGAGAGTTTTGTGTATTTTGGAATTGCAGAAGAAATTGTTTTAGACAACGTCCCGCCATTTATTTTTTGGGAGTTTAAGAAATTTGGTTTAGAATCCAACATTAAAATAACTAAGTCACCACCCTGTCAAAGCTAATCTAATGAGTTGGCAGAAAGAGGGGTACAAACAGTTAAAAAATATTTATTAGATTATAAATACAATGATTTTAAAATAGAAGAATCAATTTTAAGATTTATTAGTAGTTACAATAATGTACCGTCAACGGTAACGTTAAAATCACCCTTTGAGATGTTGTTTTCTTATAAACCCAAAACCAGAACAAATTTGTTGAATAAAAAAGTTTTAAATAATGAAGTAAAATATAAAAATAAAAAAGTTGCATTTAATTTAAATAAAAATGTATATTATATACAAGAACAACAAACTATTTGTTACTTATAAAGAATGAGAGAAAGTAATTTATAGAAATCATTATAAAGAGTTTATAAAATGGTTACCTGCAACAGTTGTGAAAAGGTTGAGTAAACTTATTTATGTGATTAAAGTTAATAATGGGATGAGAAGAGTACATTGTAATCAAATAAGATACCCAAATAAAAAAGAGGCGTGTAAATTGGGGACTGAGATAATAAACATAGGAAATAAAGATAAGATAGATAGAAAGAAAAAAGGGAAACATTTGAGAAGATTAAATAGAGAAATTAAGAAACCTAAAAGGTATAATTAAATTAAATAATATATTAATGAAAGGAAATTATGTATACATGTAAACTTATATTTTGTAATTCATTTTATGTTATGTTTTTTATATTGTGTTAAAATGATTGAAACTTGTAATGATCACATTTTTATTGTTTTAATTAGGTTTAAATATTTGTCTAAATTAAAGGGAGGAAAGTGTTATTTATGTTAATGATTATTAATGATAAGGTGTATTAATGTTACTGTTATCGGACAACACAATATACAGTCAGTCTCTTATAGTCCGTATTAGAGTACAGTGATATTATTTAGCATTCAGTTTGAAAAAATATGTCTGGTATATGAAATTGTATAAAAATTTACCTTCTATCATTTAAAAATAAAAGAATTATTTGTTAAAGATCTGTTTTACATATTACCTACATCGGATCGGATTGGTAATAATGGCAACACAGAACTGTTGTCTTGGCTAATAGTAGATCTTAAATGGTTTCTGACTCATATTGCCAGAATAACATGTGGCTAAACAATTGGCAAAAAACCGTTGTCGAAAACAAATACAACATTACATACTCTATAGTGAACTACAATACTTTTTTATTATCAACAATTGTTGTTCTTGATATATTTTTTTCATAAGGAACTTATACAAAATACCATGCTCATAAATTTTAATGACTAAATATATAAAAGCCGTATACAATTATGTAAATATTTTTACAACTTTAGACGATGTAAAGTCTGTATTAGTTTTAAAATATTATTCGTACACCAACTTATTTTTCACTCATCGCGTTCTCTAACTCGAAGATATTGTCTAATTATTGTGAATGCTAGTTAGTAACATAATGAAGCTGCAATTAAGAATTATGTTCTTAATCCTAGAGTTGGTTTTCTGTTTTTTAACGGAGGGCAATGGTAATGATGGCGAAGATAAAAAAGAAGTTGAAAATAGGATCCAACATGAACGGTTATCCAAAAAGGTTTTACGCAAGCCGACTGTCTCCGAAATAACCAGCGCGATATCGGATTCAGAAATTTATCAAAAGATACAAGTAATTACAAAAATATATTGGGATTAGGTATATTTGTTTAAGACTTATTTTTGAATCACTAAAATTATACAAATACAAATATTTGTGTCCAGTTGGATAAAATATTTTATGTAAAACAGCTTTCATGTACACGCCAGATGTTACCATATCTGCTGTTTTTCATAGTTATACTTCTGAGCAACATTCCAGTCTGCTCCATTCTTTAGTTGGATCTTTGTTCTATAATTTTTATCCATCAAACATCCCTAACTCCTTACTTGTATTTACCGCTGGTTTTGTCTCTTATAGATAGACAGCGGGTGTTTTCCAGCACTAAAAATTTCAATTGTGGACAAATTCGTTGCATCCTCATTATCGTTACCACTGATTGCTATTCGCAATCCTGCATGCCGTCTATTTTTCTAATTCTTTTAACTCCTCACTTCCTCCTCTTGATAAATAAATGTCTAGTCTATCGGCTTAGCCTGGGAAGTAAAGTCTCTATGGGCTTTAAGTCATATCAGAATTGTAGGTAACTATAAACTAGGTAAAAATTGCTGATCGTCTTGTTTTTGCTATCTTTCGTCTATCTTAGCACCTTTTACATTTTAAGATACTTCTCCTACGTATAGCATGTTTCGCTATGCAAGACGTAAAGATGAACACTACAGGATAAGTCGGTTAAATCAATTTTGCACCACTTTTGTTAAACGTCATAGTTTTATATCATTAAAACAAAATGCGATTAGTAAAACTAATATTCAAAACCAAGTTGAATTATTGCATGTTTTTAGGTGGAACGTTTGCAACAATTCATGTACATTGCACCGTACTGGGTTACCTTTATTGAAACATTGAATGCCTACAAGACACTAAGTTCCAGACCAATTGAATTTAGCACCAATGACATAGCGACACTGACCTCAAAGCATGACGACGACGAATTGCTGAACAAAAGAATTCTGACTCAAATTAAACTTTACCGTAAATTACAAGAGATACATTGCACGAACTGCGTGTTCCTTAAGGCCGCTTTAGCCCAAGGGGAAGATGATTTAGAAGATATTGTAGATTACGTCTACTTAATGATAGACATGACTTACAGAGGTAGATTTATAGTGAGCGGTTGGCTATGGAAATTGCATGTACAACTGTTAGAACTAAAAAGAAACTTGTTGGACACATCAAAATTGCCAAACGATTGCTTACCAGAGATTAAAGGAAGCCTACGGAAAATTTTAACAGAGTGTCTTAAAAATAATTACATAATGATCGATGATCCTCTACCGTCGGATATGTCTTTGAAAATGGACGACCGAAAATATCGAAATTTCTTCTTTGATAATTATAAGTTGAGATTGGGGATTGATGTCGGAAATTTATTGTTGAACCACTTGTGGAGGTTGCTTCGTGAATTTACTGAAAAAATAACCGGCCTTTTATTTCGATGGACAAGTATATATCCTATAATTGAAGAGGAAATTAACAATCTCTCGAAGCAATATACAAGTGGAGAATGGCCAAAACAACCGTTCAAACACATTAAGTTACACAAAGTTCTTTTGGACGTCATAAAAGCGAAATGGTACAGTCATGTATGGATAATTTTATTCGTTTATCAAAAAATAGGAAGTCAAGCTCAAAGCCGTTATGATAGGTTAATAGAGATAATAAACGAACAAGTTTTTACTTTCCTGACTGATGACCCTTTTTTTAACGACGTACTAAATTTACTGAGTGAATTATATACACCCGAAGACGAAAAGCTAAATACAATTATAGAAAAACTAGAGGGCGAAGTAAACCACATTCTCGGTAGTGTCACTGAACCAAATTCGGATTATGGAGCGCCTACAATAGATTTAGCATTAATTAAAAGAAAAACTAGAAATTATGAGGATCACGAATTTCTTGGTCATCTTGTATATAGATTTATAAAGTTCTATTTAGACACCACCCGTTATTTGTCTGGTACATGTTTAAATATTCTACTATTCTTTATAAGAGGTAACCAATTCGACGACTTTGTTTTCCCAAATGAATGATAGAGATACTTTAAATATCATATGTAAAAAATATATTTTTTTTTTTATATTTCATTACCACGTATAAAAAATCATATTCACTATTTAACTAAATTGTTCATTGCTAAATTATATTTAAATTATTCTTCCGATTCAAAATAATAAATTGTTTTACATTGAACTGTTGTCTTTATAAATTTTAAATCTAAACAAAACATATTATAATAATTATTAATCACTTTGTTTCCTATTTCAATTTAAAAACTTGTTAAAAACCCGAAGAATATTATTTTTATTAACAAGTACAAAATTTATCCGACGTATGTGTGTACAGCAAACAGTCGGTACCAAGATTGGCTGTAGCTGTTATTTTGTGTATGATCAAAAAAAACGACGTGCAGATAATATACCTACAGATATAGTGGTAAACAAAATATAAATAAATAAAAAAGCTCGGATTTTACATTTATTATTACAATTTTTTTGATCGTTGACGAAAGATCATTTAATAGCGATAGTAATAATAAAAAGGGGGTTGACGTTACTTTCCATTAAATAGGACCAATTCGTTTGCCCTTGTCGGTATTAACCTGGGAAGATTGCATATTATTTTAACGACTATAGTAAAGAATAAGTCAAGTCAGTTTGCCTAGTTAGTAGAAATACAAATATCGTTTAATATATCTTGGCGATAAGATATCAACGATAACAGTTGATTCAACCTTACTGTTAACTATTTTGGACTGTGAAATTTTACACTATGCAATATCGAATATCATATTTGGTATTTCCTATAAAATATTTAAAAGGAATATTTTGTGTGCACGCAGCGAAGTACAAAATAATAATATGGAAACCACCGTTTTGTTGCATTAACAGTTAATTGGTGGCATCCGTGACAACCAGATATTGTAGTTAGCTCCAATGAACAAATAGTATTGTCTGAATCATTATTTATTTATTTCTATCGACAATACGAATACATCTGGGATAATAAACATTAATTTGTAAATATTTTAACGTTCGGAATTCATAACAATATAATAAAACTAGTATTTGTGTAATTAACGAGTACTAACAAGTATTTTACTTTTTTAGTGTCTAAAATATATTACCATAGGAAAGAAAAGGTTAGCTACATAGTTTAATACATTGCAAAATACCTAGATGAGGAAACAATACTTAAATATGAGATAGCATTAAAAATATTTAACTTTTAGAATTGATCATTTGAAAATAAAGGAATTATTTCTTTTAGATATTTTTGAACTTTTATCGGACCGGATTGGTATAAATGGCAAGGCAGATCTGTTGTCTTGACTAATTGTAGATCTTAAATTATTTTTTACCTATATTTCTAGAAAAAAATACAGCTAAACAGTTGGCAGCAAACCGATGCCGAAAACAAATACTACATTATATACTCTATAGCGAACTACAATACACTTTTGTTGTCAATAATTGTTGTTATTGTTTTTTTTTCATATGGAACTTAAATAAAATTCCCTACTCATAAATTTTAGCGATCAAATATATAAGAACTGAATACGACTATGTAAATAATTTTACCGCTTTAGGCGATGTAAAGTCTGTGTTAGTTTAAACATATTATACATATTCTTTTGTTCACTCATATTGTTCTCCTATCCTAAGTATATTGTCTTATTATTCTGAAAGCTGGTTAGCGACATTATGAAGCTGCAATTAAGAATTATTTTCTTAGTACTAAAGTTCGTTTTCTGTTTTTTAACGGAGGCCAATGGTCAAGATGACGAAAATGAAAAAGAAAATGAAAGAAGGATCCAACATGAACGGTTATCCGAAAAGGTTTTACGCAAACCGACTGTCTCCGAAATAACCAGCGCGATATCGGATTCAGAAGTTTATCAAAAGATACAAGTAAATAAAAATATATATTGAAATTAGAAATACTCGTTTGGGACTTATTTTCAAGTTACCAAAATTATGTAAATGAAAATATTTTGTGTCCATTTAGGTATTGTAAAAATAAATTTGGTCTTTGTTCAATGTTGTCGTGCCAGATGTTACCATATGTACTGTTTTTCATAGTTATACTTTTGAACAACGTTCCAGTCTGCTCCGTTCTTTAGTTGGATCTTTGTTCTATAATTTTTATCCATCAAACATCCCTAACTCCTGACTTGTTTTCACCGCTGGTTCTGTCTCTTCCAAATCAGCACTCAAATTTTTTATGTGGACAAATTCGTTGCGTTCTCATTACCGTTCAAGACCTAATGCTATGATCTACTATTTAAATTTCCCTTGACCAATACAACGTCCCTATTGCTTTTAATTTCCAATCCTTCCTACTGTATATCTAGCTATTTTTTATAATATTTCAATTCTTCACTTCCTCTTCTTGATTTCGTAAATGAATGTCTAGTCTACTGACTTAGCCTTGGAATTAAAGTCTCTCTAGGTTTTAAGTTATGTCACTAATGAAGGTAACTGTAAGCCAGGTATCAATTGCTGATCGTCTTGCTTTTGCTTGCATCACGCATAGCATGGTTTGCTATGGGTGATGTAAAAGTGAATATTGAGGATCATTTAGTTAAATCGATTATGCACAATCTGTTGTGGAGTCATAATTTCCCCTACCTTTCTTGCTGACTCTCACTCCATTCTTTCTCATATTTGTCTCTTGCACCAGGCTGAGATGACTTTTGATGTTTTACATCACATTTTCGCCACTCTGTCCTTCTCGGGCGTATCCTGTTATTTCTTTTCCTTCCC
The DNA here is from genome assembly GCF_023614345.1 of Adelges cooleyi. NCBI lineage: Eukaryota > Metazoa > Arthropoda > Insecta > Hemiptera > Adelgidae > Adelges > Adelges cooleyi. The sequence continues at coordinate 670,100 of NW_026096129.1, read as the reverse complement.
TCTTTTATGTACATTTTTATATATCCTATATTTATAATGTCTAAACACAAAATGCGTTTAACAAAAATAATATTCAAAACCAAGTTGAATTATTGCATGTTTTTAGGTGGAACGTTTGCAACAATTCATGTACATTGCACCGTATGAGGTTGCCTTTATTGAAACGTTGAACGCATACAAGACACTAAGTTCCAGACCAATTGAATTTAGCACTAACGACATAACGACACTGACCTCAAAATGTGACGACGGCGAATCGCTAAACAATAGAATTTTAACTCAAATAAAATTTTATCGTAAATTACAAGAGATACATTGCACGAACTGCGTATTCCTTAAGGCCGCTTTAGCCCAAGGAGAAGATGATTTAAAAGATATTGTCCATTACGTCTACTTAATGATAGACATGTCTTACAGAGGTGGATTTATAGTGAGCGATTGGCTATGGAAGTTGCATGTACAACTGTTAGATAAAAAAAAAAACTTGTTGGACACATCAAAATTGCCAAACGATTGCTTACCAGAGATTAAAGAAAGCCTACGGAAAATTTTAACGGAGTGTCGTGGAAATAATTACATAATTAACGATGATCCTCTACCGTCAGATATGTCTTTGAAAATGGACGACCAAAAATATCGAATTTTCTTCTTTGATAATTATAAGTTGAGATTGGGGATTGATGTCGGAAATTTAGTGTTGAAGCACTTGTGCTTGATGCTTCGTGGATTTACTGAAAAAATAACCGGCCTTTTATTTCGATGGACATGTATATATCCTATAATTAAAGAGGAAATTGACCATCTCTCGAAGCAATATACAAGTGGAGAATGGCCAAAACAACCGTTCAAACACATTAAGTTACACAAAGTTCTTTTGGAAGTCATAAAAGCGAGATGGTACTGTTATATTTGGATATATTTGTTCGTTTATCAGAAAATAGGAAGTAGAGCTCAATACACGTATGATAAGTTAATACATGTAATAAATGCACAACTTAATTTTATGTATACTGATGACCAAACCTTTAATGACGTATTAATCTTACTTAGTAAAATATATACACCCGAAGACGATAAGATAAATACAACTATAGAATTATTAAAGAACGAAGTCAACCGCATTTTGAGAAGTGTCACTGGACCGAATTATGAATATAAAGAGGCTACAATTGCTTATGAATTAATCAATCGAAAGACTAAAAGGTTTAATGATCCCAAATTTCTACATGATCATGTAAATAGCTTGAAGCACTTTGTTTTAAATATAAATAGAGACATGGATATAACAAGTTTAAGTATTTTATTATTCTACATAAGAGGAAACCAATTCACCGACTTTGTTTTTCCAAATGAATGATGAAAACCTTTGATTATCAAATGTAAAATAAAACAATTTTTTATTATAAATTATTAACCACGTATAAAAATTCATACTCACTACAGTAATAAAATGTTCATTGCTAAATGCTATTTAAACCATTGTTTTGATTCATAATAATAAATTGTCACAGCTTTAGCTGTTGTCGTTATAAATTATAAAACTAAATAAAACATTTAATAATTATCAATCACATTGTAACTCATTTTAATTTGAAAAAAATTGGTTTTTGATTTCTAGAAGTTAAGGAGGTATATCGAGTTGTCGATTATCCCTTCCATCTTCCCAGTCGTGGCCTACTATCTCTTTCCTTTTCTCCGTTGGTTACATTTCTTCTAATCACAACTACTCCTTAATTCTTGATGCCCAACCGTCATCTGACATACAACGTGTTTCATTCTTGATGGTGGTTTTTAAGATAAATTAATTTGTAAGCACTATTTTACATGTAAATTACGATGTAAATTTATATCATTTGAAAATTTAAATAGACTAACTGCGTTTAATAAAACCAATGCACGAAACCTTGTCTTGTCACGTTGCCTCGTGGATTTACTGAAAACGTAACGGGCCTTTTATTTCGATGGACATGTATATATCCTATAATTAATGAGGAAATTGACAATCTCTCGGATCAATATGAAAGTGGGGAATGGCCAAAACAACCGTTCAAACACATTAAGTTACACAAAGTTTTGTTGGACGTCATAAAAGCGAAATGGTACAGTCATGTATGGATAATTTTATTCGTTTATCAAAAAATAGGAAGTCAAGCTCAAAGTCGTTATAATAGGTTAATAGAGATAATAAACGAATAAGTTTGTACTTTCCTGACTGATGACCCTTTTTTTAACGACGTACTAAATTTACTGAGTGAATTATATACACCCGAAGACGAAAAGCTAAATACAATTATAGAAAAACTAGAGGGCGAAGTAAACCACATTCTCGGTAGTGTCACTGAACCAAATTCGGATTATGGAGCGCCTACAATAGATTTAGCATTAATTAAAAAAAAAACTAGAAATTATGAGGATCACGAATTTCTTGGTCATCTTGTATATAGATTTATAATCTTCTATTTAGACACCACCCGTTATTTGTCTGGTACAAGTTTAAATATTCTACTATTCTTTATAAGAGGTAACCAATTCGACGACTTTGTTTTCCCAAATGAATGATAGAGATACTTTAAATATCATATGTAAAAAATATATTTTTTTTTTTATATTTCATTACCACGTATAAAAAATCATATTCACTATTTAACTAAATTGTTCATTGCTAAATTATATTTAAATTATTCTTCCGATTCAAAATAATAAATTGTTTTACATTGAACTGTTGTCTTTATAAATTATAAATCGAAATAAAATATATAATAATCAGTGTTAAACACTTTGTCTCCCATTTCAATGTGTTTCAAAATTTGTTAAAAAAACCGAAGAATATTATTCTTAAAACAAGTACAACACTCATCCGGCGTATGTTTGTACAGCAAACAGTAGGTACCGAGAACGGCTGTACCTGTTATTTTGTGTATGAACAAAAAAAAACGACTTGCAGATATTATACCTACAGATATAGTGGTAAACAAAATATAAATAAATAAAAAAGCTCGGATTTTACATTTATTATTAAAATATTTTTGATCGTTGACGATTGCTTATTTAATAGCGATAATAATAATAAAAAGGGGGTTTACGCTATTTTCCATTACATAAGACCAATTCGTTTGCCCGTGTCGGTATTAACTTGGGAGGATTGCATGCTATTTTAATGACTAGAGATAAGAAGAAACTCAAGTCAGTTTGCCTAGTTAGAAGAAATACAAATATCGAATATCATATTTGATATTTCCTATAAAATATTTAAAAGGAATATTTTGTGTGCATGCAGTGAAATACAAAATAATAATATGGAAACCACCGTTTTGTTGCATTAACAGTTAATTGGTGGCATTCGCGACAACCCGGTATTGTAGTTAACTCCATTGAACAAATAGTATCGTCTGTATCATTATTTATTTATTTCTATCGACAATACGAATACGTCTGTGGTATTAAACATTATTTTATAAATAGTTTAACGTTCGGAATTCATAACAATATAATATAACTAGTAATTGTATAAGCGAGTACTATCTAGTATTTTACTCTTAAGGTGTTTTAAAATGTTTTCCAAATGAAAGAAAAGGTTAGCTACTGAGTGTCAATTGAAAAAAAAATATGCCTGGTATATGCAAAATACATAGATGCAAAGTAATTTTAGGCTATGGTGTTACACTATTACAATTTGGGAAAGACCTAAATAAATTTAAACTCTAGAATGGATCATTTAAAAATATAGGAATTATTTCTTAAAAATCTATTTTACCTATTACCTACATCGGGTCGGATTGATAATAATGGAAGGCAGAAGAGTTTTCTTGGCTATTGGTAGATCTTACATTGTTTTTGACTCTTATTACGAGAAAAACATGCAGCAAAACAGTTGGCGGAAAACCGTTGCCAAAAACAAATACTACAGTGCAGACTCTATAGTGTACTTTAATACAAGTTTGGTGCAAACAACATTTTTCTATATGGAACTTATAAAAAATACAATGCTCACGAATTTTAATGATAAAATATTATATAAAAGCTGAATACGATTATATAATTATTTTTACCACTTTAGGCGATGTAAGGTGTTTATTAATTTAAAAATATTATTCGTTTACGAACATGTTATTCAATGAGTAATACAAGTTTAAGTACTCTAGTATTCTATATAAGAGGTAACCAATTCACCAACTTCGTCTTCCCAAATGAAAGATGAAAAATATTTGAATATCCGATGTAAAAAAAAAATGTTTTTATTATAAATTATTAACCACGTATAAAAAATTCATAATCACTTTAATAAGAAAATGTATGTTCATTGCTAAATGATATTTAAACTATTGTTTTGATCATAATAATACATTGTGTTACATTTATCTGCTGTCTTTATAAAATATAATTAGTCTAAATAAAACATATAACCATTATTAATCACTTTGTTACTTATTTTCTTTTTCGACAAAATTATTATTATTTTCTACGAGTTAAGGAGGTATCATTAGGTAGATTCAAGTAACAGAGTTTGAATGCGATGAAATTGGAGATTAGGATCTAGCTGTGGTTAAGTTTCAGTTAAATTTGTTGCTGACTTCTATTATTTAAATTCAAGGCTGTTGAAACTACCAAAACACTAAACTAAAATTTTAGAACAATGATAGTTAAAGCAAGAGTGGCATTATTACGTTATTAATAACCAACCTAATATTTTTTAAATTTTTTTTTAATTTTAAATATAGTTGATCATTTTGGAGTTGGTCCTTTTTTTGGTAAACATTCCTCTTCTTAGGAGTACTTAATATGATAATAACAAAATTATATTTATCTATTTCATTGCCAACTTCATACCTACAAGGCGATAAACCCAAACTTAATATAGCTTAACTTGAAGTTGGAGATGTCGTCTGCGCAAAACGAGAGAGCTATGAAGTGATCAATGAGTATGTGTGTGTACTATTTGGCTGTGTGCTTTATTAAATGACTTGGATTAAATACAACTTCAATAATAAAATATATATTTAAAAAAATCAATTACAACTCAATAATTACTGAATAATAAACAAACAATAAATAAACAATTGGCCCTTTGGCTGAATAAAATTTGGTAGAACATTAAGGTAGAGTAATAATAAATATAACTGAACAACAAAATGGCTTCTTGGCACGAAATAACATTACACTATAATGACTAGAGACTAATAAGATAACGTTGGGTGAGCTGGTAAGCCTAAGTAAAATATTATAAAAACTAAAATTTTTTATTAGAACATTAATTAGTACAGAATAATACAAATAAATTAAAAAAATAATGAATAATTAAAAAAACCATTCATAAATAATAATGAAAATTTGTTCATTTGGCCGACTAGATAATAATCACTGGTACGTTTAACCCGATGTCTATCGTTCTTACTAAACTAAAATAATAAAACATTTAAAAAATTGTGCTTATAATTCACAATAAGTAACCTATACTAAAAATTAAAACACAAATTTAATAGTGTAATATTATAAAAATTCAAATGTACTCAAACAACGACGAACCGCAAACCACTGGGCAGGGTGCTATCTAAACCTAACCTAACCTAAAATGCAAAAAAAAAGGACTAGTAATTAAAATTGAAATGTTCCTATGGCAAATAAAATACGGCTCAGACTATGTCCTAATGACTTAATAATTACACCAATAAACTAAAATTCACACAGAGATTACAAGAATTCACTGGGTGCACGATAGAGAAGAGTAAGCCTTTTGCTATTGACCGCAACACAATCATAGAATATTAAATTTAAAACACATGGTACAAGTCTTAAAATATATTATTTTCCTTCAATATTTTATCACAGATAACACCATTTGATCTCTAATAATTTTACAAAAACAGGTGCTATAGTACAGATTCTAATGTACGACAGTACACTTTTGGTGTCAACAAATATTGTTATTTTTATTTTTTGTATAAGACTTGTACAAAGTACCATGCTTATACATTTTAACGTTCACACATATAAAAGCTGAATACCAGTGTTGGGCGTAATCGAATACTTAATGATTAAATTACCTAATCGATTACAACAATGTAATCATGATTAAATTAATCATTAACCATTTAATCATTTTGTAAAAGTAATCAGTAATCATGATTATATTTTGTAATAATTAATCATTTAATCATTTTTTAATCATGAACATCGACTATATGATTACATTAATCATTCAATTGTGATCGTAAAACGATTAAAAAAAAAATTGTTTAACCGCCCCAGGCATTCTCTAAACTATATAATATATAAACCTATTTTATAATATATATAAGTAAATATACACATATACTTATATACATATTATATAAGTGTTCCACAATGATTTAACCGTTGTAATCCCTTCGAAAAATTAATTTTTTTAATTCGCTTTATCTAAATATTCCGTTAGCCAACAAGAAGTTTATTTATATTTTAGTAATTTTTATTTAGTAAGTAGTTTATTTAGATTTTATTGAAATATAAAAAATATTCCAAAAAATTTAGATAAAATGTTGAACGAAAATAAAATTGTATAGATGGCATTGAAAAAATCAAATCGTCGTCGTAGACATCCCATATTTTTATTTAGATTATATGTAATAAAGAAAACGCCCTAGGTTAAAAAAATGTAATCATTAATCATTTCATGATTACAATTAAAAGATTAATTTAATCATAATTACAAACTAATGACTAATGTAATCATAAGTATAATCATGATTACATTTATACGATTAATGTAACCATAAATTTAATCATGATTACATTTATATGATTACATTAATCTAACACTATGATTACTGATTACAATTATTAATCGTAATCATTAATCATTAATCAGATTACAATTTGCCCAACACTGCTGAAAACGCAAATATTTTTACCATTTTGGACAAAGTAAAGTGTGTACTAGTTCTTAAATATTATTCATATACTGTTGTTTATTTTTCCAATCTTCATTGGTAGAACTAACGCCTCGGCTATAATAGTTGTTTAGCTGTCGATCCTTTAGGATTGGGTCCCTTCTAGGTAGACCTTCGTTGTCTTTGAATGTTTTTCGTTGCTTCCACTACATTCCTCCATCTGTTTCTGATAATGCTACCCGCCATTGTTACTCGCCTAATTGAATTATCATTGATCCTATCTGATCGACGCTTTCTAGGGTTAATCCTGAGTCTACTCCCATTTGACTTTGCTGCTAGATCATTCCTCAAAATGTCCTTTGTCCTCCACACGTGGCCTGACCACATATCATCGTACATTTGTTTACATTTTTAGCCTATGATTCAAGTCTATAAAATTGTTTTAACATGGATATGTTTTTGGGCTGGGGGTCATTCTAATAATCGTGTTACGATTTCGTGTAATCGACAAAAAGATGTAATAGACATAAAGACCGTCATTGACATAAAGAAATTATTTTATAATAGATGATCATAGTAATTCTATCATCGTGTTTGGTTCGTATTATCAGAATACCAAAAAAAAAAGTGCAGCTAAACAGTTGGTAAAAAATCGTTGACAAAAACACGTCCTATATTACAGTCCCTAAACTGTACTACTTAAAAATGTATTGTAATACTTTAGGGCCTAAAGTACTACAATACATTTTTGTTGTCTACAATTATTGTTATTGTTTTTTTACATATGGAACTTACACAAAATGCCATGCTCATACAATGTAACGTTCAAATATCCAAAAGCTAAATACGTAAATAGTTTTACCATTTTAGACAAAGTAAATTTCGTATTAGTTTAAAAATATTATTGGTATACCAACATTTTGTTCAATTGCCTCGTTTTCATAACTCTGAATAATTGTCTAATTATTGCGATAGCTAGTTAGACATTATGGAGATGCAATTAAGAATTATTTTCGTAGTACTTGAGTTCGTTTTCTGTTTTTTAACAGAGGGTAATAGTAATGATGGTGAAATAGAAGAATCGAATCTATATCAAGTTAAACAAATACATGGAAAGGTTATTCGAAAGCCGACTGTCTCCCAAATAACCAGTGCAATATCGGATTCAAATATTTATCAAAAGATACAGGTAAATACAAATATATTGGAATTAGAAATATGTGCTTAAGACTTACTTTTAAATTACCGGAGTTATATGAGTAAACAAAAATTGTAACTAGTTAGGTACAGTAAAAATAAATTTGTCGATTCTCAATCAATTCTTCGCATATTTATCACTTACGCTAGACTGAGATGAGATTTGATGTTTCACGTATCATATGCAACACTATCATAGAATATCACATTTAAAACACATGTTACAGGTCTAAAAATATGTTATTTTCCATCAATATTTTTTTTTTATAGGACTTATACAAAATATCATGCTTATAAAATTTAACGTTCAAACATATAAAAGCTGAATACGTAAATAGTTTTACCATTTTAGACAAAGTAAATTGCGTATTAGTTTAAAAATATTATTGGTATACAAACATTTTGTTCAATTGCCTCGTTCTCATAACTCTGAATAATTGTCAAATTTTTGCGATAGCTAGTTAATCATTATGAAGATGTAGTTATGTATATAAATAAACATAAATTGTGACCAGTTAGGTACCGTAAACATAAATTTGTTTTTGATTCTCACTCAATTCTTCCCATATTTATCGCTTACGTCCGATTTGATGTTTCACGTCATATTATTATCCCTCCAATATTCCCAGTCGTGGCCTACTATTTTTCGCCATACCTCCATTGGTTATATTTCTCCTGATCACAACTACTCCTTAACCCTTGATGCCCAACCGTCATCTCTCATATAGCGTCTTTCATTATCAATGCTGGTTGTTTAGATAAATTCATTTGTAAGCACCATTTTTATCGATGAAAATTTCTGTCATTCTATAATGTATAAGACAAATTGCGTTTAATAAAACAAATCTACGAAACCACATTAAATTATCGCATGTTTTTAGGTGGATCGTTTGCAACAATTCTTCTCTATAGAACCGTATGAAGTTAAATTTATTCATACGTTGAACACGTACAAGACATTGAGTTACAGACCAATTAAATTTAGTATTGGTGAAATAAAAACACTAACCACAAAATGCGACGACGACCGATCACTGAACAATAGAATTCTAACTCAAATTAAATTTTACTCTAAATTACAAGAGATACAGTGCACGAACTGCGCACTTCTTGAAGCCATTTTACCGAAAGTAAGCGATTATATAGAAGGTCTCGCCGACTATGTCTACTTAATGATAGATATGTCGTACAAAGGAAGATTCGTAGTGAGCGGTTGGCTATGGAAGTTGCATATACAACTTGTAGAACTAAAACGATACGTGTTAAAAAAATCAAAATTGCGAAACGTTTGCTTACCAGGGATTAATAAAACCCTTCAGAAAATGTTAACGGAGTGTGGAGAAAATAATTACATAATGAAAATGTATGACTACACGTTACATAATTTTAACGACCTCGAAATGTTTTCAGATTTATTTTTGGAAATGTACGACCAAAAATATGAAATTTTCATTGGGGAAAATCATCAAAGTAGATTACCCATCAGTGTCGAAAATTTGTTGTTTGACTACGTGTGGATATTTGTAAGTAGTTTCTTTGAAGATATATTGGGCCTTTCGTTCGATTGGCAACAAACACATTATGTAATTGAAAATGAAACTAACCATATCAGGAATCAATATAATAGTGGGGAATGGCCAGCAGAACCGTTCAAACACATAAAGTTTCACGAACTTATTGTAGACATCGTAAAGGCGAGATGGTACTGTTATATTTGGATACAGTTATTCGTTTATCAGAAAATAGGAAGTAAAGCTCAATACACCCATAATAAGTTAAAACGTGTAATAAACGCACAACTATTTTTTATCTATACTGATGACCAAACCTTTAATGACGTACTAATTTTACTGAGTAAAATATATACACCCGAAGACGATAAGATAAATACAACTATAGAATTATTAAAGAACGAAGTCAATCGCCTTTTGAGAAGGGTCACTGGACCAAATTATGAATATAAAGAGGCTACAATTGCTTATGAATTCATCAAACAAAAGACTAGAAACTTTGAAGATCCCAAATTTCTACATTATCATGTAAATAGATTGAAACGCTTTGTTTTAAATATGAATATAGACATGGATAAAACAAATTTAAGTATTTTAGTATTCTATATAAGAGGAAACCAATTCACCGACTTTGTTTTTCCAAATGAAAGATAAAAACCTCTGAATATTAAATGTAAAATTAATAATATTTTATTATAAATCATTAACCTCGTATACAAATTCATGCTTACTATAATAATGAATTGTCCGACCTTTAGCTGTTGTCATTATAAATTATAAATATAAATAAAACGTATAATAGTTATCAATCACATTGTAACTCGTTTCAATTTAATAAAAATGATTTTCGATTTCTACAAGTAAAGGAGACATAATTAGTTACCTATACCTAAATAAAATGTTAAAAAAAACTAGTTATGAAAATACAATAAATTAAAATGTCCCTGTGACAATAACACAGCTTAACTAATTGATTCGCATTATTAAAAATGTCCCTTTGACAAATAAAATACGGCTCAGAATATGCCCTTATGACAATTATTCATACAAATAGCCATAAGGGCTTAATAACTACACGAATAAATCTAAAATTCACACAGAGATGGAAGACATATAAAGCTTTAGATAAACTTTTTACAAATTACCAGTGTTCACTGTGTGGACGGTAGAGACTTGAAGTAGCAGGCATTTTTGTAGCAAGCCGTTTGCTATTGGCGGCAACACAATCATAGAATATGATTTTGTCATCATGTTATTTTCCTTCAAAATTTCATCACAGACAACACAATATAATCTATAGTAATTGTACTTATACTATATAATATTATGAGTGTCAGTAACCCCCTGCCCTAATTGAGCAACTGATGTAAAATTGTTTTAAGCTTTGGCATTAAAATATTTTCTAGACTAGATATTTAAAAATAAAGAATTTTTTTCGTTCAATTCTGTAGTAATTGTTATATGAGATTCTATTGCTTACAGTGCCAATGTAGAATATTTTGACTTTACCAGAATATCAGAATAACGTGCAGCTAAACAGTTATTTGAAAACCGTAGACAAAAACAGGTGCAATAGTACAGACTTTAATGTACAACAAAACACTTTTCGTGTCTACAAACATTGTAATTTTTATTTTTTGTATAGGACCTATACAAAATACCATGCTTATAAATTTTAACGTTAAAATATATAAAAGATGAGTTGTAAATATTTTTATCATTTAAGACTAAGTAAACTGTGTACTAGTTCTTAAATATTATTCGTATACCAACATTTTGTTCACATATCGCGTTCTCATAACTCCGAATAATTGTCTAATTATTGCGATAGCTAGTTAATCATTATGGTGATGAAATTAAGAACAATTTTTTTAATACTAAAGTTCATTTTCTGTTTTTTATCGGAGAGCAATGGTAATAATGGCGAAAAAGAAGAATCGAATCTATATCAAGTTAAACAAATACATGGAAAGGTTATACGAAAGCCGACTGTCTCCCAAATAACCAGTGCAATATCAGATTCAAATATTTATCAAAAGATACAAGTAAAAACAAATATATTGGGATTAGAAATATATCCGTAGGACTTATTTTATAATTACCGGAGTTATATAAGTAAACATAAATTGTGACCAGTAAGGTAGTTTGTACGCTGGTTTTTTCGATAAATTAGTTTGTGAGCACCACTTTAACGATGTAAATTTATATCCATTTTTAATGTATATAAACAAATTGCGTTAAAAATAGCTGATCTACAAAACTACATTGAATTATCGCATGTTTTTAGGTGGAACGTTTGCAACAATACTTTTCTATTGCACTGTATGAAGTTGAATTTATTAATATGTTAAACGCGTACAAGACAATGAGTTACAAACCAATTAAATTTAACACTGACGAAATAACAACACTGACCACAGAATGTAACGACGACGGATCGCTGAACAATAGAATTCAAATTCAAATAAAATTTTACCGCAAATTACAAGAGATACAGTGCACGAACTGCGCAATCGTTGTGGCCATTTTACCAAAAGTAAAAGATGACATGGACAGTCTTGTCGATTACGTCTACTTAATGATAGACATGCCGTACAGAGGGGGATTTGTGGTGAGCTCTTGGCTGTGGAAATTGCATGTACAACTTTTAGAAATAAAACGAGGCCTGTTGGACATATCAACATTTCTAAATGAATACTTACCAGAGATTAAAGAAACCCTACGAAAAATGCTAACGGAGTGTCAAGCAAATAATTACATAATGAAAATGTATGACTACACGTTACATCATTTCAACGAGCTCGATATGTTGTCAGATATATTTTTTGAAATGTACGACCAAAAATATAAAATTTTCATTGGGGAAAATCATCAAAGTAGATTACCCATCAGTGTCGAAAATTTGTTATTAGATTACGTGTGGATTTTTGTGATGAGTTTGTGTAAAGACATATCTGGCCTTTCGTTTGATTGGAAATATACACTTAATGTAATTGAAAATGAAATTAGGAATATCGAGGATCAATATGATAGTGGGGAATGGTCAGGTCAACCGTTCAAACATATAAAGTTTCAAGAACTTATTGTAGACATCGTAAAGGCGAGATGGTACTGTTATATTTGGATATATTTGTTCGTTTATCAGAAAATAGGAAGTAGAGCTCAATACACGTATGATAAGTTAATACGTGTAATAAACGCACAACTATTTTTTATCTATACTGATGACCAAACCTTTAATGACATATTAATATTATTGAGTAAAATATATACCGAAGAAAATAAGATAAATACAACTATAGAATTATTAAAGAACGAAGTCAACCGCATTTTAAGAGGTATCACTGGACGGAATTATGAATATAAAGAGGCTACAATTGATTATGAATTGATCCAACGAAAGACTAGAAATTTTGAAGATCCCATATTTCTTCATTATCTTGTAAATAACTTGATACGATTCGTTTCAGTTACTTATAAAGACATGAGAAAAACAAATTTAAGTATTCTAGTGTTCTACATAAGAGGAAACCAATTCACCGACTCTGTTTTCCCAAATGAATGATGAAAACCTTTGATTATCAGATGTAAAATAATTAATATTTTATTATAAATTATTATTAACCACGTATACAAATTCATACTCACTATAATAATAAAATGTGCATTGCTAAATGATATTTAAACTATTGTTTCAATTCTTAATAATAAATTGTCCTACATTTAGATATTGTCTTTATATATTATAAATCGAAATAAAATAGTCTAATAATTGTCAATCACTTTGTAACTCATTTTTTTATGAAACAAAATTATTTTTATTATCTACGAGTTAAGTAACAGAGTTTGGCTGCAGAAAAATTGGAGATTAGGGTCCAGCTGTGGTTGACTCTTAGTTAAATTTAAAATAGAGACAACGTATCGGCAATAATAGTTATATAGTTGATGTTTTTGGGCTGTGTCCTTTCTTGGTAAGCATTCCTCTTTTTAGGAGGACTTTACATGATAATAACAAAAGTACACTATTTTATTGCCAACTTTATACTTAAAAAGCGATAAACACAATCTATATACAGCTCTACTGGAAGTTGGAGATGTCACCTGCGCAAAACAAGAGGACTAAGATGTGATCATCGAGTAGTGAGTGTCCTATGTGTGTGTATTCTTTATTAAATTAATCGGACTAAACTCAATTTTAATACTTAAATTATTATTTATAAAATCAATTACAACTCAATAATAACTGAATTATAATAAAATAAACAAACAATAAATAAATAATTAAAAAACAATTGCCCTTTTAGCACAACAATGTTATGATAAAACATTAATAACAATAATAGAACTTTTAGCTTAATAATATTTGGTAGATCAATAATAAAAATAACCGAACAACAAAATGGCCTCTTGACACAAAATAATATTACACGGTAATGACTAGAGACTAATATGGTAACGTTGTGTAAGCTGGTATATTGAAGCTTAAGTATAATGTCGTTGGAGACGAGAGGGAGCGATCAAGCCGTTCACTATTGGCCGCAACACTATCATAGAATATCACATTTAAAACACATGTTACAGTTCTAAAAATATGTTATTTTCCATCAATATTTTATCACAGATAACATAATATGATCTATAATAATTTTACTTAAAAGAGCATTATGATTGTCAATAAACCCCTGCCCCTAGTTGCGCAACTGATGTAAATACGTTTTAGCTTTGGCATAAAAACAATTTCTAGACTGGATATTTAAAAATAAAGGACTTATTACGTTAAATTGAGTTAGATTTGTTATATGAGATTCGAAATTAGATTACTAGCTAAACTGTTATTTGAAAACCGTTGCCAAAAACAGATGCTATAGTACAGACTCTAATGTACTATAATACACTTTAGGTGTCAACAAATATTGTTTTTTTTTTGTATAGGACTTATACAAAATACCAAGCTTATAAATTTTAACGTTCAAACATATAAAAGCTGAATACGTAAATAGTTTTACCATTTTAGACAAAGTAAATTGCGTATTAGTTTAAAAATATTATTGGTATACATTTTGTTCAATTGCATCGTTTTCATAACTCTGAATAATTGTCTAACTATTGCGATAGCTAGTTAATCATTATGGAGATGCAATTAAGAATTATTTTCTTAATACTAATGTTCGTTTTCTGTTTTTTAATAGAGAGTAATAATGGTAATGATGACGAACATGAAGAATCAAATCTATATCAACTTAAACGGTTACACGGAAAGGTTATTCGAAAGCCGACTGTCTCCCAAATAACCAGTGCAATATCGGATTCAAATATTTATCAAAAGACACAAGTAAATACAAAAATATTGCGACTAGAATAATATGCTTAGGACTTATTTTTAAATTACCGTAGTTATACAGGGTGCGGCAAATCAAACAGTGCAGTTTTGAAAGGTTGGTATTTCCCGTGTGTTGGGGATAGTGTGATTGTGATGGTCTCATTTCGTCGGGTGGGTCATGCCGTTATCAGTCATTACCATGGTTTGGTCTGGTGACATCGGAGTATCGCCGTTCGTACGTTTTTTGAAAATGGTCGTTCTTTCGTCGCAACTCAGCGAGCTTTTCGGCTGCACTTTAACCTCTGACGGGTGTCATGTGATGTGATTTGAGCATTTGTGATTTTTTCTTGTGGGGCTATCTGAAGGAAAAGGTTTTTAAACATCGGCCTCGCACCTTGGAAGATCTCAAAGAGCGAATTCAGGAGGAAATTGCCGCTACACCAGTCGAAATGTGTCAAAATGCGGCCGAAAACTTCAGAAATCGCCTTCATCAATGCATCGCTGCTGGCGGCCATCATCTTTCAGATGTCAATTTTTAAAACTTGATACATAAAACGGCATGATGTACTGAAGAAAATTAAATAAATCTTATTTCTGTAAGTTGCTTAGTTTTTTCTTTATAGCCTTTCAAAACTGCACTGTCTGTTTCGCCGCACCCTGTATAAGTAAACATAAATTGTGACCAGTTAGGTACCGTAAACATAAATTTGTTTTTGATTCTCAATCAATTCTTCCCATATTTATCGCTTACGCCCGACTGAGGTGAGATTTGATGTTTCACGTCATATTATTATCCCTCCAATCTTCCCAGACGTATCCTACTATTTCTCGCCATTCCTCCATTGGTTACATTTCTCCTGATCACAACTAGTCTTTGACTCTCTTCTCAACGCTGGTTTTTAGATAAAATTATTTGTAAGAACTATTTTTAACAATGTTAATTTATATTTAAAACCACATTGATTTATCGCATGTTATTAGGTTGAACGTATGCAACAATTCTTCTCTATTGAACCGTATGAAGTTAAATTTATTCAAACGTTGAACGCGTACAAGACAATGAGTTACAGACCAATAAAATTTAGTACTGACGAAATAACAACACTAACCACAAAATGTGACGATGACGGATCGCTGAACAATAGAATTCTAACTCAAATTAAATTTTACTCCAAATTACAAGAGATACAATGCACAAACTGCGCACTCCTTGATGCCATTTTACCGAAAGCAAGAGATTATATAGATGGTCTTGTTGATTACGTCTACTTAATGATAGACATGTCGTACAAAGGAAGATTTGTAGTGAGCGATTGGCTATGGAAGTTGCATATACAACTTTTACAAATAAAACGATTTGCGTTAAGCATAACAACATTTCTAGAAGAATACTTACCAGGCATTAATAAAACCCTTCGGAAAATGTTAACTGAGTGTCGAGCAAATAATTACATTATGAAAATGTGTGACTATACGTTACATAATTTCAACGATGTTGATATTATGTTGTCAGATTTATTTTTTGAAATGTACGACCAAAAATATAAAATTTTCATTGGCAAAAGTCATCATAATAGATTACTCATCGGTGTCGAAAATTTGTTGTTTGACTACTTGTGGTTTTTTCTTAGTAGTTCCTTTGAAGATATATTTGGCCTTTTGTTTGATTGGGACAATGTACATGATATAGTTCAAAATGAAATGAAAAATATCAAGATTCAATATAGTAATGGGGAATGGGCAGCTCAACCGTTTAAACATATAAAGTTTCATGAACTTATTGTGGACATCGTAAAGGCGAGATGGTACTGTTATATTTGGATAAATTTGTTCGTTTATCAGAAAATAGAAAGTAGAGCTCAATACTATTATGATATGTTAATTCATGTAATAAATGCACAACTTAATTTTTTGTATACTGATGACCAAACCTTTAATGACATATTAATCTTACTTAGTAAAATATATACACCCAAAGACGATAAGGTAAATACAACTATAGAATTATTAAAGAACGAAGTCAACCGCATTTTGAGAAGTGTCAATGGTCCGAATTATGAATATAAAGAGGCTTCAATTGATTATGATTTGATCAAACAAAAGACTAAAAGGTTTAATGATCCCAAATTTCTACAATATCATGTAAATAGATTGATACGCTTTGTTTCAAACACTAATAGAGACATGAGTAAAACAAATTTAAGTATTTTAGTATTCTACATAAGAGGAAACCAATTCACCGACTTTGTTTTCCCCAATGTATGTTGAAAGCTTTTGAATATTAAATGTAAAATAAATAATATTTTACTATAAATTATTAACCTTGTATACAAATTCATACTTACTATAATAATAAATTGTCTGACCTTTAGCTGTTTTCATTAAAAATTATAAGTTGAAATAAAATAATCTCATAATTATCAATCACATTGTAACTCATTTCAATTTAAAAAAATGATTTTCAATTTCTACAATAATAGTTATATACTTAATCTTTTTGGATTATGTCCTTTCTTGGTATGGCAATATGGCAATGTTTTTTGAGCTGGTTAAAAGTTGAAGCTTAGGTAAAATATTATGACACAAAAATTTTTATTGGAAGAATAATTAATAAATCACAATAATACAAATTAACAGTTAATATTTACATGGATGTAGACCCTTTGGCTGACTAGATAAGAAACACTGGTAGCATTGACCCTATGTTTATCGATTTAACTTTCACTAAAATAAAATATAGAGTTAAAATTTGTTCTAATAATTCACAATAGGTAACCGATAATATAAAACAAAACTCAGATTCAATAAAATAGTAATATAAAATTCAAAAGAACCTACTTACACAACGAAGAAACGCAAACCGCTGGCCTAGGCTGCAACTTAAATACAATGCTAATGAAAACAACTAATTAAATTACAATAAATTCAAATGACCGTGTGACAATAAAACAGCTTAACTAAATTATACATTAAAAATGTCCCTTTGACAAATAAAATACGGCTCAGTGTATGCCCCTCATTGCGCAACTAACGTAAAATCGTTTTAAGCTTCAGCATTAAAACAATTTTTAGACTGGATATTTAAAAAAATCGATTGTAATTGTCATATGAGATTCGATTGCTTATAATAGCAATGTAGAATATTTTTCTTAGTAGATCTTACATTGTTTTTGACTCTTATAATTAGAATAACATGCAGCTAAACAGTTAGCAGAAAACCTTTGCCAAAAACAAATACTACGATACAGACTATATAGTGTAGTATAATACACTTTTGGCAACAACAATTATTTTTTTTTAAATGGTACTAATATAAAATACCATGCTCAAAAATTTAAACTATAAAATACATAAAAGCCTAATAAACCATAGGCGAAGTAATGTTTTTACTACCTTTCAAACATTATTCGTGTACTAAAATGTTGTTCTCTCATTACGATCTCATAACTCGAGAATATTGTCTTATTAATGTGAGAGCTAGTTAGTGACATAATAAAGCTGCAATTAAGAATTATTTTCTTAACACTAAAGTTAGTTTTCTGTCTATAACCACAGGGCAATAGAAATGAAAGAAGAATTCAACATGAACGGTTATGTGGAAAGATTATACGCAAACCGACTGTCTCCCAAACAACCAGTGCGATATCGGATTCAAATATTTTTCAAAAGATACAAATAAATAAAAGTATAATAGGAATAGAAACATTTGCTTTGGTCTTATTTGTAAATTATCAAATTATGTATATAAACATATTTTGTGACCAGTTGACCTAACTTAACCAGTCTGATCTGCTATGTCCTTCAGTTAAATTTACCATTTCAAAGCAATGTACTTATTGTTTATTATTCGCAATCCTGCCTTCAAGCTATTTTTTCTAATCCAAAATTAATATATATATATATATATATAAGGACAGGAAGCCCTTATGGCTTAATAATTACTCGAAAAAAATACGAAACTCTTACGGAGTTAAAACACTCAAAAAAGTCCAGATAAAACAATACAAATTACAAATGCTCACCATGTGGACAGTGCCGACTAGAGGGAGCGAGCAAGCCGTTTACTATCGGTTGCAACACAATTTATAGAATATATTACCTATAAAACACATGGTCTAAGTCTAAAAATATATTTTTTACTGCAATATTTTATCACAGATAACACAATACGATCTATAATAATTTTACTTAAAACTACATTATGAGTGTCAATAACCCACTGCTCCTAGTTGCGCAACTGATAGAAAATCGTTTTGAGCTGTTGCAATTGTCATAGAGGATTAGAACACTCACAATGCCAATGTAGAATATTTTTCTTAGTAGATCTCACATGGTTTTTGACTCATATTACCGGAATAACATGCATTTAAACAGTTGGCAGAAATCGTTTCCAAAAACAAAATTAATACTACATTACAGACTTTATAGTGTAGTATAATACACATGTGGTGTCAACAGTTATGGTAATTTTTTTATGTGGTACTAATATAAAACACTATGCTCAAAAATTGAACAATAGAATTTTGTCTTATTATTGTGGGAGCTAGTTAGTGACATTATGAAGATACAATTAAGAATTATTTTCTTAATGCTTAAGTTCGTTTTCTGTCTTTTAACGAAGTACAATAGTAATGAAATAAGAATTCAACATGAACGGTTATACGAAAAGGTTATACGCAAACCAACTGTCTCCCAAATAACCAGTGCGATATCGGATTCAAATATTTGTCAAAAGATACAAGTAATTACAAAAATATATTGGGATTAGAAATACATGTTTAGACTTAATTTTAAGTTATCAAAATTATGTAAATAAAAATATTTTGTGACCAAGTAGGTATCGTAAAAATTAAATTGGTCCTTGAATTTTGTTAATAAATTTAAATTAAAAAAAAATTATAACAGGAATAGAAATATTTGCTTAGAACTTGTTTTTAAATTACCGAAATTATATAAATCAAAATATTTTTGCCTCTTTTCTTCCCAGTCGTAGCCTATTGCCTACTATTTCTCTCCAATCCTTCTTTGGTTAAATATCTACTGATTACAACCACTCCTTAACTCTTGATGCCCTACCCTGATCTCTCATATAACGTCTTTTATTCATAACGCTGGTTTATAGATAAACTTTTTTGTAATTTTCAAGCGTTATTTTTAACGTTGTAAATTTCATTTGGAAATTTAAACAGACAAATTGCGTTAAACACAATTTATAATCAAAATCAAATTGATTTTAGGTGGAACGTTTGCGACAATTCATTTCTATTGAACCGTATGAAGTTAAATTTATTCAAACGTTGAACGCGTACAAGACAATGAGTTACAGACCAATTAAATTTAGTACTGACGAAATAACAACACTAACCACAAAATGTGACGACGACGATTCGCTGAACAATAGAATTCTTACTCAAATTAAATTTTACTGCAAATTACAAGAGATACAATGCACAAACTGCGCACTCCTTGATGCCATTTTACCGAAAGTAAGAGATTATATAGATGGTCTGGTCGATTACGTCTACTTCATGATAGACATGTCGTACAAAGGAAGATTTGTAGTGAGCGATTGGCTATGGAAGTTGCATATACAACTTTTACAGATAAAACGATACGCGTTAAACATAACAACATTTCTAGTAGAATACTTACCAGGGATTAATAAAACCCTTCGGAAAATGTTAACCGAGTGTCGGGAAAACAATTACATAATGAAAATGTATGACTACACGTTACATCATTTTAACGACCTTGATATGTTGTCAGGTTTTTTTTTGGAAATGTACGACCGAACATATGAAATTTACATCAGGGAAAGTCATCACTATAGATTACCTATCGGTGTCGATAATTTGTTGTTTGACTACGTGTGGATTTATATGAGGAGTTTGTGTAAAGACGTATCTGGCCTTTCGTTTGATTGGAAATATACACATGATGTAGTTGAAAATGAAATAAGGAATTTCGAGGATCAATATTTTAGTGGGAAATGGTCAGGTGAACCGTTCAAACATATAAAGTTTCAAGAGTACATTGTGGACATCGTAAAGGCGAGATGGTACTGTTATATTTGGATATATTTGTTCGTTTATCAGAAAATAGGAAGTAGAGCTCAATACACGTATGATAACTTAATACTTGTAATAAATGCACAACTTAATTTTATGTATACTGATGACCAAACCTTTAATGACGTACTAGTTTTACTGAGTAAAATATATACACCCGAAGACGATAAGATAAATACAACTATAGAATTATTAAAGAACGAAGTCAACCGCCTTTTGAAAGGTATCACTGGACGGAATCATGAATATAAAGAGGCTACAATTGATTATAAATTGATCAAACGAAAAACTACATATTTTGAAGATCCAATATTTCTACATTATCTTGTAAATAACTTGACACGCTTCGTTTCAGTTACTTATGAAGACATGAGAGAAACAAATTTAAGTATTCTTGTATTCTACATAAGAGGAAACCAATTCACCGACTTTGTTTTCCCCAATGTTTGTTGAAAGCTTTTGAATATTAAATGTAAAATAAATAATATTTTACTATAAATTATTAACCTTGTATACAAATTCATACTTACTATAATAATAAATAGTCTGACCTTTAGCTGTTTTCATTAAAAATTATAAGTTGAAATAAAATAATCTCATAATTATCAATCACGTTGTAACTCATTTCAATTTAAAAAAATGATTTTCAATTTCTACAATAATAGTTATATACTTAATCTTTTTGGATTGTGTCCTTTCTTGGTATGGCAATATGGCAATGTTTTTTGAGCTGGTTAAAAGTTGAAGCTTAGGTAAAATATTATGACACAAATATGTTTTATTGGAAGAATAATTAATAAATCACAATAATACAAATTAACAGTTAATATTTACATGGATGTAGACCCTTTGGCTGACTAGATAAGAAACACTGGTAGCATTGACCCTATGTTTATCGATTTAACTTTCACTAAAATAAAATATAGAGTTTAAATTTGTTCTAATAATTCACAATAGGTAACCGATAATATAAAACAAAACTCAGATTCAATAAAATAATAATATAAAATTCAAAAGAACCTACTTACACAACGAAGAAACTCAAACCGCTGGCCTAGGCTGCAACTTAAATACAATGCTAATTAATACAACTAATTAAATTACAATAAATTCAAATGTCCGTGTGGCAATAACACAGCTTAACTAAATTATACATTAAAAATGTCCCTTTGGCAAATAAAATACGGCTCAGTATATGCCCCTCATTGCGCAACTATAGATTACCTATCGGTGTCGATAATTTGTTGTTGGATTACTACTAGTGATGGGAAATAAATCCGGATTTTCTTAAAATCCGTAAAATCCGGTTTTCGGTTTTCGAAGTTCAATGAAAAAAATCCGGATTTTACGAAGAATCCGAATTTCACGAAGACTCCGGATTTCACGAAGAATCCGGATTTTACGAAGAATCCGGGTTTAATGACAATTTCGTATTTCAAAATTTGAACTTAAGAAACCGTAACCTGGGTTTAAATAAAAAGCCAAATTACCGATTTTAAAATTTATAAAGCCATTTTGTAATTACTAATTCAGCAGTACAAGATGACCAAATTGTTCAAATTAGCATTTCATAGAATTAAAAGTCAACTAACTTTAATCCTCTATGAAATGCTATTATCGGACACCTTCAACTAAATTACCCTAAGTTATATGTTTCTAATGGACTTTAAGTTTCATATATGTAATCTAGCTTAAATGCAAAGTAAGTATGCTGTATTACAGTTCACTATTTGTGATATATTGAAAACAATTAGCTATTTAAAAATTGTAAGCTATATTTGAGTAGTTTTTACATGCTTTTCTTTAACTCGCTAACACGGTACGTACGTCTGTACGTTTGTACGGATATTTTTCAAATCTTGCAAAATTAATTTAATCCACTTCCCGATGTCGTAGAAGGCTGAAACATGGCACAGACACTCATCTCGGATGACACTATAATATAATGTTATCATATTGGGACTCGGGCATCCAGGTCGCCCTACACAGGGTCATATGTGGGGGTCATTTCACTAAAATTTCATGTTTTTTTTAAATCTTCTAAAATTAATTTAACCCACTTCCTGATATCATATAGGCTGAAATTTAACCTAGACACTCATTTTGGATGACAATACAATGTTCCGTCAAAATATTGGGACCGAGACATCCAGGTCGCAAATACCGGGGGGTCAAATATGGCAGCCATTTCACTAAAATTTAATTTTTTTTTTTCAAATCTTCTAAAATGAATTTAGAAATCTATTCACCAATTATTAAGTACCTTTAATAGGACTAAAAAGTAAAAAATAAAATAAATAAATAATTAAAACTTTGTTTTTAAAAACATGCTTTTCTACAAAAAAGTAAAAAGTGAACTAAAAAGTAAAAAATAATTTTATTACAAGAACAATTTACCAATCAACTGTAGCACATTTTATTTAAAATGTCAATTACTTTAAAAACAACCGAAAATTAACTACAATTTTATATAATGTAATTGGTTCTACTGCTTAACTATTTATATCAAAAAGTATTATTAGTATTATTATTATTTATTTAGATTTAAGACATATACAATTCCAGATTGACTTATTATTTTTCCTAATTTATATATATATATATATATATATTGTGTTGTGTATTTTTCATATTATTACAACTTATTGCTCTAATCTATTATAAAAGTGTCATTGAGACTTGTAAATCGTGTTTATACATAATGTTCTTATAACTATAAAAACAGATACCTAATTTACCAATTCAATAATTAAATATTTTTTTGTACACTACATAAACGCGTTGTACATAATACTAAATAATTAACAAATATAATTTATTTATTATTGTAAAAAAATTGAAATCCAATCTACGAATTTACAATGAAAACTCCGAAATCCGGATTTATAATGAAAACTTCGAAATCCGGATTTATAACGAGAACTTCGAAATTCGGATTTATAACGAAAACTTCGAAATCCGGATTTCGAAGTTCGAATACTACAACTCCGGATTTCGAATTTCGAAGTTTAAAACTCCGGTTTTTTGAACTTCGCAAAATCCGGATTTTCCCATCACTAATTACTACTGGTTTCGTTTGAGTAGTTTGTGTCAAGACATATCTGGCCTTTCGTTTGATTGGTACAATTCACATAATGTAATTAAAAATGAAATAAGGAATATCGAGGATCAATATTTTAGTGGAAAATGGTCAGGTGAACCGTTCAGACATATAAAGTTTCAAGAATTCATTGTGGACATCGTAATGGCGAGATGGTACTGTTATATTTGGATATATTTGTTCGTTTATCAGAAAATAGGAAGAGAAGCTCAATACTATTATGATAAGTTAATACATGTAATAGACACACAGCTTTTTTTTATATATACTTATAGCCAAACCTTGCATGACGTATTAGGTTTACTGAGTAAAATATATACACCCGAAGACGATAAGATAAGTTTAGCTATACAAATAATCAAGAACAAAGTCAACCGCATACTAAAATATGTTACTGGACCGAAGTATGAATATGAAGAGGCTATAATTAATTATGAATTGATAGAACATTTGACTAGGAATTTTAAAGATCCCACATTCCTTCACGTTCATGTAAATAGCTTGATACGCTTTGTTTCAGCTACTAATAAAAACATGAGTAACACAAATTTAAGTATGCTAGTATTCTATATAAGAGGTAACCTATTCGCCGAATTTTTCTTCCCAAATGAATGATAAAGAATCTTTGAATATCAGGTATAAAATAAGATATTTTTATTTAAATTATTAACCATGTACAAAATTTCATACTCACTATCTATATAAATTTATATACATTGATATATGATATTTTAACTATTGTTTCGATGCATAATAATAAATTGTCTTATATTAACTGTTGTCATTATAACTTATAAACACTTATAATCAATAAAGTAATTATATATATATATATATATATATATGTATATATAACCTACATAAAACAAATAATAATTATCACTCACTTTGTAACTCATTTTCAATTTAAAAATAATCATTTTTATTTTCTACAAGCTTAAGAGTTTTAATTAGGGCGATTCAAGTATCAGATTTTTAATGCGGAGAAATTGGAGGTTAGTGTCTAACTGTGGTTAACTCTTAGATCAATTTTCTGTTGACTTCTGTAAATTAAATACAAGGCTGTTAAAACTTCCAAAACATTAAATTTGTGTTTGGAAAAAATGATAGTTAAAGCAAGGGGGGCATTATTACGTTATAACACTATAATAAAGTGTAGCTAAACAGTTGGTAGAAAACTGTTGACAAAAACAAATAGTACAGACTCTAAAGTACTACAATTTACTTAAAGTGTCAACAATTATTGTTAATGTTATTTTTTTTTATAAGGAATTTATACAAAATACTATGCTCTTAAATTTTAACGTTTAAATATATAAAAGATGAATACGTGAATATTTTTTACTATTCTAGACAAAGTTAACTGTGATTTAGTATTAAAATCGCTATTCGTGTATTAACATTTGTTCATTCATCGCGTTCTCATAACTCAAAAATATTTGTCTTATTATTGTGAGAGCTAGTTAGTGACATTATGAAGCTTCAGTTAAGAATTATTTTCTTAATACTAAAGTTCATTGTATGTTTTTTAACGGATGACAATAGTAATGATGACGTAAATAAAGAATCAAATGACATAATAATTCAACATGAACGGTTATACGAAAAGGTTATACACAAGCCGACTGTCTCCCAAATATCCAGTGCGATATCGGATTCAATTATTTACCAAAAGATACAAGTAAACAAAAATATATTGGGATTAGAAATATTTGCTTAGGACTTATTTTTAAATTACCGAAATTATGTAAATAAAAAATATTTTGAGACCAGTTAGGTACTGTAAAAATAGATTTGGTCTTTGTTTTATGTTAAAAATTTAAAATATTTTATTCAAAACTACTCTCAAGTACACGCTATATGTTATTTATTATTTTTTTTTTTTAAACAAAAAAACCGCGGCAGCTCTGGCCATTGGTCGAACAGTGACTTAAATTATTTATATTACATAGTTACATATAGACTTAAAATTATATTTAGTATACATGTTATATTTCTTTATATAAAGTAGATTTTTTTAGAAAGATAAATAGTTTTTGGATTGCGGTTGGTTCCGGACTGAAGATTTCATATAGGTGGGTGGTACCGAGGATTTCCATACGATCTTGCTGGTTACTTCTGCACTCTGTGAAGATGTGCTTGATTGTAAGTTGTACACCGCAGGTAGTGCAAATGGGGGGATCCTCCCTTGTCACTAGGTGTCGGTGAGTGAGTGAGGTATGGCCGATTCTTAGCCGGTTTATAGTTGTTTCTTTTCTAAAAATATTTTGTGACCAGTTGACCTAACCTAACCAGTCTGTTCCGTTCTTTATTTTATTTCATCGAACATCCATAACTCCTTACTTGTTTTCACCGTTAATTTGAACTCTTCCAGCTCAACGAGTATTTTTCCAGCACCTTAATTTCCTTTGGAGACAAATTAGTTGTTCCTCTTTAACGTTCACCGTCGGATGCTATGCCTAACAGTTAAAATATATCATTTCAAAGCAATGTCCTTATTGTTTATAATTCGCAATCCTGTCTTCGAGCTATTTTTTCTAATCCTTTTAATTCCTCATATCCTCCTCTTGTTTTTCCCAATGAATTTCTACTTGATCGGCTTAGCCTATTATGTAAAGTCCCTCTGGGTTTTAAGTCATGTCAAAATTGAAGGTAACTACGTATAATATAAGATAAGCTACGTAAAATATTGCTAATCGTTTTGCTTTTGCTACAAAACTTTAGTTACCTTAACCACGCATAATATTAGGATAGTTATTAAACATCAATTGGTTAAAAATCCACACACTCTCCTAGTTTAGTATAGAAATATCTCTCTTACAATTGCAACTCGTCCGTGGTTTTGGGGTATGACATCCCAGACATGTTGTGTGAACCCTAACAGTTCACAATTTGTTACCTCACTTTTGCTTTTGACTTCAACAAAATTATTCCACTATTTGTCTCTCACACCAGACTAAAATACAATATGATGTTTCACATCATATTTTTTTCACTCTCTCCTTCCCAGCCGTAGCCTAATATATCCCTCCTTTCCTACTTTCATATAATGTCTTTTATTTACAATGCTGGTTTTTAGAAACAATATTTTATAATTTGTCGGCACCACTTTTATCTGCTGTTAATTAACATCATTTTATAAAGTATAAAGACAAATTGCGTTATATAAAATTTATACTTCAAACAACATTGATTTATTGCATGTTTTTAGATTGAACGTTTGCAACAATTCTTTTCTATTGAACCGTACGAAGTTAAATTTATTCAAACGTTGAACGCGTACAAGACAATGAGTTACAGACCAATTAAATTTAGTACTGACGATATAACGACACTGACCTCAAAATGTGATGACGACGATTCGCTGAACAATAGAATTCTTACTCAAATTAAATTTTACTCCAAATTACAGGAGATACAATGCACAAACTGCGCAGTCCTTGATGCCATTTTACCGAAAGTAAGAGATTATATAGAAGGTCTGGTCGATTACGTCTACCTAATGATAGACATGTCGTACAAAGGAAGATTTGTAGTGAGCGATTGGCTATGGAAGTTGCATATACAACTTTTACAAATAAAGCGATACGCGATAAACATAACAACATTTCTAGTAGAATACTTACCAGGGATTAATAAAACCCTTCGGAAAATGTTAACGGAGTGTCGGGAAAATAATTACATAATGAAAATGTATGACTACACGTTACATCATTTCAACGACCCTGATTTGTTGTCAGGTTTATTTTTGGAAATGTACGACCGAACATATGGAACTTACATCAGGGAAAGTCATCATTATAGATTACCTATAGGTGTCGATAATTTGTTGTTGGATTACTTCTGGCTTTGTTTGAGTAGTTTGTGTAAAGACGTATCTGGCCTTTCGTTTGATTGGAACAACACACATGACATAATTAATAATGAAATTAAGAAAATCGACGATCAATATTTTAGTGGGAAATGGTCAGGTCAACCTTTGAATCACATTAAGTTTCAAGAATTTATTGTGGACATCGTAATGGCGAGATGGTACTGTTATATTTGGATACATTTGTTCGTTTATCAAAAAATAGGAAGTGGGGCTCAATACTATTATGATAAATTAATACATGTAATAAACGCACAACTTAATTTTATGTACACAGATGACCAAACCTTGAATGACGTATTAGATTTACTGAGTAAAATATTTACACCCGAAGATGATAAGATAAGTTTTGCTATACAAATATTAAAGAACAAAGTCAACGACATACTAAAATATGTCACTGGACTGAGGTATGAATATGAAGAGGCTACAATTAATTATGAAGTGATCGAACATTTGACTAGGAATTTTAAAGATCCCACATTTCTTCACTATCATGTAAATAGCTTGATACGCTTTGTTTCAGCTACTAATAAAAACATGAGTAACACAAATTTAAGTATGCTAGTATTCTATATAAGAGGTAACCAATTCGCCGAATTTTTCTTCCCAAATGAATGATAATGAATCTTTGAATAACAGGTATAAAATAAGGTATTTTCATTTAAATTAATAACCATGTACAAAATTGCATACTCACTATCTATATACATTTATATACTTTGATATATGATATTTTAACTATTGTTTTGATGCATTATAATAAATAGTCTTACATTAACTGTTGTCATTATAACTTATAAAAACTTATAATCCATAAATTCATTATATATATATATATATATATTTATAATTTACATAAAACAAATAATAATTATCACTCACTTTGTAACTAATTTTCAATTTAAAAATAATCATTCATAACTTCTTCCTTCTTTTTGCCGTGAATTCCGTCTCTTTCAGAGCAACTGGTTTTTTTCCAGAACCCTAATTTCCTTTTTGGACAAATTCGTTATTCCTCTTTAACGTTCACTGTCGGATGCTATGGCCCACAGTTAAAATATACCATTTCAATGCAATTCCTTATTATTCGCAATCCTGCCTTCAAGCTATTTTTTCTAATCCTTTTAATTCCTCGTATCCTCTTCTTAGTTTTCCCAATAAATATCTACTTGAAGTTAAATTTATTCATACGATGAACGCGTACAAGGACCAATTAAATTTAGTACTGACGAAATAACAACACTAACCACAAAATGTGACGACGACGGAACGCTTAACAATAGAATTCAAACTCAAATTAAATTTTACCGCAAATTACAAGAGATACAGTGCACGAATTGCGCACTCCTTGATGCCATTTTACCGAAAGTAAAAGATTATATAAAAGGTCTTGTTGATTACGTCTACTTAAGGATAGACATGTCGTACAAGGAAGATTTGTAGTGAGCAATTGGCTATGGAAGTTGCACATACAACTAGTAGAACTAAAACAATACGCGTTAAACAAAACAACATTTTTAGTAGAATACTTACCATGTTAACGGAGTGTCGAGAAAATAATTACATGATGAAAATGTATGACTACACGTTACATAATTTTAACGACCTTGATATGTTGCCAGGTTTATTTTTGGAAATATACGACCGAACATATAAAATTTACAACAGGGAAAGTCATCACTATAGATTACCCGTCGATGTCGTTAATTTGTTGTTGGATAACTACTGGCTTTGTTTGAGTAGTTTGTGTCAAGACATATCTGGCCTTTCGTTTGATTAGTACGATTCACATAATGTAATTGAAAATGAAATTATGAATATCCAGCATCAATATTTTAGTGGGAAATGGCCAACAGAACCGTTCAAACACATAAAGTTTCAAGAATTCATTAAAGACATCGTAAAGGCGAGTTGGTACTGTTATATTTGGATATATTTCTTCGTTTATCAGAAAATAGGAAGTAGAGCTCAATACTATTATGATAAGTTAATACATGTAATAAACGCACAACTTAATTTTATCTATACTGATGACCAAACCTTGAATGACGTATTAGGTTTACTGAGTAAAAAATATACACCCGAAGACGATAAGATAAATACGACTATAGAAATATTAAAGAACGAAGTCAACCGCATACTAAAATATGTCACTGGACCGATGTATCAATATAAAGAGGCTAAAATTGATTATGAAGTAATCCAACAAAATACTAGACATTTTGAAGATTCTGAATTTTTAAATTATCATATATATAGATTGATACGCTTCGTTTCACTTGTTGATAGAGACATGAGTGAAACAAATTTAAGTATTCTAGTATTCTATATTAGAGGAAACCAATTCGCCGACTTTGTTTTCCCAAATGAATGATGAAGAACCTTTGAATATCAGATTTAAAAAAAAACTATTTTATTATAAATTATTAAACACGTATAAATAGTCATACTCACTATTTAAGTAAATTTATGCTAAATGATATTTTAACTATTGTTTTGATGCATATCAATAAATTGTCTCTATAAATTATGAATCTAAATAAAACACAATACAATTATCAATCACTTTGTAACTCATTTGAAACCTTTGATCACATGTAAAATAAATAATATTTTATTATAAAATATTAACCACGTATAAAAATAAATACTCAATATATTAAGAAAATGTGTGTTCATTGCTAAATGATATTTAAAATATTGTTTCAACTCATAATAATTATTAATAATATATATACTCATAATAATAATTATTTTCCTACATTTAACTATTGTCTTTATAAATTATAAATCGAAATAAATTATTTTTATATTTATTAATCACTTAGTAACTCATTTTATTTTTAAACAAAATTATTTTTATTATCTATGAGTTTAGGACAAAAAATTGTGTATATAAGGACAAGAAGCCCTTATGGCTTAATAATTACTCGAAAATATACGAAACTCTCACGAAGTTAAGTCACTCGAAAAAGTCCAGATAAAAGAATACAAATTACAAATGCTCACTGTGTGGACAGTGCCGACTAGAGAGAGTGAGCAAGCCGTTTACTATCGGTTACAACACAATTTATAGAATATATTACCTATAAAACACATGAACTAAGTCTAAAAATATATTTTATTACTGCAATATTTTATCACAGATAACACAATACGATCTATAATAATTTTACTTAAAATTAAATTATGAGTGTCAATAACCCACTGCTCCTAGTTGCGCAACTGATAGAAAATCGTTTTGAGCTGTTGCAATTGTCATAGAAAATTAGAACACTCACAATGCCAATGTAGAATATTTTTCTTAGTAGATCTCACATGGTTTTTGACTCATATTACCGAAAAAACATGCATTTAAACAGTTGGCAGAAATCGTTTCCAAAAACAAAATTAATACTACATTGCAGACTTTGTAGTGAGTATAACACACATGTAATGTCAACAGTTATTGTTATTTTTTACATGTGTTATTAATATAAAATACCATGCTCAGAAATTGAACTATAGAATATTGTGTTATTATTGTGAGAGCTAGTTAGTGACATTATGAAGGTGCAATTAAGAATTATTTTCTTAATACTCAAGTTCGTTTTCTGTACTTTAACGGAGTGCAGTAGTAATGAAATAAGAATTGAACATGTACGGTTATACAAAAAAGTTATACGCAAACCGACTGTCTCCCAAATAACCAGTGCGATATCAGATTCAAGAATTTGTCAAAAGATGCAAGTAATTAAAAAAAATATATTTTGGGATTAGAAATAGATGTTAAGGATTTAATTTTAAATTAACGAAATGATATAAATTGAAATATTTATCCGTCTCTTCTTCCCAGTCGTAGCATATTGCCTACTATTTCTCTCCGTTCCTTCTTTGGTTAAATTCTGGTTTTTAGGTAAATTGATTTGTAATTTTCAAGCGCCGCTTTTAACGCAGTAAATTTTAAATCATTTGAAAATTTAAATAGATTAATTACGTTCAATACAATTTATACTCAAAACCACACTGATTTATCGCATGTTTTTAGATTGAAAATTTGCAACAATTCTTCGCTATTGAACCGTATGAAGTTAAATTTATTCATACGTTGAACACGTACAAGACATTGAGTTACAGACCAATTAAATTTAGCACTGACGAAATAACAACACTGACCACAGAATGTAACGACGACGGTTTGCTAAACAATAGAATTGTAACTCAGATTAGATTTTACCGCAAATTGCAAGAGATTCAGTGCACGAACTGCGCAATCGTTGATGCCTTTTTACCGACAGTAAGAGATAATATAGATAGTGTAATCAACTATGTCTACTTAATGATAGACATGTCGTACAGAGGAAGGTTTGTAGTGAGCGGTTTGATATGGAAGTTGCATATACAACTTGAAGAACTAAAACGATACCAATCAATATTACAAAAAGATTACACAGTAGAGATTAAAGATACCATACAGAAAATGTTAACGGAGTGTCAAGCAAATAATTACATAATGAAAATGTATGACTACACGTTACATCATTTTAACGACCTTGATATGTTGTCAGATATATTTTTGGAAATGTACGACCAAAAATATGAAATTTTCATCGGGAAAAGTCATCTGAATAGATTACCCGTTGGTGTCGATAATCTAATGTTGGATTACTTGTGGAGTAGTCAACTGTCTGTGAGTAGTTTGTTTGAAGGCATGTCTGGCCTTTCGTTTAATTGGGACAATACACATGATGTAATTGAAAATGAAATTAAGAATATCGAGGATCAATATGATAGTGGGGAATTGCCAGGTCATCCGTTCAAACACATAAGGTTTCAAGAATTTATTGTGAACATCGTACAGGCGAGATGGTACTGTTATATTTGGATACTTTTGTTCGTTTATCAGAAAATAGGAAGTTTAGCTCAATACTTTTATGATAAGTTAATACATGTAATAAACGCACAACTTTTTTATATCTATACTGATGACCAAACCTTGAATGACGTATTGAGTTTACTAAGTAAAATATATACACCCGAAGACGATAAGATAAGTACAACTATAGAATTATTAAAAAACGAAGTCAACCGCATTTTGAGAAGTGTCGCTGGACCGATGTATGAATATAAGGAGGCTACAATTGATTATGAATTGATCAAACAAAAGACTAGAAATTTTGAGGTTCCCACATTTCTACATCATCATGTAAATAGCTTGATACAGTTCGTTTCAGTTACTAATAAAGACATGAGAAAAACAAATTTAAGTATTCTAGTATTCTTCATAAGAGGAAACCTGTTCGCCGACTTTGTTTTTCCAAATGAATGATGAAGAACCTATGAATATCAAATTTAAATTTCATGCTTACTATCTATGTACATTTATTTTTTTTGCTATATGATATTTTGTCTATTGTTTCGATGCAAAATAATAAATTGTCTTGCATTAACTGTTGTCTTTATAACGTATATACACTTATAATCAATAAAGTAATTATATAAAATATAATATATGATCATTTATATGTATATTTATAATCTACATAAAACAAATAATAATTATCACTCACTTTGTAACTCATTTTCAATATAAAAAGTCTAACTGTGGTTAACTCTTAGATCAATTTTCTGTTGACTTCTGTGAATTAAATACAAGGCTGTTTAGACATTCTATTGTTTTTTACTCGTATTATCAGAACACTATAATAAAGTGCAGCTAAACAGTTGGTAGAAAACTATTGACAAAAACAAATAGTACAGACTTTAAAGTACTACAATAAACTTTAAGTGTCAAAAATTATTGTTATTGTTATTATTTTTTTTTTTAAAGGAATTTGAACAAAATATTATGCTTTTAAATTTTAACGTTTAAATATATAAAAGATGAATACGTAAATATTTTTATCATTTTAGATAATGTTAACTGTGAATTAGTTTTAAAATATTATTCGTGTACCAACATTTTATTCATTCATCGCGTTCTCATAACTCAAAAATTAAAAAATCAAAATTATTGTCTTATTATTGTGAGAGCTAGTTTGTGACATTATGAAGCTGCAATTAAGAATTATTTTCTTAACACTTAAGTTCGTTTTTTGTCTTTTAATGGATGGCAATAGCAATGATGACGTAAATAAAGAATCAAATGAAATGACAATTCAACATGATCGGTTATACGAAAAGGTTATACGCAATCCGACTGTCTCCCAAATAACCAGTGCGATATCGGATTCAAATATTTATCAAAAGATACAAGTAAATAAACATTTATTGGGATTAGAAATATTTGCTTAGGACTTATTTTTAAATTACCGAAATATGTAAGTAAAATATATTTTCAGACCGATTAGGTACCTTAAAAAAGAATTTAGTCTTTGGTTTTTGTTAAAAATTTAAAATATACTATTCAAAACTGTTCTCAAGTACACGTTATATGTTACTATTTCTTTGAGTTTTCTACATATATACGTCTTAGCAATATTACAGTTTGCTCCGTTCTTGAGTAGAATCTTTGGCCAATCAATTTATCCATCGAACATTAAAAACTCCTTACTCGTTTACACCGTGGGTTCTATCTTTTCCAGATAAGCCGGTTATTTTTTAATTACATCACACAAAATGTGTTTTTGAGAATAAATTGTATTCTGTAAATTCTAAAATTTATATACCCAAATTGCATTTAATGAATTTAATATATGAAACTTTATTGATTTATCGCATTTTTTTAGGTTGAACGTTTGCAACAATTCTTCTCTATTGAACCGTATGAAGTTGAATTTATTGAAACTTTGAACTCGTACAATACATTGAGTTACAGACCAATTAAATTTAGCACTGCCGAAATAACAACACTAACCTCAAAATGTGACGACGACGGATCGCTGAACAATAGAATTCTAACTCAGATTAAACTTTACCGCAAATTACAAGAGATACAGTGCACAAACGGCGCATTCCTTGAGGTCACTTTGGCCAAAGGGCTATTTGTTTTAGAAGATATAGTCGATTACGTATACTGCATGATAGACATGTCGTACAGAGGAAGATTTGTAGTGAGTGATGGGCTATGGAAGTTGCAAGTACAACTTGTAGAATTAAAACGAGACGTGTTTAGCCCATCAAAATTGCTAAACCATTGCTTGCCAGAGACTAAAGACAACCTACGGAAAATGTTAACGGAGTGTCGAGACAATGAATACATAATGAAAATGTATGACTACACGTTACATAATTTCAACGACCTTAATGTATTGTCAAATTTATTTTTAGAAATGTACGACCAAAAATATAAAATTTTCATTGGGGAAAGCCACCATAATAGATTACCCATCGGTGTTAATAATGTGTTGTTTGAAAACTTGCGGATTTTTGTGAGCACTATGTTTGAAGACATACCTGGCCTTTCCTTTGATTGGGACAATGTACATGATGTGATAATTGAGGAAATTGAAAATATCGACAATCAATATAATAATATTCTCTATAGAGATAAATGGCCAACAGAACCGTTCAAACACATAAAGTTTCACGAACTTATTGTTGACATCGTAAAGGCGAGATGGTACTGTTATATTTGGATACATTTATTCGTTTATCAGAAAATAGGAAGTAGAGCTCAATACACGTATGATAAGTTAATACGTGTAATAAACGCACAACTATTTTTTATCTATACTGATGACCAAACCTTTAATGACGTATTAATCTTACTTAGTAAAATATATACACCCGAAGACGATAAGATAAATACGACTATAGAATTATTAAAGAACGAAGTCAACCGCATTCTGAAATAGTGTCGCTGGACCGATGTATGAATATAAGGAGGCTACAATTGATTATGAATTGATCAAACAAAAGACTAGAAATTTTGAGGTTCCCACATTTCTACATCATCATGTAAATAGCTTGATACAATTTGTTTCACTTGTTGATAGAGACATGAGTGAAACAAATTTAAGTATTCTAGTATTCTATATTAGAGGAAACCAATTCGCCGACTTTGTTTTCCCAAATGAATGATGAAGAACCTTTGAATATCAGATTTAAAAAAAAACTATTTTATTATAAATTATTAAACACGTATAAATATTCATACTCACTATTTAAGTAAATTTATGCTAAATGATATTTTAACTATTGTTTTGATGCATATCAATAAATTGTCTCTATAAATTATGAATCTAAATAAAACACAATACAATTATCAATCACTTTGTAACTCATTTCAATTAAAAAAAATTTTTTTATTTTCTACGAGTTAAACAGTTAAAAAATATGCACCTAACGAGTGAATGCGGAAAAATTGAAGATCCAGCTTTGGTTGACGTTCAGTTAAATTTGCTGCTAACATAAATTCGTTTTATATGTTTTTAATTAGTTTG
Source organism: Adelges cooleyi (assembly GCF_023614345.1). NCBI lineage: Eukaryota > Metazoa > Arthropoda > Insecta > Hemiptera > Adelgidae > Adelges > Adelges cooleyi. The sequence continues at coordinate 633,801 of NW_026096129.1, read as the reverse complement.
TTGTATCTTGATAGAACCAACGAATCGGCGTTAATAGTTGTATATTTGATCTTTTTGGGGCAAATCCTTTCTTGGTAGACCTTTTTCTTTCTTCCTTCAAGGACTTTAGCTGTCATTCATTGGTCCTATCTAATAGATGCTTTATAGGGATAAAGACTTCTAAGTCTATTTCTATTCATCTTCCCTAACAGACCATTCTTTAAAATTCCCTCTGACCTCCGGGCGTGTGCAGTCCACCATATCATTAAACATTTTTTAACATTAATTACTTATAGAATTTGTTTAACTTGTAACAAAAAAAAACTGTTTCAATGTCAACTTTCCACTTACAAGGCGATAAACCAAATCATAGAACATTACGTATAAAACACATGATTCAAGTCTAAAAATATAATTTTTCCGCCAATGCGTTTTGCAAATAAAACATTATAATCTATAACTATTTAACTTTACCTACCAAGTATAATGAGTGTTAATAATCCCCTTTTAAATCAATTTAACTTCTATTCTCGATATTTAAAAATTAAGGAAATATTTCATTAAATTTATTGTATTTGTTTTATGAGATTCGATTGGTAACAATGACTCGCAAAATATATTCTGGGATCGTAGTAGACCTTACATTGTTTTTGACTTATATTTTCAGAATACCATGAAAAAATACAGCTATACAGTTGGTACAAAATCGTTATCAAATACAAGTGCTATATTACAGTCTTTAAAGTACTACAATACACTTTAGGTGTCACAATTGTTGTTATTGTTTTTTTTACATATTATGGAACTTATACAAAATACCATGCTTCTAAATTTTAATGTTTAAGTATATAAAAGCTGAATAGGTAAATGTTTTTACCGTTTCAGGCAAAGGTAAATATTTATTAGTTCTAAAATATTATCCGTGTTCCAACATTTTGTTCACTCATCGCGTTCTTATAACTCGGGAATATTGTCTAATTATTGTGAGAGCTAGTTAGTAAGATTATGAAGCTTAAAATAAAATGTATTTTCTTTATATTAAAGTTGGTTTTCTATTTTTTAACGGAGGGCAACGGGAACGGTGACGAAAAAGAAGAACCGAATCGATATGAACTCAAACGGTTATGTGGAAAGGTTATTCGCAAACCGACTACATCCGAAATAACCAGTGCGATATCGGATTCAAATGTTTATCAAAAGATACAAGTGAATAAATATATATATTGATGTTAGGTTTTCAACATTACCTAAATAATCAACATAAGTGTTTGTACTGGCCGTCAGCGAACAACTGATCTTTATTATTATCATTAATCTTATCTAACAATACACATAACATTTTCCCCTTTTTTTATTTTATATTAATAATACTTAAAGTACTTACATACTAGGACTTAAATACAAAAATTTGCAATGATTTATTTTTATGCAATCATAACAAAACTAATAACATGCAATATTTTTCCGTATCAGCAGACTTGGCACCACGTCGACGACGCTGTTAATTATTATTCACCTCCCGATCAACTAATTTTTAATTCTTAATCTCGTTCCCCTTTTATTATCGCTTTTATAACTCTTCTTATTTTCAACGCTGGTTTCCTCGCTTTAAAAAATTAATATGTAGTTTGTAAGCACCGTTTTTAAACGTTGTAAGTTTATATCATTCTATAATGTATAAAGGCGAAATGCGTTAAGCAAAAATTATATACAAAACCACATTGAGTTATCGCATGTTTTTAGGTGGAACGTTTGCAACAGTTCTTCTCTATTGAACCGTATGCAGTTGAATTCATTGAAACGTTGAACGCGTACAAGACATTGAGTTACAGACCAATTGAATTTAGCAATGATGAAATAACAACACTGACCACAGAGTGTAACGACGACGGATCGCTGAACAATAGAATTCAAACTCAAATTAAATTTTACTGCAAATTACAAGAGATACTGTGCACGAACTGCGCACTCCTCGATGCCATTTTACCGAAAGTAAGAGATTATATCGACGTTCTTATCGATTACGTCTTCTTAATGATAGACATGTCGTACAGAGGGCGATTTGTGGTGAGCTCTTGGCTATGGAAATTACATGTACAACTTTTAGAAATAAAACGAGGCGAGTTAAACATATCAACATTTCTAATCGAATACCTATCAGAGATTAAAAAAACCCTACGAAAATTGTTAACGGAGTGTCGAACAAATAATTATCTAATGAAAATGTATGACTACACGTTACATAATTTCAACGACCTTCATATGTTGCCCTATGTTTTTTTGGAAATGTACGACCAAAAATATGTAATTTTAATCGGGGAAAATTATCCTTATAGGTATACTTTTAGTGTCAGAAATTTGTTGTTAGATTACTTGTGGTTGTTTGTGAGTAGTTTGTTTGAAGACATAACTGGCATTTTTTTTGATTGGGACAATACACACGATGTAGTTAAAAACGAAACGAAGAATATAAAATATCAATATAATAGTGGGGAATGGCCAGCACAACCGTTCAAACACATAAAATTTCATGAACATATTTTGGACATCATAAAGGCGAGATGGTACTGTTATGTTTGGATACATTTATTCGTTTACCAAAGAACTGGAAGTAAGGCTCCAGACTATTATGATAGGTTTATAAATATTTTAAACGTACAGTTTTATTTGACCTATACTGATGACCAAACCTTTAATGACGTACTAATTTTACTGAGTAAAATATATACACCCGAAGACGATAAGATAAATACAACTATAGAATTATTAAAGAACGAAGTCAACCGCATTTTGAGAGGTATCACTGGACAGAATTGTGAATATAAAGAGGCTACAATTGATTCTGAATTGATCGAACAAAGGACTAGAAATTATGAAGATCCCAAATTTCTTTATTTTCATAAAGAAAGATTTCTACGCTTTATTTTTGATACTAATAGACACTTGAGCGGAATAAAATTAAGTATTCTAGTATTCTACATAAGAGGCAACCAATTTTCCGACTTTGTGTTCCCGAATGAATGATAAAGTTGCTTTGTTTATCATCTGTAAAAAAAAAAAAAATACTTTAAATTGTTATTTGCGTATAAAAGTTCAAACTCACTTTTTAAGTAAATTTATGTACATTGCTAAATAATATTTTAAATGTTGGTTCGACTCATACTAATAAATTGTATTACATTCAACTGATGTCTTTTTAAATTACAAATCAAAATAAAATAATTCAATATTTATCAATTATTTTGTAATTCGTTTTATTTTTAAACAAAATTACGTTTTATTTTATTCGAGTTAAGGAGATAAATAGGAAATAAGAAATTTCAATTAAACTGAAACAAAATATGTACCAGTGTATTCAACAGAGTTTGACTGCGGAAATAATGGAGATTAGAATCTAGCTTCGGTTTTCTTTTAGATAAATTTGCTGCTGACTCAATTTTTTTTATAATTTTTCTAAGCTTTGTTGATAGAACCAATGCCTCGGCGATATTAGTTCTATAGTTGATATTTTTGGGTCGGGCCCTTTCTAGGTAGACCTTCGTTTTCTCTGAATGTCTTTCGCTGACTCTACTACATTCCTCCATCCGTCTCTGTCCATGCTATTCGTTATTGTTACTCGCCGAATGCATTGGTTTTAATAATCATTGATCCTGTTTGATCGTCGCTTTCTATGGTGACTCCTGAGTTTTGTCCTCCACACGTGGCTTTATTCCATATTATCGCACATTTGTTAACATTAATTAATTATAGAAATCTATTTATCTTAAAAAAACGATTTCAGTGTGAACTTTGTATTAAAAGACGATAAAAACATTTCTACAGAATAGTACATAATATACGCAGAACATTTTTTTTTTAATTATAGCTAACCTATCATCGTTTTATCATTTTTCGTTTTTTATCGTTGATTCGTATTATCAGAAAACCAAAATAAAGTGCAGCTATATAGTTGGTAGAAAACCGTTGACAAAAACACGTCCTATATCACAGTCCCTAAAGTACTACAATACACTTTTAGTGTCTACAATTATTATTATTGTTTTTTTTTTCACATATGGAACTTACACAAAATACGATGCTCATACAATGTAACGTTCAAATTTCCAAAAGCTGAATACGTAAATATTTTTACTGTTTTAGGCAAAGTTAAGACTGTGTTAGTTCTAAAACATGATTCGTGTTCCAACATTTTGTTCACTTATCGCGTTCTTATAACTCGGGAACATTGTCTAATTATTGTGAGAGCTAGTTAGTAACATTATGAAGCTTAAAATAAGATTTATTTTCTTTACATCAATGTTCCTTTCCGGTTTTTTATCGGGGGGTAATGAGAATGGCAACGAAAAAGAAGAATCAAATCGTTATGAACTCAAACTGTTGTACGGAAAGGTTATTCGCAAACCGACTGCATCCGAAATAACCAGTGCGATATCGGATTCAAATGTTTATCAAAAGATACAAGTAAATAAATATATATATTGAAATTAAAACTGTTGGCTTAAGACTTATTTTTAAATTACTAAAATTATGTAAATACAAATATTTTGATTACAACTACTGCTTAATTTCTTTACCCTTTTATCATCGCTTTCTTAACTTATTATATTTTCAACGCTAGTTTCCTCATTTTAATTAATGAATTTGTAGTTTGTAAGCACCATTTTTAACGATGTAAATTTATATGATTCTATAATTTATATAAACTAATTCAATTTAATAGACCCAATATACAACACCACATTGAGTTATCGCATGATTTTAGGTGGAACGTTGGCAACAATTCTTCTCTATTGAACCGTATGAAGTTGAATTTATTGAAACGTTGAACACGTACAAGACAATGAGTTACAGGCCAATTAAATTTAACACTGAAGAAATAACAACACTGACATCAAAACGTGGCGAAGGAGGTTCACTGAATTATAGAATTCTAACTCAAATTAAATTTTACTCAAAATTACAAGAGATACAGTGCACGAACTGCGCTCTCCTTGAGGCTATTTTACCTAAAGTAAGAGATTACATAAGCAGTCTTGTCGATTACGTCTTCTTAATGATAGACATGCCGTACAGAGGGGGATTTGTGGTAAGCTCTTGGCTATGGAAATTGCATGTACAACTTTTAGAAATAAAACAAGGCGCGTTAAGCATATCAACATTTCTAATCAAATACTTACCAGGAATTAAAGAAACCCTACGAAAAATGTTAACGGAGTGTCGAGCAAATAATTACATAATGAAAATGTATGACTACACGTTACATAATTTCAACGACCTTGATATGTTGTCGATTTATTTTTGGAAATGTACGACCAAAAATATCAAATTTTTATAGGGGAAAGTCATCCTTATAGATTTACCTTTAGTGTGAGCAACTTGTTGTTGAATTTTTTGTGGAAGTTTGTGAGTAGTTTGTTTGAAGACATACCTGGCCTTTTGTTTGATTGGTACAATGCACATAGCGTAATTAAAAAGGAACATAACAATATCAAGAATCAATATAAAAGTAAGAAATGGCCAGCACAACCGTTCAAACACATAAAATTTCATGAACTTATTTTGGACATCATAAAGGCGAGATGGTACTGTTATATTTGGATACATTTATTTGTTTACCAAAGAATTGGAAATAAGGCTCCAGACTATTATGATAGGTTTATAAATATAATAAACATACAGTTTTATTTAACCTATACTGATGACCAAACCTTTAACGACGTACTAATTTTACTGAGCAAAATATATACACCCGAAGATGATAAGATAAATACAACTATACAAATATTAATGAACGAAGTCAACCGCATTCTGAGAAGTGTGACTGGACCGAATTTTGAGTATAAAAAGGCTGTAATTGATTCTGAATTGATCATACAAAGGACTAAAAATTATGAAGATCCCAAATTTCTTTATAATCTTTTAAGACGATTTCTACGCTTTCATTTTGATACTGATAGACACTTGAGTGGAACGAAATTAAATATTCTGGTATTTTATATAATAGGAAACCAATTCGTCGATTTTGTTTTCCCAAATGAATGATTAAGATGCTTGGAATATCAGCTGTAAAAAAAATGTTTGATTACTAATTATTATTCACGCATAAAAGTTCATACTTACTATTTAGGTAAATTTATGTACATTACTAAATAAAATTTGTAATTGTTGTTTCGACTCATATTAATAAATCGGCCTACATTTAGCTGATGTCTTTATAAATTATAAATCGAAATCAAATAATTCAACATTTATCAACTATTTTGTAAATAGTTTTCTCAAAATTGTATTCGAGTTAAGGTGACATAATTAGGAAGATTCGAGTAAACAGAAACAAAATATGTAACAGTGAATTCAACAGAGTTTGGAAATATCGGAGATTAGGATCTAACTTCAAACGACTCTCAGTTAAATTTTTGCTTCTGACCTAATACAGTTTTACATGTTTTAATTTTTATATGCCTTATTGATAGAGCCATTGTCTCGACTATAGTTGCATGGTTGATCTTTTTGGATTGGGTCTTTTCTACCTTCTTCTACTTTTAATTACTTTCGCTGCCTCTACTACAATCCTCCATCTGCCTCTATCTATACTATGCGCTATTGTTACTCCACTCCCTGAATGCAATGGTTTCAATTATCATTGATCCTGTCTGATCGACGCTTTCTAGGGTGACTCCTGAGTCTACTCCCATTTAAATTTGCTGTCGCAGCATTCTTTAAAATATCTTTTGTCCTCCACACTTGGCCTGTCCTCATATCATCACACATTTGTTAACATTAATAACTTATAGAACTCTATTTATCTGTAAAAAAAAAAACTGTTTCATTGTCAACTTTATACTTACAAGGCGATAAACCAAATCATAGAATATTACGTATAAAACAAATGATTCAAGTCTAAAAATATATTTTTTCCGCCAGTTTGTTATTGAAAATAAAACATTATAATCTATAACTATTTAACTTTACCTACCAAGTATAATGAGTGTTAATAATCCCCTTTTAAATCAATTTAAATTCTATTCTCGATATTTAAAAATTAAGGAAATATTTCATTAAATTTGTTGTATTTGTTATATGAGATTCGATTGCTAAAAATGACTCGCAAAATATTTTTTTGGATCGTAGTAGACCTTACATTGTTTTTTGACTTATATTTTCAGAACAATATAAAAAAATACAGCTATACAGTTGGTACAAAATTGTATCAAATACAAGTGCTATATTACAGTCTTTAAAGTACTACAATACACTTTAGGTGTCTACAATTGTTGTTATTGTTTTTTTTTTTACAAATGGAACTTATGCAAAATACCATGCTCCTAAATTTTAATGTTTAAGTATATAAAAGCTTATCACGTAATTATTTATACCGTTTTAGGCAAAGGTAAATGTGTATTAGTTCTAAAATATTATTTGTGTTCCAACATTTTGTTCATTCTTCGCGTTCTCATAAATCGGGAATATTGTCTAGTTATTGTAAGAGCTAGTTAGTAACATTATGAAGCTGCAATTAAAAATCATTTTCTTTATATTAAAGTTGGTTTTCTATTTTTTAACGGAGGGCAATGGGAATGGTGACGAAAAAGAAGAACCAAATCGATTTGAACTTAAACGGTTATATGCAAAGGTTATACACAAACCGACTGCATCCGAAATAATCAGTGCGTTATCGGATACAAATGTTTATCAAAAAATACAAGTAAATAAATATGTATTGGTATTGAAAATATTTGCTTAAGACTTAATTTTAAATTACCGTAATTTTGTGTATATCAATAATATAATCACAACTACTGATTAATTTATTTCCCCTTTTATCATCGCTTTCTTAACTTATTTTATTTTCAACGCTAGTTTCCTCGTTTTAATTAATGAATTTGTAGTTTGTAAGCACCATTTTTAACGATAAAAATTTATATGATTCTATAATGTATATAAACAAATTAAATTTTAATAAACCCAATATACATAACCACATTGAGCTTTCCTAACTTTTTCATTTTCCACGCTAGCATTCTCATTTTAATAAATCAATTTATTATTTGTAAGCACCATTTTTAACGTTGTAAATTATATATTTAATTTATAGACAAATTACGTTTAGTAAAAATCATATTCAAAATTTTATTGATTAACCGCATGTTTTTAGGTGGAACGTTTGCAACAGTTCTTCTCTATTGAACCATATGCAGTTGAATTCATTGAATCGTTGAACGCGTACAAGACATTGAGTTACAGACCAATTAAATTTAGCACTGACGAAATAACAGCACTGACCTCAGAATGTGGCAAAGGAGGTTCACTGAATAATAGAATTCAAATTCAAATTAAATTTTACCGCAAATTACAAGAGATACAGTGCACGAACTGCGCAATCGTTGTGGCCATTTTACCAAAAGTAAAAGATTACATAAACAGTCTTGTCGATTACGTCTACTTAATGATAGACATGCCGTACAGAGGGGTGGGTGATCTTGGCTGAGCAACTTTTAGAAATAAAACAAGGCGCGTTAAACATATTAAAATTTCTAATCAAATACTTACCAGGAATTAAAGAAACCCTACGAAAATTGTTAACGGAGTGTCGAGCAAATAATTACATAATGAAAATGTATGACTACACGATACATAATTTCTACGATCTTCATTTGTTTTCGAATTTATTTTTGGAAATGTACGACCAAAAATATCTAATTTACATAGGGAAAAATTATCCTAATAGATTTACCTTTAGTGTCAGAAATGTATTGTTGGTCAACTTGTGGTTTTTTGTGAGTAGTTTTTTTGAAGACATATCTGGCCTTTCGTTTGATTGGCACAATACACAAGATGTTATTAAAAATCTAATTAAGAATATCAAGAATCAATTTAATAGTGGGGAATGGCCAGCACAACCGTTTAAACACATCGAATTTTATGAACTTATTTTGGACATCGTAAAGGCAAGATGGTACTGTTATATTTGGATAAATTTATTTGTTTACCAAAGAACTGGAAGTAAGGCTCCAGACTTTTATGTTAGGTTTATACATATAATAAACATACAGTTTTATTTGATCTATACTGGTGACCAAACCTTTAATGACGTACTAATTTTTCTGAGTAAAATATATACACCCGAAGACGATAACATAAATACATCTGTACAAATCTTAAAGAACGAAGTCAACCGCATTTTGAGAGGTGTGACTGGACCGAATTTCGAATATAAAGAGCCTACAATTGATTCTGAATTGATCGAACAAAGGACTAGAAATTATGAAGATCCCACATTTCTATATAATCATTTAAGAAGATTTCTACACTTCCGTTTTGATACTGATAGTCACTTGAGTGGAACAAAATTAAGTATTCTAGTATTCTATATAATAGGAAACCAATTCGCCGATTTTGTTTTCCCAAATAAATGATAAAGATCCATTGAATATTAGCTGTAAAAAAAATATTTGATTACTAACTATTATTCACGTATAACAATTCATACTCACTCTAATAAGAAAATTGTTTGTTCATTGCTAAATGATATTTAAACTAGTGTTTTGATTCATTATAGTAAATTGACCTACATTTGTTCTCCTTCTGTTCACTTAATTTTCTTAAATTGATCTATTTATCCATTTAAGTACTCTTATTTCAAAACAAGCTATTTTTTCTCATCTCGTTTGTTCCTCAACTGGACGGATATATACCGGTAATATTTATACTCGTTCAATACAGTTGACCGGTCGGCTTAATAACCGCTAGTAGCTGTAATATATTAAAGTATGTATATACGTTCTACAAGTCAATCAAGTCGGCGGGTGTGTACGCACTAGGGGGTCGCAATAAGTAAAATATTATGAAGTAAGCGAAAAATTACATTTCTCCGGTACATATTTTCAATTTGTTTCATTGCTGCAACCGTATGTAACACAAAACATGACTTTATAATATTCAGTAATACAAGTAAGTGTCGAGGTTTCTCGAAACTAAAACATGTCAAATCATACAGGACCACCTTATCACGAGGGCTTGTTATTAAACACTTTTAATGATAATTAAAGTTATCCGTTATTGTTGGCAAAGAGTCGTCACGGGGTGTAGATTCAGATGAAATAATTACTAGGGCAGCCAGTAGAAGTAAATTGCATAAGGCTAATGGACATTGTATAAAAGTTAAGCGTCAACAAAACTATTGACATGGATAATTTGTTTTACCGCTGGCGGTAGACGATTTCTATTGTTTTTATAGTTTCCCGCGGCAGTCTTGTAGTTTTCGAGTTAAACCGTTGTATAAGAAAAGCACTGCGAACGGTAGGCGAGCAAATTGTTTTTCTTTTCCCATTTCCACGGTTTTTTTTTTAAACATATATATTTCTTTGTAACAAAAATTTTGAAAAAATGACTGACTACGTACCCGGCCCTGAACACAACACTACAGGTTATGGGCCCACACCCGGTGGTGTAATTAAACATATTTTCTTATTGTGTGTGTGCGCGCATTTATTAATATAACGTTGTCGGTGCCGGCGGCCACAGCATGTTAATAAGCCGGTTTTGTGCTCTCTGCGCAGCACTGGCATTGTGGAGCGTGATTGACAGGCGGGCCTTGGCGAGGTGACGAGGGGCTGCCGTTTTGTTTTGCGGACGATGAAAACTCAATAAACAGTTTAAAGGGATTTCCAGGGGTAATAAACAATGAACTGCTGGTGTTTTTTCGCGGGTATGCCGTGCGTGTGTGCGTGTGTATCCAGAGGGATAGGGATGGAGAGTGAAAAAAAAGGGGAAAGAGATGATAATACCTGGTCGCCATCTGGCGGCACGGCGTACAAGTGTGCGCTTTAAGCTGTCGACAACCTCTTTCCACCCCCGCGGGCCTACTTTGGTTAATAAACTGCACCGGCTTCCACTGGTGCTGTCCTCGGGCCAAACCGTAGCCGACATTAACTCCGCGTCGTCCGCTGTGTGTACACATGTGTGTATTGTAAACAGTATACAGTATGTAATATTATAACGTAGGTATATTGTTATATTCTTGCCAAAAGTATAGCATATTATATTGTACGAAATATTATCTATTATTATGTACACGACAAATGTCGGATATGGTCTGAACGCGAGCGACCGATTTCAATAATTACTAACCGTCTGAAAAACACAACGGTGTACAATATTAGGTATATTAAAATATAAATACCGTCTTGCGTTATTGTATTATAATATGTACCTACCGTTCTACGACGCAATAAAGGCGTAATAACATTGTTTTCGACTTGATATAATATTATATGCGCTAATATTTACCGTGAACAATGTTTTTCGTTCTCACGACTTCCCGTCATAACAGCACATAATGTACTAGCACATATAAACATATTGTATTAAGTTAACGGCTGTATAAAATTGCAAAGCTGTTTTGGATAGATAGATTTTTCAAGCTTGGCGAAATCTATCTACTGTAAATCTGCACTGCTTGCCTTTAAGGGTGTGATTATTTTTTGGTTCTTGGATGCTGTTGGACGAGATGAAAAGAGACTATGACGCTCGGATGTGATATGGAAAATGTAACAACAAAACGGATCCAAAACGGATTTATAATAACTGTTAGTCGATCCCGTTGTACTCAATATAACATATAAAACAACCGGTATAGGCATACACTGTCCGTATTAAGATCCAAACAAAGCACTACTGTCGTTGTTGTAACAATGGAAGGGTTATAGACAGCAGTCACTTAGGGTTTTAAAAAAATAAACCTAGTTTGATAGATTTTTTTTTTTATTTCACGTACAGTTGTCAGTAATAATAATAAAAGTGCTGATGCAGACGTGCACGGCTTGGACGGATAATGTCACAAGAACGACTCCTTTCTATAGTTGTTCATAGTACCCTTACTGGATTTCCCCCCAAGTCAAGTACCTACTCCGCATAGAATTTATATGTAAATTTATACACAGCATGGCATACTTTGTATGTCGGTTCTTTTGGCGAGGTCGGAATTTTAAAAATAGAAATACTACACAAAAAATGTATCCCTATATGACTGTTTGCAGTTGAAATTACACACAGTAGCTATTAGGTATGACCAGACGTGAATTTCAAAAATAATATAATACAAATGGGAGAGATGAGCTAGAGTGGAATAAATCATATTATTAATGATCCATGTTATTCGAAACCGATCGGGGTTGTTACACCGTTTTGGATTTGATGTAAGTGCAAATAGGTCATTGCGGTTGCCTTTACCTAAATAAAAATCTGCAAGTGATCGATAATGAAATGCCGGTAAAACATTTGCCACGCTGTATTTGGTGTCAGAACAACATGACGGTTTCTTACATTGCCCGAGCGTTCGACTATACCTTTTTTTAATTGTATTCCATCCGGCTAGTTCATAGATGTTTTTTACCGCTTCTTCGTGTAAATAATATAGGACTTATAGCGCGTTAGCAGCGCAAAGAAACACCTCGGATATACCGTCGTCGTCGTCGTCTTGGCCGCCTTTGACGACACCGCTTGCACCGAAAGGGTTCAAATCTCAAGTGTAAATACAAACAGCCCCTTTAGTGTTTTGTGTGTGTGAAACATAAGAAGTTATGCGCGGACGACGGATAAAACATAAGTCCTTACACCCTGCCCAATCCCATGCCCGCCGTTCCTATCTGTATTTGTATCTGTACACATATATTGTATATAAGATGTATGTATAAGTTGCGCCTAGGACGGTTAATTCTCTGCCGACTGCTCCTCGACCACCAGCGCCTGCCCTGAGCTCTCACCGCCCCAACGGCTAACGCAAACACCGACGAAATAAAACACACAACGATCAATAATTATATGATATACCAGAATGCATACCAGAACGTCTTTTTTACTAGAGGAAAAAAATCCACCAAGCCTAACAGAGCTATAGCTCAGAGGCCCCCTGAGTAAGAGAGGCGCAGGAAAAATGTCGAGACTTAAATGTTTTCAAATTATACAGGTGCCTACTATTTATGAGTCAAACTAGGTGGTGTTGTCGTTTTCAATCTGCAAGAGCATATTGTATATCAATTATGACAATAATCTTAGTTGTTTGAAAAACGTAATTGATAATGATAATGAAGAAAAATCTGATGGTATAAAAAAAATTTCTTAAATTGTAGTCAGCCCTTATGCTAGTGGAGAATTGCTAAGACCTGGGTGGGCTTTACTGTGTGTTGGTCGTGATCTTATTCATTCTTTACAACTATTTATATTTCACCAAAAAATGAACTAAAAATCTGAGTGCAAAAAATATGAAGACTTTGGTAAAAAAAAAAGAAAAACTACATGAAAATAAAACTGTTTAAAGTGAAAGAAAAAATGTTGGCAGAAGACTTAAAAAAAATGCTTACAGTCTGTTTTTCTCTCAATTTAAATTTTTGGTAAACCAATTTCAAAGCTGACATTGAATCAGCTATTGTTTCATTGAATAATTGTATTCATTTTTACTGTAACGATAACTTAAAAACAGAAATATCTCATTTTTATTACCTTCATCAAAAAGGTTTCCTCAGATATTGGCAATATTGTGACGCTAGAGCTAAACGGTCACTATAACACTATTCGGTTTTATCGTTTACCATAATATTATGTGATTTTTCGGCTAAATAACATTAAATAATATTATGATGTAAAAAAATATTGTTGTTTTTTATCTTCTGCTGTACGTTTTTCACATGCCTACTGTCGACGCAATTTTTTATTTAATTACCAAACGATAATGAGTTGGTTTTTTTTCTACCGAGACCAAAACGGCGGCGTTTAGAATATGCTTGTACACTTCCATTGTCGGTGATCTCATAACGTCGACGTTATCGTAACCGTATAATAGCTGCGTCTTGCAGAATAGTCTTTATTTTGATGACTAAAATATTATAAATTATGCTACTGATGAGACATTTCGGAGTTTTTATCTCTCGCGATTACTCATCGTGTAAAAAGAAAAAAATGTATATATATATATTATAATAATGCTTTTGATATAAGTAGGTACGAGCATTCTGTATAGATTGTTCTTTGGCGTGCACGCAGAAAGGGGAAAAAAATAATATAAATTAGTACATACTGTTATTTCCATCTTTTGCAAACTTTGTGTGTCGCTCAAACCCGTTGTCGAATACGTTTGCCATAATTATACAATTAAAAAAATAAATACTTTAATATTGGAATAATAACAATATTCGTTAACCGACCGCGCGGGCCTTCGCCGTTCGAATAGTATATTTTATCAAATCGCTTCACACGTTTAACACTATATTTATATAAGATCCCACTCATTGGTCTCCATAATTAAGAGTAAGTTGTTTGTTTTTTTTTTTATATAAATAGAACTATCATATTATTATCATAAACAAGCATCGAGGAAAATGTTGTTGTACTTATGTAAACCGTGGAATAAGTACCTATACAAGTATAATAGCTCTAATACTAATTATATTAAGTTATATATTAATATAAATATATATATATATATTAAATATATATTAATTATATATATTTATATAAATATATATATATATATATAATACTAATTATATTAATTTATATATTTATACAAATATATATATATATATAATATTAATTATATTAATTTATATTTATATAATATATTTCATGCAATAACGTTAAAGCATGTATCCACAAACTGAACTTATACTCATATATGTACATATTTTAGAGTTTACTTAAACACAACATTATTTCTCCTCTAAAGTCCTAAATAAAGTTGAACAATTAAATGTTTATTTTCCATATTATATTGTATTTTAAACTCGCTTCCTTATTATTAAAATTGAACTTTAATTATACGGAAAATAAAATATATTTGTATTGTATGTACAAAAAAAAAAAAAAAAACAGATTTTTGCTTACACTACACAACGTAGCTATTTTAATGCAAAACAAATTTATTTAGTATTTATTTTTGGCCGAAACCCGGGCCGAGGGTCGTACGATTAAAAAAAAAAAAGTTTAATCGGGCCATGATTTGTTTGTGCTGTGCAAGCAAATACAATGAACTGTATACACTACCAGCGAGAGTACTTTAGTCCTTCGACAACCGAGTTTCATTAACTGAATAAAAAGTAATACCTTTATATATATATATATTATATTTGGAATCCGTAAAGTATATAAGACATATCGCTATTATGGCATTTCGAATTAACGTGTAACGAGGCTTTGGTAAATATATTTATATACGCATATTGATTGAGTTTAATATATTGTATAAATTATATTATGTTCTCTGCGGCGGGCAAATCAGTGCCTGACACAATATTTGTTGTTTAAAAATCAATAGCAATTATTACTACAATAGTGCCTACACCAATAAAACGGGTACACGGAGATTTATAAATTATTACAATAGTAACATCAAATCATGTTACACGACAACAAATAATTAACATAACTTTATTTTTCTGTAACCATTATCAACACACAGTCATAAAAAAAAAAAAAAAGATTACTTCTAACAATATCTTTCCAATAAAGTATATAAAAATGGTATCTTTATTGTTTTTAATTTTTTTTTATAGCCTTTATTAATAAAAAATATTTGGCTCAACAATTAGGCAATGCTATGTTTATTGTTTAATAATTATATTTCTACTGTAAATTTCTAATTGCAAATACTTTATTAGTAATTTCCAAGTCGTTTCTGATTTTCGGTTAAATACAAGAGCAATTGAATAACCCAATCAGAATTTTCGATGAGGTCCAGTTAACTTATTGAAACAAAAATGTTTGTTGATAAAAATATATATTTGTTTTTTCTTCAAAACGCTTCGTTGAAAAATCAGTGAAACGTTTTACAAAAATAATATTATAAATAATAAATAAATAAAAACCCTACATAGCGGCTTATACCTAAGTATTACTATTTTTTTTTTAACGTTTAAAGATTTTTAGGAAAACTGTTCACGTGTACAAAACCTACTACAAGTACAATGTACGGCGACATTCGGGTCTTGTACATTTTGTAATAATCAGAATTTCAATTTCGAATACGTTTAATATGATGTTTGTTTGTTTTTTTTTTTACTCTTCCTTTCGTTTTTATGGCGAACGTCTCTCGAGACCACACCGAAAAGATTAAACAAAAATTATACACAATTAGTGTATGTGTGTGTGTGTACCAGTGCCGGTTTTTATTGATGTGTAAATGAATTTTATTACAGGTGTGCGCCATCCAAAACCTTGGCGTTGGCTGTGTTTTATAATATTATTATGGTATTATCATTTTCCCGCTTGTCGTATAATAATAATAAGAATGAAAAAAAAAAAAAAACAATAACGTTGTTGAAATCCTTTTAGTATGAATGACGAACTTACTATAATATTATAGGCGTATACTATAATAATATACTACCTTATACACCTAACTGGCTAATGCATGACCCGTAGACGTTATTAGGTATACCTGCCTTGCTCATATACTATAATAGGTATAGTGTATAGTGTATTAGTGGCGCACCGTGTCATCATCGTGTACACATTGTGATATCTAGCTAAAGTATATTGAGACGTTTAAAAAAAAAAATGAAGAAATTCAAACGGAAAACGTGCAAAAGCGACAATATTCTTCTTGAAACTTCTCTCGAGATCATATTAATACATACACTTATTGGCGTTGTTTGCTGTCACTGTATATATTATAATAAAATACTATAATAATATACTCTTGTGCATTATGATCTTTTAAACAAACAAACCGTTGTAGTCGTACCGAGTAGTACATAAAGTAGGCACGTTGTTGCATTTATCGATAAAACACTCAGATTTTTTATTGAATTTCTGTACAAATAATAAGAAAATGGCGAGAATAAATAACAATATTATGGACATTCGCTATTAATAGGTATTACACCCGGGCAGAGGCGAATAGGCTAAATAATTGTTGTTACCGGTGAAGCATACCAATAAAGAGCCTCAAGTAACTCATAAGTATTAAGAACGAGGGACTGCTTGAAGTTAAACTTTTATTTTGTCTAACATTTAAAAATATGTAATTAGTATTAAAATAAATGTGAAAAGTACAAATCCTGTATTTATAGGCTAACTACATAAACGTACATTTTTTAAATCAGACCAATTCGTTATAATTAATATCATTATGAATTTTTTGAAATTTAATATTAATACTAATAATTACTTTTAAATGTTTAATATTGTTTTATTAATGTTAATACTGTAATATTAAGTATGGTTAATGATAATATTACTATATTTACTGTTATAATATTCATATTAATATATTAATTATAATACTTATACATATTTTGTATAAATTATATTATATTAATTATATTTAATATTTAAAATAGTTTCGTTATAACTAATATTGATCATAATTAGGAACAATAATAGACAGACAACCGAGTACTTCTAGTTTGAATATTTATTATAATGAAATAGTAATACATATGTATTTTTTAAATAAAATACAAGTGTTTAATTTAATTAAATATTTAATATTGTTTTATCATTATTTGATTATAAATACTATTTATATTTATAACCATAATAATTATAAATATTTAATAATAACTAATATTAATCGTAATCGTAATTAACGGGAACGGGCAGACAACAGAGTAACTTTTAATTTTAATAGCTATTACAGTTAATGATTAATATTAATTATATTTAAATATTAGTAAAACGTTTTTTTAGAAAATTTCAACTGATCGATTAACTATACAAAAGCCAATATTGGTAAGTTAATTTTAAAGTTATTAAAGTTTAAAATTTAAGTATTATTTGTATAATATGCGAGCATTACTCTACTGCGGTCTTGTATTTTAAACTTCAGATTACCGTTTAAGTTGTAAAAGTTGAACTCTGGATAAAAAAGAAAGTATAAAAGTTTGAAAATTGTCTAATATAGTAATATAACTCTAAGTGGAGTGTCTCCAAAAAGCAAAACTACAAAATTGCAATTATATCAAGAGGCAATGAGTTTCTCATCTGTCATGAAAGTACCTTTAGACAATATCGGTTCTGGTTCAAAATCAAAATGTATTAAAAAAAACTCAATGTTATTAGGTTCCAGTATCAGGACATTGGTTAGATGTTTCTGGTAGAGGTTAGTGCTGGAATTTTCAATTTTGCACTTACTTTAAGTATCGTCGATAGTAAACTGGCCAGTTACTATAGTTGGGTTAAATCTGAAACCAACATTTATTTATTTGATTACACATTTTAAAGTAGCTCTGACATTTTAACTATCGCTACCTATTTGTAAAGTTCCTAAAAATGTGACTTTTAACTTTTTCTCTCCTAAACGTTCGGTTGAGGTTTGGTAAACCATAATATAGATAACATTGGCTTGATATGTTATAAATGTAATATGTCATGTATAATTTATTAATATTGTTGAAACATTTATGTTGGTAGTATAGTTTTTTTTTCTATCAAAATAAATTATATAAAAATATTTTAGCTACTATTATTTTGATCATAAAATATGGTATTTTCAATGACATATTATTATTGAAGTTTGAACTATAGGTAAGTATTACCCTATCGTCTGTGTGGGGCATTATAACGGTATTATTGTCTTCATATTGTATTAGAGAAGTTACATTTTGTCATTCTCAATGTCGTTTTATAAAAAAAAATTTGATAGACAATAAAGCCCGACGAGTACACGCATGTACGCCTATTAGAAATGAGGGTCAAGTAGCGCCTATACGTTATCTTCTATTATGTGTGTGTGTGTGCATAAGATGGCCAAATGTTTAAATTGACTTTCTCCACTATAACTATTTTAAACCTAGCAATAATAATTACCATCACGATGGGAACGTCACGGCGGATTAAAAACCATTAACGTGCAATGAAGTGATCACAATATAATAATAATAATTATATTCCAACTATTTAAGTACCTGCGTGGAATTATCTTTATACCCGTGGTGTACAGGTTTGCTCGTTGTTGCTATCTGCAAACAGTTTATATTAGATCATTTAATTTTCTATGGGTAATAATTATTGTACATCTATACAGTCGAACCGGGTCTGTTTTTAAGTAGGTTTGAATTAGTTTAAATATATTATTATTATTATTATAATTCTATTGGTTATTTCGTTTTTTGTCGACAAGAGCAAATACTAATAGCGTTGGTGGTCGTATAATATTATATTTCAAAATCAACTGCACAGTATAGTTAAACGCGTTAATTCAGCAATTGAATTTGCAGTGGAGATTTTTTTTCAACTTTGGTGTGCATATACTTAACTTAAGGAGCAATTAAAAACAAGTGGTATTATCTAGAGATAATATTATGAATTCGTCCGTTTGTGCACAGTCCGAAAAGAGGTTGAACTTACCAAGTTAAAAATCAGGTGTTATATTCAGATATACATCTCAGACCTGATAGTTTAAGCCAGCAATTCCAGTCGAGTCCCAAAGTTAAGGATATTTATTTTTGTTGGATTGCCGGTGATTACTAGAAATAAAATGTAATAAAAAAAAAAAATGCAGAATCTATTGAAGACTAAAGGCGAGCACGTTGCTTTTGCAGTTGTTCCGACTTTTACCTCTCCGACAACCGGATAAGACAAACAATAGGAAAACACAATATGCTTCCAAGACGGAACTTAATCCGAAAAATGCACGCTACGACACGAACTGGATACAGCTAGGATATAAGACGTGTAGTATATTGTATTTGCTAAGAAAACAATATTATAACATGGTCCGTTGGTTTTTGTTTTACACTGTAATGATGTAGTGTAATCGATAGATATTTCGTTTAATGAGTGAATCCGATTATCATCAGTTGTGTGTAATGTCCAGCTCAGCTGGAGGTGCGTTTGTCTCTTCCAAACGGTCTGATTGGCTCAGTTTTCCAGGTAAGTTAGATTTTCTATATGCTAATAAACGTTGATTGGTTACCGCGTTAAACCGAACGTAAA
Organism: Adelges cooleyi; assembly: GCF_023614345.1. Lineage (NCBI taxonomy): Eukaryota > Metazoa > Arthropoda > Insecta > Hemiptera > Adelgidae > Adelges > Adelges cooleyi. The sequence goes on along the minus strand of NW_026096129.1, from coordinate 613,893 downwards.
GCCGAAATGTTCTTAAAAAATTATTTATAGTAAAAAAAAAAAAAAAGAACTTCCCGTCGAGGACTTGACATAATCTCAGAATGAAGTGCAATGAAGATAGACGCAAATAGATTAATCAAAGCCAGCCAAACATGTGTTGACAAAACCCGTCTTGTCAACATGTAACTCTAAAGAATAAGGCTTAAGGTAAACGGATAAATAGAAGAATTAAAAATATATCTAGGAGTAAATCCGACCCTGGCTAAATGGTTTTGTTGAAAATTACAATATATGCAAAATAATTATGTGCAAAATATTTATCACGATATAATAAGTAATAACAGAATATTGTTTTAAATTATTGTATGCATAACTCGATAAAAAAAGTACTTTTAATTAATACTTCTATAGAATATATAGTCTATAGACACGTTTTAACGGTGTCATTGACACCGTCATTGTAGCATGATATAATATAGGTAGGTATTGAGTCAATATATTTATAGAAATATAGTAGGACACCTTTATTAATTATATTTTTAAATTATTTTTTGTTGAAAAATTTGACACACGAGAACATCAAATTTTTTTTATGTAGAGTTAAATATTTTTGTATAGTAATTTTTATACATATTTTATTTTTTACACCTCCACAATCACTACAACAGAGTTAAGCATTATTTAGATCATTTTTTTTTAAATTAAATATGATTATTCGTAAAACCATAAATAACCATAAAAAAAACCATTAAATTAATTAATATAATTGATTCATTTTATTTACTTAATATTATTAAACTATTACCAACTATTAACTTTTTCAATCACGGTTAACTTAGGTATTACCAACTATTAACTTTTTCAATCATGATTGATTTTTTAATCAATGTTATTCGTAGACGATAATACATTTTTTTTTTTTTTTGTAATACTCGATTGATTAGGATTATATTATTATAATCAAGTAGTTTAAGAGGAAACAAAAAAAAACATTCTAGATAAACATAATATGTCTTATTCTTTAAATCTGTTATCTCAATTTTTTTTTGAAATTGTCATGCTACGAAAACATGTTCTTTGCAATTTTTTAGTTTAAAATATATACAACTATATTGTAAATGCGTAGACCAGGGTTTTATTAAAATCTATGTGAAAACAAAGTGTGCGTCGACGATGGCCAATTATTACACCATGCGGGGGGATATTATACATTTACCGGGGGAAACACTTTATTATTATTATTGTCATTATTATAATATTGTCAAGCGAGGGTGTGTGTGTGTGTGTGTATTAGTAGTATAGTATTAAATCAATTCGCACAGGACAAACGTGCGGATACATATTATTATTTTATACAAGGTGACAATCGAATAATAAACGGTGTGTACGGTGGTGGCCCATAACAAATATGTTTGGCAGTAAGTATCCAGTTAGGGGTTGTCGGATGTATGGATATTATTATTATTATTATACACGTCGGATGTATTAGGGCCGCTAATAGAGAGAGAGAGAGAGAGAGAGACAGGACAATAATACAAAACGACGGAGATTATTCATAGCTTGTTTGCAACGGAACCGGACAAATCTGCGACAAACGCCCTGCCCCCGGGGTTGGTGGCGGTGTGGATAGGGGAGGTGGTGGATGGGACCTTTGGGGTGTGTGTGCGGTGGTGTCAGAGGAGAGAGAGGAGACCGGAGAGAAGGAGCGGGATTAGTTGACATAAACGACGACAATTGTATGAAAAGGGGAAAACAACAGTTAATAATCAATTGTACCGAACAATGGGATCAATGTCAAACGGGTGGGTGCGCTAAACCGCCTGTACCAAAGGCCAAAAAGAATCGCTTGTGCCGCAGTAGGAAAATACACCGGCCAGTGCCAGCTTGTGCCGGGGAGGCGTTAAAAAAAGTTTTTTTTTTTTTTTTGTTTTCTTAATCCAATTATACTACCTATGTCACGTCCGTTTGTGAATTTCTATCCGTTCAACGTAAATCGCATAATGTTTTTCTTGCGGCCGGATACGATTTTGTATGTGTTCCAATCACGGCCGCACTGTAGTTGGTTTACCGGGTACCGGGTAATTGGTCAGTTGTTATTGACAAATTTAGAATTTGCTGAACATTCTCGATAACCGGTTTTGGATAATTAGTTTATTTAGAGTTATTATAACGTTGAGCAAATTATTCTTAATTAATACAAAAAATTAATCAATTATTTACCTTGCCGGGGCGGAGTTATATTTTTTTTAAATATATATATATATATAAATTTGTATCGACAAAAGTAACTTTGTGGACAATTTTTTTTATTAAAACCCAATGCACAAAAATGATTAAATTATTAAAGTTTAAATTTTGGATCAAATTTAGGATACTATTATATTAGTTGTTACGATGATATTTTATATTAATCGCCCGACTGTTTGTTGTCCATCCAAAATCGCCCTTTTGGAAATTTATAAGTATAGTATTTTCGGTCATTAATTGAAAACCCGTGTGTGCATTTTCAACGACTTCGCGGATTTCCGTATTTTATATATTATTACTGTTATTATCGGCCGGCCGACCATTGTGGCACAAGATTTAATTGAACGGTCACAATGAGTGATTACAGAGTGTAGTGGACGTTTGCTTTTAATCCGCCAGACCCATGTTCGGACACGGTCCATCTGACCAGACGTGGCTGCCCACGATGATCATGATTAGATTCCGTTTGGAAATCTCTGCGAAACAGCCGGGAAATTTAGCTTAACTTGACCAGCTATCGCCATTCGACCCGTTCAAGAAGTTCAAGTCTTATAATGTGTCGAAAATTGTCTTGGGCGGTCCCAACGACCAGTTGATAATACAATACATGTCTATATTTGTATAGGCACAAATATTGGGCTTAACCGTTGATTGCGGATAATAGTATACAGTTTTTGGAAAATTCCTTTTGAAAAGTATAGTTTTCCTTATTTTCATAATTAAAATGCATTCACATTCATAAAAAATGAAAATCATTCCAAGCGCTAAATAGGTGTTAAAAAGTAATGCCATTTATTACATTTAGAACTGTAGCTGTAGTGTTGTGTAGAAGCTATACATTTATTTGGTAATAATATATGTATAGATGTAGGCAGATTAAAGACAGGCCCAAAGGTGATCAATGAAGTAAGTAGAAGCCACTCAAATTTTGGCTAAGACTATAATTGAAAATAATTCTTGTTTGGAATTCCATTCATTTGTGTATTACCTTAACAAATAAATGTAATGCATTCCTATAAATGCATTTTTTTTAAAACACTGCTATACAGGGTGATTATTTTATCATGGGCGACTCATATAGTTAAATAAGAAATTAAATTTTGTTTTTATATAATGTGTTCTCAATTTTTCACATTTTGTTTTTTTGTTTTTACCTTCCTTCCTACTTAGTTTTCTTGATAGCAACTTTTGAAACTCGAATGGTAATGTGTATATTTTATTAAATTTTTAAATTAACAATATTTTACTAAAAAATGTTGACTTGTTAATAACCAGTTTTGGACAACTATTTTTAAAGTTATTGAAGTTTAAAGTTGAGAGGGGGGTAAAAACAAAAAGTAAAATTTGAAAAATTGAGATCAAATCGTGTAAAAACAATATGAAAAAAAAAAATAATTTCTTAATTAACCCTATATGATATCGAGTGGCACATAAGATAAAAGAATCACCCTGTATAAAGGGTGTGCTATAGAATTGAATTGAAATTGAAATTGAATTATTCATATCGAAAATATAAGCTTGTTATTATTTAAAAATGAACTTATTGAAATTGCGAATAATTCTAGTGTTATTTGTTCAATTGAATTATTCAATTATTTTCAACGAATAAATTGAATAATGAAAATAATTTTTTTTTGGGGGTTTTCCCGATACACATTCACGATTTGCTATATTTTATTTACAAATAATTATGGAATAACGATTATTCATGAATTATTCAATTCATTTATAAATTATTCATCAGACCGAATTAACCAGTTATTCAGGATAATAATCGAATTGTTCGCATTAATCGAGTTATATTGAAAATATGAATTGAAAATTTGAATTGAATAATTCATTTTTTGCCAATTCAATTTATCGTCATTGACATTCCTCTAATATAAAGTATACTTAAGCAAACCTGCCCAAAGAGACATTAGCAGGATTGACCAAAACCGTCTTAAAGTTTGGTATCATAATATAATTGAAATCCTATACCTAGTGTCTTGTGCGGGCCTATAATATCTGACAAGTAGATTTTTGATTGTTTGTTAAATTTGTATCCATGCAATGCGTTACAAAGTAAGTACAATAATTGTTATAAGCATAATAGTCGCATTACAGTATTACACAAAGGACAGATTGGCATATTTATTTGTTTATTTATTTCATCAAATCGATGATAACGCCCATAGGGCAAACAGTATAGATAATTGAAAGCAACTTAAAATGAGTTTGTAAATAGTAAAGATAACCTTGAAATGAAAACAAAAACAAAACAAATACTAAGTAAGCCATAGTGATAGAGTATTAAACAAGAGTAAATAAAGAGCATAAGTATACAATATTAAGAATTAAAAGTATTACAACTAGTGGACCATAATAAAGTTGCTGAACCATGTCTAAAAAGACAAAATTATTAATTTTATTACATACAGAGTAGATTAAAGTATAATCATTTAAAGTAATTTTTTGCTATTAAACAATCAACCGTTGCCTTTTTCTGAAACTGAAAAAACCCATATTTTCTTTACAAATCGTTGGACATTTTTTTTTTTTTCTTTGATATTTTACTCGAATACTATGTCGTCGTGCCTACATATAATAATAATAATTTATCATATATTTTTCATAATATAGATATAGACAGTATACACCGATGGCTGATGTTATAAGATACTATACTATTACACACACACATTCGGTGGCGCAACAAAACACACTTGTACAGTGTACTCTGTGCCTGTGTGTGTGTGTATAAAGTGAACTTTTATTATTTAGTATTATTATTATTCCAAAAAAAAACATGTCGGTAAACATTTTAAAAAAAAAATACGCGTACCTAACTCTTTTCGGGCCGATATTGTTATTTTATTTTCTCCATAAACGACAGGTTCGATAAGTGCGACGATACCGGCGGTAAAATATTGTAAAACGGGGCCCCGGGACAAACAACAATAATTATTAATATATATATATATATATGTACACAGCGTTTGTGTTGTGTGTGTATGTACATGCATACACTTTAGTCGGGTGTGTAAAATTATAACAAACGGTTAGGTTCGGTGGGTGCACACACATACATACACCAAAAGGGTGGCGGCGACAAAGAAACAATATTGTACGTTTAGCAGAGGCTTAAAGCGTGCACGACCATAGCGTTTATTATAAGCTGGTGCTTCTGCTGCACCGGTGGTGTCTGAATAATATATCATGTGTGCAAGTAGTCGACGAATCGTGGCACTTGTTCGTCTGGTAAAAAAAAAAATAAGTATGTAATTCTTTTTATCGCCCTACACTAGTCCAGTCTTAAAATAATTAAGCAGTTTACCAGTGTTTCTTGTTGAAAACATCTCTGCATTTAAGCTGTGTACGTGACCAAAGGAGACGATATTTTAAAACGTTTATCTTTTTTACCATTTTCCAAAGCTTCGTTTTGAAACGTAAATTTACTGTAAACATTTTGACTGGCCGTTAACCCGTTTTGCATAAATAGTTTTTAAGTTAAATAACTTTGAAAATAATTATTCAAAACTCGTTATCGACCAGTGAAATTGTTCTAGTAAATTATTCTCAATTTAAAAAGCTAATCAAGTACAAACGTTTCCGTTTAAGTTTTAAAAGTCGATAAAGCTATAGAAAATAATACTAATAGAGCTAAAAACTTGAATATTGACTCTAGTATTGTATTCTAACATAAACGGGCTAATATTGAAGTCCAATCCGTAATAAAAAAATTAAAAAAATGTTTTCAAAACAACCACTACAACATTTGCAGAGTAAACTAGTGTAGGGCGTTAAATTAATCGCTTGGTATGTTGTATTTGTAATCTACATGGTCACCACGCAGAGTTGTGCCACTTTTTAATGAAATCTTATCAAAAATAATCATCTAGATAACACATTATTCGAGTAAATTGTTCACTGCATATTTATAAAACTAAGACATATGTTCCCATTTAAAAAAAAAACGAGGTCCATACTTGTTTTAGGGGATGAAGATAAAAATGTTCAAAGTATAAAAAAAATATTGAAAAATATGTACCTACAAGAAGAGGGAAAAAATAAATAATCGGACCAACTGAAATATGATTAAGGCAAGGACACAATAAATGTATTTATATATACTAAATAAATAGTTGCTTTAACTAAACATTTGGTTGGCCTAATGAAACACAATGAATATTTATCGTGTTCCTACTTTGTTATATCAATCATAATTTTTTAGTTGATCCAATTATATTTTTTTTTTCACCGTATAATGTATTGATGGTACAAATTATTTTCAAAAAAATCAAACAATTTTTCAACCATATTAATATGTTTTCCACCAAGCTGTTTGACTTAAGTACACGTTATGTTATTTATATTAATATTTTCATTACATTGCTAATCATGATACAGGTAAACGATATTGTATTATTTTTTGTCACGACAGTAAATTTATTGTGACAAATCCAATCTCCATTTACAAGGTACATTGTCTAGCCATTCGATGTTATACATTAACGTCACATCATTATTTTCGTTTCTAGTTTATGGTCTACAAGAAATAATTAAATATTTAAATTATTCATGCCCATCATTAACAAATAGCGGATAACTATAGAGGCGGACTGGGCCGCAGCAGATGAGCGATGACAGCTGTTTTGCAAGATAATAACATAGCAGTAGTGTAGGACTTCTTAAGACGCCCTTAGTTTGTACATTTCAAGCTACTATATACACATCAATTGACAGTCCTTATGACTATTATTGACTGGTAGTAGATTTTAAAGGCCTAGGCGTCTCTCTAGACAATTGCCCACTCAAATGAGAGTAACCTAAATTCTAACCGGCGATGATGGAGCTTTGAGGGAATTTTTTTGGGCGGGGGGGGGGGTATTTTCCCAAATACTATACTATTATATTTTCAGATGACGGCTAAGGCGCGCTTCGGGTAAGAAAACACGACCAACAAGTATAATACACAAAGCATTTGGCACATATCTAAGGTATAAGGTGGGATATACCGGGTGTTGCACCGCGTTAATCTCGTCGAGTACATGCCGGACCACGTGTGCCGTGTTATCGTTACGTGCCCAGACCGTTTTGGACACAAAAAAAAAAAAAAAAAAACCGGAGATATACACAAATAATAATAATAATAATAACAATATAATACTTGTAATACCTCATTCGAGAGGCGGTTTGGAGGCGGCCAAAATGCGCATCGGCAAACTTACTTATGAAAAATATTACACTATGGTATAAGTGTTGCGCGTCGCGTCATGGTCGTGTCACGCGTCCAAGTAGTATTAACACAATATTGTATATGAGTGTGTATACGTGTGTGTATACTTACATTTTATATTTATCAAAAACCTACCACCCAAGTCGCACGCGGTATACAACGGGGTAGCTGTAGTAGTAGTAGTAGCAGTAGTGTATGGCGGTCCGTGACAGGTGGTAACCGCAATGTTTTGCCCGTTTGACAATTTTAAGTGCGCACTTCACATCTTAAACGTGCCCGCCGCCGCCGCCGCCTCGGCCATCAAAAACGCCTCCTCTTCAAATTTCGATTTTGGCACCGACAGAGCGTCTATACTGTGTGTAGACGGCCGTTTTTATTATACATATATATATATATAGTATCGTGTCCGTTTTATATTGATAATAATAATAAAATATTATATCTCGCGACACACACACACACACACAACACTATAATATTATAACGACCGCCCCTACAACGACCGTCATCGCCGTCGTTTTCCTCCCCTATTTGATATACAACCCCCAACCCCCCCCCCACCACCACCACCACCCCATACTCGGGGCTCTCGTCTGGGGTTTACACACACACAGTATACTCGAAAAACGTTGCCGGCACGCAACGTCAGCCGGTCGGGCGCGCGTGCATTGTAAAAGAAAGAAAAAGGAAAAAAAAAAAAAAAAGCTCGAGTGGATTATTATTTGTGCAGACAATGTATTATTATATTGTACGTTCGGTAAAAAACGGTCGGACGTCTTGTTATTATGCATTAAATACCGGGGGGGGGGGGTGGGGGTTGAGGTTGAGGAGAAAATCCTTCATAATATATATATATATATATATATATAGTATTCTTAATACGGCGTGTGGTTGTTGTTTACACGCGACGTTTAAGCGAGCTCAAAAACATGAAACGACTTTCCAAAAAGTTTCCTCAATACGAATATCTTTGATTTCCGTTTATAGAGATTCGCTTGTAGAGCAGGCGATGACTCGACAATAATGGTTTTTAAATAACAATTTTTACCTATTTGTACCTATTTTATGATTTACACAGAATAGGTATCATTATTCTCGCAACTATGTATATTTGTATTAATTAAGAAAAAATATTTTTAGCACATATTTTCTTAAAAAGACAATAAGTTTAAAATGCACCTCGATAAATATAATAAACGCCTACTGGAACGAATCGATTACAATTATTTATATCTAATTATTTATTATTTTTATAAAATGTTAAGTAGTTTTACTGGTAAGGCATTGTATCCAGTAACGCTGGCTCATAAATTCTTAAAGACGCTGTTGCTAATACAGACGTTGTAATTGTTCCTGCTGGTATTCCTCGTAAACCAGGCATGACTCGAGACGATTTATTCAATACCGATATTTCAATTGTTTGTGACATTATTAAGGTTGTTGGTCGAGTGGCGCCTAATACTAGATAAAAGTGACATCTTCAAAGGAACTTTGCAGCTCTTCCAATTTGTAGTGTTCAAAACCTTGAATCAGATAATGTTTTTATTTTTTATACATTAATCTTAGAATAATTATTTATAGAAATATTTTAATGTAACATTGAAAATTACGTTAAGTAAGTAATCAAATATTATTCGAAATATTAATAATAATTTGACTTTATGGTAGAGATTAAAGTAGACTACTTGAAGTTTTCTTCGAAGAGCTAATAAGCATGGTATAGCTGCGCCATAATAAATATGTTTGTTCCCTTGCTCCAATGTCCAGCGCTTGTGCCAATGGTCTAACACAACTTAAAAATTATTTTATGTATTTTTGTTCCAAGCCCAACGCTTTTGTCAAATCTAATAACTTTTATTGTCATTCATCGATTTGTAATAATACCCTTATAATACAATAATAACACTTCAAATAATCCGGTTCGATTGGACCAAATTATGGATGGTACTGGGACAACAAATTATAATATGTTGTTTTACCTTAGCTTTACAAAATTGATTTCGTATATTCGTTGCGCAAATTGTAATAATAAATCAATGAATGGGCTGCGTAATAAGACTAAAAGATTTTATAAATGAAAATAGCCGTTTGATTGAATGCTTAAAACAGTACTTCGCTATTGCACTTATCTTAATAATGTTTAACAAAGAATTCTACCTACTGTCTGGCCAGATTGCTAAGACACAATTTAATACATATAATATTAATATCAACTCTTTTGTAAAAAAAAAAAAATTGTATTTATTCTAAATGAGATAAAACGGTTTCTTTTGTATCGTTTTTGATACATAAAATTTAATTATACAATAACTAAATAAGTGATTGACTTAATATTAATATTTATAAATATTGAGACATACATGATCCGTTTCTAACAGCTGAATTAAAACAAATATTTAGGTCTTAAACTGTAAATAAAATGTGTTGAAAGTCAGTCCATATAATATCATTTATATTTTCACTAGAATATTGTACACAGGTTGTCGCTAAGAATAATTATTCAATTGCACTGCAAATGGCATGAACCGTTGTGTTAAACAATTTCTTTTTTTTTTGTTAACAACCAATGATTGCTTATAGACTTAAATAAACCTTTAACTATATTAAACGCCTACCGTTCCCAGAAAAATTACTTAAAAGCTTAGTAACCGTTCACTAAAAAACTTGACTGTTGAAAATAAAAAGGGTTAAAATTTCACACAATTTTTGCTAATAATTAAGCTAACGTTATACCAATATATATTAATAGTGGAAAAAAATTCAAATTCTAAAACAAAATAGTTTGTAAGTATCATATTTTTTAACTTTGAGAAACTTACTAACCAACCAATATGTGTTTAAATTTGTTTTTTAATTTAAACACATATCGGTTAGTTTTTGTGTTGGAATTTTTTTTTTTTAATGGACAATTACATATTATTCTCATAAGCTAATCTAATACAAATTTTTGTTTGTTATTTAGACACAGTTTAACGCATATAATATAAGAATTATATTTTTTTTAAATGGCTCAATACGGTTGCTAATATCATTTTGTATTGTAAACTAAACTCTTTTTTAGTTAAAAATTACCAAAAGTGACAAAGTGACTTTAACTTGTTTACTCGACTGTTGTTGACATGAACCGCGACTTGTTTTGGTCAATGATTTCTTTTATAAATTAAATATTTAACTATATCATATTATTATTATGATAACTAAATAATCTGTAATTGTCATTATTCATAAACACAATAATATATAATTATCATTCAAAATAGATAATGGTTCATTAATGGTCAACAGTCACTTTGGAAATGATTGGTTATTTTTATACTATATGAAATTATTTATCTTAAATATAATATCTATAAGTAAATACTTTTTGGAAAAAACTATCTTTTCTGATCTATTTACTTGACGAAAAATGGGTATTTTCTTGAAAAAAAATAATAATAATAATTGGTATTAGCAAGCCACTGTACAAAATATGCCTACTTAAACATTGTATCACATAATCGACAAACACTAAATATTTAATTGTGTATAAGCTATTAAAATTATATGTTTGTCGAACAATTATTTAGGATAATATGATTTTTTTGACCGGCCAAAAAAAAAAATCGTCCTGAACAAACATATTATTAAAATATTATATTTTATAGTGTACACAAAAACTACTATACACAATAAAGATATACAAAAATATATTAATATACGATAATCCTTCGTTGCGATAATAATATAGTAGGTATATTTGTTGTGTACACTAAAGCAAAATTCCTTTGTAAAAGTAAATAGAGTACAATTTTCAAACATATAAAATAATAATTATATTCTATCAAATCATAATCATTCAGACTATGCAATGACGTCAATGGGTCTTAATTAAATTGTTGATTGTCTTGTGCGGCTGTTGTTTTATCAGGAAAAAAAAATGACAAAGGTTATTGTGGCCTTATTTTCGAGTTCGAGCCGACAGAGATTTTTAGAGAATTATTGCTAGATCAACAGCAATTCCCATAGGATTTACTTTGGAGAAGGATGCGCAAGGCGGGGAGGGGTCGGTTTTAAGTGTATATAATATATAATATAAATATTATTGTAAGGCAATACACGTTTAGATGGCCAATATATATATATTTTAATAATATTATGCATACAAGTTAATATTTGTCCCAATACCTCTAACCGCTTACTACAATAATATAATATACAGTGTGTTTGTTCAACAACAATTTAATAATATTTACAAGTCGGAAGCGTTTACAAATAATAATGTCACTATATGATTGTTATTATTATACGGGCGGGTATATAGCCTATAGGTACACAACAGTATTATAATATATAACTATATGTATACCTCTACCTACCTACCTACCTATGTGTATGGTGTATTATAAATTGTATTATCTATATTGTAAATCAGTCCAAGTTTACCTATATGTACGATTAAACTGAAACCCGACCGGAAAGGTTAATAATAATTATATATATATATACATGATTATATATACTTAACGAGAGAATACAAACAAAAAAATAATAATATATTGTATAAATATTTTATACACATATTTTTTTTTTTTTTTGTAATGATTGCAGTGCATACATAGGTATATATAAATGCATTTATGTGTGTGTGTATTTTTTAAATATTTGTCAGTCAATATATACCCGCCATCGACTCGGCTTGGCGGCGGTCGGTTTAAGTTTCACTAAAAAATTCCACTATATTATTATGTGTGTGTGTGGTGTGTGTGATTTAATATTATATCCGACAATAAAAAAACAAACAGCGGCTGATGCGTGGCAAACATAATAATATATTGTTATGTTGTTATTTAACGTTAAATATTATTATTATTATTATTATTATATTTTATACTTACATACTGCATGTACATATACTTAACCGGAACGTGTGCCATTGTTTATAAAGAGTAAACGTTACCTCCCCAGCTCCCCCCCCTCGCTCGCTAAACCCTCCCCTACCCCGCCCACGATAGTATGTGTATGCCAAACATATATATATACAATAATAATATATTATATAATCTGAGTATGTATATGTATGTAAGTACATATACAAACGTGTAATAAGATTGTACTGCGACTTACGCGCGAGGGACAATATACGGCAAGCTTATTATTTATATATATGGACGATCCCGGATTTGTAGGGGGGGGGGAGTCAGGAGTGAGGGACAAGTTTGTATCTGCGGTCATAAATCTAAAAATCCGTGAAAAATTTCACTTCACCAAAACGTGTAAGTGGGAAAGTAGTGAGCGACAAATAAATCATACATAACTAAAGCGACGTCGCAGATAAGATGAAACCTGATGGCGCTAACTTCCCCCGTTAGAGCAATGTAAATGTAAGCAAACCGAAACCCCGCCAGACTGTCGGGGTAACCACTGGTGGGAAATCGAAAAATAATTCTTCATGAGCAATTGTTGTCTAAGAAGTGAGCATCGCTGAAATGATCGATTGCACACCGAGTTGAGGAGGATCTTAGCAATAGTTGTTATCAACAAAGACCGAGCGCACCATCTGACGTACACGTTGTCGTCTAATCCTCGAAACAGCTTTTATGGCAGCGCACAAATCCGAAGGCGCTCCCTCGGACCTAAATCGTGACGTTTTTCGGAAGTGGGGGTGGGGGGGGGGCGGATTCAAAAGTGGGGGGGGCACACTTCTTTGTAAGTTTACACCGTGGTGTATAACGGTTATGTAAGTAGCAGTAGGAGAAGGAGTAGAGGTAGGTATAGCGCGGCTATAATATATTGTACGCGTATATCGCACAAGAGCTGTATATATATATATATAGGGAAAAGAGCCGGGAGAGCCGGGAGGGGAGGATCGAAGGGAGGGTAGGCAGGATCGAGGGGAGGGCAGGGCGAATCGTCGGCGAGCATCCATGGTAACGGCGGCGCGCGCGGCGTTCGGCCGAGAGGGTCGGCGCTAGAGGAGGGGAAGGGGCGAGAGGGTGGGAGGGGGGGGGGGGTACACTTGAAAATCGCAATCTCGACGACCGTCGTCGTCGGATGGCGGCGGCGTCCCTTAAGCCCAACGGCAAACACACGCGGATCGACGGGCCCGCACGGTTTTGGCTGGCCCGCGGGCACTTTTTCCCGGCGCTCTCTCCCCCCCCCCCGCCGCCGCGTGGTTCCTCCGGGATGATGTCCCGGCAATCAAAACACCGCCGTCGAATCTCGAAACGTCGACGACGCCCGTTCCCTTTTATATAACACACACACACACATATATATATATGTATATTATTTATATTGTATTATTATATGGGCCGGAAAATCGTAATCAAGTCACTCGCTCCGTCCCCGCTCTGCAGAAAGCGCGGTATCCGGACCAATATATATATATATATTATTGTATGTATGTACAGCCCAAAGCACGTGCACACACCAGTATTATACGTACAGTATAGTGTAATATTGTTTTATTATAGGCCGGGAAATTATTGACGTCCGTGTCACACCGGAAACGACACAAAAAGGTCGTATGAAATTGAATTGTGTAAATTTCGAAAAAGGCCCGTCTCGAGTTTTGATCAAAATCGATTTTTCCGCGTTTTTTGCATTTACACATACAGACCGATATTTTGTGAGCGAAGAAAACTATACGTAAAATTCATAAAAAAATAAAAGGACATGTAAAAGAAAATCAGTTTTTTCAGTTTCCTGAAAATTTTCAATTTTCCGATATGAGCCCTTTTCGAAATTCCCAATTCAATTGGAAAAAACAATTATTTTTTTTTGTCAAACCAAGACAACTCTATTCAGACAATCACTGCGACGGCCGAGTGTGTGTATGTTTCCCGGATAATCAAAGCAAATTCGCAGTTGGCCACAACGAATAATAAAGGTAAAAAGACATTTTAACGTGGAAGGAGGGACGAGAGAAATTAAAGTAGGTACCCGACGTACAAATTACACAGTTGGTAGTTACAATTAAAAGTGAATAATCAACCCCCAAACAGAGTATGTCTTCAATGGCGAAAAAGGCATGTTTGACCGTTTCCCGGCGAATTAGTCGGTAGTCTGTGTGATTTGTTTAATTAGGTACTTTGCATTGCTCTTTGGTCGTTTCAAGAATAACAAATACAACATACTACAGCCCCAATGACCGAGTAGCTATATATATTTAGTTACTCTTTTTTTCCTGCACAGATAAAACAGGTTGTGGAAATTCTGAATTTTTTTCTTTGCAGTTAAATCTTGGTAATATGTGTAATTTATTAAATTTACAACACTATAACATATTATCATGTACCTATAGTAGTTCAACTATTATAACTTACCGTTTGCGTTTACTGTAATATTTAATACCTACATAAGACATTTTTTTTTCTACATACACAACATAAATAATAGACATCATGATTTGAATAAATCAATCCTGTACAGGTAAGGTGGACTAAAGTTAATGAAATAAATTAACAGTATAGTTAAATTAACTTAATAGCATCGAGTTAGGGTTAGGTTAGATAAGTAAGGTTAGGTTCAGTTAGGTTAGACATAAAATTAGGCATGTAAGGTTAGATTAGTGTTAGGTTCTTCTTAGGTTTATTTGATTAAACTTTAGGTTAAATTTGAATTAGATAGGTAAGGTTAGATTAGGTTAGATTCACTTTGGATGGATAAGGTTAGATTAGGTTTAGATTACACATGGCTTAGATAGGTTAGATTAGTTTGGTGTTAGGTTTGTTTTGGGTTCGTTTAATTAAGGTGTAGGTTAGATTTAAATTAGATGTGTAGGTTGGGTTGAGGCCAAATTCGGGTTATTCAAGTTCAAACTGTTCAAACTGTTAACAGCAGCTATCTGCAATTCTTGGGAACTGGACAAACCCAATCAGATTTGAGGAATGGATTCGCTAGATTATAAACAAATCACAGACACCGTTGGCGACAGGTAATGTATAAGCACAATCTCGTTCTATATTGCTTTACACACTCGGCTCGGCGATGATAAATAAGGCGTGGGTAGGATAGTTGGGGGGGGGGGTGGAGCGGGTTAGGGTTTTACAGCGTTTTTGTTTATTATTTTTTTTTTTGTCTTTTAAATATGCTAATATTATGCCGTGTAAGTACAAAAAAATAACTTGACCCCGTGACAATATAACGTCTACCTACGTTTACATTCGCCCGTATCGACCGTTTCGCAGAGTGGGTTATTCTAAAGGATTTTGTTTTATTAAATTTTCAAGAAAAACATGCAAACGAAACGTGCAAAATTTCCACGCCATTGCCGCCAAACACTTGCCCGTCTCAAGAATGATATACGTACACATCATACATTAACTTGTCAAAGATAACGCACGCGGATTGGGCGTCGACTTCCGTCGGCGGGTATTTTTTTTTCTTTTCTTGTGTTATTGTTGTAAACAGCTATGCGAAGACGTGCGAAAACGTCTCCCTCGGTTGTAAGAAAGCAAAAAAAAAATTAGTAAAAAAAAAAAAAGCCAAATAAGTAATCATCCGCCCCCACTGGCTCTGGTCTGGTCGATTTCGCACGCAGTCCGACGGGGTATTTCTTAAATAATAGTAGTACAATATAGGAAATGACCGCATGCACGGATCTTGTACAATAGGTACCACACTATACATACCATATTACACTAAACGGTGTACAACAATAGCCGCTGCGGTCGATAAAAGATTGTGACCGTTTAACCGACACAATGTGTGTATAGAAAAATAATAATAATAACATTATAATACAACAAATGTCGGTCGGTCGTCTTCGGTTTGTGCGCCGTGAGAATATTTTTTTATTATTATTTTTATTATTTTTTTTTTTTTTTTTTACATATATATTTTTGACATAACCCACGCGCATGAAAAGATCAATAAAAATACAGCGCGTATTGCCCGCGGTGCTACTACTACCAGTGGCGGCCCAGTGACAGTCCAGTGGGTATTACGATATATCCAATAATATCCAATGTATCTAGAAAAAAATATGCATAAAAATATATAATATATAGATTATTTCCCCCCCCCCCCGAAAAAAGGTCGGCCGACATTGTTTATTTATTTAAATCGTTTCACGAAAAGGTAAAATATAATAACGAATACGCCGCTTGTATAATTTTTTTTTTCTAATATAATATTTTATATAAACACAGCGAAAATAAAAAAAAATATTGTAGAACCGATAAAAATTGACTTACCAACAATTTTCCATTATACTGACATTAATTCCGTATCAAGGACGGATTCAGAGGGGGGGAGGGTGGTCACTGGGAGCAAGTGCCAAAAAAAGTACAAGGCATATATTAAGTATAATCATTTATAAAAAAATAGAAAATTAAATAAAAAAACATTAAGATGGAATGCAACCCCGTCGTACACCTTTCTTGAGTATAACTACAATAGCTAAGGGTTGTGTCGCAAACGTTAACATTAGTGGGGCGACGCTAAGATGGCTTTGGCTTTTTCAAACTAACAACTTTCTTTTTATTTTTGTATGTCTTCGGTACACTTAAACAATGTCGGGTCGCGTTCGTTAAACATTATAATGACCCGTTGTTGGTGTTTCCTGATTTATTTATAAAGTTAGCCGGCCGGCAGGTACTTGTGTGTACTTACATTTTTGCGGCCCTCCAAACGATAACGCTTTTGGTCATCATGATTTGACTATAAATCAATCATGTGTACAGGTATGTTATAATGTTTACTATAATATAGGACAACACATTCGACCTAAGGTGGTCTAAAGTTAATGAAATAAATTAACACATAGGTTTAATTAACTTTATTGCATCGAGTTAGGTTAGGGTCAAGATAGATTTAGATTAGGTTCGGTTAGGTTAGACTAAAATTAGACAGGTACGGTTAGATTAGATAAATAAGGTTAGATTAATGTTAGGTTCTTCTTAGATTTGTTTAATTAAAATGTAGGTTATATTTGAATTAAATAAGCAAGGAGAGGTTAGATTCAAATCAAACGAATAAGGTTATATTTGAATAATATAGGTTAGACTAGATTGTTGTTAGGTTTGTTTTGGGTTCGTTTAATTAAGATTTAGATTAGATTCAAATTAAATAGATAAGGTTAGTTTCACGTTAGGTTCTTATTAAATTTGTTTAGTATGAACAGCTACCACTTACTAAATATACTTAAGACCTATTTTCGAAATTCATTTTTTGTATTATTTTACATAATTACCATATTATAGCCGACATTTTTTCCAAATTATTTAAAGTATTTGATCTTTGGTGAAAATTGAACTATTTTAAAACGTAGAACAACATGTAACCCCCGACACGACAATTTTTTTAATTTAAATATTTTATATTAATTAGTTATTTTCTAATCTTAGTTGAAAACATTTTCCCCCAAATTAAGCCTAATTTTTTCCTTATTGAGATTTTTATCTTCAGTGGCTATGTTGATGTTTAAAACTGAGTTTATACAGTTTTATCACATTTTAGTGTACTTTATGTACATAAAATCCTATGTATGCAACCGAAAGACACCGGTACATGTACACGTTGCAATGTTTAATATTAAAAGGGACTTGAAATATATCTATAGTTAATATGGTTCCATTATTTTTTGTCATTGGTTTTAAAACATAATCGGTTAAAAATTGTTTATATTAAAGACAACTAGGGAATTTTTGTTGACCACTGTAATCAGTTAATAATCAACAAGTGTGAAACGGAGAAAACGGAGATGGACAACATTTTTTATATACAACTAAGACGATTCATTTAAATTGTAGTGATACAAATATTGTATCCAGACCGTGTGTGTGTGTTTTTTTGTATATAATAATATTATTTTTTGTTTTTTAAATGATTTTTTCCAAGTACAAAACTCGGTGGCAGGGCGAAGGGGGGACAAAGAAGCAAAAGTACAAACGACATCAGCTGTCCAAACGACAAACAGAAAGTCCTGTGTGTGTGTGTGTGTGTGGCTTTGGCTTTTCGGTCGGTCGACTAAAAAGCTACACGGTATATACATATATTGTAATGTGTATATAGGTATATATATATATTTGGTGTGTGTGTGTTTATTGTACTCGAGGGGAAACGTATTGTACCTACCTACATACGAATCTAGCTGCGTCTTGGAAAAGGTATAAGAAAAACGCCTTGCAAACACCCAACGCGTACCTAGTAGATGTGTGTACAATATGTGTGTGTATACAGATGTGTACACATATATACAGGTAGGTAACATAATATATCATACTCATCTGTATTACGCACGAGCTTTGTGTACTATAGTCTATATAACCCGTATAATATGTATATTGTAATAATAATAATAATAATAAATAATAAAATATCGGTTAACGCGTACACTGTGTTTGTGTCATATGTGTACAGACAGACCGTAAATCATGCAAAAATACACATGTGATAAACGACACACAAACCGGGTACGCTTAATATTATATTATTATATTATAATAAAAAAATATAATATAATATGCGTTTTTTTGTTGTATACCTACTTTAAAGTAGGCACGCGTAGCAAAAAGCAAAAAACATATTACACACACATTGAGATGCAAAAATGTATAAGATGTTCACTCCTAGCCGGTGGAATATTCCATGGAAAAAAAAAAAGGCCCATACTTGAAATTGACTTAAATGTCGGACCAATTAAAATAAAAACCTATAAGGACAATCATGAACAGGGCACAATAAAATATGTACAGTTGGAATAATTACTAAATAAACACCGCCAAACCGAATGTATGTTGTAGTTGCTCTGACTAAATATTTAGCCGGCCCAACTATTTATTTAGTTATTCCCCGACTATGAATTAATTGAGTCCTTATATACACTAACCGTAAAATATTTAGTTGGTCCAAAACCGAAAAAACCTATTGACACTATTGGTAAACATTTGTTGATTGCCTGTGGAAATTATAATTCAATCCGATCATATTGAAAACGTTTAAACATATTTTTACCAAACGGCTAGAGTAGGTACATTCACCTTTTTTTTTTTCATAATCCAAAAAAAAAAAGGGAGGGGAGAAAAACCTTAGAGGTCTACTTAAGTTCTATGCACTGTAGTTGCCAAACAACAGCAGGTACACAGGGACAAATACATGTTTAGTTGGCCAAATGCTAAATGTTATAGTTGCATTAAAAACTAAATTATAAGAGGATGGTCTCTCTCTCTCTCTCTCTCTTTGGGCAAGCAACTGTCTAGAGAGAGAGAGAGAGAGAGAGAGTACTGCTAGGTCTTAAAACCTAATCTCAGTCAATAATACAAAAAAAGAAAGCTGCCTATTAAATGTATACAGTTGCCTTGACTAAATTCATTTAGTTGGCCAACCCGTTTGTTTAGTTTTTCCAACTAGATGTGTGTTGACCATAATTTCGGTTGGACAAACTATGTAGTTTTTTCTGTGCACAACAGCTATAAGATTCTATTTTTAGGACTACTTTCGCCGTTATTTTATTTAAATTTTATTTTTTAATACACACAATTATCTATATAAAATGGATTATACAATACTCTATTTCGAACGTCGTCGACCGCATAAGAATAATAACAAACAAACAGAAAACATCTTAAACGTTTCAATGTAAAATCGGGACCTTTTTTTAGTATTTTTTTTTTTTTTTTTGTTGTTGTCCCCGTCGCCTTGTCGTCTTTGGAGTGTAAGTACACACAACATAATATATTGGCTCAAAAGGGCGGTGGTGGTAACATCTCATTATATAATATATTATTATGTCCAACGTGCCCCGGTTAGGTTTGATGTGTGTGTGTGTACACGGTTGCGGTATTGTACTATATAATACAATTAATAGTACCTACCCACAGAAAAAGAAAACTATCCTTCTGTGTATAAAATAAATGTGTTTTGGCATCCGTCTCGGACTTAAATCCAAGTATCCGAGATACCTCTAAGTACGATGCTGACTGACAGATACCGTGACGTATTTTGACAAAACACTGTTACCTATATTATGGATTGTAATACAACAGCGTATCAATATAATATAGTCCTCGGGTCCTGTAGTATAGGTATAGTCACAATATATATATATATATATATACATCTATGACCAAACTGCAACCTGTTCAAATACTTCATGTATTCACACACAACGGTGGTGTCGATATGGCACAACAGGTCTTCACATGGTATATTATACAATATTATATTACACACACACACACAGAGTGGATATTATCCAGCAAACCGTAAAAATACACCGTGTACCGGTGGTAATAAGGTTATACATGTAAGGTACAACATATTAATAATAATAATATGATAATGTACACGGCAATTGGGCAGCTATTGTGTTGTATGATGAATGGGATATACTATATTATCCCATATACCAACGGTGGTAGTCATGGTGGTGGTGGTGAAACCGTTTTGTTCATTCATTATATTATTGTATTTTTCATCTGCCCAAAGTCGAGTACCAGCATCTGCTTGATTTTTCTACATTAAACCTACTCATAATAAGTATAATACTTATAAACGGTAGGACCTACTGTAGAGCGGCCCGGAATGACTTTTTAACCTATAAGCACTTATCCGAACGGGCTATTTCAATAATATATATATATATATATATATTATAATCGAAAATCGATTATTTATTATACATGATAATATTGCAGTAATAATGATTATAATCGAGGGATGAGTGTGGACAAAGGTGTTAACGACATACTTTAGTCGATATAGGTATATATTCAAATGCTTGGAGCTTTTTTTTTTAATTTTCAAGCTCAACACGCACACATTTAACCGTTATAATATCTTGCTAAACCGCGTGTGTAGTAATATTTCTTAACATTTCCGCTCATTCAAACTAAAAACTGTTCAAAAAAAATATTATGTCAGTTAACACAGCGTACCCACTCAGCTCTTCATATTGTCTAGAGTCTTACTCGTGAGCTGTCAGGTCAGCTGGAAATAACTATGAAAATAATATAGAAGTAGTAGTTAATTAAATTTTATATAGATGTATAAAAGTTTTATAGAGCTCTGGAAAAAAAGAAACCAACAAAATAGCTGTTGTTGTGAGATAAAATTAGTGTCTTATAAATTGATCACCCTGTATACTGCAGGTTTTTTTTTTAAACTAAAATTTATCATTTTTACACTATACTGTCATTAATTAGGTGTTGAAAATTATACTTTAACGTTCAATACACGTTGCTTTTCCTTTAAAAAAAAAAAAAACGTCCCCAGTTTGGTGCATTACTTGTAAAATATGCTTTCTGTTGTCAAGTTTGGTTTGAAGTTTAACAACATTCATCATATTTTATTAACATTGGGTAGCAAAATTTATAAACTTAACCGTTGAGGTAATAAACAAAAAACTTTATCATCATTATAAAAGCCAGCTAAGCTAAAACCGTAGGTACCTCCTAAATACATATAAGAGTAATGAATAAATCCTATTGTTTCATAATGGTTTTTGTGTTTTAACAACTACACTTTAATATTATGTTATTGCAATGTAAATACAATATTGTTATGCGTCGTTTTAATTGCATGTACATAATATAGCTAACAGCAGCAGCAGCAGCAGCAGCTTTAGATAGGATAGTATATTATAATATATTATATAATTAGTATTATTATTACAGTCAGCCATTTATTTATAGACGTAAAGTTAATAATAATAATTATTATTTGTATTTCATTTACTACACAAGTTACTACAAACACCGATGAGTATCGTATCTAAGGTCGGTTCTTCTTCTTATCTCGTGATATTATATTATTATTATTATTATCAGCTGTACACGGTACGATGAGCACCATTGGAATAGTATAATATTGGCTCAACGGTAGCCCATATATAGTGTACTGTGTTATAATCATAACAATTACTACTATTGTAATGTGACATGTACAAGGTTATATTTTACTGTTTTTTTTTTCTTTAATTTTTTATCAGAGCACTACTATCGACGGATCCTATCGATAATAATAATGTACATAGGCTTTGTTCAATAATAACAACAAATAATAATGTCAAAATAATTATTAATTAATTGGCTCCTGGGAAATATAAGTACCGATCACATTCCATATTGTATTTAATTGATAAATAATAATAATAATAATAGATTACTCGAGCTCAGTGTTATATTATTATTACACATACATAAATATATACATAATATTATAATAGTTAAATATATGCACAATACGGTCCTATTTGTGTTTAGCAATAATATGTGTGTATAATTTCAATAGAACATCTAATAAGTTTGCATATATTTGTGTAAAACAATCAACATTTGCAAAACAACAGCAACCGTGTATTGCACGTAGGTGATTTGTTTGTGTTATACTAAAACACATAAAAAAAAAAAAAGGACTGTGTTTAAACTAACTGTTTGGTTGATTTGGAAAATTCGGATGTGCAGTCAAAAATCAAATTTCTATTTGCGAGATGGCAAACTAGCGATATTATTAACCTTAAGTACAAAAAAAAAAAAAAAATAGGTAAAGAGGTAGATAATAGTGGCCATCAATACACTTTTCTCTATAGTTCTGCGTGTTGTCAACCGCTTTAAGAAACCGAGCTTAAGCATAATATATATTTTTTTGAAATTGCCCTTAAACGACTTACACAATTTGTCATTTTTGTTTATTTCTTTAGTCGCTTTTGCTTAAGCATCAAAATATGTGCCATTCCTTGTAAAAGGTGTACAGCACTCTTGTTTCATCTGCCTGCTTATGTATTATTATTATTGTGTGTTTGTGTGTCTATATACCATCCCATCTGATATACTGTACATAGGTGTATGTGTATTATATATAATGGCAGACATATTCGATTTGGACGTGGCTTAATGGAGAGGAGGCGCAGGTAAAAAGCTTTCCTTAATGTGTATACTATGTGTGTGTGTGTGTGTATTGTGTATACATATTATATATATATATATATATTTTAGTAGGATGATGATGATGGCGGCGGCGATGACGATGACGACAGAGAGAAAGACTGCACAGAGGGAGGACCTCTGTGTAAACAGGAATTTAATATACTATAAGAAAACAAGGGGACCGAGTTAAGGGTAAATTTACCTCCGGGTATAGCGTGTATGTGTATATATATATATATATATAGAGAGAGAGAGAGAGAGTAATAAACGCACCAACACAAAATATATGTATTATAAGATCAATATTATCATCGGCCGGGCTTGGTTATGACCGATTATTTTTTGTATTCAATAATATTATAGCGTTTTTATTTTATATTATTATTTAAAAAAATGCTAGTGTTTTGTACTTGTTTTCCACCAAAGCACAACATTGTTACAACAGCTATAAATTGTTATTTGCATTTGTTCGCCAACACGTGTAGGTATAATACTAATGGTACATACATTATAATATGGTATTGGGTTTATAAATAGTTATGTGGTGTTTTTTTTTTTTAAATTTTTGTTATTAAATATATAATATGTTTTGTCCACCGATAAAACGTAGCTATTATACTTTACTTTAATGAAATGTTATAATTTAGTCTTAGTACAATAACTATTGGTATAGTATGGAAAACAAAAGAAAATATTTGCATGTAGATCATTTTTATTATTACTCTGATGGAATTTTGTAAATAATATAACAATAAATATAAAGAGATTTTCAATGTCCTGTCCAAATCGGCGGATTTGATAGGTAGTAATTTTCAACATAATAATATCAACACATTTGTTGTGAACATATTATATTATAAAAAAAACAATATTTCACAATAAACGAATGTTGTTGAATATTTATAATATGTGTAAATTAAGGACAATACTGTCTCGGTATAAACGTCTGTTGTACATTTTACTTATTTAATATAATTTATAATAATCATATTGTTATTGTGAATTCAAAGTCCAGGCTCGCACTCGACAGTCGCACATGGATATCATACACAACTGCGATGACGGCCATTGTTCTGATTCGATAGCACATATTTTAATATAATTATATACATATATTCCACTGGATTCCACTTGGCACCAAAACAGAGCGTGCATATCATTATAATACAGTAATCGAGAACGACACGTTGTTAGTACATGCGACGATAACATGTATTGTATTATAATAGTCGAACATATTTTGGACTGTGCGTATTATATACCTACATATTATTATCATTATATTAGTTACTATGTTATAGGAGCGATAATACACAACAAGTAACCGCGTGCAGGATGTTTTAGATTTTAACTAATCACACTTTAAATCAATATTTAATTTTGTTCTTCCCTTAGAACGCATCTAACAGGTGACTAGATTTTCCATAAACTTCAATCGGTACTCGTCATGTCCATAATCGAGTACAGTATTTCTGTTTTAATTAAAACAAAAAATAAAATACTTGGATTGCCAGTGCCACTGTGGCGTCTTCCAAAACATGTTCATGTCATATTTACAAACGCCATTGCCAACACATTGGTATATATATATATATATATGTACTGCACAGGTACACTAAATTATATTATTATTGTCATGGAAAAACTATTTACATATACTCAGAAATTGTCGGTCAGTACTGTACTGCGGTATTTGCGTTGCGTGAAAACATAATTATTTAAATTAATATTTAATCGAAACGCTCAATTGACGGACACATCAGAATTCGTAGGCATAACAGCGTAATGTCTCTATTTTTTTATTTTATTTTACATTCTATTCTATTGTAATGACGATAATATAAATCGTCTAATATAGTACATACACACACAATGAGTATATACAAAAGTAACCTTGTTTGCTCAATAACGTATTGAACCCTCCACCCCCGGTCTCACCCCCT
The DNA here is from genome assembly GCF_023614345.1 of Adelges cooleyi. Classification (NCBI taxonomy): domain Eukaryota; kingdom Metazoa; phylum Arthropoda; class Insecta; order Hemiptera; family Adelgidae; genus Adelges; species Adelges cooleyi. The sequence goes on along the minus strand of NW_026096129.1, from coordinate 588,658 downwards.
TTATTCTACGCTTTGGCCATTTAGATGTTTGTTTTTCTCTTGCCAAGTACATACTTGTGTGCGTGTGTGTCTTCTTATTGAACAAAAATAAAAATAATCGAAAACAGAGTCAAAGCAAGAGGACAGAGAGACAAGAGACAGTAAATAAATAAATAAATAAATAAATAAATAAATAATCGTTTGTGTGGTCTGCAAAACCTTTCTATAGAGAGAGAGAGAGAGAGAGATATTATTATCTATTTCATTCCTGGGCGCTTGGAGTAAACTTTAAGGATAGCATAGCTATAATATGCTTGTCTTATTATACATAATATTGCTTATGTAGACAATATCGAGCCGGGCTTATGCCTACCTCTAGCGAACCGGTGTAGATTTACTATTAACACATAACGGTGTAAAGACGAGAGAGAATTGCCAAAGGGGGAAATGATAATAAAAAAAAAAAATACCGAAAAATCGACTAACGTCGTATACGGGGTTTTTTTTTTTTTTTTGGTTTAGTTTAGTGTTATTATTTTATATATATATTTTTTTAATGCAACTCGATCCCACGCCATCATGCTGGGGCGTCCCTAGCAAGGACCAATGGCACTTACTTGCGCGCGCACTCTACAGCGTACATCAGCATTAAAATATTGATCTTTTAAATTTGTGCTCGTACACAGCCGAGAGCAGGCTATATGGATAATATATATATATATGTATAAACCTATATATATTATTTTTTTTACCGTGTACTCACGCACACACGAGAAGGCAGCACGCCTAAGTACGCGTACATACCTCCTACTTACAAGTTTTGTGCACACACAAGTCACAACACAACACACCACAGCACAGCACAGCACAGCAAAAAAAAAAATCCTACACACGATATTAAAATATAGTGTATAACATGTCGACGGTATACACAAAATATAATATCGAGTGTTTTGATGATTAGGAGGTTCGTTTTTGGGGGGGAGGGGAGGGTTTGGGATACTTAAGACCATCAAACTTAAAAACGACCGTGATCGGGTTAGGTATTAGGTTTATAATGATAATGTACTCTCCCCATCCCTCCCGAGCACTTTGTGGGTCTTGATAATGTTTTGTTGTTTTAAATAGAATTTTTATTTTCCATTTGCAAGTATATTATTATAGTTTTACACACAAAATACATTGATCATCCCCTCTTCTTTGACTTACCCTCAACTGTATATAGCTGAGCTGAAATGATGTACCTTTAGCTGTAGATGTAGCAATCTGTACAGGAATACCGCGTTAACAGTTGTAAAGGAAGTATTTATATTTAAACAAGTACTTGAATACTTTAAAAAAAATAATAATACCCATTCTCGACAAGAGGACAAATATTAGACATTTTTAATGGTTATATTCTACCCGCTTTGGAGCGATTGTTTTAGTTTGTTTATTGATGTCCAAAGTCTTCTTCAGTCGCATACAATTAATCTTGTGAACGCAACGCTTAAGTTCAGCTCGGGCAGTAAGTTTTAAATTAATTTTGGATTTAGCTGCTCCTTTGTTATTCCACCAATTCTGATACTTGAGTTCGCCTTCTGGTTGTTCTCGTCCGTTATTAATCTATCTATCAGTTTTATGTAACGTACTTAATCATAATAAATAGTTCAAATTTTGCAGCTATTTATTATGCTGTTAAATACGTTTGAACGACAAACTTAGAATGCAAATGGGTTGAGATAGTACAGTAATATATATCAGCTGTTTACGAAGAACAAATGTTGATATTTTAATACAATGTAATAAACTTTTTTGTTTTTTTAATCATTTTTCATTTAAGTTTAATGTATTATTTAAATAGATACACAATGATAGTATATCACGAGTGATTTGTTAATATTTAGATGTAAAATATTTGTGTTTATTCGTTGAAAAATACACATACATAATATAATCTTTACATACATCTCTCATAAAACATTATAATATTATTTTTTATCATTCAACCGGATGGGACTTGTTTTAATGTTATATCGGTTTGTATAAATTTTGTAAAGGCCTAAGTACGGCCAATTGGAACGGTTTTATGTATATTATGGCGTTTTTTTTTTTTTTTAATAATTATTATGTTCTTATATGCCCAACAATAATATTATACAGCTCGTTTTTATAGTATAACTTCAACTGTACATACACCCAGGTAGTACATACACTACAAACAAAGTCTTTATAGGTTTTTTTTTTTTTTGAAAACGTACCGCACAAACCGCACACAACGGATAATATATTTTTGTCTTGTGAATACAAGTGTCGTTCCGGCGTTTATGTGCAAACTCTGGTTGTACAACATAATGAAAACTTTGACTTTGTGAACCTAAGATAAAAAAACCGTTTAACTTACCCAAGGGGCACGCGCACGACAATACGGGCAACGTTAATATCGACGAAATTAATTTACAAACGACTGTTTTTAGTTTTAAATAATATTTTTTAATATTTCAACAGCGATCAATTGGAAACGTTGTTCAACCATAAAAACGTCGCCTTGGCGTTTCTCACCAAACTTGCTTACATCCTTTCTATACCTATACTTCTGTTTGCTGCTGCTATTTGTCTTGCAACCGACTCTTTAGCCAAACCCATAATATCTTCTTTCCTATATGTACTCCTACATTCCATTTGATAAGTTAATTTCTTAACAATTGCCCTGACCTCTTACTTGATTGCACCTTACCGGCACCGACCTTCTGTTTAATTCCCCGGTAGTATTAAAGGCGGCCAAATATAACACATATATATTATATTGTAGACTACCTGTATACCGATTATACTAGGTCAAATACAGATCCCCGAACGTCTGGTAAAATATTTTGATTGGGTAAACATATATTATACATGTAATACAACATGCCTACCCGTGTGTATGTATGTACAACTTGAACGCGCACTTTAATTGAACGACGCACGTCGGTAAACTTTGTACATATTGTTTGAAAGAAACAAATTTCCTTAATGGAAAGTTTTTTACATTGATCTTGTGTAGGTATGATGTATGAGCAGAGCTTTCCACCCGGCTGCATAGGTTCTAAATAATTGCACAAACATTTATACTACGGTAAATAATAATAAGTGTGCACACTAAGTAGTTTGTACAGGTATAATACAACATCAGCATTCGTGCATAGGTGCAAGTGTAACAAATAATAATAATGAAAATACACACAAGATACCGTGTAACGCGGTTTGAGCAGTACATCAAGTTTGTTTATTTTTTTCTAATGATGTGATTACAGCAGTTTGGATTCGCCAACTGTGTAAGTCACTGCAACATTTTGAAATCTTATTCAGCAAGCATAATACTATATACCTATATATACTCAACCTAAACCATACTTAGTACATGGCGTTCTTGGGTATAGACTTAGAATATGGTTTGGACCACCAGGCACAAAGTCGACCCCTTTGTTAGTTATCAACTTCTGGTTCTGTAGATGTTAGACAACTTATTAGTACACGAGACATCCGGAGCAAAGTTTAATAACTTGTACAAGTTGTACTATGTGTTTTGTATAATAATAATAATAATTTGTATTTATCTAGACATTATCCTTTATGGTATATACTCGCATAAAGTACCCCTCGAACAAATCCATACTATACTACACTAGGTATATAGACGGTTCTATCTGTTTGTTTAGCGTTTTAGCCACTGTACACATTTGATATTCTAATTGACCATTAGACGTTGGTAATGCGATAGCCAAATTGTATTTATATATATATGTGTGTGTGTGTATAATGGCTTAAGTACTGCTGTACCCTCTATTGCTGCCAGCGGTTTTGTTCCGGTTGTATATATATATAGGAAACTTCCAATACAGCTCTGGTATAGGAGTATTATTTTATAGCGTTGTATACAATACCTATTGAAGAAAATAATGCCTTCAAAACAGTATCGGGGATCATTTACACTGACTGTTTAATATATATATATATATATATATATATATATACATATGACTCTAATGCATAGTTTATTAAATAATTAAACCGACTACGTACACACACAGAGAATACAATATGAACTTTTGACAGTGTAAACAACCGTCTCCTTGTCTTTGATGGTCGGTTCGAAAAAATATCTATTTTATTATACCAAGCGGACTATATTGTAACAATATAATATGAAAACCGATAGCCATTGTACACAAACTACCCATGACGTCACATGGTTGAAAATGAAATCAGTGTGACCACACATTTGGAGCGTATTGGACGACATATTTGCATAATGACGTCACAGATTAGAATAATAATTAAAAAGCGATGATCAGTAGAGAGTTAATCTCAACTATTATCTTATACTATGTTTTCTGACAAATGTACGGGGCTCTGATCCTTATTTGGAACATTTTTTTTTTTTTATGAAAATAACAGCCTCTTTTAAACATTTATTTTGTTTGTTTGACAAATAAAAACCCCCATTAATTATGGCCTACTGGGAATTAACGTCCAAGGTCAGTCGAGAGCCTTTGCAGAGGGCTGGTCAGGGCAGGGGAGGTGCCATAAGATTTCAGCATCCTGCGGGCTATCAGGTGTTGTTTACCGTACAAATCCCAAAGTGTTATTCCTTCAGGTCTCGGAATCCATCGCCTTCTTTGATGTCATAATAGTAAAAAAAAAAAATGGCTATTACTGTCTAAATACAATCTGAATATTCTCTATTGTTTACACAACGCTTAGGCCCCAAAAATCAACAAGTCGACGCTGAAAAACCATTTCTTCAATATCAATGTAAATTTCAAGTTAAACACAATACAAGTGATAGGGTTGTTGTATGGTTGAAAAATTATTATCAAAATTGAGCTGCCCAATCAACGACTGTGAAAGTATGAAAAAGGTTAATTAAAAAAAATGACTAACACCTTTTAATAGACACTGCTTGTCTTATTCTTCAAACCGACCGGTTTAGCAGTTGAAGAACTGTGCCAAGATAATATTATGTTTTTCAATTCTGAAGGACACGGTTTTTGAATTTTCACCTATATTCTACACAAATGTTTAATTAATAATAATTATCGTTGACTTGTTTACTTACATTTCATTTTCATTAAAAAAAAAAAACGGATAAAATTTCAAGCTATTATTTGTAAAAAAAAAATAATAATTATCGCATCCATTGATACCCGTCTGTTTATTAAGGAGTTAGGTATAGGCAATTTTTTGCAAAATCTTAAATTTAAAGCTTAAATAATAATTGTAATGTGTAATTGGTGTTAGATTAGAAATAATAATCCTTTTTAGGCAGTTCATTTATTTTTCGGACTATCGCAGCGTCTATAAATATATGTTTTTTTTTAATCTAAACAACCTTTTAGAGTAAAAAAACCCCTATTATAAAAATTGTAGATGAGTACTTTTTCTGTGTTTCGGTGGGACACCAATTTTTGGATAGTTGGAGCTTTGGGGATGGAACAAATTTACACAAACGGACAAAATTACTATTTTGGTGCTATTATCATGGACTGGTCGTCCCCTTAATGCGGCACTGTAAGTGTATGTAGACATAGCCTAGTGGGTAGGTAGCTTATAGGTATTCCATAGGTATACACACAGTATACTTGAACAATTATATTGGGGGGTCCTACTGCATTATACTGTACAGGCGCTACCACCGTGATGAAACTTGAATATTATAATACATAACATTATCGTGGCGTTGTTTCATTAGAGACTCTTTTGTGCGAGCATTTGAACCAACAAAATATAAAAAAAATAAAATATAAAAAACTTCCTAATGCGCGCTTGCCAGATGCAATAACCGGCACACCACACCTGTATTTGTGTAGTTCGCCGCACGGTCTCCGCCGCCATTCATCAATTTTTTTTTTTTTTTTACTCTGGTCTCATTACCTTTGGGTGTACCTACTGCGTGAATACCGCATAGTTAGATAGAATTTGTGTTTTTACCTCTACACAAAAACGTTATGAATATTGTAAAAAAAAAAAAAAAAAAAAATGTGTATATATTATACACGGATCGGTAGCCACACAGAGGTCTACGTGTCGCATCGTAACTGTATATTATATTATATTATGACAATATTACAGTACACTAGTATATTATTATATACTATTGTATTAGGCGCAATAATAGCAATAATAATAATAATTTGTCGTTTAACACCAGCGAGCACGTGCCTTTTCTAACCGTGGGGGGGTGCGAGAACAATACCCCGGTGGTCGACACACAAAATATGCCAAAGGGACGGTTTTCGGTACAAGTGAACGCAGGGCCTGTATAACGCTTATAATATACCGTATAAGCCGTTTACTTTTGCCAGTACTTTCAATGTACATGTCATACATACATACATACATATATTGTACACGATGAAGTGCGTAGGATTTAGGGGAATTACACATGTGGGGGCCGACAGCAGGCAACTCAAAAATTGTATAATATAAAATATTCAAATATCGTCGGCGAGCAATAGGCTAATGATAAAACCATTTTACAACACACTGGTGTTGCCAAAAAGTAATATTGTTTATAAAAAAAAGTACATCCAGCACAGCGAGGGGGAAGGGGAGAACTCTGATCTAAAGTCCTAAGGGTTGGGTGGAAAAAAGAGAAATAAATTAAAAGTTTCCACCCCTTCCGGGCAGGTAAAAGGGTTTTATTTATTTATTTATTACAATAATGACGCCCCTTGGGGCAACAGTACAGACACGTTTTAACAACAAGTTAATTAATTAGTACAAATAAATACTAGGAAAGAAAAAAACCACAAACAGATTCAAGCTGAGTAACTCGAAACAAGCAAGCGTAAGTCAGAAATAATTCAAATTAAACTCAGGACAAACGAGAAACCCATTTAATAAATGAAAAAATACATGCTGTACCATCATATAGTCTTCTAGTGGCAAGAGAGTTAAACAATTGTACACCGATTAAACATCATTCTGGGCATTATCAGCTGTAACAAATGTATGTCTTTAAAACTTTCAACACTTATCTGAATTTATGCTTAAACTATTTAATCTATCCCAAATTATCCAGTTCATCTTGGAGTAATTTACAATGGCCAACTGAATTAACTGGTAAATAGAGTTTAAGATCATCAGCAAATAATACGAATTCGCAATGTTTTTAAAAACCGTAGATACCTCGTTAATAAATAACAGGAATAACAATGGGGATAGGTGACGATCATGATGGTAGTTAGGCTGGTAGATGATCAAAATAAAATTCTGTATCCCAGTTACTACCATTGGATGGGAAAATGTATGTTTTGTAGTATCTTTGTATGCGATAATGCAATTTTACTGTGAAACCCTTCGACCAGCTCCCGGGATGACCCGTATGATTTCAATTGAAACCATCCTGGACACACACCTTATCACAAACAAGTACACTATAATGTTGTAGTGCGACTGGCTATAATCGCGGTTGTTGTGGTACCGCTACAGAACTATTTTCGTCGAGTTTGCTGTTGGGTGTAATTATTGTTTGATGATAATCACGTTGGCGACGATTTAAGGTTAAATTATTCTAATTATTGCTGCAGAAGCTCAGAATTTTGCACACAATGACCACGTTTGCGGCCCAAAAGAGATACTCAGACACACCGAACAGACCGGTGCAATCTTCGGGTACACGGCAACCCTGAAGCGTTATGGGTCGACGGACAGCATGGCAGCGTGGTCACACAACAAGAAAGAGAGAGCGGGTTACGCTTTGAGAAAATTTGCCGAACCTAACGAACAGAAGCCCCCGGAGTATATTTGCCGGCAAAAGCTAAACGAAGCCTTATGCAGAGATGACCTTGCCTTTGAGTGTCCGCAAGCACAAGACGAGTGTTCGCAGTTTCAGAAACCGACAGACGCCTCCAGAATGGAACAGATGCGTCGCAAAATCCAGGTGCATTAAAAAAAAACAATTCACATTTGGTTAAGTTTGAAATGTTTGGAACACATTCATGTTGGGTGAATCAAACAAAAAGCTAAAAGATCTTAAGGAAAGAAGGGCAAACTCACTCTTACTCAAATCATTTTAATACACATATCTTCTTCTTCATCTTCGCTTTACACTCCTAACTACGTGGGTTTGACCAACCTAGTCCTACACCTCTATGACCTCGACCTCCTACATCTCGTTCAATCACTTCAGCTATCCACATATCACTCCTTATTCTGTCCATCCATCTTTTTTTCGGTCTTCCTCTTCCCATCTTTCCCTCTACATTTATCTTCATACCATCTCTCACTGCCTTTGCCTCATCCCTTCTCATAACGTCATGACCGAACCATCTAAAATTATTCTTATTCATTTTCCCCACAATTGATACAATTCCTAGGCTCCCCCTTATGCATTAATTTCTTATTCTAACTTCTTCTAGTCACTCCACTCTTCTTAGCATTCATTTTAATACATTTATAATTCAAGTAAATCGTGTTTATTATTATAGCGAAACGAAAATTGCCTTCCTTCAACATATTCCTAACCCATCTCAATGTTAATTCTCTCCCATCGTTTCTGCTATTGGCGCGTCTTCCAAACTATGCCTCGCGTCCATACAATGCTGTCTAACTTAGTCAGTAGCCACTCAACGCATCTAATTGATTCCTTTATTATCTTGCATCCGCATGCAAAGTTGCTCTACTCTGTTGGCCGCTTGCTCTCCAAGCAAAACCGTTTTTGTACATCCTTCAATTTTCCCCACATTGACATCTGCCATAGCTCTGTGATTTTCTTTATAGTCTTTATAGTCATCCACCAACAGTTCATCGTGCTCATCCCTGATGCACTCTGCTCGTTATTTTCAAGCAATTATCAGTGATATGGTTTTAGGACCAAGAAAAACAACTCAAATGTTGGCGGCTGAAGGAAGAGCGCAGGAATATCAAGAAGTCGATCACCAGAGAGTACAACCAACTGAACGAAAAAATGTCGTCCCTCAAAGAAGAAAGTCTAAGGGCGCTCGCTTGTGGCGGTAGCGATTCCGCGTCTATTGGCGATTGTGTCGACCAGAATTTGAACGAGCTGACGGCATTTTTCGAGTGCCACGTGTCGCAGCCCATATGTCCCAAATCCACAGAATCTCTGAAAAGGAAAACCATGATTTTAGAACGTTTGAGCAAATTATTACATCATAACTCTGTTCAAATGGACGATTGGGTGAACGCGTTAGTGTCCGCAGAAATCGACTAGCTAATATGATAATACATGCAAGATGACGGTCACACAAGTTGTTGATCGTCAACCCAATCGTCAACATTTTATAGGAGCGTTGTTAGGTGTATTCATTCGTTCAAACAGTGTGCAACTTTAGTTTTCCGATCCGGTGGTAGTATAATAATTATTATATTGGTTGTGGCTAATCGTACCGATGATGGTTTCTATTGAAACGTTTGGACAAATTGGGTTAGGTTAGGTCAGCTAGTAATGGCGCCGGTTGGAGGAAAACAATTGACAAAAATGTCATTATAAAGCTTAAAACGTTGAAGCGTTAATATATTTTTTCAACGGCTATTCTTCAAGTTATGAACAATCCTATACTTATATTCAAATCCCATAATTGATCGATTGTCGAGGTTAACCGAGTATCGACTTTTGATATCACTGATTCCTTATCGGTTATCGCTTATCATTGATTTCTTATCAGTTTTTCCTTATCAATCAACATTTTCGCCTAAATGATAACAATACAAATTCGTGTGTTTATAATTAAAATATTCATAATAAAATTGAATTTATTAAAGATTCAGACCACGGATAAGGTATTAATACATTTGGCAGCTGTCGTTGGTGGGTAAGGGTGATAAACACTGGCAATAATCATGTTTGTTTCGATTTTATTTTTTTCCACCGTTCGACCGACGCAAAGTGTAATGATAACAATTATCGTTGCCAATATAATAACATAATCATTGTTGTCCTATCCTATTATAGGTACAGACTACATTGTACCAATATGTGTGTATGGTCGCGCAAACACACTAGACACGATGATAATAGTACCTAATATTAAAATAGTACAAACACGTTGATTCGCCGTTAAATTTGGATATATATTATGGATATTATTATATCATTGTTGTTGTTGTGTGTAACAAAGGTAGGTAGGTAGGTAGGTAGGTGGTACTATATACGGTAATGTGTCGGCCAGGGGAATATTAGTGTTGTATATAGGTAACCCGCTGGTGTTTTGTGTACTTGTGCGCCGTTGTACTTTTCAAACGGATGTTCTTTGCCAAACATCAATATTTGTCAGCAATAAACCAGAAACGAACCGCCCCTCGCTCGCCTCACCCTCGCACATTGCAGTGGCAAAGTATGGCAGCGCCGTGTGTGCATGTGCGGGCGAGGCAAAAATAATGCGCCGAATTACCCTACGACCCACCCCTAACCCACCCCTCTGCCGCCAACAGGGGTGGATGGGTGGTTGATTCTTTAACCGGGAAATACGTCTTTTAAAGGGCCGCCGAAATGTGAAAAAAATTAGGTTTTGCAAAGACATAAAAATTTCAAAAACGAATAAATTTCCTAGCGCTACTTCTCCAGTGGCAACGGTGTAGGTATTCGATGAATAATTATTGTGTGACAAGCACAAAGCATATTATAATAATTGAGCTTATACTTACTTTAGGAATCAGCCGTTTATTCTGTATAATATTTTATTAATTATGGATTTTCAAAAATGGTATATTAAATTACACAAATTGATAACACTATCAGACATTTCTTTATCGAGCCGGTTTTGTCATGTGTTTGTTAATTACAGTGTTGCCATTTGTAAAGATTTGTTTGGAGTAAAATGTATTACAAAAAATGTATTACCGAAAGAGTACATATAACAATAATTAACTAATGTAACTTACCTACTCGAGTAGAATATAGAATTAATATATATATATATAACTATAACATTATATAACGCCCAACGATGCAATCAAACGGCCGAACGACAGTGTGACCACTTTAAGCGAAAAAATAAATCCTTTTTCGTGTAGGTCGTTATAGACCGCACACACTTTGATAATCCTCATCGACGACGGATAAATTCGAATTTCATATACGATGTGACGGTATTACAACCGAAACAAATATGGAAAACATTCACCAGAGAAATGTAGTTTCGCGTCGTTGCGGTCACACTGCAGCTAGTCTTTTCGAATACTTCAAGATATTTGACTTAAACGGTCACCCCGGGTGTGTACACATCCGACTTGTTTGCCTACGTTAATATTATACATCCGCCCGCGGTTCCTAAACCAACTGGCCATATCTTTATCTGTATATATATATATATATATATATTAAATGAATGTGTATTATTAGAGCCGTCCCCTTAACTGCGCCGTGTGTATTTTATTACCCATAACGCGCGCCATTGACTCGATTTATTGAGGTTATTAATTATTATTATTACACAGGTACAAACCGTGTATGCAACCTTGTATCTGTGCCGCCCCCCGGGGAATTGGGTCTGAAAATTGGTGTCAATATTGTCATTTCTCATTAATTAAGGCCGCGCGGTTTATGTCAATACTTCTTGTTAAACGATCGGTTGCTATAGTATTATGTCGGTAACGGGCAAACCCCAATGGGGAGAGCTGTTTTAATACCAATTGCCATTTGTCGGCTCGGCTGGCTAATGATAATATTTGGAAAATAATAATTGACAGATTAGATTCGACAAATACTGTTTATAGAAAATAGCGAGCATAGCGTGGATATGGATTCAGTTAGAAAAACTAGTCACTATATACTCTGTCTATGACTTGATTTGATCAACAAGACCATCTTTCCCAAAAATGTCTGGTCATAAAAAATGTGTTTTATCAAAGCCAAGCCCCCCCCCCAAAAAAAAAAAAAATTACACTAGGTAAGGTAAATTTGCACAGGAAATTGATAGTCCGAAAAAAATTATGCAATTGATTGGCTTGTGAATGATACTAGCAAACATAATATTATATTATTTGTTGAAGAAGATGAACCAATCTAGGGGGGCGTGGACAAGTTTTCAACGGTCAATTACACAATAATAATATTATGGCATGTTTTTTTTTTCCATTCATTTTTATCGAACCCCACCGGACTATGTATTGTGTTATACACGTTCATTTACCGTACCCATCCCATTACACACAATAATAATATGTATCCCGCCCACCTATACCTCCTATAAGGTTACTATTAGAAGAGCCGTTTATCATCAATCGGTGGTAGGCGCCAAATCTCTTAATCCGGACCCGTGAAAAACTCAGCAGTACTATATGTAAACAAAAAAAAAAGGGGTCATCCCCTGTGAAAAAAAAAAAGAAATCCATGCTTACATCTTTGTATACCATACATCATGTATAAATATATAATATTTTGTATTGTTGTTGTCTTGTGTACCGAATACTAGCTGATAAACAATTAGCTGTCAATTATTGTTCAAGTTAAATAGTAGTATTAAATCCAGGTATACATAAATTGTATAACTCCGAATTTTTAAAATATGTACATACTTTTGTTGATAAATTAAAAATAGAAAACACCGAATGATTACTTGTATTTGCTTTCTACACAATAATTTACAAAAAGCTCGTTTATTTTATTTTATTTTTTCTAAATTAAATTACATTGAGGTAATTCACTTTTACAATGAACGACACATGTTATATATGTTATACATATATTTGATTTACTTAATAAACAAGAGATAATATAACCGGTTATTGTTTTTTTAGACTGGTAGATGCCACTTTAGATTCCTCGCTTGTACACATTTAATAACAATTGCTAATAACTTGAAAAATACAACACTTATATTAGTTTATTTTAACACGAGTCGACGACCACAATTAATGGACGTGCCCTGTTTCACTGTTTCTATTTAAAAAAAAAAAGTAGAGTCTTATTAAGTACAGTCTTGAGATTAACATATCATCTAATAGTCCCAACGAGTATCGCTCATAATCACTTTTCTTTTTTTTTTATCTTTTTGAAACAGTGTACACCTACCTGTGATTTAGATTTAAGTAAAATTGTAAAAAAACGTTATCCTACATAGGTAAAACTACCCCTTATAAACACTGTACTATATTATGGTGTCGAACTGTGTATTTCCTCTGAAAGCGTTTTCGCTCTAATAACAATTATAACGACATTTCGTTCGCTCTGTATGTGCATATATATATATATATAGTTCAGTGGCTGTTTGGGTTGTCGTTGTTGTCTTTGTGACTCAATGTCCATATACAGTAATAATAATGATAATATGTAAGAACAGCAAAACGCGGGAGAGCACATGCACAGCAAGTCGCACAGCTGCTATATTATGTCTTGGGTGCCATATATATATATATATATATTATATAGCTGGAGCACTATATAACGAGACACGACAATAACAACAACAACAACAGCAACCCCCTTATGGCACGTACCAACCACATATATAGGTAAGGGCAAAAAAAAAAGCAATATATAGGTATAAGGAGAGGGCTGGCGATGGGGATGAGACACTTTGGGCCGTGCAGTTGTTATTGCAACTTCCGATATATCCTTCATAATATGTATAACTTGTATTAGCTTATACTTACATACAGGGTGATCCGCGTATGATACAACAAGGCGCAGGGCCAGTGGTAAAAACCCAGAAATTTTACCCAAAGGGGAAAAAAATAAGCAAATTTTTAACTTGCACTTCTTTAAGTAACAAATAGTATAAAAAAAAAAAAAACGGTATCATTACACTTAACAAGGTCCTCTTCTTAACTTGTTTCATTCCACTCCCCGTGTGCGTTGCTTGTGCTTGGCAAAAAAAGAGGGGGCGAACACCAGAGTTAAGTTAGACGGGCCACGCGTTTACATGGAAGTCGTGGGGTGGTGACTTAACAACGTACACAGACACATATTGTACACAGGGAGAGTGTTTGCAAACATTCGTGCAATTGCTCTAAATGCATGCATGTATATTGTGTATATGTATATATATATATTGTACAAAGGTATATAACCGGCACAAAACACACTCATATAATGGGCGTTTGTGTGTGTTTTTTTTTTTTTTTTTACCACCGACAGAGCACCTGGTACACGCGAATAACGTCAAAACGTTTCGCCCTACTTATTTGTCCTGTACCGTTGTTCCCGTAGGAACATCCCGGATCGATCCAGATGATATACACAATAGTAAAACCCTAAGAAAAAAAACACACACAATGATATATACCTAAACGGTCAAACGGTGTGATTCACTCGCACACTGTCGCACATATAACGGCTACAATATGCACAATGAATTTGTAGATAATATTGCAATAATGGGCAAACGGTAAACACACATAACACAACACTATATACTATAATACATAATAGGTAATAATAATAATTATTAGTATAATATACCTTGTACGTTGTAGCGCCGTACAATATTGGATTTGGCAATTTATCGTTTTTCTGTCGATAAAACGGTCTGTTACAAATTTATTATATGCAGTATGATAACAACAATAACCATAGGCACGATTAGAGAGAGACAGCTTAAAAGATTATTAGCGTCCTCAATAAGTACCCTCTCTTATTGTGTATCCATTAAAACCTCTGTTTATGAAAATGTTTAATTTAATTTTAAAAAAAATATACTACTTACAAAGTCGACAACGGTATTTCTTAATAATTCACTATCGTTTATCAATTTCAGGTGGTTCTCACACTTGCCGTGTTAGTTGTACATGTTTACAAATAAACACTCTACTTAGGGTTTCCATAGGGCTGGACAGACTAGCAAGTTTGTCTATTTTATTTGCAGAACATCAAAGCGTAAAACTCTTGTTTAAATTACCTGTAATTTGTTTAATTATTGTATTAATTTTCATTTATATTTTGTTATAAACCTAATAAATATGACAGCTAAAATTTACATCTGCACACAATTTGATAGTTCTTGTTATAAAAACCTAATACTAGATATTTTTAAAACGATAAACAACATTTTTCACACCAAAAAAAAAAGAAATTGTCACTTTTTATGTAGGTAATATTTTTCATAATTAAAAATCATCTCGAGATAGGAATTTTTAATTTTATTTCTATATTGACTGTTTTGTTTACATCAAAAAACCGACAAGCATTGCAGTCATATACCTACTCAAGTTTGATAGTTTTTAAGTAACTATATGTATTTAAAAAAGAAAGCGGGATAAGGGTAACAACGGTCTAACATAACTTATGTAATAACCTAACCTAAATAACAATCCCATTAAACATACAATGTCTTTGTACAATATGTGTGTACTGATAATATTTTATTTTTACCATAATTTGTATGTTTTTTAGAGATTATTATTAATTCCTATCGTTTTGCAAGTATTTTTTAGTGACTGATATTATCTTGCTAGCTTTAGGGATAATAGCAGTCATAAGGAAGTAAAAAAAAATACATATATATTTTACTTAATTTTAAAAATCTGAAACTTACATACATATTACCTGACAGCTTTATAGTTCCAATTCAATAAATAAGGACATTTTTGGACTTTTAGTCCCAAAGATATTCTAATTCACGTTTAGGTAGCCGCTATTCCCCCAACTTTCCCTAATATTCATTTTGAACACACATTTGCTCATGTTATACCTAATCTATATTAGATAATATTCAAATTTTAATCTCCTTTATTATTTTCTATATGAATAATTTTTTCCAAACAGCGTGTCGACCAGTAAAAATTTCCAGAAAATTATTTTTAATTTAAAAAAATATATCATATCATTTCATATCATTGCTATCTGTTGATTGCTCGTAACCGAGATAAAAAATAACGTTATGTTTAATTTAATACCGTTTTAATCGCATCTTAGACTTTGGCATACTCTTCCACCATCAGATGTATTATATTGTATTGTGTTTTGATGTATTGACTAGCGTTAGCCAACATTTTTAACAATAATATAATATAATTTCTAATGCAAACACAACAATTTCGAAAACATAAATGGCATTGATTTTTTTTAAATTTATTTTCGTTACAACAGTTCTAATTACTACTATATACACTGTCAATGACATAGGTATACTTTTAGTTTGATAGGTATAGTTAACCACTTATGTGTTCTCTAATAGCCGGACGACTAAGATAGATAAGACCAAGTAGAAAATAAATACACAAAACCAAACATTAGTGGTACTAGATTAGAGTTAAGAGATGTTCCAGCTGGATGCTTGAGGTGAGGTAAGATATTAGAGATAAAACATTCGATATTAGAAAGTACCGGGGTCCTCATTTTAGCACACTCGAAACGGTGGTCGGTGTACAGCGAAGGAAAGGGCACAAAGGGTTAAAAATCAACGCCCTTTTTTTTTGGAACGCCCGTTAAGTACCCGTGTAAGTATGTATAATATTATGATGCACCTAGGTAGGTGTTCGCTCGCTTACCGATTATGATATTATTATTATTATTATGCTATTTATTAAAAGGGAAAGGCGATTCGGTACGGTTTAAACGAGGTCACTTTTGGGTCGGCCGTCGCGGTTTTCATATTTATATATTATTATATATTGTAATAATCTCTCGGTCGTTAACTGCAGTTTGATACGGTACTTACGTGTACTTAGATGCATGCAATTTACCTTTGGAGGGGAGAGGTGGGGTTGATCCTATTTCATACCCCCACATAAAGGTCGAGCACAGAAGGTTTATAATAATAATATCGGTGGTGTGTTTCATTCGCGCGCGGTGTGTGTATATACCTATATATTATGTTTAACACGTGTCCGTGGCTATGTGTGTATAGCTATATATTATACACCTTTTGTATACTATATATTAGTGAGTATAAACCCGCAGTATTACACTATGGATTATACACACCACCACACTATTTACACCCCTGTGCACGGTCAATTAGGCGATTTAACAGCACCGTTATGCGGTAGGTACGTACATTGTGTTAATTTTGTTTTTTTTTTTTTTATGAATTAATACAGCATCTATATATTATATTTTTTTATATTATCATGTATCTACTAACATCAGCGGTTGACAGAAATATGATAATAAATTTAGTTTAAAGCGACCTAAACGTACCTAGGCACAACTAGAGAGGGAGACTTAAGGGATATTATCACCCCCCCTCCCCTATTTTAAAAATAATCTATATCTAATGATTAAACGTTATGTTTATGAAAACTTTATGAAATTTTAAAAAACTTTTTACAAAGTTGACAGCAGTATATCTTATTAATTCAGTATCATTTATCAATTTCAGGTGGTTACTTACACTTGCCACATAAGTTGTGCATCTTGAAAAATAAACACTCTAATTAAGTTTTCAATGGGGCAAGACAGACTTGCAGGTTTCTCAATTTTATCTATTGAAACAGTTATGACAAATTTAATTGATTTAACATAAACATAGTTAGGTATAGATACATTTGCAGAACATCAAAGTGTATAATTGCTCAAAAAAATACTATTGACTTTATTAATTTTAATTTAAATACCTACCTGGAAAATGCAGAGCTTAAGCACTCTTCAATTTTTTTTTTTTTATTGAAATTGCGCCTATGCGCATACAAGTACACATTAAAATGTATACAGAGTAATCAAATGATTACTTTTTAGTGATTTTTTTCTGTAAAATATCATTTAAATTAAAAAAAAAAAAACAATATCAACCGAAACATATTAAATCATCAAACCTATTTCACGGTTTCGAGTCCACCGGGCAGGATATAATGAGAATGTTTAATTATCGCCAATGTACACAGTAGCTATTTCCTAGTAAACAACATTTTTTTTTTTTGTTGACACTCGTTAGTTTTAATTAGTCCAAAGGGGTAGGTCGGGCATAACAAACCCAGAGCTCATGCGGAATACGGTTAATCACCTAGTGGTAACCGGTGGCGGATCATCCCCGAAGGGAGGGTGGCACAAAGAGGATATTTACACATCCCCCACCCCCTGCGTCCGCTTAGCAAACACTTCTTTTGAAGTATATTCAACGTGCAATCGCCAAATACAACCGTATACATGCAATATAAATGTGGCGTTTTTGTTTTTTTCTCATTAAAAAAATATACACATAGTATAGCATAGGTTTGTATTATAATATGGAAAGTAATTTTTTCTTCTATATCCAGCAGTTAAAATTATAGTAATGAAAATAAAATGATTGTTGAAATTTATTGTTGTGTAAAGATATAATTTTAGGAGAATCGGCCATGTGGTAGCAAAGTTATAATTACAGTTATTATTAACCCGCCACAGATGTTAAAAAAAAAAAAACCAAACACAGTCCTCGACGAGTTGGCGAAAGACTCAAAAAGCAGAATTAATTTAACATTATAATATTTTGGTTATTTTTTTATAGCTATTTTATTATAAATATACAATTTTGATTTCTAAACAATGTTTGTTCATTTTTTAACAGTCGTCACTTTCTTAGACTGATATTAAAGTATTTAATGCTCCACAGCAACATTATATTATTATAGTTTGAAAAATAGTATTTTTGGAATATCGGAAAATTACTACTAAGCAACGTTACAGATTTCATCTAAATCATAGTCCCTTCTCTGCCTATAGAAGGAGTGGAAACTCTGTATGTATTTATTTAGGTGAAGTTTTAGGACTTGAGGTCTGAAAATTCGATTATTTTCATTAATTTGTTAATTATACGATATACGGTGGACAACTATGGCAATAAATCATTACAGACAGATGATCGATATTCAGCCTAATGATAAAAATACATTTTCAAGCACATTATTGACATAACGCGCAACGCTTTTATCTATATCTGTACTTCTACCATTACAGAAGCGTTTATTTCAATGTGATTCAATCACTTTTCAGACCTTTGACGTCCCCCACCCCCTTCCAATATGATGCGTTCCCGCAAAATGTAGTGTTTGAGTGATTTAGTGGCTTTTTCCAAAAACATGATCCCGGCGTGAAGTGTGAACTAATACTAAAATTTACTGCAATTTTTTTGTAATTTATTTCCAATATGCCATCTTACTTGCACTGTGTACTAAGTAATTTTTGCCTGGCGGAAAATTGTTTTATATTTTTTAAATCCTGAATACTTGCTCTACAATATACCTATGCATTGGCATGATGGTAAAAACGGGTAAATGCAGAGTAACACCCTAGAAAATCAATAAAACATGGGAAATATCTCATACTGTTTCACCACCACTCGAGGTCAGGTCGTTTGCTTATCTCTCGTGTACCGAGTGCACCGTACCGATTATTATTCAACAATGTATTACAGTGGCCGGCTTCTATTTAGGTGGCACAATATTAGGCGGCGGTATTATAACATGTATTATTATCAATTATTATTATTATTATATACGGTCGGTTATTCGTTATGGGTGGCCACCGCGGCGGTTTAACGCGTGTTTGGGTTCACACTCTATATTATATATAATATTATCATTATAATACTCTGTGATCTACTCTTTAGCACTAATCTGCAGTACGGTTTCACAGTCATGGATCCTGGCCTCATTGTGTAAACCAGAAACGACGGCATCCGTCAACCGCACACACACACACACACACCCTCGGTGCTCCACTAGCTGCGATATCCGTATATATTATATATACATATATACTAATATGATATAAATTATGTAGGTGAGCCTTCTTTTGACGATAAGGAGACTAATCACGGCCGTGTTGTAAATACAAGGAGTTTGTGACCGTTGATAAGGGCACACAAGGCACTACTGCTGGGGCTCTGTATCTCTCTGTCTCTCTCTCTCTCATCCATCATCCCGGTATAGCGCACCCCGGTTCCCGCATAATGTGTGTTCGGTCGCCTCCCCTCAACGCATATAGTTATAATATATATATATATATATATTATAGGTAGAAAAGGGGCTGCGCTTCCCCAATGTTTACCCGATGATTCACATTATCTCGTCGGCTCACCAAACACACACACACGCGTGATTAGGTGGTAGGTGGGGGTGGGGTGTGTGAGTACACATAGCAATGATAACGAAACTAAAAAACCGAAAAATAAAATTGGTAAAAACAAAAAAAGAACTACCCTCCCCTAACGACCCGTCTTCCCCTCCCCACCGACCCGATTCGGAACGATACAATGTACAGCGATAATAATTTTTTTTTTACCGTACCTGCGGGGATTAAAGGCCTGACGACCCTTTTTTTTTTTCTGCATTTTTTACTTTAATATTTTTGCACATTCGTCGATTCGGGCGCGCGAAAAAGACAAAAATATCGCAATATGAGTGGGGGCAAATATAACATGGGCGACATTTGTAACGTTCAAAAAAATTAATTTAAAAAAATGAAATATGTGCCGAAACAGTGCTCCTCTTTACGGTTGTATTGCTCGTGTTTGCACTGCTGCGCGGCAGATTTATCAAGGCTTAGCGCTTTGGCAAAAAAGTTGCGTTAAAAGCATTTTGAATTTGGGGGATTTTTTTTTTTTGTTGAAAAAAAAAAATTATGGTTGCATTTTTTAGCTTCGGTGCGATAGCTGAAAAGGTAATTGTATCATTACAATGATGTGTCATAGTTTGGGTTTGTGTTAGATAAAAGTTAGACCAATAGTAAATCTGGAATGGGGCTATAACATATACAATTTCCTCCAAAAACAATTAGTCATCATTCACCAATGAATACAACAATAGTCTATCCTTCGAAATAAATCGAAGAAGATGTGCCGAATCCCTAAAGAATTGGAAACATCTAAGAATCGGGAAAATTCGAATGCCATGTACTTATTTTATAGTAAAACTATAATTTAGCCTAATTTATTACCTTTTAATGGGTTGATACAGTTATAAAATATTAATTTTAATTTAGCCACAGGAATTTTAAAAAAATTGGGCCTTTCTTATAATCAAAACTTTTAAAATTGAAAGTTCATATTTATTTAATGAAAAAAAAACCCTTGTTCTATGTATGAAAATATGTAACATTTTTATTTTAAATCATGCACAATATTATACTAACGTTCTTAAAAAGGAAGTGTCGTATAGAAAACAATATAAATTTGAGAATATTACAACGCTTAAAAGTAGTTATCATAATATTTTACTTTGTAGGACTTTTTTTAAATCACAGTTGTACTATACACTGTTGATCTATAAAAAAACACTTATTAGGCCCTTTTTAAAATAAAATAATTTTTTTTATTACAGTATGCATACTGGGCCGATTTTCCACCGCAATATCAAATAAAAAATTAGTAAATACATTTTTTTAAGAAAAAACCCATTTTGTAAAAAAAAACTTATTGGTCCCTTGTTTTTATACAAGTGTCCCAATTACCAAATGGAACTGGATAATTATTATCCAAGAAGACAAATACTTTTATTTTATATATGCATTTTATTTTTTTAATTGTAAATGTGACACATTGAAAAATCCCACCCCTTGCAAAAAAGAACCGGAATTGGGCCCTATAAATTAAGTTAGGTACATGTGTAACTAAAAAAAAAAGACTGAAATAAAAAAAAATCTAGTTATCAAGTAAGAAATGTAGTCTTGATTATAATATTTTGATTTGCTGAATTTTGTAAGCTTAGGTCTTAGCCATTGTTTCATTGCTAAATTACTTGATTTCTGGGCAGTTAGATAATCAATAAAAATTGTAATTAAACCTTATTTGAATTTTTCAAATTTTTAATACTCACTTCGTTGGTCCTTTTCAAGTAAATAAAACAGTTACTCAAAAATCTACTTCCACAACAACTTGGCAAAATGGTCGATCAGCTAGGCGTAGTTTTGTCCGGCCTTTTAGGTCTAATTTGCTTTCTTTTAGGAACAAAATGTCTTTGAATCGTAGAAAACGTTGTATAAGTTAAAAGTTATACCCGCTGAACCTTATAGAAATTAACCTGAAAATATGCTGACACGGTCAATGAGTTTTTTATTAAAACTGGCCCTTAAAAAACCATCCGCTTTCAATGCCTTTGAGTGGGTAATAAAAGAAATCTTGAGATCGAGTAATAAAAATTCACGGAACAAAATATATGTTCAAATAATAAAAAATCAAGCGTAAAATTATTAAATAAACAAAAATAATAAAATACAAAAAAATACCATCGTGGATTAGTTGGATTTTGTATAACTTGATTTTGGAATGATTTCATTAGCTGATTGCTTGATGTTTAAGCAACGACAAATCGAGTAATGAAATAATGGCTTTATCGAAGCGTTGCCTTGAATGCGATTCCCCCAATTCGCTGACCATCTCCAAGACATGGTTCTGCTGGTCGACTTATGTTGTACTTATACCGGTGAAAAGTTCTTACAAAATTACTTAATGAAGGGTTTTCACTGCGTTTTTAAACTTCATAATCACCTATACAGCTGCATTTGTAGCTATTCTACTAGTTTTTCAAGTATTGTACTCTCTGTACTTGCGAAATTCCTTGCTTCCCCGTCAAGTTAAGAGATTATCAGACCAACCTTTTAGTTTTAATATGAAGTTTATTCTTTAGAGTGCCATGACTAGTATTCATATTTAACATATTACTATGTCCGACATAATCTAACAACTGCTGTAAAACTGATGGAGTTGTAGTGTTTATTAAAAATGTTCTTTCTTGTAAAAACGTACACCTACGACTCTAAAAACATGTTTTATAAAATGTTAGCCAATCATTATTATGTCTATATTAAGTATTACATATTATTATTTATCAATAGAGATATTAATATATTACCTTTATTTATCATTTTTTTTCCACTGTAAAACGCCAAACACGACCTCGGTTGAAAACAAAAATTTTTTATTCAACAAAAAGCAAAAAAGACAATTGTATTCGTGTATTAAAAGGTTTAAATTATAATATAGTTAAGTATAAGTTTTTACTGCTAAGCGTTTGAGGTAACAACAAAGGCTCGAACAAGGTATGTTATCCAATACCTATTTGAATTCCTTATACCTAACACCATTGACTCAATGAGAGTTAAATGCTTACTAATAATGAGAGTACATTTATATGTATACAGAATGATCATTTTATCGTGAACCACTCAATAACCCATAGGGTTTAATAAGAAATTAAATTTTTTTTTTTAATAGTGTATAAAATACAATCTCAATTTTTCACATTTTTTTTTGGCTTTTTATCCCCCTCCAAAAGAAGTTATTTTTTTATCAACTTTTGAAAATTAAATGGTAAACTATATAGTTTATTAACTTTTTAAATTAAGAATATTTTGCTAACAATTTTGACTGGTTGATGACCAATTTTGAAAATGTATTTTTAAAGTTATAAGAATTTAAAGTTTAAACCATTTAAGTTGCATTATTTTCAATTAAAAAAGCCAATGAAATGTATGCGTTACCGTTTATGTTTCAAAACTGGATATAGAAATAATTAGTCTGGGAAGGAGTTAGGAAAATAAAACATTATGGAAAAAAAATGCCTTTATCAATAATTCCACCCAACCTAACCTAACCTTGTGTACAACTGTACGTACTCTGTCTCACGAGAGAACGGTACCGGGTGCATAGGATATCATTATAAATGTAACGTTTGTTTTTGTCGGTCATTTCTCTGCGAATGCATATTTTTTTTTTTTTTATTAGCAGAGCGAGTGCAGTGTACCTATGTGTGTGGCGTGGGTAATATTCTTGCTTTCTTATTATCATTATTACTCTTCTTCCTATATTTTAAACACCAACAACATCCGCAATATGTGTACGCTGTTACTGTTATGTGTGTCCTTTGTTATGCCGGTCCGGATCCTTTGACGTGCCACGTTATTTATCATCTCATTGTTAATATTACCAAATTTGTATTGCCTCAGCTCTGATGCTCTGGTGCTGCTGCTGATCGTGTCCGGCTCGCTAAACCATTGTCCGACACGGGATGGTAGTTTAGACAGTAGATAGACGGTAGCTATACCCGGTGTAACCTGGTGCGGTATAGTAACACACACACACACATAATATAACAATAATAATAATAATAATAATAGTATAATATGTGTCAGTGTACAGGGGGGTAATAATCGTACAACGACGTGTGTAACCTTCCCCTGGGCGTTTACAATTGACCGTGAAATTCGTACCCATTGTGACCGTTAAGCTGCGTTTATAATCGCAATACACGTGTAATATTGTATAGCCTGCCTACCTACCTATATACCTATTCTAAAATATACAAGCTGTTATGCGAGGAGTAACAATAATAATATATTATTGGCGACAAGAAGTCATTCGTCCATCTCTCTCCGAGTCTCTGCCTTTTCCCCTGCAATAGGTGCTACTGTTGGGATCACAACTACATAGGTAGGTACACGGGACTATACACCAAAGGAACGCGTTAAATTTTTTTATACATATATATATATTATTATATTTTATAATAATATTATATTATATATATTATATTGTACTTTCCGACCGCCGCCACTGCCACTGCCACCAGATTAACTACTAAACGACGGTGTATACTTACACTTCTTTTTTTTCTTAATCCCTAACACTATAATATATCATATTGACGGTAACAAACGCGTCACCGCAACAAAACTATATCATAAAAAAAAAAATGTATAATATTCTCGCGGTTACCGTTTTGCCAGGTGTCGCCCTGGCACATGAGAGGAATGTATAATATATATATATATATATATATAGGTACAAGAGGATTTCCGATGTACGATGCAATGTAGGGTGTAATATTATATCATTTGATTGTTATGTTTTGCTAAGAAAACACACATCCACATCACACAGAAGTATACACTACAATAACTGTAAATCAAAACTGATGGACGAAAATTATTATTCAAATCATGTTGATTTAATACAATTTATATTATAAGAAGAAAAATCTAAGTCTCGATTGAATTTGCAATAGAATTTAGAGTATATTTTACAGGGGTGGCCTAAAGCGTAATGTAGTTTGTGTGTATATTTTTCAAAACAAAAAAATCATTTTGTTCTGATAAAGTTTGATATGACTTTCAGATATGGTTTTCATCAACTACTAAATAATATATTTATATTTATTTTTTTTTTAGAAAATGTCTTTATTATATTGAATATTTACATCTATTTTTATATTTATATTGATAAAAACTAGAGTATTAGACTTAACTATAGAAAACTAGATTAAAAACTATACTAGATTCACTATAAACTCTCAATACCAATGTACCTAACAATGGACGAATTGTCTTGAAAAAATAAAAAGTATGCGAATGCCACTATGTCGTTTAACCAAGACTAGGACTTGCCGAAAAAACACTGTCGTTTGTACTTATTTACCGTGAACCATATTGCCTAACCCTCTGTCTATTACTCTAATTGATGGGGTGAGAACCAAGAGGGTACACGTTTTTTCTTTTTTTTTTTGACGTTTGTTGATTTTCTTCAACATTCCTTTCAGAAATTGATAAACAAACACGGATAGAAATATGTTTCATTCATTGACATTGTAATGATCGGAAACTCGTTACAAAAAAAAAAAAAAATGACATCTTGTACTATTTTCTTTCTCATCGCTTCAATTTAGAAATTAAGGTTCAACAATATAAGCCACTCTCTGTCCCTGGAATAACTATGTGTGTGTAGTAGCTGTATTCCTATACAACAAAAAAAAACTCACTATGACCTCATAAATATGAAAAAAAGTAGATACAATTGTTTGCTCAAGATTAAAATAGCACTAAAAAAACCGAAAATAGACAACAGTATGCCTACAAAAATGTTAAAAACAATTTATTTTTAATCATTCGTTTAAAAAAAAATTAATTACGTTTAAAAATTGTAATAAAATAGTTTAGGTTAGGTTAGGTTTTATTTGCTTATGTACTATACATTTACATATACCTATCTAAAATAGTTTTATGTCATTTCCAAAATAGTCCAGTACAAATCTAAACAATTACCTACCCCTCTTAGTGATGGTATTGATAAAAAAACCAACTCATTTTAACAGTAATTTTGGGGTTTTCAGAAAAGTAACTAAAACTGGATTTCCCCAATTCGCAGCAGGACAATTTTAACTCAGTCGAATGTGTAAATTCCAATATCTGACTCGATCACACTGTACATTTTTCTTTCGCCATGACACTTTTTTCTTCTCCGCCTTGTTATTCCATACAAATGTGTACGGCTAAATCCTGTCCCTCCACAAATACATCTTCACCAATTTTCAAATTCCCTTCAACCGCTTGTTCGTCTCTTAATCGCAGTTCAGATAAAACCAGACGGTGCACTCTCCCCATTAAAACAATTCAATTCTTTATGAGAAATTACTGGTGTAGAACAGCTGGGAAACACTGAATGTATTGATTGTCATCACTGATACAATATATTATAATTATTCTATACCATATATTATGGTGAAATGTTTTGCACGATAATTTCATTTTTACAATGTGGTCACACATTAAACTGAGGAGGGTTTCGGTTATCAATAAATGACATAAGTGCACCATCCAAATTCATCTAGGCCAATCTATCTTGCCAGCATATTTTGGTGCAGTACAAAGTCAAATAAAACATGTCTAGTGCACTATAGTAGTAAATTGAAAGAGCTACACTCTTATACCCAGTCAGGACTTGGGTTGTAGTAGTGAAATGTAATTCGACTAAATTCAATAACGATTGTTTTACGATACCCACGGCTGTATTAGGACCTTTTTTAAAAAAAAAAAAATATATATATATACATTGTGTGTACAATATTGCACAACGCTAGAAGGCTTAAGTATAAGTATACACATATACCCGGCGCTTGAGCAAACAAACCGCGTGTGTCCGTCGCTTTTGTTTCCATATTATTATATATTATAGGTTTAAAACGGTATATTATGATGATGATATACTAGGTACCTATGGTGTATACTACTATGGTATATTATAGCTGTTGCAGTAATAAAGCATTTATTATTTTAATGCAAACCTTGGGGACTGAGCCGCGTAACCGGCGCATCACTGGGCCACGTGCCGGTCACGTGCGTTTCCCTGAGTACCGGATATTAAAAAATATAAAATGCCCACTTGTCTCTGTACAAATGTCATATTATAATATATTATAATAATTTCGCGTACCGTATTGAGTCTCCACATTTGAGTGTGTTCGGCCGCCGTTGTTGATCGTTAATAACGATATTGTCCGTTAATTATTTACCGCAAGTCCGCCAAACCCATGTGCGTGTACGAACAATTAAAGGAAGAAAAAAGCTAAAAAAAAAAAAATTAAAGCGTCCAATTATAAAATGTACCAATTGTATTAGGGACAATCACTATTATTGCACTTGTCACGAGGGTTTGTGCACATACATTATGTTGGGCAAATCGCTTGGATATACGAGGTGATCAATGATCATGTTATCGTGAACCACTCAAACACTCATGGGGTTTAATTAGTAATTGATCTTTTTTTTTCATAGTGCTAAATTTTCCACAAATTTGTATGTTCCTAACTCCTTCCAAGACTAATAATTTGCAAAAACTCTTAAAACTTTAATAATAGTTATTTTAAAAACTGGTTATCGACCAATCAAAATTGGAGGGGGATAAAATCCAAAAACGTTTTTGAAAAATTGAGATTGTATTTTATACTCTATTAAAAAAAAAAATGTAAATTTCTTATTAAACCCTATGAGTTATTGAGTGGTTCACGACGAAATGATCATTCTATATACATATACATGTACTCTCATTATTAGTTAGCATTTAACTTTCATTGAGTTAATGGTGCTAAGTATAAGCAATTCAATTAGATATTAGATAGCGTACTTTGTTCAAGCCGTTGTTGTTACCTCAAACGGTTAGCAGTAAAAACTTATATTTAACTATATTGTAATTTAAACCTTTTAATATACGAATACAATTGTCTTTTTTACTTTTTGTTGAATAAAATATTTTTTTTGTTAACTGATGTCGTGTTTGGCGTTTTACAGTGGAAAAAAAAATGATAAATAAAGGTAATATATTAAAATCTCTATTGATAAATAATAATATTTAATACTTAATATAGACATAATAATGATTGGCTATCATTTTGTAAAACATTTTTTTGTTGGGAATTGAAATATCTTTGGAACTAAAAGTCCAGAAATTCCGTTCTTTCTTGAAATCGAACTACAAACCTGTTATGTGTTATGTATATGAGATTCAGATTTTTATAATTATGTTAAATATTTTTTTTTTTACAAGTGCAAATGACCGCCATTACCCACATAGCGGGGTAATACCAGTCACCAAAAAACACCTGTAAAACGATAGGGAAATATTTAAGTTCAATTTGAACAGATCGCACGTTTTGGTTCAAAGACATTGTATGTTTAATGGAAATATTAGTTAGCTAAGGTTATTACATAAGTTATGTAATAATCGCCGTTATTACCCCGTCAGTTTTGACCGTTATTATCCCTATCAGACTTTTTTTTAAATGCATGTACATATTTACTTATAAGCTGTAATATTTAGGTATATTATGAGCAAATAAATGCAATCCTTGCCAGTTGGTGATATATTAGAAACAGTCAATATAGAAAAAAAATAGAAATTCTTAATTCGAGATGAGGTTTATTTTGGAAAAATATCATAACAAAAGTAATGAAAAAAAAATTAATAATTACTTTTTGGTGAGAAAAACAACAGTTATCAAAAATTATGTGCTCATCTAAATTTTAGCTATCATATTCAAGAGATATTCCATTGACCGGTATTACCCACACACTGTATTCCCTCGTTCTCCTCTAACGTTGACAATAATGGTATATTACCATAATATTATTATCTATCGTTGATGTGGTACCTATATTAAATTCGACTCGATAATATAGTAGGGTTTTAAATTTAATAATTTTTATTTCACACGAGCGTGATGATCCTTTTTTTATGTATCCGGTGTGTGTGTGTGTGTGTGTGTGTGCATATTTAATATACATATTTTACATTATTTAAGTATATTGAAATCGTAGGTTGAAATGCTACTCGGGCCCCGGCTCGGTTGTAATTCGATAATAATAAAAAATTATTAAGTACCTGGGGGGGGGGGCCGAGAGGGGCGGGCAGGTTTTTTTTCTTTCCGTTCTTATTGTTATTAGTGAGGTGTATATTTAATATTGTACAGCCGGAGAAGTGTGCAGAGTGACTGTGTAAATAAAATAATAATATTTTTCGAGTGTCGGAGAGTGTCCAAACAAAACCGCGTCCTCGGCCGACCGTACAGCCAGACCCCACACGTCGACGGTTGCGCCGGCTTCTTAGACACATATTCGTTAAGACGTCCCATACAGGTCCCATATACCTCTGCTATATAATATTTATTTGTTTTTTTTTTTTTCGGTAGGTAATACTCACAATACCGCGCACTAACCCCCGTATAGTATAATAATAACGTATGTATATAACATTAAAATAATAATAATATATGCGCGAGTACGATGATAATATAATTTTTTTTTCATTCATGAATTTTTTTTCTCTTCTTTTCTTTTCAGACACTATACCTAGCTGGATAGAAGAGTACCTACCACCACCTCTATATTATACCCACAAGACGGCGACGATGATGACAAATGAAAACCGATTATCGCTACAAGCAAACACCGTGTTAGGGGGGACTCGGACACGGCTAGACTTATAATAATAATAATATGTAAGTATATTATACTCAATATACAGATATATACCTATAGTATAATATATAGAGTGGCCGACAACTTTTTTTTACCACGTCCGATAAACCAGAATAGGTGTACCTACCTACCGGTTTTTATTCTTTTTTATTATTCGACGAAGGCGTTCGACACTTGTACGAAACAGTCCGGAAATGAGTTTCAATAAAAAATTAAAAAACCATAATCATTATTATTATCAACGCCATACTCAACCCCCCCCCCCCCGTCAGCACAAGGGGGAGACTAACTTCAGAAGACATTAAGGACTATGTGTTGACGCTTATAGATTTTTCAATGATTATTGTGTTCAATCGAAGGAGTATATTTAAAAAAAAAAACATTTTTATTGTTATCAAAAAAAAAAACCTTACAACTAAATACTACTCATCGATTCCGCTTGATTGTTTTTAATTAGATATTTACTTTTTAGAAATAACCAACAGATACGTTCTCAAAATAGTTCTAGTTTCTTCAGACTACAGACTACACAAACCTTGGGCACATTTTTTTTTTTAGTTTATTAGTTTTAAGTTACTGTTACTATACACTACTGACAGTATGGACTTGAGGACCTGAGGTAATTTTTATGCATGTATTAATACATGTTTTAATGTATACCTACGCTACAATGATTGTAGTACAATCTCATATGTTGACTATAGTCAGTACAGTGTACAGTGTGATTATGTAATATGTCTACACTTAACACTATACAGTATTATGTATACATAAAAATAAATAATAATTATAATAGCAGTTAATAAACTCACAAGTGTAATTTATGAATTAAGCCAATACATTTTTTTTTTCCCCAAAACTTTGCTTTACCAAAATTATTTTGCGATTTCTGAACTTAGGTAAGTACTTATAGTTCCAGTAACAAGCATGTATGTATTCATATGTATGCTCTAAATTGAATGGTCTTTTTTAGATACCTGTTGACTGTTGAAAATTATACATGTTATAACTCCACTCTATCTTCAGTTGAATTTTCAAACATTAAGCCTTCAAACTACACCTAAAAAAAAAACAAAATAAATAAAAAGTTTCCACTCCTTCTAAGGGGAAAAGCTTTATAGTATATTTTTGGTTTTGTCAACGTTTATCCATTGTACGTCTAAGTGCTTACCTTAAAATAGGTATTAAACTTTTAAGTGTTTGTATTAATTGAGAAAAAATGTTTTTAGGACATTTCTAAGAAAGAAGATACGTTAAAAATTCAATTGTGTTTAAAAAATAGGTACCTAGGTACTATATTTACCGTAATAAAATAGTAAATACCTATTAGAACAAAACAAGTATTATATTATTTATTATTTTTATAAAATTTTAAGTATTTTAGGGGGCCATGTATCTTTTTGGATACAAGCAATAATTCTGGTGTACCTTAGTATATTTTAGGATACATGAGATTTTATACTTAAAAATAACTAAATAAGTGATTGAATTTATTTTAAAATTAATAAAATATTTAGACGTACGTGATCTTATTGAAACAAAGCTACTCTCTATATAATCAACTTTTGTCGATCAACTTAACCAGGATCTAGATTCTAGAGCTTTGGAAATACAAAAAAAAGGGAAATACAAGAGGGTACCACTCTAGGAAATCATTGTACAAATATTAAGAAAATGTTGGAAATCTTGAAAATCTGAAATCTGGAGTACAAATTATTTAATAGTGGTTTACCCGCTGGGAAGTATTTAATAATCTTATAGTATTGTAAAGCAACAAAAAGAAAAATGTTTTCAAAAAGAAACACTAAAAAATTGCAACTGTTTCAAGAGACATTGAGTGTCTTATCCCCAATGAATCACAGTACTGTACTATAGTAAAATAATATTGCCAAGCATATTTAAAATCTCACTCTCACAACGACCATAGGACCAGCGCACATTTAGTGGTCAATTTTTTTTTAAATTTGTTGTAATATGTTTTTCATCCTTAATATTTGATACTGTAAAAATACTATAATTGGTTGACTTCCCACTAGTTATGTTCCCACTTGTTCCAGCCACTTTCGAATTGGAGTGTCTCAAGTACCTACCTAATAAAATAGTTGATCTAGATTTCTCTAAAGTAGGTATATATTATTATTGCGTTCCAATCGTTTTGGCAAACATAATTGAAACCTTATGTAAACACAAGTAATCATACCGAATGAAACTACAAATAAAGAGTTATAATATTATTCTGATTAACAGAAATATATTTTTTCATAAAAGTTATAAAAACACTTTACAATAAACGCTTTGGTATTCGCATCGAAGCTGAAAAAATCATAAACATTTGTTAGGCATTGATAGAATTTCAAAATTTACATACAGGGTAATTCATTAAAGATAACACAGCAATTTTGTAGTTTTTCCTTTTGGAGACACTATTTAGTTATGTTGTTTTACACATTTTATACGATATTGGAATGTATACTTAACCAACTTTTTAAGTTAAGAATAATTTCCAGTAAATGTCTACCACTCATTTTTAATTAAAATAACACCTACTACACTCTGCCCGTCTTAAATTTTAAACTCAAACAATATAAATAGTACCTAATTATCCAAAACTGGTTATCGACCAGTTGAAATTGTCAGAAAATTATATTCTTTTAATTTATTAATTTGATTAAATATATAGTCCATAGTCGATAGAGCACTGGAAAATGCTAAAAAAAAAATAAACATATAGTAATTTTAGAATATTTTAAATAATAACATAAACAAACATGTTTTTTTAAAAAGAAACGCTACAAAATTGCAGTTATTTCAGTTTAGTTTAATCAACCTGTAAAAAAAAAAAAACGTAAACATTTAAATCAATAATATCAAATGTCTTAACCTAAACGCCGTTAATTATTGTACACTAAAATTTTTGGCATTTTATTAACTGCACCAATTTTTTAGTAGACAAATGCAATTCTTATAAAAGAACTTTTTTTTTTGGACAAATATAATATATTATTATTATACAACTTGGGTCGAATTCGGTACCTAAGTGAATATTAGATAACATTTTGAAAAAAAACGGTTAATGTCCTCCAAAGACAGCGATTGCGGTTTAGATTTTTTAAGGGTTGTCATTTATAACAAGTTCAATTTATTTCCAGAAATATTTTAACAATCATTATTAAGGTCTAGTATCAATAGATTCATAAATTATTGACATTTTGTAGGGGGCTTTATATTCTTCAGACAACATTGCTATTGTCCTAGGACTATAAACTAGGATGTTCAAAGTAACTAAATTTTTAGATTTTAATTTCTCATGAGAGCCGTGAGACACATGTCGAGTATGACCAATTTATCAATCTTAACTTGAACTTGCAGTGTTTCGACCTAGTTGTTTCTGGATGTCCGTCGATGATTGTTACCTATTGCTTATATCAAAATGATATTTTAAGAAATATACAAAAAAACAATGACGTTTTTATTACATTAGGTAGTATAGAAATTATAAGAAAGTATTTTAAGTTTTCATCAGTCAGTGGCACACACGGAAAAGAACACTTTTACTTACCAGGCCAACGCCATAATGGTACAACTAGAGCGAAGGAGCAAGCTGGCAAAGTCCAGTCCCTTTGAAAACTGATGATTAAAAACGTACTACTTGGAAGTTATGCTTGGCGAAAGTTTAGAAAAAATTATACATCCCCATTGCCACTGCCGTTGTACCCCATGGGCTAAGGCTATGGATAGGTTACATGTTATATGTCAGTACAATCCACCCCTTTCAGTGGGCACTTTTTCTTTATTAGCGATTATTTCTAAAACAACACCAACATGCTGAGGGCAAAACTAGGCGGATAGGTAGGTGGTATATAGTTTGTTTTCCCAAGGCTTTTTCATCTGCTATTTTTTTTCCCATCCGGTCAAGGTGTTTTTGTTTAAGTACCTACCTACCTATACCATATTTTATAGTTTAGACTATTCTTAACCTAACGGCTCATATATAAGTATATATATGTGTGTGTGTGTGTGTTTGTTGTTTTCATAGCCCCGGGGGCTGTTTGTATCCAATATATAGGATTTGTTTCGGATATCTACTCACGCAAAGACCAATATTGGCTTTGGCCAGCACTGACCACGGATTCCATTAACGGGCAGCGACTCTTTGAACCTCGAAATCCGATACCACCGCACGTACGGCACGTCCCCCGGGTCGGTTCACATGGAACCGTTTACTGTTATCTACTTAGTAAGTCAATATTTCCATAGGTTTTCGTTTGACGGCTTAGGCGTGGCCGATTATTATGGCCGTGGTGGGCAAACCGTAAACGATCCTCGAGCACCGCCAATATGCCGGTTATAACTTATATAATAATGCCTACTACCTACCTCTACACCAAGTGTTGGAAATTATTTAAACAATTTTTCAGTCCAAGTAGCCACTCCCCCCCCCCCCGCGAAAAAAATGGTTACAGAAAGTCAGAAAAATACATTTTACCAATCGACCCCACCCCCCCCCCCAAAAAAAAAACCAGCAAAAATCAAGCTTTAAATCTACGGGAAAACAAACAATTTTGTAAACAATTTACTCGAGCCTTTTTTTACCTGGGACCAAAGATATTATTCTGATTGACAAAAATATTTTTTTTCATAAAAGTTATGACACACTTTCCAATAAACGATTCGGTATTCGCATCGAAGCTGAAAAATTCACAAACAATATTTGTTAGGCATTGATAGAACTTCAACATTTTATCTCATTTGAAATAAAAACACCCTTCTAAAGCCTCTTTAAAAAGAGCTGAAATTTATAGTAAAAATACAAACCTTTTCATATTTTCACCGAGTTAAACTCCAATTCGGCTTCCTTTTCTATTCTTAATTTCTTTTGGACATTTTCAATTTGTAAAAAAATTGCCACCTTTGTCAAATGCTACCCAATAGCTAAGTGTGCATTGCGACGGCACTAAACGGCTGTACATACAGGGTGATTCATTAAAGATTACACACTCATTTTCATTTAAAACAATTGCAATTTTGTAGTTTTTCCTTTTGAAGACACTATTTAGTTATGTTGTTTTGTAAATTTTAGACGATATTGGAATTTATACTTAACCAAGTTTTTAAGTTAAGAATAATCTCCAGTAAATGTCTACCACTCCATTTTAATTAAAATAATACCTAATACACTCTGCCCGTCTTAAATTTTAAACTCAAACAATATAAATAGTACCTAATTATCCAAAACTGGTTATCGACCAGTTGAAATTGTCAGAAAATTATACTCTTTTCATATTTTATTAAGTTGATTAAATATATAGTTCAAAGTCGGTAGAGCGCTGAAAAATGCTAAAAAAAAAAAGTTAACATTTAGTAATTTTAGAATATTGTAAATAATAACATAAACAAACATGTTTTTTTCAAAACAAACTCTAAAAAATTGCACTTATTTCATAACATATCAAGTGTCTCATGATTAATTAATCATCGGTTTAATAATCCTGTAAAAAAAAAACATAACAATTAAAATCAGTCATAACAAATGTTAACCTAAACGCTGTTTATTATTACACTTACATTTTTGCAAGTAGGCAAAAAAAATGGTTACCAAAAGTCAGAAAAATACATTTTCCCACTTTTTTCATTTGTTTTTAAAAAAAGTATCAAGTAAAGTTATAAAAAAAAAAAATTTTAAACGCTACCCCATTGATAAAGCTGTTTCTCTCTATACATTGTAAAAATTTGGTAAATCATCAACTGGCCTCACATACATGTCTTGCTCAAAGCACTTTTGATGAGAAAAAAATTGTTATTCATCCAATAGAAATTACTATGTGATAGTCTGACAAAAAAAAATATGACAATAAAGTGTCTTCATTACTGTTATAACAAGTATACATACGGTACAAGTATAGTTGAACTCTAAATTAAGATTTTTCGAAAAATTGCCTATACTTTACTCCTTAGAAATGGCCTGGTTAGCGTTGTCTTAAGTACAAAATATACAACCATTAACAGCAAAACAAGTTTTGTGTCGAACAAACTTTACAGGCCCAAAGTGTATTTTAACCAGAAATTGTTGTCTTTATTCTAAACTTGGGTTTTAAAAAATAGTGCACTGTTCACCTAACACATGAAATATTATAAGAAAAAAATTTCATATTTTTGTAAAAAAAAAAAAAACCCAAAACTATATTAAAACGGTTTTTTTGTTTGTTTTAAAGCACATTATTATTGAAAAAATTATAAACGGATACGTCAAACAATGTTACTGTAAAGTGCCGCAATTAAGCCGAACACAGTTCTAAAGAATAAACATATACATACATATTATTTTGTATTGGTAATTAATAATTCTTGTTTGTACTAATTTTGTTTTCGTTTATAAATATTAGATAATATAAATTTATATTTTTTATGGACACGCCGGTGGAACGTAGAATGTATCGACACAAAATATAACGCTTTACTAGTTTACTGAAAGGCAAAGCGGCACAAAAAAATGTACCAGTTAAGTATAGAATAAGAATTTAAATAACTTTATGTATGAATTGCTTAATTTAAGTATTAAATTTGTGATATTTGCTGCATTTGTTTGCTACTGATTGTTAGAGTCTAAAAGAACGCGTTGGTTATTGTTATAGAGACAAACAAAATGCTTCCCCATTAGACATTTTCTACTAAAATACCCGTTCACAATATTATACATTATCAATCAAATCTGGTTTTATTTTATACAAGTAATAAAATAAAACTATCTAATAAACTGAAATGTGTTCACATACAGAAAACATAAAACAGAGTTTTAATTACATTTCAATTCGCATTAACTAGAAATTATTTTTAATAAAACCCACTAATGACTACAATCTAATCTCACCAAGGTGAACACAGAAAGGAGATTGATAAACGTTTGATTTTAAAAGTGTATTTCTTATAACAATCGACTTAGTAAAATTTTAGTCGACTCTTGGAAGTGAGTCGGCCATTGAAGGGTTATCATAACAGAGGTCGATTATTATATAAAAAAAAAAAAATTAAAACATCAACACAGTTAAAAAAAAAAATGAGTTAAACACACAAGTAACATTACTAACTAACAAAACTCATCAACAACCATAAACCCATTGGTACGAGAATTACAAAATAAATAAACGACTAATAGTTTTATCCGACAAATTTTGTGTGCGCTCCTTTTGCTATGATAACATTGTCGGCTTTTCGGATCATTGTCACTTCAAGGAAAGCTAAATTTCTTCCTAGTTTGGTTGTATCGGCATTGATAATTATTTCATCTCCAATTTTGGCCGATGCCAAGTACCTGTGTAAAAAAAAAAAAATGTAATTGTTAACAAAACGGCTCTATAGTTAAAAAAAAATTAATAAATATACCAATAAAAAAATAATGATTAAAGTTTATTATAAATATATCTTTTAATATGTATTAGTGTTAAAAAGGATAATTTGGGTAATTTTAGCCGACTCGTACAATACGGTTAGGTTCAATACGGAGTAAGGCTTTGAGGCCAGGCATGTGTTTTGGTTATGTTGTCAACATTTATTGGAAAATATATTAATATGATTAATACAAATATAAATACAGATATAAATGTAACAACAAACTTATTGGAGACTTTTTGCACAATCGTACAGCAATATTCCATATCAATAATAGACGTACATTATATACAATAATATAATTAACGTGCTAAGACTACAATCATTAGAACAACGGCGCAAGAACTTCAGCTCATTTTATTTTGGGTTTGATAGAAAGTTGTGTTGACGCCCCTCGACTATTGCATCAGCTGAGTATTCGTGTCCCGACTAACACTAGGCTCACACACTTCTTTACCTACGGATAACTACATCTAATTGTGCTGAAAATGCCCCTCTAAATTGAATGATGGACATATTAATGTTACTTTACTTTTTATTATGTATACTTATATACATTTTTTTCTTTTTAATTTTTTTAGTTAATTTGTTGTACTTTTAAATGTCACTTTTTTTGTTTGTAACACCATTATAAAAAGCCGTTGTTTTTAAATTTAACATACTTAACATGAATATCAACTGAAACACCACTTCCAACACCCGAATCAATATCTTCAAAGATTTTCGGGTGTGTCAGTACGGCTATACTAGAAAATAAATCTATAGCGGACGCAGTAAATCCTCCATGAAGCGTACTGAATCCATTGGTGTGCTGTTTTTCGACTACCATTTCTGCTACACACTTGCCATCTCCGGCCGATATTAATTTCGTCTAGATAAAAGAATAATGCTATTATTTACTTGACAGAATGTAATGTAAAAAACAGGAAAACTTTCTGTCTTACTCAAAAGTAATTTGAATAATTTTCTTGTAAAAAAAATAACGATGGTAATTTTGTTACAATTTGATTTATGTAACAAAAAAGAAAATTATTCTAATTACCGTGAAAATAGCTTAATGAGTAAGGCATTTTTTAAAACGTTATTTGAATAACTTGCCCATCAGTGAATTAAATTGTAACAAAATAAATAATTGAACTATTACTTTTTCGAAGATTCGATCAAATCCACCACGTTTGATTGAGAAATCCAAGAACTTCTTCAACGATTCTAATGCTTTTACACTACTCATGACTCGGAGGTAGAAAAACTGGTCGCTACCTAGTAACAAAAATTTGAAAAACGTATAAAATTATAATATCAATTGTAACAAGCAAGATGTGTTGATAATATTATTGTGGACATTAACCTTATTATTTTAAAACGATCCAAATCTGTTTTAGAAAATAAATCACTTGATTTTTAAACCTCTTTTACAACAATTTTGCAAACAACTTGCCTTAACTTACAACTACTTACTTACTTACTACTTAACTTACTTTTCTTCTAAATACAAATTGTATAGGTACACGATTTGTGAAAACTAAAAAGTAAAGATGAAATAATTTTTTTTTTAAATTAACCATGTCAAACTATTATCTTGGTTTTTTTATCAGTACTTACCGTATGTAGTTACCGCATTTCAGGTAACCATGGTAACAGCGGTGATAAGAGCTGTTTGGTTTCACTTCGGTTATACGTCGTCCGACAAATCCCCGCCAAAAAAAAATCGCCTCTCAGAGACGCCAATATTAACAAAATGTGTATATAATACACACTTAATAATGGTGTCTGTTGAACGACCAGCATCACATATTATTAAGGAGTAAATAGTTATGATCCATCTCTTTTGAGACCATACTGGTTTTCAACCAATTATAAATATATTTGCCGATTGTCGAAACTATAAAGTTAGTAATGTAATATGTTGTAATATTCCAATAATATATGATTATAATTTTATTTATTTAATATAATATTATGTCTTAGGATTATCTATCTCAATTAGAGAAGACACATAAGCGAAAATAAATTAATGAAGTACAGTGTTGGTCTGGTGCAAGCAAAAAGAGTAGACCGAATACCTAGTAATGGTCCATCTCATTTGATAATATTGATTTTTCGAGCTATGTACAAGTAGAACCAATTACTTTTTAAAATAAAAAATAAAAATGTATTATTTTAAACAGCCCGTTCCGCGTTTCCCTTAAGGTCAATAGAAAAGTGAGGTGTGTAAACTTATATGATATTTTATTAACTTTTTTCATTTCTCGTTTAATCTGATAATAATAATTTATAATTCTCTATTATAAAAAAAAACATAT
Organism: Adelges cooleyi; assembly: GCF_023614345.1. Classification (NCBI taxonomy): domain Eukaryota; kingdom Metazoa; phylum Arthropoda; class Insecta; order Hemiptera; family Adelgidae; genus Adelges; species Adelges cooleyi. The sequence continues at coordinate 549,406 of NW_026096129.1, read as the reverse complement.
TTTATATTTTATTATTAGTAACTGTCAGCTAAGTAGAAATTTAAATAACGCAAAATATGATAGTTGATTTAAACATCATACAAAGATGTCTTTGAAAAAATATCTATCTTAATTAAAAAAATATAACCACAAAGCCAAGTCTACAAGTGCCGTAGTTGGGATGAAGACAGTCCTAAAGAATAAACATAATTACATATTATTACGTTGTATTGGTAATTGATAATTCTTGTTTGTACTAATTCAATTTTCGTTTCAAAATATCAGGTATAAATTTATATATTTTTTGAACATGCCAGTGGAACTTGGAAAATGTTGACACAAAATATAACGTTTTACTAGTGTACTAGTGTACTGAAAGAGAAAGCAGCACAGTAAAATGTAACTGCTAAGTATAGAATAAGAATTTAAATAACATGATATATGAATTACTTAATTTAAGTACCTATTAAATGTTTGATATTGTTGTTGTTATGAAGACAAACAAAATGCTTCCACATTAGCCATTTTCTACAATACCCATTTAAAATATTATGCATTATTATTAGAATTTAATTATTTTATACAAGTGTAATAAAATAAAATTATCTAATATACTGAAATATGTTTACATACAGCAAATATAAAACTGAATTAAAATTATACTTCAATTAGAATTAAAATGAAATTGCTATAAACCCACTACCTACAATTTGACTTCACAAAGGTGTCTACTGGTCCACATACAAGTCACCATATTGATTAACAAAACTTATCACCAACCATAACCCATAGGTATGAGATTTACAAAATAAATCAATGGTTAGTAGTTTTATCCGACAAATTTCGTTTGCCCTCCTTTTGCTATGATAACATTGTCGGCTTTTCGGGTCATTGTCACTTCAAGAAAAGCTAAATTTCTTCCTAGTTTGACTGTATCGGCATTGATAATTATTTCATCTCCAATTTTGGCCGATGCCAAGTATCTGTGTAAAAAAAACATGTAATTGTTAACATAACGACTCTGTAATTATAAATTCAATAAATAATATAACTTATAATATGTATTATGTGTTAAAAACACAAAATGGATAAATTGGGTAATTTTAGCCGACTCGTACAACATGATTAATAAAAATATAGATATAAATGCAACAACAAACTTAATAGAGGCTCTTTGAACAAACTTACAGCAATAAATCATATCAATAATACATGTACATTATGTACAATATTATAATAGACGTTCGTTTGTATAAAACCTAAAATCGCAATAACTACTATTAGACCATAACTTTTAAGCATTCATAAATACTACAAATATCTTGAATTACTTCTAAAAAAAAAAAAAAAAACACCTAACGCAGAATAGGTTTTTAAGTTAAAAAAAATTGTTATAATAATGAATTACATTAGAAATTATGCAATCGACCAGTTTATTTTCTGTAGGTTATTCCCATCGTATAAGGTCATGACAACTTTTTATTTATTCATACTTTTTTTTTTTTTTTTGTAGAGAAACCTTTACAAAATAAAATATAAATGATTATTGAACATGTACTGTCTAAAAAATTATTTATATAAAATAGTTGTTTCAAGTTTGTGCTGAAAAATTTATTTGAAACCACATTCAGTTATAATAATTACCGAAGACTTGTGACTCATCCTCCAAAATGCTCCGCCACCCTACTGTACTGTTTTTTTTTTTTTTTGTTAAAAATAAGCACCTATAGTAATTTGTTTTTAAATCATTACATACTTAACGTGAATATCAACTGAAAGACCAGTGTTATCCAAATCAATGTTTTCAGTTATTTTCGGATGTGTCAGTACGGCTAGACTAGAAAATAAATCTACAGCGGACGCAGTAAATCCTCCATGAAGCGTACTGAATGCATTGGTGTGCTCTTTTTCGACAACCATTTCTACTACAAACTTGCCATTTCCGGCAGATACTAATTTCGTCTAGACAAAAAAAAAAAAAAACAGAAATGATTATAATTACCGTAAATGCAATGGTATGTAAATGGAACTTTTACCTTTTCGAAGTGTCGATCAAATCCACCACGTTTGATTGCCTTATCTAAAATCTTCTTCAACGATTCCAATGCTTTTACACTACTCATGATATTTTGGAGGTAGATAAATCGGTCGCTATAAAAATTATCATATCAATTGTAACAAGCAACATGTGTTGATAATATTATCGCGCGGACATTAACCTAATTATTTTAAAACGATCCAAATTCCAAACCTGTTTTATAAAATAAAACTCTCGATTTTAAAATCTCTTCAAAAGCACTTTCTCTGTACCACTTAGGTCAAGTATCGCAAGTCCAAATCTAAAAAAAAAAAAAAAAAGGTGTTACGTACATAATCAAAATATTCGTTTAATGATATCATTGGAGGTATTTAAACTTATGTCCAATGTTTCATAAATGCATAGATAGCAAATTTGATTTTTGTGACTTACCTTATTTGACCTCTGTGTGGTAGATTTAAAAATGAACAATATTACAAACAACTTGACTTGACTTATAACTATCTACTTAACTTAGTTGCTGACTACTTTACTTACTTGACAACTTAACTTGACTTGTAATAGCAAATTGTAAACACGATTTGTGATTTGTGAAAATGAAATAATAATTAATAAAAATTAACAAAGTCATACGGTTACACCTCACAGAGGCACTCGACACACAAGGCCACTCGACAAGGTACTAACACATTACATATTATAAAATATTTATAAAAAATGCACGATTATTATTCGTGTATGTTGTGCGACTAGTATTTTGTTTATTAAAATGGGAAAACTTGTACATTTCATAACCAATGCCACTAAGGCTTCTTAGAATGTTTTTAAATTCACTGCATGACCGTCTCCTGTGTTAGTTTCTTTATATTTAAGGGGAACGGAAAGCGTAAAATGTCTTATAGATAAAGACTAGACTACACTTTCTGAAGTGCCTAACGGATGAATTTCAAAAAACATTTTTTTTGTTATAAAGTTTAACATCTTTTCTATGGAGGCTAAAAAGCCGATTTTTTATTTTTGTGGTCAAAAATAAATGTATAAGTATTTAGATTTTTACTTTTTTATAGTTTTCTTTCTAATAAATCTAACTAATTTTCTAATGGCTAAATCAAAAATCGACTCACCAGCCCCCTAAAAAAATAGTAAGCTTCACATAAAAATTAAAAAAAAATTCAATCCGTTCAATAGACAGGTACGCAAGAAAATAACTTCTACAAAAGTCATTTTTTATCAAACTTTCGCCATAACTCGGATAAAAATAACTTTAAAAGTATTATAACTAGAAAAACTTAATATTATTTCACCTTAAAATCAGTCGGCATATTGAAAATGACAACTAGATTAATTTTTGTCAAATATTTCCTATCTTTTACCACTTAATAAATAGCGCTTGCCGACCCCTCTAAGTACGTTGTCGAATTCTTTTCGAATTTAGCATTTAAAAATACATTTTTGAGTTTTTTTATTTAAGTTATACTTAAATCAGTTTTTATTATTGAAGTTTATAAAAAAAAAAAAAGCTAAAAGTATGTAAAACAGTATGAATTTGCCCCCCCTGAACTTCAAATATAATTTTTGCAGTAGAACAACAGCGGAGAATTCAGTTTTTATTCAATAACGAATAAATAGTATATTACAATTCTGACACATTTTATGGTTTGAAAAGAATAAACTTTTTTTTATGTACTTTTTGGTGTTTGATTTCATTATGCCCATCCCTGATAAATTGTCTGCGGGTACCTATGATTATATTATTATAATAATAATCTACCAACAATAAATTATCTCTTAGGTTTGTAAAAAAAAAAATGTTTTTAAAAAAATACACGTTTCATAAAACATAAAACAGAATGTAAAACATATTTTTTTCCCCATATATATATTTTTTGTATTTGTTTATACTTGGCTTCACAATAGTGGATTCAAACAGGGACAACCTATGGTGGACTGGCGCCATGCCGATGCTGAATAAAATGTTTATATATTATTAAGCCGGCGGTAGTTTTGTGGGGTCAAAAATAACCCGTATGGTTCTTTTGGATTTAGAAATGATACAAACTCATCAGACTAATGTCCAGCTAACACATAAAATAGATCACTCCAGTTAATGTGTATACATGGGCGGATACAAGGGGAAGACTGGAGTCTAAGATAATTTTTCTAATTATCATTATAATTTATTCAGTTTTTACAAAACTTAAAACACAAATTTCACTTGTATCGTTGATAAGAGCCGCTTGGTTTTGCCAAGGTTTGCTGTATGTCATAAAGTAAAGTAAAACGGAAAAAAGGTTTATATTGAAACGTCGCCGGACAAATCCCAGCAAAAAAAAAAATCGCCTATCTTTGACGCCAACATAACAAAATGTGTATACAATACACAACATTATTAATTGAGTTTGTTGTGCGTCCAGCATCACATATTATAAAACCTTAATAATACTCCTTAATAATTAAGGAGTTAATAGAAATGATCTATCTCATTGGACCATGTATTGATTTTTAAACATTTTTTAATATATTTCACAATTGTAGAAACTATCAAGTTAGTAATGCATTGTTGTAATATTCCAATATTGTATATTTATAATTTTATTTATTCAATATAATATTATGTTTTAGGATTATCTATCTCAATTAGAGAAGACACATTAGCCAAATTAAATTAATGAAATACAGTGTTGGTCTGGTGCAAGCAAAAAGATTAGAGCGAATAGTAATGGTCCATCTCATTTGATTGTATTGATTTTTTAAACAAAAATTATTACATTTAAATGATTGTTAATAGCATATAGCTGTGCTTCTAAAGACATTTTAGGTAGATACTTGACTTAAAAATTTAGTAAGTAAATTCTTTCTCATGATTTTTCATTTAAATAATTTTTTGAGCTATGTATAAATAGTAAGTAGGTACCAATTACTTTTTAAAATTATAACTAGGTACAACTTATTATTTTTGTTTTTATTGACAATATTCTCTGTTGGTAAATTTTATTTCACATTTTGTTTTATTTATTAATGAGCCAATGAGGCTGTTTTTAAAAATTATTTCACAGTTGTAATTTAATAGATAATTACTTCATACGAGTAAATTACGTGCCAAATCGCCATAGAGAAAAACGATTGACCGACAATATAATATTACAACTGTGCAGCATTAATTAATTAGTGTACAATTGTATTCTTAATTCTGAATCTAACTTAAAAAAATAGGTTTTGTCATTCGCATACGTCATGTAATCAAATGATTATTTGAATTTCTATAAATGAATTTTTAGTCAGAAATCGAGCCCACGAAAATATTTGTTTGTAGTAATTGAATTTTAATTCTTTGGTTGTCACTGGGTATACTTAAGACCTGCGGTATATTATAAAACATTTTAATCCTATAAGCAATAGTATGTCTGTTAACCATTGATTATTCTGAGGATGATGTCTCCGGTATCCCTTTGTATGCCTAGTTATTTTACTTGTGGTTTACCACTGTATATCCACATCATGAAGATAAGACACCAAATACCAGTGCCCCCATAAGCAAAGGTGTCAGATAGGTCTGGGATCCTGGGGCTCTTCTTTTTAGAAAAAACATAAACTGCACATTATAATCAATATTCGAACTGAACACCAACGTGACATAAGATGTGCTACATTTTAAAAACTTTTTCCACTAATCATTACAACTAAAAAAAAACTATCGTTTAAATAGGAAACGGTTAAAGGTGTAAAAATTAATTTACCGTATACAAATTGATTTTAACAAGTCTAAAGTGCACTGTTTACCTAACACATGAAATATTATAAGAAAAAACCTTCATATTTTTGTAAAAAAAAAACAACCCACAACTATATTAAGACAGTTTTTTCTTGTTTTAAAATAAATATTATATTATTAAAAAATAATTAAGGGATTCGTTGAACAATGTTACTATTAAGTGCCGTAGCTAAGCTGAAGACAGTCCCAAAGAATAAACATAATTACATATTATTATGTTGTATTGGTAATAGATAATTCTTGTTTATACTTATCAAATTTTCGTTTTCAATTATCAGATATAGATTTATATTTTTTTTTGACATGCCGGTGGAACTTTGAAAATGTCGACACAAAATATAACGTTTGACTAGTGTACCGAAAGACAAAGTAGCACAAAAAAATGTAACTGCTAAGTATAGAATAAGAATTTAAATAACATGACACATGAATTACTTAATTTAAGCTTACATTTTTGATATGGAGACAAACATAATGCTTCTACTTAAGCCATTTTCTACAATACCCATTTAAAGTATTATACATTATTATTAGAATTTTTATTTTTATTTTACAAGTAGAATAAAATAAAATTATCAAATATATTGAAATATGTTTAAATACAGCAAATTTAAAACTGAATTTAAATTATATTTCAATTAGAATTAAATAGAAATTATTAAAAAAAAAACACTAATAACAACAGTCTAATCTCAATAATGGTAAGGTGAACACAGAGAGGCGATTGATCAGCGTTTGGTTTTTAAAGTGTATTTCTTATAAGTTATAACAATTGATTTAGTAAAATTATATAACAAATATAATTTAATAACAGTAGTCGCTTATTATATATAATATATAAAACACTGTGTTAAACATACAAAATATAATATTAACTAACAACAAAAATCAGTAACAACCGTAAGCCCATACGAGATTTACAAAATAAATCAATGACTAGTAGTTTTATCCGACAAATTTCGTTTGCGCTCCTTTTGCTATGATAACATTGTCGGCTTTTCGGATCATTGTCACTTCAAGAAAAGCTAGATTTCTTCCTAGTTTGACTGTATCGGCATTGATAATTATTTCATCTCCAATTTTGGCCGATGCCAAGTATCTGTGTAAAAAAAACAAGTAATTATTAACAGAACGACTCAGTAATTAAATATTCAATAAATAATATCAATAAAAATAATAATGAATTAAAAGTTTTATAATAAATATAATTTATAATGTGTATTAAATGTGTTTAAAAAAAAAATGGATGATTTGGGTACTTTTAGCCGACTCGTACCATATGGTTAGGTTTAATACGGAGTCGGACTTTGAATATGATTAATAAAAATATAGATATAAATGCAATAACAAACTTAATAGAGACTCCTTGAACAAACTTACAGCAATATTCCATATCAATAATAGATGAACATTATATACAACGTTATAACAGACGTTCATTTGTAGAAAACCTAAAATCGTAATAGCCACTATTAGACCATCACTTTTAAGCAATAAATAACTACTCAATTTTTTATCCCACAAAAAACAAATATCTTGAATTACGTCCAAACTTGGATAATAGCGAAACTGAGATGATATTTGATTTACAATGTATTTTTTACAAATTTGGATCCATAATACATGATAATCAATCTATACTTAAGACACATTTATTTTTTTTTGTAACTAATAATAATTGTGCAAATTTTGTATTTATTATTTTGTTTAGTTGTATTCTAATTGTTTTTAGTATAATTAATTATATTAGAAATTATGCGATCGACCAGTGAATTTTCTGTGAGCTATTCCCATCATATAAAGTTAATGACACACTTTTTTTTTTCTTTGTAGAGAAACCATCACAAAATAAAATATAAATGATTATTGAAACATGTTATGTCTAAAAAACTATTTATAGTTAATAGTTGTTTGAAGTTTGTGCCGAAAAATTTATTTGAAAGGGATTTTACCACATTTAGTTACAATAATTACTGAAGACCTGTGACTTATTCTCTAAAATGCTCCGCCATCCTACTGTACCATTTTTTTTCGTGTTTAAAAAAAGTTCTTATAGTAATTTGTTTTTAAATTAAACATACTTAACGTGAATATCAACTGAAACACCACTTTCAGAATGCTCATCAATATCTTCAAAGATTTTCGGATGTGTCAGTACGGCTATACTAGAAAATAAATCTATAGCGGACGCAGTAAATCCTCCATGAAGCATATTGAATGCATTGGTGTGCTGTTTTTCTACAACCATTTCTGCTACACACTTGCCATCTCCGGCTGATACTAATTTCGTCTAGATAAAAGAATATTGCTATTATTTACTTGACAGAATATATTGAGAAAAAAAAAACAGGAAAACTTTCTCTCTTACTCAAAAGTAATTAGAATAATTTTCTTGAAAAAATAAATAATGAAGAAAATTTTGTTACAATTTGATTTTTGTTACAAAAATGAATTTTTATCATTACCAATAGTTGAATGTAACTTTACGAGTCAGATATTTTTTAAAACATTATTAAAAATAACTGGCATTACAGTGAATTAAATTATAATGGGAAAAAATTGGACTTTTACCTTTTCGAAGACATGATCAAATCCACCACGTTTGACTGAGAAATCTAAGACCTTCTTCAACATTTCTAATGCTTTGACACTACTCATGATTCGGAGGTAGATAAATCGTTTGCTACCTAAACAAAAATTTGAAAAACGTTTAACATTATAATATCAATTGTAACAAGCAAGATGTGTTGACAATAGTATTTTGGACATTAACTTTATTTTTTTAAAACAATCCAAAACTTTTTTAGAAAAAAAACCACTTGTTTTTAAAATCTCTTCGCGCAATTTAAAAATGAACTATTTTACAAACAACTAGACTTGACTTATAACTACTTACTTAACTTACTTGCTTACTACTTTAATTACTTATCAACTTAACTTGTAATTACAAATTGTGAACACGTTTTGTGAAAACTATAAAGTAAAAATGAAATAATAATTATTAAAAATTAACCAAGTCATACTATTATCTTGGTTTTTTTATCAGTTCTTACCGTGGTTACCGAAGTTTTGGTAACCGTGATTAATAGTGGTATCGTTGATAAGAGCCTGTAGGCTTTTAATTTATTCGGTTTGTTGTATGTGATAAGGATAAGGAAAACGGTAGAAAAGAAATGCTTTTAAATACTTATCTACCGTCATGTTAATTCAGAAATCTTGATAATGACTCTAAATAAGGCTAATGTCTGTGAAATTTATGAACTGTTAATTTGTTTCGGTATAAGAGCGACGTAAAATCTAGTTAAATAATAAAATCAACACAATGTTTTTCATACAAAATATATTCAAAAGCGTACCGTGTTTTCAGTGTGCGTCGTACAATCGTGCGTTAAATACATTAAATCGAATTTATAAAACGCCGCTTAGAGCGTCGAAATGTTTAAATAAAAAATACATCAGCAACAAATCAATATTCGAACTGAACACCAACGTGACAAAAGATGTGCTACTTTTCAAGTCGTCGAGCGACAGAACCTATAAAATTATCAGTATATTTGCCGTCGTGCAGTTTGGATTTTGGCTGACAGTCGCCGATTCGTATTATGCCTTGTTAAACAAAAATGTTAACGACAGCAATGAAAATCATACGGTCTGGTGGATGGATAAGTTAAAAACTAAAGGAAAAATTGTTACTGTCGGCATACCCGTTGGTTGCATCTGTATGGGTGAGTACTTTGACATTTTTTTTTATTTTCAATAAATTGAACTATTAATAAATTTAAAATGTTGTTAAACAGGTGCTATTCTAGTAGCTATATGTGCCGTTTATACGATGAAATCTGTGAAGATGTTAGTACTGTGTAAGGGAGGTGAAAATCTAAATATAACATCCTTCGGACCTTTCAATAAAAACATTGTTACAACTATTCCATTGGACAAGGTTTGTATAAGATTGCGTAGGCTATTTAGTATACTTTGTTTGTGTAGTATTTTTTTTAGATATTTTTTAAACTGCCCACTCAGTTTTTATTTTCATTTACACTTACAGCTTGCCCAAACCATAGTTTGTCAATGATGTATAAAGCTCGCCAACTAAATTTCTAAAATATTACCGTGTACGAATATAACTAATCAATGTTTTAATTTATATTATTTAGATTAGCTGTTCTGTGGGGAGAAATACCAGCAACCAGACCATACCGTTGAAAGTTAAAGGAAAATGGTTTTTCTACACATTAGATAAGAACGGCACAATCTATAATCCCCAACTATTCGACATAACTGCTGGGTTAAAACGGAAAATTTAGTTATGATTAGTTAGTATTCGTTTAGATTGTTTGTAATTAGGTATTTTTAATGTATTATATTATTAAAAAAATGAACTTTGCTTTAACATTGTGTTTGTGTATATCGTTGACAACGATGCTGGCTGGTATTTCAGATTTGTCTCTTGTCGCTGTTTGATGTACATTTTGGAATATTAAAATTCAATAAATACAGTTCTCAAGCAATAAAATCATCAATACATTTATTTGGAATTTGTACTGTAATTGTGTTTTGGTTTGTTGAAACCGAATGAAGTCTCCCGGTAAAGGTACTTCATTTATCTGGGTATTAGATAAAAAAAAAAAATTTGTTAAGTAATCTTTGGCGTTGTGATTAATGGTCGGATGTATTTAAAACCTACATTTAGATCTCTATCATAATAGCTTTAACAGTACGTATTATTCGTACTAAAATTCATGATCATTTACCACGTTCTGATGTTTACTCTTAAAGACAAGCCTACAAGTTAGAAGCCGTACAAAAAGTTAATCATTTTATTCTTTGTTAAAAAAAAAATGAACCTTTTTATCTTGTGTTGTTGACCATTATTAAATCCATCAGTAACAACTTTATCCGATTTAATCTGAACTCTTTCGAGTTTTTCTCGACACTTCTTCATTTCGACACAAATTTTTTTAATTGGTATCATTTAAGTTGCTATATAAAAATATTTTGCCTTAAAGAGATATTCATTTTTTTAATACCTTTTATCACAAAATCAATTCAATTAGAAAAATAAAGTCAAGGACAACTCCTTTCTGCAGTAAACTTTGTACCATAGAAAAAACATATAATTCTTTTTAAATATCTAAATATTGTATTATAAAAGTTGAAACGACAATTTAAAATTTTTAAATTATAACAAACATTTTTTTGTATTTATTTATATGTACTTAGTAGAAAATCAATATTAAATTCAATTCGTCATTAATATAATCAAAATTGATAAAAATGGATTGTTTCCTTTCGCCAATTAGCAATCATTTTGTTGTTAGGTTTGTGTACCTTTTCTGGCTTTTCTGTCCAGTCTTAACATGTATTTGAAAATATTTTCATTTTAATGTTAATTAGGTATGTGTTAGCATACTGTAGCATTAAACTATTATGTACAGAAATAAAATAAAGCATCTATAGTATAATAAAGCCTGGACACGATAAGAAGAAATAAATATATACAGATGATCAACCCAATAAATACTAAAATCTGTTATAATCTAATCTGTCTGATACAAGTATACAGCTAGTTTACTAGCTAGTAAGTGATGGTTATGTTAAATCGTGAAAAAAGTTTTAATGTATGATTTGACTGTTTGTTTTATTTAAGTTGATCGGTTATATCTGAGCAGGAAAAAAGTAAGCCAGGACTCAAGAACGAGAATTGATCCAAGACAGTATAAATAGATGGATGGAGTGTGTAATGACCTAAAACTTACTAGAAATAAATAATGACGAAGAAATGGCTACAGAAGGGAAAAGATGCAAAGGATAAGTATATTTTTATTTTTAAAAATGTTTCATACCAAATTATGTATAGTATGGTAAAAAGTATTAGGAGCCTCTTTAAATCTACACATAAGCAACAAATGTAAGTAAAACTGTTTATTATGGAATACAATAAATGATTTAACAATTATTATTGCAACATGAAATAGGATATCAGTGCTTTATAAAAATATTATTTTAGTACAACAACAATGGTGTTATATAATTTTAGAAGAGTTATACCATTGATTTCTGTTCTAAATTATACTAACTGATCCTGTAGTCGTTGTAGTTCTGTACCGTTTTCGTTAATTTGTACCCATACACCACGATTTTTCCTGTATATTTTTTCTGTAATTCCATTCAATACGATACAAGTACGATTAGATAAGTCAATCTGAGTATATGTTATATATGATGTTGGAAATTGTGCACTCATGTATAATCCTATCAAACAACACATCCTTTTTAAAGCGCCATCATCCGGTATTACCTGAACAGGTTCATCTAAAAAATTAGAAACGATTTTTGTTTATTAATTTGCTCAAATTAGTTTACTAGTTTCTTCTTTTTTTTTTGGTGTAGGACACCAAAGTCATGTTTGTTAAAATATAGTAATAAAATAATATATATGCATGGTGTCCGTACTGGACAGCTATGCTGTTTGTATTACAAGAAAGTATGTATCATCACATGTTAGGTTAATTGTTAAAATTAAAATTAGTCGTATACTGTTATTTTGTAGTGACTTATTTCCATTAAATACCTAAACATTTTTATAAATGGTTCATAATCCATACAACTTCAAATTTATATTATTTACCTAATACACGATTGATTATATTTTTTAAAGCTGGTCCAGTAACATCTCTTCTGTCCTGTGCAAGGGTTGTTAAATCTAAGCTTCCAAAATCTACGAAAATAAATATTTAAATGACCGTGAAAGAATAATAAAAATAAAAAATATTTTAGTTAAATTAAAATGAAATTAAATGTCGAGGTATAAGTCTCTCTCCTCAACAAAAATGATTTTATTAAAATTAAAGTTTGACATAAAACATTACATAAATAAAATGAAGCAAATTTCAACTCTAAAACAAGCAAGGCTATTTACGACTACCGAAAAATTTGTATTTACCTTGGTTGTTATTAATATTAGGATTTGTCATTCCTGTAACAAGGACATCAATTAATCAGTACATGTAAAGTAATACAATCCAATGTAGGGGAAGATGGGGTAGACTTGCATGGCAGGTACATTTGAATAATGCTGACAGAACTATTTTCACGTGAACATATAGCAAATTAAAAATATATTTAATAGTCATGCTGCTTAAAGAATTAGTTAGTGTCATCAATGGATATTGATTTCCGAACGTTTGTGTGATAAATAAAAATCTTAAGTTCAAAATAATGTATAACGTTGATTTATTTTATGTTATGCAAAAAATTATTTTATAAGGATAATAAAACATAATATATGTCTTATTGATATAATAAATATATCAATAAGACACATTCAAATCTGCTCTCTTTCAATTCAAATGTACTTCATAACCGAGAATAAAAATAAATATTCATTTAAACATTTATAAATGATAAATTACTTGATTGGCGAGGTTGGGAATATTATTATTATGTGTGTAAATCTTTATACTACATGTTGGAAATCTCAAACATTACATTTTTTATAGAATAAAAAAAAAATATAATATTATTTTTAATATGAAATCTACCCAGTCTTCTCCTATATATTTTATATAAAGCAGTCACTCTAAAACTGCGATTAATTAAACCAACTATTTAATGCAAAATAATATTGTATACATGTTAATTCGAACGATCATCAAAAGCTTAAGCATAAAACATACATACTAGTATAGTTATCAAATATAAATTATTTTTTTAAATTTATATTTACTGAATGCACGTCTTATTTTCCATCCCATCACTTCCTGGTAATCAATCAATTCTAAAATTTTAAAATAAAATAGATTTTAATGTACCTCCTCTTATTGGTATTTGTCAATAGGTATTTCGGCGATTGTTTTCAAAGAATTTATGTATAATGAATATGAGTTAAATATAATAAATAAATGATATATAAAAATGTGGTTACTGTCAATATATGACATGGGCCTCCAATCTGAAACTAAAACAAAAATGTTGTGTGCATAAAGAATATCAAACTTCACTGTGAGGAACCATGTAAATGAAAATTATTACCCGGTATACAGTTAAGAATATTCAATTTGTCTGGAATTTAACATTACATAAATTAATGATAATGCATTTCTATTTCTATTATTTTATAAACAGGAAGATCAAGATCAAGGTAGAAATAAACATGTGTTACATTAGTAACTTGGAATAATCGTGCTGCACTGTATATTCAACATGCTAGGAATTTCTGTGGAAAACCAAATAGGAATGAAATATTTGAAATTTTTTCATAAAATTCTACGAAAACTATTACCTGGTGCAGCGATCATAAAATTAAGTTTGCCTGAAATTGACATTACACAAATTAATAGTAAAGGATTTGATTTGCTTTTATAAACTATTACATTACATAATTCTAAATTTGAAGTCAAAGGTCAAAGTAGAAAAAAAAACCCATATTAAATAGACTAGATAGAATCTTTATGAAAATACTATGGATGAATTGAAACAGTTGTGAGGATGAGAACAAGTATATCAATCACACAAGGTTAACAGAGCTAATAATATCAGTTTTTCCCCATAAAGATTCCATTTAGATTTCGAAAATATATTTAATATTTGCATCACTTATCAATTGCATAAAGATAAATTCGAATTTTTATATCGTTTTTCAAATATTTTTTTCTATTTTTCAATTTTTTTTTTAATTTTTATTTTAACTAAGACTACCGAAAATGTTGAAATTATCGACTTCATTAACCATTTCTTCAATTATTCGCTCCATTCTATCTAGAGTAAACAAAAAAAAGATTTGTGCTATACTAAAAAATTGAAATTAAATCTAATTAAGTACAACATAAATCTTTAGAAGAATATTAAACCACGCTTTCAGCTGTCGTCATTTAACTCAACACTACTCCTTTGATAAGGTTATTAGAAATTGCTACCGACTTTAAAAATTACACTGTTGCACTTTGCACTATTAATAAAAACTATACTTAAAATTTGCAGAAAATTTGAAAATTATATACACATAAAAAACATTTATGTATTAACATTTAAATTTTAGTCATATCTTACTTATACCAGCTTCCATGATGGATACATCTGTAATATGTACATAATTAAAAAATATGTATGAAAAAAATACAATTTAAAAACTTAAAAAACTATTTTTATAAAACAAAAATGTTACTGACTTGTAACAAAAACCTGTTTCCTATATTCAGCTATCAAAAAAAAAGTGAGGTATTGTAATTTTTTTTTAAATTTTTATTTCCTACCTTAAGTTTGTAATTGTGAAAATAACATAAATACCATCATAATCTGCCGTAACATTGACCCAGATAAATGATAAAAAAAAACAGATAAGTTTCATTTTTATCTGCAAATCATAAACATAAAAGGACTTCATATAATATACATCATCATATACCTAATTCAAAATTTGGACCGACCCCCCGCTGAGTTTTTTGAAAGTACACTGCATGTCTGATACGATAAAAAAATTAATCTGAAGTTTTTTTTGATTTTTTTATTCAATTATTTTGGCTATAGTCGTAAAAAGCACTTTGAGTTTTTATCTTGACACCTATTTTTTTTATCGTTATTTTTTATAAAATAATCTCAGCTTTTTAAAAAAAATATTGATTATTTTTTCGAATAACAGAATGTCATTAGAATTGAGTTTACAATCAAAAATTTTTGTTTTTTTCGTGTGGCAAATTTTTTAGAAATGTTTTCAGAGAGCTGAAGAAACTTTACATAAAATCTATTATAGAATTCTCTCCAAAATATGGATTGTGTAATACATAATATATTTGTATCTTTTTTGGTAAAAATAAATATAACAAAACCGTTCGCTCAAAAACATTGTTAATACCCAATGAATAAAATAACTAGAAATAAAAAATATTTAATACTGTTATTTTTACACTAAAATGTACGGCTCGTTAGCTCATGCCTTTTTAGTTTTAGCGTCATTGCAACTTTTAGGGTTTGATATAGAAATACTTACTGAAATTGTTGAGCTGATTGAATTGCTTAGACAATATTCGACTTGATCGGCTTTCGATAGTAAATGTTCTTTTGCTATCTATGGATAGGCTTATATTTCGACCGACATCTACGAATCTAAGTGGTTTTTGCAGTGAAACTATTTTCGTTTACACAGCTGGTTAAATTTTTTTTCAGTAATTCGACGCAAAGTTTAGTTTATAGGTATTTTTCTTACTTCTGGGATTTTACAATCACTCATAATATAATATCTTGTTTATGCATTAGAGAGTTGCAGTTGAAATTTATTTTATTTTTGGCCAAACTATATAGACTATGCCGAAATGTATAAATGAAAAACACTTAACGAGTAAAATAAGTAATAACAATAAGTAAAATAAGTACTATATTACTGGACGCATTATTTAGTAGTAGTATATTTTTTTTTGAAAAATATACCACGGTTTTACAATAATTGTAGACCCTTTAATGTTATGCTTATACCTTTTAATACCTTAAGCCATTTATGTGTTTTTCGCAGATTTGGTATATTTTACTACTAGATATGTACTACAACGGTCTTGGCCGACACTCACGGATAAGATTTTAAAAAAACGTTGACCAAAAAGAGCGTATTATAATCACTTAATTTAACATAAATACGTTAAATCTACAAAAAAAAATTGTCATACCCGCCAATATTTTTTATTGACATCTATTTAGAGTATTTCTAGTAAGTTATTAGTAGTAGTTTTTTCACTTAAGTTTTGTTTTGGCCTTGTAAAATTGAAAACTGTTATCAAATTCAGAATCAGTCACCATAAAATTATATAATTTGACCACTATTGAAGTATTTTATACAAAAATCCAGAAATTTTTTTTAGCTTTGATGTGGAGCAGCGATGCTTTTGGTTTTACAATTATGTGGGTTTTTTTTGTTTGTCTGTGTACATTGTAATTTATATATAAGTAATAAAGTTTCAACTTTTACTGGCTATAATTTCGAGAATTTTTTAACGATTTATTGAGAAATCTTAAGTAAGTTTTATAAAAAATATTTGGGCTTGAGGCAATGTAAGAATCGAAGCATGCTTAATTAATGTTCCATAGACAGTTTTTTGCAAATTTATTGTAATACTATTGAGGATACTTTTTTTGTTAGTTTTTTTTTACCAGATTATGATAGCTTTTGCCCGATGTTAATAATGGTGAAAAATCAAAATAGTTGACATGTGTTTAGTTGACAATACAACTAGTGCACTGTTTTATTATTTGACTTTTTGTTTTTATTTAAGTCGATCTGTTACATATGAGCAGAAAAAAAAATTAAGCCAGGACCCAAGAAAACCAAGAATAGAAAGAAGACAACGTTGACGCCCCTGACAGATAAAGATGGATGGAGTGCGGAATGACCTAAAACTTACTAGAAATAAATAATTACGAAGAAATGGCTACACGAGGAGATAGATGCAAAAGATAAGTACATTTTTATTTTTAAAAATGTTTTTTATTGAATTCTGTATAGTATGGTAAAAATTATTAGGTGTCTGTTTAAATCTACACATAAGCAACAAATGTGAGTAAAAATTATTTATTATGGAATACGTTAAATTATTTGACAATTATTAGTGCGATATGAAATAGGATACTAGTGGTTTTTAAAAATATTGTTTTTAAACAACAAAAATGGTATTATATAATTTTAAAAGAGTTATACCATTGATTCTGTTTTAAATTATACTAACTGGTCCTTTAGTCGTTGTAGTACTGTACCGTATTCGCTAATTTGTTCCCAAACGCCACCATTTTTGCTGTATATTTTTTCTGTAGTTCCATCCAATAGGGTACAAGTACGATTAGATAAGTCAATGTGAATTCTTTTTATATATGACGTTGGAAATTCTGCACTCATGTATAATCCGATCAAAGTACACATCCTTTTTATAGCGGCATTATTCGGTATATCCTGAACAGGTCCATCTAAAAAATTAAAAACATTTTTTTTCTTATTAATTTGCTAAAATTAGTTTACTAGTTACTTTTTTTTGGTGCAGGACACCACTGTCATATTTGTTAAAATAGAACCATGAAAAAAAATTGAATATGCACGGTATCCGTATAGGACAGCCATGCTGTTTGTATTACAAGAAAGTATGTGTCATCACTTATTTGGTGAATTGTTAAAAATAAAATTAGTTGCATCCTGTTATTTTGTAGTGATTTATTTTTATTAAATACCTAACATTTTTTATAAATGATTCAAAATCCATACAACTCCGTATTAATATTATTTACCTAATAAACGATTGATTATATTTTTTAAAGCTGGTCCAGTAACATCTCTTCTGTCCTGTGCAAGGGTTGTCAAATCTAAGCTTCCAAAATCTACGAAAATAAATATTTAAATGACCGCGTTGTGAAAGAATAATAAAAATAAAAAACAGTTTAGTTAAATTAAAATGAAATTAAATGTCGAGGTATAAGTCTCTCTCCTCAACAAAGATTATTTTATTAAAATTAAAGTTTGACATAAGACATTATATAAATCAAATGAAGCAAATGTCAACTCTTAACAAGTAAGGCTCTTTACGACTACCGACAAATTCGTATTTACCTTGGTTGTTTTCAATATTAGGATATTTCATTTCTGTAACAAATACATAAAATCATTACGCAGTAAATAAATATATCAAAGTGGAAAATAGGGTAGATTTGCAAACGGGGTAAATTTGAATAATGCGGATACTGATTACTGAATGATTATGAGATACATAAATATAACTTCATTAAATACAAAAAAATTGTATTTAAGTCCAAAATTTGGTTTTCGATCAGTTTAAATCAATGTAATACAAAATATTAACAATTATAAAGTGCGGTGGATTTGAATATTCTATCCCGTAGAATATCCATAGTTTTATATTTTCTTTAAACACAAATTTTTAAACATCCATCTTACCATAGGAAAAAAATATATTGATAATTATATATTTTTTTCAACTTTTATAACGCATATAGGATCTATTTTTGTACAAAAACACATGTTTCTACTTCAAACGTACTGTCCTTAAGAATACATAGTTTTTTAAAAAACATTTAAATTCTTCACAACATTTCAAGGCATCGGTTGTGGCACAATTTTAAAACTATATTTAGTTAATTAATGTATAAAAAAAAATGCAATTTTGAACTTTTTTCAACTGAAATAATTTATTAACTGAAAAATAGTTTTAAAATTGTGCCCCAACCGATGCATTGAAAATGTTATGAAGAACTAAAATATTTTTCACAGCTTAAAACGCAGTATTCTTAGAAACAGTATATTTGATTTAGAACGAGTGTTTTCAACCAAAAATACGGCTCTTAATGCAAAATATTATTGTTTATATTATAATTCGAATAATCATCAGATGCTTAAAAATAAATTACATGTACAGCTATATGACTTTAAGCATTAAATCGTTTTTTTTATAGTTTTTCTTTAGAACTTCGAACTAGTATAATTATAAATGTTTAAAATGTAATATTTACTTAATGTACGTCTTATTTTCCATCCCATAAAGTCCTGGTAATCAAGCAATTCTAAAATTTAAAAAAATAGATATTTTATTGTACCTACCAAAATGTCATACTGGTATTTGTGAATAGGCGCTAAGTGAATGTTCTAAAAGTATTTATGTACAATAAATATGCGTTAAATATAATAAAAAAATGTGGTTACTGTCCAAAATTGGAATGGGTCTCAAATCTGAAACTAAAACAAAAATGTTGTGTGCAAAAAGAATATCAAACATTACTGTGTGGAACCATGTAAATGAAAATTATTACTCGGTATACAGATGGTAGTATTCAGTTGTTCTGAAATTAACATTAACAAATAATGGTATTGCATTACATTTTCTTTTATATTATTAACAGAAATATGAAGATCAAGGTAGAAATAAATATGTGTTATGTTAGTAATTTGGAATAATCGTGCTGCACTGTATATTCAACACGCTAGGAAGTTCTGTGGAAAACTAAATAGGAATGAAAAATTGGAAATATTTTCATAAAATTCTACGAAAACTATTACCTGGTACAGCGATCATAAAATTAAGTTTGCCTGAAATTTATATTACACAGATTAATAGTAAAGGATTTGATTTGCTCTTATAAACTATTGCATTATATAATTGTAAATTTGAAGTTAAAGGTCAAAGTAGGAAAAAACCTATATTAAATAGACTAGATAGAATCTTTATGAAAATACAATGGCTGAATTGAAACAAAGTATAATAATTACACAAGGTTGCCATTTAGATTTCGCAGAAAAATGTAATATATGCATCATTTATCAATATTGCATAAAGATAAATTTGTTGCAATTTTACAACAAGTTGCAATTTTTATATTGTTTTCTAGTATTTTTCTCTACTTTTATCTTTATTTTTATTATTATCATTTTAACTAAGACTACCGAAAGTGTCGAAATGATTGACTTCATTAACCATTTCTTCAATTATTCGCTCCAATCTATCTGTAATAAACAAAAAAGATTTGGGCTATACTAACAAATTGAATTAAGTACCATATAAATCTTTAGAATAATATCAAATTACTCTTTAGGCTGTAGCCATTTAACTCAACACTAACCTCTAACACTCAAACTCCTTTGATTAGGTTATTAGAAATCGCTACCTACTTTGAAAATTACACTGGTGCACTTTTTACTATTGATAAAAACTATACTTTTAAATTTGCAATAAACTTGAAAATTAGGTTCACATAAAAAAACATTTATGTATTAACATTTAAATTTTAAATATATCTTACCTGTACCAGCTTCCATGATGGATACATCTGTAATATGTACATAATTAAAAAATATGTATAAAAACATTGGATTCTAAAATCTTAAAAAACTTTAAAAAAAAATAAAGATGTTTCTGACTTGTAACTAAAACCTGTTTCCTATAATCCGCTGTAAAAAAAAAGGTGAGACATTGTAATTTTTTTAAAATTTGTATTTTCTACCTTAAGTTTGTAATTGTGAAAATAACATAAATACCTTCAAAAACATCTGCCGAAACATTTACCAAGATGAATGGTACAAAAAACCCGATAAGTTTCATTTTTTTCTGCAAATATTAATCATAAAAGCAGTTCAGAAGTGCAGTAAAAAAGGTTTTTGTTTCGCAAGACTGTTTGTTATTTGATAAATATATTATATATGAGGCGCTAAGATGCCAAACCGATTAACTCCACTATTTTTTAAATTGCGAATAATAGCATGGTCGGATTACAAAAGTGTATAATTAACAGTGGCAATGATAAATAACTCCATAGTTGAATTTTTCACCACTAGAGTGCACCAAGTACATTGGCAATTGTACTTACATTGTTTCAAATAACATTAACTACCTGTCCTGAAAAATTTCATTTTATGGATTTAATCAGTTTGGCTTCTGAGCGCCTCATATTTGAGTCAATACGCCAAATATGAACGTATACTAACACATAGTCAATGTCTTGTTAAATTTATTTAGAATGGTCGACGATTCATGTTTCAGTCGTTTGTACTCGATAGTTTAAATTATAATCGTTTATTCTCAATGAAATTAATATTTATGTATTATATACTTCCATTAGAGCAATCTCACACTAACTGTTTATACTTCATAGATTATATTCTTTCAGAGCTCAATTATACTTGTATTTTACTAGACTGACAATGTTCAAAACAAAATGCAACTAAAAAAACATTTTCATAGATCCTTAAATTGTAAAGGGTGGGGCAGTGAAACGGGCGATTTTCCCATTTTTTTAAAATTTAAGTATTTAATAATGTAAGAAAAACGAATCTGATGTACCTTGCGTGTTTAATGATAACTAGGCTCGATTTTTTAAAGGTCTTATTTTACAGGCAGATATTTAAATAGGTATAACCTCCAAAGTGTCTTGCAGATTGTTTGTCACTGACCAAAACTTAGTGCACAAAAATACTGCATGATAACGCGGTTCTTTAAAAATTAGCGTGGGTTTTGTCTAAAGGATTGCTTTAGTTATGTAGTAATTCACATAATTATGCATTTTATTACAATTACGATACCTTCAACGTATAAATTCATATTACAAGCTTATAAGTTTATTAATTATGATTTATTTGAATAGGACTAGTTCGGTTTGAAATGATAATAAAACGATGTGTCGGGTCGCGGCCATGCAGATATAAAAATATGAATAAATCCTAAAGCCGGATATAATATTTTATGACAACGCCCATAAGGGAAACAAGCAAAAAACAGTATCTAACCGTAAACTCAGGCCTTTACGGCGGATATAAACAAGATAAAAATTCGAACGTTGTAAAATAACATAAACCAAAATATTTTCAAAAATAAAAACAGCAAAAAAACGTGGATTTAATCGTGGATATGTTATCTCTTATCACTTATATTTTTCTCTTATATCTTATTACTTGCTCCAATCGACTAATCACCTAATTAACATCAGTTGACTTTTCTGGAAACCCCACTAGATGCAATGACCTAACTGCAAAATTTGGTAAAATGGGCTAAATGCTTCAACGTGTTGAAAAATATCGAATGCATAGGGTAGCGAAATGATGTACCTATAGTTGTAATAATTTCTCAAGCATTGCCATTCCATTAAAATTACATCCCATAACATTTCGGTGAAAATAATATGGTTTTGTAAAATTTCAATTTGTGCTGCAGTTGAGTCATTGTTCTACCGGGGCGGCGATATAATATATATTTTTTTATTACTGCGTTAATGCGAAATAATTCAATCTGCTAAAATGGTTTATAACGTTTCAATTGATCTTAATAAGACCTATAGCCTGTCATGTTGGCGAATAAAAAAAATCCACGCCAAATGAACAAACAGTAGCGATTTTACCATTAGAAGTAAACACACTTCCAAATGTCAAATGAGTCAACCGTTTCACACAGACCTTTCTGCTTGAGGACGAATGTGTAACTCTTCGTACATGATATATTCATATTTTTTGTACCTATCGCGTAAATAAATAAATATTTCAAGCTGATAAAATGTTTTTTAACGTTTCGAGTGATCTGTTATTTCTATTAACCGTAATCGAACTCGCATCGTTTTCGCACCAATTTAAACCGATTGAAAAATACATCGACGGACTAAATGCACTTTTAAAAAATTACGGATGGGACCGACTCAATCACGTGCAAGTCCAATATCACGATAACTCATGCACTCGGTCTTCGTTTTCGGGAAATTACCTGTTCATAGACCCCAAACAGCCCGATCAATCGAATAATGTCACTAAAGAAAACGTGGAAAAAAAATATTGCATGGCCAATAAGCTGTTGGGATGCGTGTACGCGAATGCTTTGTTTGAGTTCCTACTTTTGACTAAAAGCATTATGGACGAATGTGGTTACGAGATACGTCTTGCGGATCAAAGAAAATATTGCAAAAAAAGTTACTACAAACAAAAGCGTGCACCAGGTGAGGACAGCAGTAGTGAGCCTGTTCAAGTAAAACCCGATAATTATCGGAAATCCTTTAAGCTATTCCACACCCTTATAGAACAATTCGAAAAAAGCAAAAACATGTTTGATCACATGTCGCGTGCGTTGAACTATTTGGTAGAACCGTTGACAAAAAAGAAAACATATGTTTTAATCCAAAATCGTATACAATCGTTCGCAACTAGCGTGATTAAGATTCGTGATGTTAAGACCACACTGCAGTATGCATACACCCACGACGCCAATGTAAAAGTTAACCAATATTTTCAAGGTCTAAAAAAAATTTTAAACCGTCAAGTAAGAGACGCTGTGTTACCTTTAATAGATAAATATTGCATACTACCGAGAAATGCTGATGCTAATGATCTTGGTCTTAGTCTTAGTCTCGACCAAAGTTCTTCGAAGGACGCCGAAGAAACGGTAGAAGAAGATGAAACAACCGACCAGTCCCTTGAGGAAAGTGAACACACTGAGGCCGTATTGGAGATCGAAAAACACGTGAGAAAGGTCGTAAAGGAATACTTTTTGGATTTAGGGTTTGAGCACGTTTAAGTTCGTAATTATTTATTTGTAAACAAATAATGTTTAACACATCTTATTTTTCTTTATTTAAAATAAAAACTTGGTAGGTATTACCTAGTAAAAATTTGTTTCTAACTAAATTTATAATTTTTCTTGTACTATTATTTATGTTGCTAATATACGGTTTTTTGTGTGGGGATTTATATATTTGTTATTTAGTATACTTTGGTTTTCAATCAAAGTATTCATTTATGTAAGAAAAACGAATCTAATGTACCCGCGAGCTCGAAAATAACAAGGCTCTACTACTATGACGTTGCGATCGATGAAGACAATATGAGTTATATGTATGCTTGGAAATCAAATGGTTCGTATATTCTATGGTAGAAAAATAAATAAACGATAAATATATCAATATATATATAATAATCTTTAAGTACTGAGCAGATAAGCATAGGTAAGGCTCATTCAGATTGTTGAATTTATTGCAAGCACTTGCATTTGCACTTATGTTATACATTTTAGTTATTCAGCTATTTTAGTGAAAAAAAAAAAAATTTTTTTTTAAATTAAGGTTGATGCATAATATAGCACCGAGTAGGTGTTCTAATTTATATTATTATTATTTATTAAAATATATAAATAGGCATATATTACCTATATTATCATGTAACTGCAGAAATTCTATTTTATTTACATATAATGAAGTAGAAAAATTTCTGGAGTTAATTATGTGTAATTAATAATAGTATAACAGAAAATTGCTCAAATTTGTCCATTTTTTAATTACAAATTAGATTGTAGGCTTTTTAAATTATTTTCTTAGCTTTTAGCTTCGATGCAGATTATTCAATTTTATCACTTTTATTTACAATAATTCCTGTAGACCTGTGGCCTCCCCGTCCACTAGTTGCTTTGATTCCATTATGCCTATACTCTACTGTACTAGTCCTCTCGGATACAATCACTTTCAAATTAACGCTTTAATGCTTATTTGCATCTCAATTTAATATTTTCTAACTTTGCTGGCTTACACTGTGCTTGGTTTGGACTGTACTGGCTTGAGAATACTGACTACCGATTTGCATCGAAGCGTTTTTTCAAAAGTGATATTATCACTTTCAGATTCAAAAAATTCCTGTAAACCCACTGTATTGGTTTTTATAGTATCTTTGGCGATTAAAAAAAAAAATTATTAAAAACCAGGTTCTTATATAAAATTAATTCAGCTTTCTATTTTTTTAATTAATTTTTTTTTTTGACTAATAGAAAGTCATTACAATTCAGTTTATAACCTAAATTTTTTTTCGGTGGGTAAAATTTGAGAATTCTTCTAATATAAAACTCAAGAGCTGAATGTTAGCCTGAAGATAGATCTTTGGTGAGTCAATAACTGAAAAAACACGAAAAGTCATAAAATTTGGAGTAGCAACTCTATAAATCACAAATTTTATCTAGTTGGTACTTGGGGGGGGGGGGGGTAAAGTTGAAAAAGTTTACTTCTTCATAGACGAAATTTGAAAAAACAAAAAAAAAACCGTACGAGTTTTTAAGTTAGAACTTTTTACTGGCTATAATTCCGAGAAAAAGAGTTGGATCTAGTTGAAATGTATAAGGAATAATGATTTGGCATGCCCGCACACGTCAGTTGTGTCAAATGTTGACGTGCTAGAAAAAATCTCAAAATCGGATCAAGCAAAAAATTGATGTTTTTTGGTTATTGTTTGTCATATATTTAAGTGGTTTAGATATTTGTATATTGTGTTTAATCCGGCCAGTTTGTTATTGCATACATTTTACTCACCAATTCGATTGATATTATTCACACGAGCCTATTTCAATATAATATAATATTGTGTGAAATTACTATTATTGTTAATATCGATGTAATATCCGAATTATCTTAAAAGTAATAATTATTATTGTATTTGATTGCGTGGCACAAACAGTAAGAGCTAAACTATACTTCCCATGGACGTACAACCTCTATAAAAAAAATAGATACAACCAAGTTTTTCGCCGGTCGGGCTATAGAGGGCGATTTTCAATCTATATTCACCATAAAAAAATGTCTTTGGAAAATTAAGATCCTTCACCTTTTCCATGTCGAGTCCGTTCGACACATAAACTCCCTGTGTAAGAAAATTATAAAAGAATATTAATTATAGACCAAGTTTGAAAAATCTGTTCAACATTACCGGCCTTCTTGGGCAATCAGTACTAAAATTAAACGCTTTCTTGTATGCACCAAATGCATTTCCCAACAGCCATCTCAATTTCGAACAAGCTTTGGTCGTCGTGAAAACGTAATAATTTTAGCAAAATTAAGTTCAGTCTAAAAAGTATGATCAGCTTTAAAATATATATTTAAAAAAAAAAACAGTACATTGAGGTAAGGTCTTAGTGAAGCGGTGAGTTAACAGGTCTACTGGACTGATTTAAACTGAATGTTATATAAAATTACTTTCAAGAAACGCTTCGAAGCAAATCTATAAATTATAAAAAGTGTTGAATATAAATTAATTAAAGTCATTGTAATAGTGGTATCAATTACAGTTGCTTTTTAAAATGGACTTGATGAATTAGTAAATTTATTATATTATGTATCAAAACTATTTATCATCATAAAATAAATAGCAATTATAGTTAGTCAAAGTATAAAAAAAAAATGCTGATATCGAAGTTAAAATGTGTAAACATACAAAGCATAATTAAAATACAACTACTAATTATAAGTAAATAAAAATTGCTCACAGTTAACGAATCGTCAAATTGAACCAAATATGTTAAATTGCCTTTTATTTCATATAAATTAGCACTTGTTCTACTTACGTGTAGGTTAACCTGTACCTTGGCGTGCTCAAAGTGCTCACATGGAGTGCATGCCTTAATTTTTAATTTATATTCCCCCTAAAATTATTTCGAGCATGGTAATTTTTAAATGGTGATACACAAGGTGATCCATTAAGAACAACACACTCACATTCTCTTAAAATAATTGCAATTTTTGTGGTTTTTTTTTCTTTAGTTTATGCTGTTACATAATTTTAGACAATACTTAAAATTTGTATTTTTTATTTTTTCCCAAAGCTCGAACATAAGAAAAAATGATTAAAACAAAAAAACCCTAAAAAATTACAATTATTTTAAGAGAAATGGACTGTCTTATAATAATAATATTTATTTGAAACCCTCAAGGAAATAGAGTAAAAGTAAACAGAAGAACTAAATGGACAAAATAATCAAATACAATACGAAAAATAAAATACAAAGTACAATACAAGTAAACAAAATATAGTGAATGAAAAACAGAATTTGGATCAAAAGAAAAAAATTCCAAAACTAATGAAAAAAAAAATGGAATTTTAATTTAGAAATTTTATAATAAATCAACCTGTCTTGATAACAAGGGTGGTTTTTGTATTACCATTGGAAGATTTGGGTAGTACGTTGGCGGTTTAGTTGCTGGTGCCGTTATTTTTTCAATACAAATCAAAATCATTATGCTGTATCGAAGCATTTTGCTAGTAAGTTGTATGTATTACTCAAACAGCGTTAAACCGATTGGCTCAATTGACAGTAGGTCGAATGTGAATTACTAACGCTGGAACTTGAACTAAACTGCCAGTCGACCATTGGCTTATAGTATTGTAGTCGATCACTTCATGATCAATTTATGATGCTGAAAATTGCAATTACCAAATTCCGATAACGGAAACATATAAATACAAACAAAACACATGCTGCGGTAGCAAAAACAATAGGAATATCAGTTAACGTAGAGATTGTTGAATTTTGTTCGTTGAATAAAACCATCTCGAATAAATGATACAATTGTTTTAAAACTATGCATTCGGTATCGGTTCGTCGGATTGGTTTGTTTTCGGGTCGCATAATATTAAAATTTCCTGTAAATAGGTTAATTATTATTAGTGTAGGTCGTTGTAGAAAATAATTATTATGTGTTTTTTTTACATCGGATTTTTCCCACAGAAATCTTCTGTTATTATAGCGGTAACAAAATTTGTTCGATTGTTTATACTTTTGTTACCGATATCTGTGGTTTTTGGTCAATGTCATACTCACCGTTAATATTCAAATTTTAATTGGTACCAGTTATGTTCATGATTTTCATATGCGTTTGTTTGCTGCCGGACAACATGATCAGATTTAAACGCAAGCCGTATAATTAGATAGATCCCCTTTAGTTATGACCGTTGACTATAAAAGCATAACTTCCGGGTGGAGATTTGGCTCATCATACAACCTGTGTTGTTAAGCTGTACCTAGATTTTCAATTCAAATTCTTCTGGTTTTTTCCATATGTATAGTATCGTAATTCAGTGTCATAAATAAATAAAGATCTCCAAAATGTTCATATATTATAGTATTGGCAATTGGCATTGCATTTTCTGCGATCAGCAGTACCTAAAAGCGTTTGTTATGCTAGAGATATATACCTAGAGAGCCTACCTCTCTTTTTCTGTACAGGGTGATCCATTATCGTGAACCACTCAATATCTCACTGGGTTTAATTAATAATTGAATTTTTTTTTTCCAAAATGTTTTTATATAATGTGATCATGATAATCCCAAACTAGTTATTTTTATATCAACTTTTGATTTTCAAATAGCAACACATTTTTTAGCTTCGATGCAGAGCGGCACTACTATGTAACTTTTTTAATACTGAACCAATTCCTTCGAGTAGACACTACTGGGGGTAAAAGTTGATAAAGTTTACTTCTTCGCAGTCAATTTTGAAAAAACAAAAAAAAAACTGTACGAGTTTGTAAGTTAGAACTTTTACTGGCTATGATTTCGAGAAAAAGAGTCGGATCTAGTTGAAATTTATTACAAGTAGCTATTTCGTTTGCCCTCGCACGTCAGTTGTATCAAATTTAAATTATACCCATTTCCCACCTTCCTAGGAGAGGTATAGGTTTTTTTGTTTTTTGGGGTTTTTAGCCGTATGTTTAAGACCTTTAAGTTGACAATTTGTCAGTAGTAAAAACTCATATGTATTCATAACATATTAAACTGAAAAAAAATTCGGCACAACTGTTTTTTTTTAATTGCCGGAAAACTGTGTTTTTGCAGATATTTTAACAAAAACACATAAAATCTTAAAAAAATAACTACAAACACGGTGTACCAGATGTGAGAAACGTAAAGACGCTAAAAACTTTCAGTTGGTAACGTCGACCCTTGTTAGGTTAGGTTAGGACCCAACGGTCGGTATCATAATGTTGTGTTTATTACATGACATCACAGACGACTAAATCGTGTACCTGATTACGGTAGATACACGATTTATTGGGAAAAAAACCGATCCGTCTACTTTTTAAGACATTTTAAGTTCTAACACGGCAAAACCACCGACGTTATTTCGTTATTTTATCGCCCGCGGACGACCGTACCGAAGGTCAACTACGAGTATATTAGGTCCAACTACCTGCAAATTATGAAGAGGACTGTTATTGTATATTGGATTCAGATTAAGTGTTGGTTTTTATGCAGTCTACCGACCCAAAATGTATTTCATGTTACACAATTTTTTAGTGTGAGATTGCTCTAATGGAAGTATATAATACATAAATATTAATTTTATTGAGAAGAAACGATTATAATTTAAACTATGGAGTACAAACGATTGAAACATGAATCGCCGTCTACTCCAACTAAATTTAACAAGACATTGTATATGTGTTATTTGGTCCGCTATGTTTTTGCACAAAAAAAAAAACCCAGTACAGTGGGATCAGGGCATAGTGGGAACGGAGCATAGTGGGGACGGGGAGGTCACAGATTTACAGGAATTTTTAAATCTGAAAGTAATAAAATCACTTTCGAAAAAACGCTTCGATGCAAATCGGTAGTTAGTATTTTCAAGCCAGTACCGGGTGATTGGTTAACTATGGACCACTCAATATCTTAGAAGATATTAGACTTTTTTAATTATTTTTTTTTTGTACTATTATAGTTATTAGGTGGGACAAATTTAATGTATTTTTCAAAATTTTAACACCATCCCTTATGCGTTAAAACCATATCAACTTTAGATTTTTAAATGGTAACCCCCAATTTTTTTTTGATGATCGTGTTTATTTTTTTTAAATTTAATTTTAGGTGTAAAAACTAGCTAAATCAGACAAGTACTTTTAAAGTTATAGCTTAGTACTACACTATTATAGTTATATGAGATGCTTTTATAAGTTTTACAGCTAAAGAAAAAAATCGTTTATCGCCGGATCTCACGTTTCACAAAATAAGATTGATTAACGACACGGTTGTAGATTAAAGTTAATAGTTGACGGTCGTCGGTCACAATGAAAACGAACTAATAATAAATCTATAATAATATTTATATAGGTAATGTCTTCTTATCTGTTTTTTCTGTAGTGTTCCTAGCGGTGCGGTGTACCTGTACGTATTGAATATTAGGCATTAGCTGCTGTTAACAAACAATATTATGAGCCCTAGTAAATAGTTTTTTTTTCAATTTCAACCATAGGTTACCGTGGTCTAATCACGGTCTTATATAGAGTATAATCTGTGGTTCTACCAAAACGATTCGTTACTAGTGTAGATTAATATCAACAGAACAAATTATTATAAAAATACGACTACTTGAAAACTAATCAAAAAGTTCATTATTCTAATTTTTCAATTATTATGGTTATTTAGCGTCTTGGTTTTTACTTTAAATATTTAGCGTCTTGGTCTTAATAAGTGTTACTTGTACTGGTGTCTTAACTAGTCAAATTATTAATTCTGTTAGTGAAAATATTTTTAAAAAAACTTTAATAAATAACATTCAATTTTTTATTTTTTTAGTATAATATTGTATTACATACAGTTAATAGATAATATGTACAGAATATATACAAAAATAAACAAAAACTAAACTTAATATGTACAGAAACTATTTTAGCATTTGTTCGAACTGGTTTATGATAGGTACATAAGATGTCAAACAACATCTTTATAAGGCATCTATTGTATTTATTAAAATGTTTAGATAACAAAGGATTCCATAAGAAATACGTTCATCCAATACTTGTGCACTAAAATAAATTTTCATTTTTATAATTTAAAGTTGTAACACGTCAATTTTAACTATTTCTAGTTCAGTATTTTTATTTATTAAAAGCTGTATTTATTTATTAACTCTTTATTATATTACCACCTTATACTGTATATATTTAGTAGTATTGACTATTCTTACTTATTTTAATGTGTTCATATGAACAGTAAAAGTATGTTTTTTATTTAATAAATGATTGTTTTTTTCGTTGTACGAGGTATAAACAAAAATTTAGAGTGACAATGAAAAAGTACAATTTTTTTTGTTTTTGTATGGCTTTTTAAACAGTCATAAGCTTAAAATTCAATAATAATATTACTAACAAACATTTTAATACTATATTATATTATGTTTATTATGATAATAGTAAAATAAAAAAACAAGTAACAAGATAAATAATACGCTTATAAGATACGAATAAACATTTTTATTTGCTAAATCATATTGAAAAACTAAAACTAAATAAAATTAACATATCTATAATTAACTTGTAAATAATAGAGGTACAACATATTGCTGTATATAGTGATGTATTTATAGGAAGTTACCTAGGACGGTAAAGTTTGTTTGATGATTTCCCACTAGAAGAAATCCATCTCCATTTACATATTTAAGTTAAAAAATATTTATAAGTATATTCATTCAATTTACTTTTTTACACTTAATCCAAAAGTTAACATTTTTTTTTTCTATTTTGTGTTTTATAATTTTATTTACTTTACTACTTATAAAAACTTGATCGTAAACCACTAGAAAGTTGTCAATAAATTCTGTAATAGCTAATGCCAAAACTATGCCATCATGAAAATAATTTCAAGATTTGGATTAAGACAATAACATATTTTAGAAATATTAACATTCTCAGCAGCATTTTAGATTAAATTAATATTAAATAAAGAATTCATCATTAATAATTAATAAATAATGTATAATAATTATAGATATGTTAAGTATATGTGTGTTTAAATACTTAGAGTTTAAAAACTTTATGTCACTTTCAAAATGATAAAGTACTTTTAAATTATTTTATTGAATTACATTTTTAGCTGAATAACTAAATATATATAGTTGTCTAATATTTGATTTGAACTTGTGAATCCATCTTATTCTTCTTACTGACTTAATGGAAAACCGTTATCTGCAATAGTGTGCCACAGTAACTAAAAAAATAATAATAATAATAAATTGTTAGTGATGAATTCATAGAAATTAACTAAATTATTGCAAACTGATGATCTTATATATTTTACCTTAAAATAAAACACCTATAAATTTACTGAAAATTGAATACCACAACATTCGAAAATGTATTGATGGAATTGGTTTAGACTGATTGACTACAATAATATAGTACACCAAATTTGACGTTGGTAGTAGTGTAGTTGTAGACAACAACAAATATCAATTTAAGTTGAGATAGTCCATATTAATATTGAACATACTGAAACATATAATTTAAAAAATTAAATAAGTTTCTTAGGTACTTAAATAATTATATGGTTAAGCAACAAATATCAGTATTTACACATATTTTTTTATAATTATACAAGTATGATAATTTTTAAGTTAAACGTTAATTTTTAAGTAACGCATTTTAATAAAACATATTAAGTATGATAAACATAAGTAATCCAAAAAAACTTATTATTTAAAAACATTTTATATGTTCATGAATAATAAAAAATGATTAATTATATTTTTCTAATAAAAAAATGTACTTATACAATACACCTATATCAATAAATACATTATCTTACCTATTATTGATTCAGTAAATGATGATTGAAGATTCAATTTTTTCATAAAAAATTTTATAATTTTTCTTTGAATTCAGATACCAATATGTTAAAACACAAAACTACACATTTATAAGTTTCTCAGAACAGACATAATACTGTAAAAATAAAAGTTTTATTTAAAATATCATCAAGCATAATTCAAATTACTCTATTTATTTGAAATAACATATTATTATTATAAGTACCTTTAATTTTGATATTTGATGTGCATACATTTTATAAGTAAGGTTTTCTAGACTTGTCACTTGAGCAAAACTCCATCTCGGTATTCACATTGATTATGGATATTTAATATCAATGTTATTATTTAAAACACAATAAATGTTGACAAGTTCATAGATCTAGTAAGTTATGATACTATATTATTATAATATACTATGAAATTAAGACGTACAAATCGCATGAATAAACAAAATGTGTCAAATTAACCAAAACAAATAATTTCTAAATGCTGGAAAAATATACACAAGGTATTGATAACAAATTAAACATACCTACTATTTTACAAAATAAATGTAAAAGTGTGTAGTGGTGGTATATTTGTCAGTCGATATAGCGGTTATCATTATTATTTACTATCGGTGAATTATTTACCTAAAGTAAATAGTGTTTGGTACGGTAATAATTTTTAAACGCTACTATAGCTATTGTCAAAGTTAATTGTCAATAAATAATAACAGAGAGCAGTCAAGTTTCACCTTAATATGTTAGCGTCTCCAAGATATTTAATTTATTTTTTATACTCCCTTTAATTTTAAAACTGTGTAGCTCGTTAACTACTCAATCAATTTACCTAGTTTTTACGCCTAAAATTAAATTTAAAAAAAATAAACACGATCATCAAAAAAAAATTGGGGGTTGCCATTTAAAAATCTAAAGTTGATATGGTTTTAACGCATAAGGGATGGTGTTAAAATTTTGAAAAATACATTAAATTTGTCCCACCTAATAACTATAATAGTACAAAAAAAAAATAATTAAAAAAGTCTAATATCTTCTAAGATATTGAGTGGTCCATAGTTAACCAATCACCCGGTACAGTCCAACCCAAGCACAGTATAAATCAGCAAAGTTAGAAAGTATTAAATTGAAGTGCTGTATTTATAAATAAGCATCAAAGCGTTTATTTGAAAGTGATTTTATTCAATTTTATCATTTTTATTTATAATAATTCCTTTAGACCTGTGACCTCTTCGTCCCCTCGTTGCTTTAATTCCATTATGCCTATACTCTACTGCACTAGTCCTCTCGGATAAAATCACTTTAAAATTAACGCTTTAATGCTTGTTTGTAAATACAGCACCTCAATTTAATGCTTTCTAACTTTGCTGGATTATACTGTGCTTGGTTTAGACTGTACTGGCTTGAAAATACTAACTACCGATTTGCAACGAAACGTTTTTTCTAAAGTGATTTTATCACTGTCTTATTATATTATTTGACTTTATGATTTTATTTAAGTCAATCAGTTACATCTGAGTAGAAAAATTAGTAAGACGGGACCCAAGAAATCCAAAGATAGAAAGAAGACAACGTTAAAGCCCCTCAAAAATATAGATGGAGGTGTGCGGAATGACCTAAAACTTTATAGGAATAAATAATGACAAAGAAATTACTACTGATGGAGACGGATACAAAGGATAAGTACAATTTTATTTTTGAAAATGTTTCAGAATAGATTCTTTATAGTATGGTAAAAAGCATGAAATGTCTGTTTAGAACTACACAATATATGCAACAAATGTGAGTAAAATTGTTTATTGTGGAATACGTTAAATTATTATTTGACAATTATTAGTGCAATATTAAATAGGATATTAGTGCTTATTGAAAATATTATGTCAATACAACAATAATGGTGTTATATAATTTTAGATGAGTTATACCATTGATTTTGTTTTAAATTATACCAACTGGTCCTTTAGTCGTTGTAGTACTGTACCGTTTTCGCTAATTTGTCCCCAAACGCCATTTTTTCTGTATATTTTGTCTGTATATCCGTTCGATAGGGTACAAGTAAGATTAGTTAAGTCAATCTGAATTTTTGTTATATATGATGCTGAAAATTGTGCACTCATGTAATCCTATCAAATTACACACCCTTTTCAAAGCGATATCATCCGGTATACCCTGAACAGGTTCATCTAAAAAATAAAATAATTTTTTTTTTTAATTTCTCAAATTAGTTTATTAGTTTCTTCTTTTTTTTTTGGTGTAGGACGCCACAGTCATATTTGTTAAAATAGAGTCATAAAAATATTTTGGTATCAGTACTGAACAGTTACACTGTTTGTATTACAAGAAAGTGTGTATCATCATTTATTTGGTTATTTTTAAAATTAAAATTAGTTATAAATTGTGTTTTTTTAGTGATTTATTCCTATTAATAAACTTAATATATAAATATATGTATAATTGACTCAAAATCCAAACATCTCCATATTAAAATTATTTACCTAATATCCGAATGATTATATTCTTTAAAGCTGGTCCAGTATGATCTCTTCTATCTTGTGCAAGGGCTGTCAAATCTAAGCTTTTAAAATCTACAAAAAATATTTTTTTTAAAAAGAAAGAATAAAAAAAAAAAATATGTTGGTTAAATTAAAATTAAATTTCATGTTAAGGTTGCTAACTGTGCTATCTATATATATAGTTATAATTTGTTTTTCGTTTACATAAAACATTAAATAAATAAAATTAAGCAAATTTCAACTATCAAACAAGCAATGCTATTTACTAGCCGAAAAAATCGTATTTACCTTGGTTGTTATCAATATTAGGATATTTCATTCCTGTATCAAATCATTGTGCATTAAAAAGAAAATCAATGAAGTAGAAGATGGCCAGATTTGCAAACGGGGTAAATTTTGAATAATTCCGATGGATACTGTTTTCACTGTGATGAACTGTATGTTCATCGCGAGATAAAAATATATTAAATAGTCACCCTGTTTGAAGTATTGGTTTTTGTCATCAGCGGATACTGATTTCTGACTGTTTATGTGATAAATAAAAATAAGCTGTAGATTTGAGTATCCTACCCTATAGAATTATTATAATTTTTTTATTTGTTTTAAATACAGAAAAATAGTGTCATTTTTGCCCTGTCTTTAAAACAATCACTCTTTAAACTGAGATTAATAAGAGTGACTACTGAATTAAGGGGTATGTATACAATCTGTTGTTTGGCGTTTAAGACTAAAAAGCCAGACAAAATTTTGACTACTTTACAAGATTAAAAATACAAATTATATAAATTAAAAATAATACATTGAAGCATATAAAATAAATTGGATTATTAATTGTCATAGTCGAAGTTGATTAAAACCAAGTATTCTTAAATATTGCCTTTACAAAACTCCTTGAAACTAGACTGCATGCAATTCCTTTATGCAAAATATTATTACATAATTGGTAAATTATGTCTAATAGCAACGTACTAATAAACCTTTTATATTATAATTCGAATGATCATTAGAGGCTTAAACATAAAACATAATGTATAGCTTTATGACCTTAAGCTTTAGGTCGATGTTTTTCTTTATAACTTCAAACTAGTATAATTATAAATGTTTCAAATTTAATATTTACTTAATGTACGTCTTATTTTCCATCCCATAAAGTCCTGGTAATCAAGCAGTTCTAAAATTAAAAACAAAATATTATTGAATGTATGTACCTACATTAAATATTACATCTTTACATCTAGTATTTATATATAATGAATATACGTTAAATATAATAAATATATGATATATAAAAATGTGGTTACTGTCCATAATTGGAATGGGTCTTAAATCTGAATCTAAAACAAAAATGTTGTGTGCATAAAGAATATCAAACTTCTGTGTGGAACCAAACAAATAAAAACTATTACCCGGTATACAGATGGAAAAATCCAGTTTGTCTGAAATTAACATTACATAAATTAATGATATTGCATTTAATGTTCTTTTATATTATAAACAGAAAGATGAAGATCAAGGTTGAAAAAAACATGTGTTACATTAGTAACTTGGAAGAAATGTGCTCCACTGTTTAATCCGACAGGAATTTCTTTGGAAAATTAAATAGGAATGAAATATTGGCAATATTGGCAATATTGGCAATATTTTCATACAATTTTAATACTACTAATTACAATTACCTGGTACAGCGATCATAAAATTAAGTTTGCCTGAAATTGACATTACATAAATTAATAATATTGGATTTAATTAACTTATATAAATTATTACGTTGTATGAATTAAAAGTTAAAGGTCAAAGTAGAAAAAAAACCCATTTTAATAGACTGGGTAGAATCTTTATGAGAATACAATGGCTGAATTGAAACAGTTGTGGGAATGAGAAAAAAACATAATAATCGACACAGCCAACAATATCAGTTTTTTCCCATAAAGATTTCATTTGGATTTCTGAGAAAAATTTAATAATTACATCACTTATCGATTGCATAATGATAAAATTGAGTTGCAATTTTCAAAATATTATTCTATACTTTCTTCTTTTTTTATTATTATTATTTTAATTAAGACTACCGAAAATGTCGCAATGATTGACTTCATTAACCATTTCTTCAATTATTCGCTGCAATATATCTAAAATAAACAAAAAAGATTTGGGCTATACTAACAAATTGAATTAAGTACTTAATAGTTATATCAAATTACGCTTTAAGCTGTAGCCATTTAACTCAACACTACTTCTTTGATTAGGTTATTAGAAATCGTTACCTACTTTAAAAATTACAATGTTCTGTACACTGGTGCACTTTTTACTATTGATAAAAACTATGCTTTAAAATTTGCAAAAAACTTGACAATTAGGTACACATAAAAAAACATTTATATCTTAACATTTAAATTTTAAATACATCTCACCTGTACCAGCTTCCATGTTTGATACATCTGTAATATGTACACAATTGAAAAATATATTCGAAAACACTGAGTTTTAAAAACTTAGAAAACTGTGTTTGATAAAATAAAAATGTTACTGACTTGTAATTAGAAGCTGTTTCTTATATTCTGCTGTAAACAAAATTGAAATATTGTTCTTTGTTCCAATTTTTATGAACTACCTTAATTTAATAATTGTGAAGATATTATAAATACCTATATAATGTGCCGAATCATTTACAATATAGACAAATAAAATAAAAAACCAGATAGGTTTCATTTTTTTCTGCAAATAAAACACATAAAATGAATTCATATTCATATTATAGATATCTCTCATCCACACGCCATGAAGTACCAACAAACATTGGTTGGCTTCTTTATCCAAGCTTGTGGTCACAATATTTAATATATTTGTTATTATATAAATTCTATCACCTGCGCTTATTGTAAATGTATATATACTACAGATAGTGCAGCGCTAATAATAAAAAAATAATTCACTCCAAAATGTGGATTTTGTAAAACGCTATATTTGTATCTGTTTTGGTAAAAATAAATATTACAAACCCGTTTGCTCAAAAAGGTCGTTAAAGGGCGATGTTAAGACCCGATAAAAAAAATAACTAGACATAAAAAGTATTTATTTCTATTTTTTTTTTACACTAAAACTTTTGGCTTGTTAGCTCATGCTATTTAAGTTTTAACGTAATTAGACGTTCTTAGACGTTCTTAGACAACAATCTACTGATCGACTGAATTGGTTTTTGCAGTGTAACTATTTTTATTTATATAGACAGCTGGTTCTTTTTTTTATGATTAGGTTGAACATACATTACTTCCACGCCGTGTTTAGACTATAGGTCTTATTCTTAGAACAAGGTTCTAAAATAACCCATATCATATCTAATATTTACATTAGAGGGTTGCAGTGGAAATTAATTTTACATTTTGGCCTAACTATTTACTATGTTAATTGTCTAAATTGAAAACACTTAATGAGTAAATTAACAATTAAAAATAATTTAATTATTATATATTTACTCTTGGATAAATATCGTGTGTCCCAATTATTAAAAAAAAAAAAATGGTAGTCAATTCTTATTTTGATGAAAAATATGTAAAATAAACGTTGAAATCTCGTTGGCTTAATTTAAAAATCTTTAATTTTTTACGGTTCTATGATTATTCTATTTTATAATTTAAGCTGAAACAACATTTATTTTTATTATTTATTCTTTTATTTACAATCAATACAGACTAATTTGTATAATATGTAAGTCTGATGACAATGACAAAGTGACATCATTAATGTTAGAATAGGAAGGCCCTCAGCAGTGCCACCTGACAAGAATAGTTAAGATTTTATGCGTTAAGCAGGTCCCTGGGCTATTGTCTTTTTAATCTTCTTAGAATAAGAGTGACAGGGTATAATTTTTTAATTAGCGGATTGGAATAAGAGTGTAATTTTGAATAAAATTTGTTACAGTGTGATCTGACAAGTTCGTTGAAGATTAGTAGTTTTAAGTCTTTCTGGAGGTTTATGTTGGTAAAAAAAATCAATAGTCTATTAAACTCAGTGAGATATTGACTGGCCTGCGATAAAAAAATCACCCTGTATTATATTTACTAACTAATTTTTTGTGTTTTTTTTTTCGGTTGTACTGGTAAAGTGAACGGACGACATTTTATAATTACTAAAAAGGGCAAAAGCTATAAAAGTCAGATAAAAAAAAACTTATCCTCAAAAATATTACTCTAATAAATGTACACAACTTTTTGTCGGTTTATTGTGAAAACTTGATTATACATTTTTATAAAAACAAATAATTGAGTGAAAAAATGTATAAATCGAGTTATGCCTAATTAATGTTTCATAAAGTTGTCGAATTGATCCAACCGTTTTTGCGAATGTAATATTATAATAATGTTGAGGTTACTTATTTGTACATTTTTTTTTGCCAGATTTTCATAGCATTTGCCCTAACTCAATAATGATGAAAAACCGGCCATCCAGCTTTTCCAGTACAACCAAAATCTTAAAAATGAAATTTGTAAAAATATTAACTGATTTGATTTTAAAATAGAAAGAAGACAACGTTGAAGCCCCTCAAAAATATAGATGGTGGTGCGCGGAATGACCTAAAACTTTATAGGAATAAATAATGACATAGAAATTACTACTGATGGAGACGGATACAAAGGATAAGTACAATTTTACTTTTAAAAATGTTTCAGAATAGATTCTTTACAGTATGGTAAAAAGTATGAAGTGTCTGTTTAAAATCTACACATAAACAACAAATGTGAGTAAAACTGTTTATTGTGGAATACATTAAATTATTTGACAATTATTAGTGCAATACAAAGTATTATAAGTGCTTTATAAAAATACTATTTCAATACAACAACAATGGTATTATGTTATAATTTTAGAGGAGTTTTACCATTGCTTCCTGTTCTAATTATTATAACTGGTCCTGTAGTCGTTGTAGTACTGTCCCGTTTTCGCTAATTTGTCCCCATACGCCACGATTTATTTTGTATATTTTGTTGATTCTTCCATCCGAAATGGTACAAGTATGGTTAGTTTCGTTAGTCTCCATAGTTTTTATAAATGATGTTGGCAATTTTGCACTCATGTATATTCCTATCAAAGTACACATCCCTTTTAAAGCGGCATTATTCG
Organism: Adelges cooleyi; assembly: GCF_023614345.1. Classification (NCBI taxonomy): domain Eukaryota; kingdom Metazoa; phylum Arthropoda; class Insecta; order Hemiptera; family Adelgidae; genus Adelges; species Adelges cooleyi. The sequence goes on along the minus strand of NW_026096129.1, from coordinate 509,140 downwards.
GTATATTCTCAACAGGTCCATCTAAGAAATTGAAACAATTTTTTTTATTATTAATTTGCTCAAATCAGTTTATTGATTACTACTTAATTTTATCGTGCAAGACTCAAATATCTTGTTTGTTAAAATAAAATCATAAAAACAGAATGGGCACGGTGTCCGTATTGTTTAGCCATGCTGTGTGTATTACAAGAAAGTATGTATCATCACTTTATTTGGTTCATTGTTAAAAATTAAAATTAGTCGTACACTATTATTTTTTAGTGGTTTATATATATAAATGTTTCAAAGTCCATACAACTCCATATAAATATTATTTACCTAATACGCGATTGATTATATTTTTTAAAGCTGGTCGGGTAAGATTTCTTCTATCTTGTGCAAGGTTCTTCAAGTCTATCCTTCTAAAATCTACAAAAATTAATATTTTTAAGAAGAAATAATAAAACGAAAAATATTGTAGTTAAATTAAATGTCTATGTTGCTAACTGTGTATATTTATATATGAATATATATAATATAAAGTTATAATTTGTTTAGTGGTAAAAATTAAATTACAAACATAACGTTCATAATGACATAAAACATTATATAAATAAAATGAAGAAAATTTCAACTCTAAAACATTCAAGGCTATTTATGACTACCGAAAAAATCGTATTTACTTAGGTTTTTATTGATAGTAGGATATTTAATTTCTGTAACAAAAACATTAATATATCATTTTGCAGTTAATTAAATATAATTTAGAGAAAGATGGGTTAGAATTGCAAACGGGGTAAATTTGAATAAAAAAAAATAATGATATGATTTTCATTATGCCTAACTCTACTGTACTAGTCCTCTCGGATAAAATCACTTTCAAACTAACCCTTTGATGATTAGTTAAAAGTAACAGTGTTGTACAGGCAAAAAAAAAAGCCCTAATCATGGTAGAACCAATACCTTTGTTTTGCATCGAAGCTAAAAACTGACATATTTAAATGAAAATCGGCTTTCTACGTAGCACAGTCAAGTATCCAAAGAACACAAATAACTTGACAAAATATTAATTGTAGTAAAAAAATCTAATTTGGATCCACTAAAATTGATATGAAATAATCTAAAATGACACTTTTACTCATAGAAAAAAATTATACAAATCAAGAATAATACAATGAAGCTTATAAAAATCAATTGGAATATTAGTTGTCATAGTCGAAGTTGATTATAGCCGCTTTTTTCCTAAATATTGCCTTTACAAAACTCCTTAAAACCAGACCGCGTGCAATTCCTTTGTGCAAAATATTATTACATATGATAAAAATAATTTAATTAATCTTAAGTACAAAATAGTGTATTTAAATCTAAAATTTTGTTTTTGTTATAATGTAATACTAATTAATAACAATTATAAAGTGCTGTAAATTTGAGTATCCTACCCTATAGAATTTTTATAATTTTTTTATTTGTTTTAAATACAGAAAAATAGTGTCATTTTTGCCCTGTCATTAAAACAATCGCTCTTTAAACTAAGATTAATAAGAAAGACTACTTAATTAAGGGGTATGTATGAAATCTGTTTTTTGGCGCTTAAGACTAAAAAGCCAGACAACATTTTGACTACATTACAAGATTAAAAATACAAATTAAATAAATTAAAAATAATACATTGAAGCATATAAAAATCAATTGGGATATTAATTGTCATAGTCGAAGTTGATTAAAACCAAGTATTCTTAAATATTGCCTTTACAAAACTCCTTGAAACTAGGCTGCATGCAATTCCTTTATGCAAAATATTATTACATAATTGGTATTTTATGTCTAATAGCAACGTACTAATAAACCTTTTATATTATAATTCGAATGATCATTAGAGGCTTAAACATAAAACATATTGTTTTATTGTTTTATGTTTAAACCGATTTTTTTATAGTTTTTAAAACAAGTACTTCAAACTAGTATAATTATGATTGTTTGAAATGTTATATTTACTAAATGCACGTCTTATTTTCCATCCAATATAGTCCTGGTAATCAAGCAATTCTAAAATTTAAAAACAAAATAAATATTAATATACCTACCTACATATTATATGATTGCAATCAAAATGTCATATTGGTATTTGTAAATAGGAAGTATTTATATATATAAGAAATATGCGTTATATATAATAATTATATGATATATAAAATGTGTTTACTCTCCGTATCTGAGATGGATCTCAAGTCCGAGCCTAAAACAAAAATGTTGTATGCATAATGAATATCAAACGTTACTGTGTGGAAACATTTAAATGAAAATTATTACCCGGTATACAGATGGTAACATCTAAGCAGTCTGAAATTAACATTACATAAATTAATAATATTGCATTTAATTTTCTATTATTTTACAAACAGGAAAATGAAGATAAAGGTAGAAAAGAAAAACAAGTGTATTAGAAACTCTTAAGAAATGTGCACCATTGTATATTAATACGTTTAGGAATTCATTTGGAAAATTAAATAGAAATGAAATATTGGAATTATTTTCATAAAATTCTATAAAAACTATTACCCGGTACAGCAAGCATACAATTAAGTTTGCCTGAAATTTACACAAATTAATAGTATTGGATTTGGTTTAATTTTATAAATTATTACAAAAAATAAATATAAATTAGACGTTAAAGATCGAAGTAGAAGAAAAACCCATATTAATTAGACTAGATAAATATTATGAAAATACAATGGCTGAATTGAAACAGTTGTGGGAATGAGAAAAAAATATATTAATCACCCTAAGTTGACACAGCCAACAATATCAGTTTTTTTCCATAAAGATTCATTTAGATTTTGGATAATAATTTAATACTTGCATCACTTATCGATTGCATTAAGATACATTTTAGTTGCAACTTTTATAGTATTATTTTTAAATATTTTTCTCTATTTTTTTTTTTTTAATACTATTATTTTAATTGTGACTACCGAAAATGTAGTGATGTTCGACTTCATAAACCAGTTCTTCAATTACTCGTTCCAATCTGACTAGAATAAACAAAAATATATTTGGTCTATACTAAATGCATATAACTATATTTTTAAATTGGCAAATAACGTGAAAATTAGGTACACATAATAAAACATTTACGTATTGACATTTAAATGTTAAATATATCTCACTTGTACCAGCTTCCAGCATGGATTCATCTGTAATATGTACATAATTAAAAATTATCTATCAAAACAGTGAATTCTAAAATATTAAAAAACTATTTTTTATAAAACAAAAATGTTACTGACTTGTAGCTAAAACATGTTTCTTATATTTCGCTGTAAAATAAAAGTGAAATCTTTTATTTTGTTCCAATTTTTATTACATATCTTAAGTTGGTAATTGTGTAAAAAACATAAATACCGTCATAATCTGCCGACACATTTAATAAGATAAATGATATAAAAATACAGATAAGTTTCATTTTTTTCTGCAAATAATAAACTTATTAGGAATTTATATTAGTCACAGTTGCCTCAAGTGCAGAGATTAGAAGGTTTTGGTTTGGCACGAAAGCTTAATATTTTTTTAGAAAAATTAAGAAATTTTACATAAAATATATGAATTTTAAATTAGGATCAGAAAAAATAAAAAAGGGGTAAAATTTCTTGGTTAAAATAATTGTGAAAATAAAATACAATTTCCGTTTTTTCGACTTTGCTATTCATTTTTACCCCATTTTTTTTTCTAAGCATTTTTATAAAGATTCCAATTAGAAATTTACACATTTTATGTTAAATTCCATCAGCTTTTTGAAAAAAATATTAGACAATTACTTAAATTTCGGCAACAAAAATAACTTTGACGACTTTGTTACGTGAAATAAAAATCAATATTTTTAATAGAGAGCTGAATTTATTTTACAAAAGAATCTGATTTTTTATCTTTTTTTTTGACGACCGAAGATACTATAAAAAAAATTATAAAAAAGATGTGACATTACACATCAATAAATACATTTTTTTAATAGATCCACAAAAATTCCTAGACCGCTAAGCTGATTTTTTTGTATTGCAAGGTAGAAATCGAACTTGAATGATATTTCATCTGGCCAAAACAAATATAACAAAACCGTTCGTTCAAAAAAAATGTTAAAGAACAGTGTTAAGACCCGATAAAAAACTAGAAATTTAAAATACTTATTAATGTTTTTTTCACACTAAAACAATTAACTCATGCTCATGTATTTTTTTTAAGACATATTACAATTATTTTTACGCCAAAACATATGGAAATACTTACTGAAATGGTTAAGCTGGTTGAATTTCTTAGAAAATATTCTACTTGATCGTCTTTTGTAACTAAATGCGATTTATACGGACAGACTTATATTTCGACCGACAATTCAATTGTTTTTTGTAGTGTAACTTTTTCGTTTTTTTACACAGCTGGTTCATTTTTTTGTTTATTTTATGATTTATGATTTACATACATTACTTTGGCTATAGGTATTATTTTTAGCTCTAGATTTTACAATCTACCATATAATATCTAATGTTTACACAAGAGAGTAGTAGTTGAATTTTTTTTTATATTTTGGTCTTACTATTGACTACGGCAAACTTTCTAAACGAAAAAAACCCTAAAGGTAAAATACATTGTTGCACGGAATAGTATTATTATTTTTTTTTTTTGAAACTTATATTACATCCATCCCTTAACTTGTTGTTTTTGTTGAAAAACTTGTAGGGACATCGCACAACGAACACATCAAACCTAGCTTCTCGTTTTTCTTGATAAGACTTGTAGGTCAACCTTCTATAAAATGACTAATGGTGTTTTCAAGGTGTTAATAAGCTACTAGTGGTTGTCATGTTCTTTTTCCACATAAAAATGTCATATTGTGTACATTGTATTGTTTTAAAATATTTTGAATTGAGTTGGCTAAGCTACGAATACAAGGAGACTCAAAACAACTATAATAGACAAATTCATTTTCTGTTTATATATTTATCTTATTAATAGTTTTGAACTATTTGTTGACCCGTGTACCATTTGGGTGCCTGCAATTCATTTAGTTATTTAAACATGGAAAGTGGCAATCGCTACTTATAAACACCCGGGGCCTGGTAGCCCAAGTAGCCTTATGGGCCCTACAAGCCCATTCGTGAGAGAGATACGCTTCGTGTCCAGTTTAACAAAGGGCAATATCGGTCAAGATAAGTGGTGAAGATTGCAAAAAAAAAATAAAGGCTTGAGAAATTTGAGAAATGCTCCATATATGTAGAATAATAATTACTCGGAATCCGAAAATCCGAAAAGTTTAAGCCACTCAAACGTTTATTAAATATATTATCACAGTATAAAGCTGTGTGCCTAAATAAAATGTTCTGCTAGAAGGTTAGGTTAGGTTAGGTTAAAAAAGTTTTTTTTATAATAAGTTAGTGTTTTATACACAAACAAATTATTAAACATTCTGTTTTTAAAAATCTAAGTAGTTTTTGAGTAAACTAGTGTAGATCGTTGAAATAATCACCCAGCATATTGTTTTATGAACACTGAAATAATTTAGCAGTCGAAAAAACAGTTGCTAAACAATCTGTGTACACAAATGCTTAGATAGTATGGCGGCTTCGAGAATACTGTCAACTTATGATTATTTTTTAAGTTTTAATAGTAAGTGCACACAAAAAGAAAAAATTTGTAGGCGCTGATTTTCGTACATTGCTAATTTGAGAAAAGAAAATTTATTTCAAATGAGTAACGAAAATTCGTACATTATGTATTTTAAATTGGATTTAGCATAGGCTTGACGAGGATGGGTTAATAAAAGCACAAACATTTTGGAATAACATTTTTGTGTAAATTATTATAATCATTTGATGATTTATCAAACCGAATGTTTATTTTTTAATCACACAAATGTTTCTAGTGGAAAAAAATTTAGGGAATTTTCAGGATGTAGATGTTGATAGTGGTACTCTGGGAATTAATTAGATTCAGAATAATCTACTTAACGTTTTGACTCATCGATCGGAAAATAATTGTAAAAGTCCTAAAGAAATTTTAAAATCTAACAAAAATACTTATTGTACTATCATTTAAAAAAAAAACTAAGTGTTTTATACTACATTAATCGCCCGACAAGCAACTAAATTTTCATATAATTGCGGCTCAATTGAAACTAAGAAGAAATGTATATAATTTTTTATATTCATATATCACTTTTTAAGTACCTAGGATTTAAAAATAATCTTTTCCAGATGTATTTTTAAAATTTGGGTCCCTTAAACCGCTGAACCGATTTTTTCATGTAGACATTTTATAGATCGAAAATCGTACCTGAAAAGTACTTTATTAAGCCAAAAATTAAAAAAGACTCGAGCCTTTGCTTCCGAATTACTTCCAAGTTTGTACGGTATATTCCCTAGACGTAGTACTATGGCTAAACGTTGTAATAATCAATGACAATGGTCAAGCTTTTCTCTGTCTCTAAAATCTAGTTAGGGACATCCGTATTTTGTGTGCAGACACACAAATAGGAGAAAAAATAAATTATTGTAAAAACATTACTGTTTTAGCTTTTATTTTATTACACCTTGCAAAATATATAAATACAAGTACTAGTACAGATTTTTTTGCCTGTTTTAAAGATATTGTTATAGGATTTCTATTCAATTCTATTCGATGAAATCGACATCGCAAATAGTGTTTACAGACAACAAACAAAGCAGAAATTATACTGTACTAAAAATATGCAGCTCAGGTTGTCAAAAAGATATGCATACATTTATAATGAAATAGTGAATGTTGTATAAATGTTTATTATGGAAAGTACATTATTTAAAAATTATTATTAGTGCAAAATGAATAAACATATTAGTGCTTTATAAAAATATTAAATTAATAAAACATCAATGGTATTGATAATTTTAGCAGATTTATACCATTGATTCCTGTTCTAATTATACTAACTGGTCCTTAAGTAATTGTGTTACTGTACCATTTTCGTTAATTTGTCTCCAACTGCCACCATTTTTTGTGTATATTTTGTCTGAATATGCGTTCGATAGGGTACACGTATGACTAATTGCGTCAATCTGAATTTTTCTTGTATATGACGTTGGAAATTTTGTACTCATGTATAATCCAATTAAATAGCACATCATTGGTAAGTCATCATCATCCGGAATATCCTGAACAGGTTCATCTAAGAGATTATAACATTTTTATTTTATTAATTTGCTAAAACTAGCTAACCAGTTTCTTATTTTTTTTGGCGCAGGACACTACTGTCATATTTGTTAAAATAAACACGTAAAAAAAAGAATGTTCTTGGTGTTCATATTGTACAACCATTCTGTTTGTATTACAAGGGGGTATGTATCATCACTCATTTGTTTAATTTTTAAAATGAAAATTAGTTGTATACTGTTATTTTTTAGTGATTTATTCCTATTAATTACCTATATATATATATATATATATATATATATAATATAGGTAAATGATTAAAAATCCATACAACTCCATATTTATATTATTTACCTAATACACGATTGATTATATTTTTTAAAGCTGGTCCAGTAAGATTTCTTCTATCTTGTGCAAGGGCTCTCAAATCTAAGCTTCTATAATCTAGGAAAATGAATATTTTTGAAAGAAAACAATAAAAATGAAAAACATTTTAGTTAAACTAAATGTCTAGGTTGCTAACTGTGTATATCTATATATATTATCATTGAGTATATACAATATATACTCAACGATATTATATATAGTTATAATTTGTTTTTCTTTTGCGAAGTGTAAATAAAAAAAATTAGGCAAATTTCCACTCTAAAACAAACTAGGCTGTTTACGACTATCGAAAAATTCGTATTTACCTTGGTTTCTATTAATGTTAGGATATCTCATTCCTGTAACAAATACATTGATTAATCCTATTGCAGTTAATAAAACCCAATGTACGGAAAGATGGGATAGAATTGCATGACGGGTACATTTGGATAATGCCATAAAAGATAGGAGATAAGAGATTAGAGATAATAAAAGTACCAAAAAGATCCAGGGTCTTATACTTGAATATAAAGACACATATACATGTGCCTATGTATCTGCTTGTACTGTGAATACTTGTTTTTAAATGAAAATCGGTTTTCTTCATAACACAGTTAAGTATCCAAAGAACACGAATCTCTTGACAAAATTTTAATTTTACTAAAATAATCTAATTTGGATCCACTAAAATTGATTACCTAACATTAAATAACATGGTCGAAATTGATAAAAACCACTTTTTTCTTAAATATTGCCTTTACAAAACTCCTTAAAAACAGACCGCATGTAAGAGATTTCTTAATGTAAAATATTATTGTATAGATGTTAAATTATTTCTAGTAGCAACGTACTAATAATCAGTTTATATCAAATTAAGGGCCTAATTATAAAAGTATTTCTTAAGAACTTCAAAACTAGTGTAAATATAAATGTTTAAAATTTAATATTTACCTAATGCGCGTCTTATTTTCCATCCCATAAAGTCCTGGTAATCCAACAATTCTAAAATTATAAACAAATATATTTTAATGTACCTACCTACAAATTATGTTTTATGATTGAAACCAAATGTCAATAGTTTTTGTGAATAGGTGATTGTTGTCAAAGCATATATATATATATATAAATATGTTATATAAAAATGTGGTTACTGTCCATATTTGAAATGGGTCTCAAATCTGAAACTAAAACAAAAATTGTATGTGCATAAAAAATACTGTCTGGAAACATGTAAATGAAAATGATTACCCGGTATACAGATGGGATTATACAATTTGTCTGAAATTAACATTACATAAATTAAAGATATTGCATTTAATTTTCAATTATTTTATAAAGAGGAAGTTATCTCCATCTTCCTATTTAAAACATATGGTGGAAAAAAATGTGTGTATTAGCGACTCGAAAATAATATGCTTCACTGTATATTAAATACAATAGGAATCTCTTTGGAAAATTAAATAGGAATGAAATATTGGAAGTATTTTCATAAAATTCTACGAAAACTTTTACCTGGTACAGCGATCATTAAATTAAGTTTGCCTGAAATTGACGTTACATAAATTAATAGTATTGAATTCGTTTTGCTTTTATAAAATATTACATTATATAATTATAAATTAGAAGTTGAAGGTCAAAGTAGAAAAAATCATATTAAATAGACAAGGGAATCTTAATACATTAGCTGAATTGAAACAATCGTGGGAATGAGAATAAAATTTAATGAGCAGGTAAGTTTAACAGAGCTAAAACTATCAGTTTTTTTCCATAAATATTTCATTTAGATTTCGGAGGAAAATTTAATATTTGCATCACTTATCGATTGCATAAAAATACATTTTAGCTGCAATTTTTTTCAAACATTTTTTTCTACACTTATTTTTTAAAATTATTATTAATATTTTATTTATGACTACCGAAAATGTTGCAATGATTGGCCTCATTAACCATTTCTTCAATTATTCCCTCCAATCTATCTAGAATAAACAAAAAAAGATTTTGGCTATACTAAACAATTAAAATTAAATTTAATGACCATATAAATCTTCAGAATAAAATTATACCATGCTTTTAGCTACAGCCATTTACCTCAACACTACTCTTTTGATTAGGTTATTAGAAATCGTTACCTACTTTAAAAATTACAATGTTCTGTACACTGGTGCACTTTTTACTATTGATAAAAACTATACTTTAAAATTTGCAAAAAACTTGACAATTAGGTACGCATAACAAACCATTTATATATTAACAATTTAATTTTAAACATATCTCACTCGTTCCAGCTTCCATGATGGATAAATCTGTAATATGTACATAATTAAAAAATATGTATGAAAATATTGAGTTCAAAAAACTTAAAATAATATTTTCGGTAAAACAAAAATGTTACTGACTTGTAACTAAAACAAGTTTCTTGTATTCCGCTGTAAAACAAAGTGAAATATTGTTTATTTTTTCAAATTTTTATTACCTACCTTATGCTTTTAATTGTGAAAAAAATATATAAATACCTTCAAAATCTGCCGAAACGTTTACCAAGATATATGATATAAAAAAACAGATAAGTTTCATTTTTTTTTTCTGCAAATATTAAACGTAAAAAGAATTCATATTAGTCACAGTTGCCTCTTAAGTGCATAGAAGTCAAACCAAAACCTTCTGGTTTGGTGAGGCTGCAGACGCAGATCCAGAACTTATTTACTGTTGGGGGGGGGGAGGGGCATCTTAGTCAAAACACTACTTTAATCCTAATGAAAACAATTCGTAATTTTTGCATATTTTACCAATTTGAACCAATACTGTTTGGGAGTAGTTAATTTTAGTTTATACACACCCTATAAGTTGTCAACGTTTTTTTATCGGTTATATAATTCATCAATTCTTAGGTACATTAATGGTTATCAGTAGACAGCCGATTCATATACAATTGCCTGTATTTTATAGACACTACTTGTTAGTGCATATTTTGCATATTATATGCAATATGCATAAAATATGTTTTTGCATATGCAACTGCATATTGCATATTTTTTGTGAATTTATAATAAAATAATAATTTTTTAATTATTTAATTGTTGCCTATCAAATAATATTAATAATTCAATAATATATTATGCAATAAAAGATATTAAACGTCATATTTTGAAAATTTTTTTTCAATATTTATTAATTTTTTATGTTATAATTTATAAAAATGTAACAATGTTCAAAGCTTAAAATTGAATAATGAATTAAGTGGCCTTAAATTCTTGAAGAGTAAATGTACCAATATTAACGAATAACGCCAAGTCATTGTTTACATTTTGGCAATTCCCTTTGATACGAAATAGTAGACTAGCAACGATACAAGTCTGAACTTGTACCCACGAGAATACAAGTAAGAAAATTGAGAAATAAAAAAATTAAGAAAAATACAGAAACAGTATCGAGTTTATATATTATATTGTCAATAAAATAAAATAATGTTATAAGTTATGTTATAATAATTACGATTATTTCGTAGGTATTTTTATTTTACTTTAAATAAATTAAGAAAATTTCACGCAATAGCCTTTGTCTACATTTCACAATATATATTTTGAAATTCTAATTTGTATTCACGTCCATTTAAAAAAAAACATTTAATTTCTCTGCAAATAATATAATAATAATTACAGCAAAAAATTAGAACTTGTCCTTGAAATTAATTTTTCAAGGTCAACGATGTCTTCAGGATTTTTTAAAAAAAAATTTCCACATTCAGCACACAAATTAACATAGAAAACCACTCTCTAATGTTGTTTTTTTTGAAAACGACATGCTATTCATTTATAAGATCCTTATTTATTGTTTAGATCATTTATTTTCATATCCTGTAAACGTAATTATATCTCTTTTTCGAAATATGCAAACTGCATATGCAATTTGCATATTAAGTGCATAAAATATGCAAGTTCGATGTGCAGGAATATTATAATAATTGAAATACATCAAAGTGCATACATAAATATTTATTTATGAACACACGGTATTAGTAAATAATTAGTAGAAAATTAATTACAGAACAAAATCGTCTCGTCTATTTAATTTTGAAAAATTTGTCTGTTACTAAACATTAATTTGGAAGTTGTCACCCAACCGTCGTTCGTCGATTTTTTTATAGAACACAACTTCTGATGCTGTTATTGTTATATTTTGGGTGGCCGACCTCCGAGTGCTGACTGTCTTGTGATAAGGTCTATTGAGAGGGTGGGAAGAGGAGTTGTCGTTGTCCTAATATTTTTCTTTAACCAGCGATACAGTATACACTACTATTGTAAAGCTGAGTATAAATAAATACAAACAATTATGCTTAATTAATACCGGAAAAAATGTCAACGATAAAAAAAAGATTGCTGTAGCCTGTGTACGTATATACCAATAATATTATACACCATATATATAAATCAATAACAAAGCAAACTAATGGCAGATGTTATTGAAATACTTTAAAAATAAAACGAAATTTTTTTTTTGTATGTTATATTGTTAAGAATTGAAGGGTTTGTCTTGCCATGAAAATTTATCGAATTAATCGTATATTTTACTAATCGTCAGCGGCCACTCACCCCTTGCTCCCCCCCCCTTGGATCCACGCCATTGTGTAAAATATCTCACAAAAGTAAGACATCAAGCCAAATAATGAAAACATTTAAAATCTATTATAGAATTCTCTCCAAAGTGTGGATTGTGTAAAACGCAATATTTTTATCTGTTTGGTAAAAATCAATATTATAACAAAATCGTTTGCTCGAAAACGTTTTTAAAGGACGCAGTTAAGACCCAAAAATAAAACTACTTGCAAATAAAATTTACTTATTACTGTCTTTTTCACACTAAAACTATCGGCTCATTAGCTCATGCGTTTATTTAGTTTTAACGTAATTACAATTTTTAGGGTTTAATGGAAATACTTACTGAAATCGTTGAGCTGATTGAATTTCTTAGACAGTCATCGACTTGATATATTTATTTGTTGGCTGTTGAAACTAAGCTTTCTTCTTGCGACTTTTGGATGGGCTTATATTCCGACCGAACAACCAGAATCTAGTAGGTTTTTGCATTGTATGTAGTTGTTTTCGTTAATTTACACAGCTGGTTGGTTTTTTTAAAGTTTAGGTGAACAGGTAACACTACATTACTACAGACCTTTCATTCTCACACTACACATTGTGTCAATTCATATAGTGTGAACATTTATTTTTCGTGTGAGATTGTATATTTTAGAACATTGTTAGAACATGTTAAACAACAGTATTAATTTATCAAAGGAGACCGTCGCTTGGCAATCAGAATATTAATATTATATTACATACAAAATATATGAATCATAACCAAAATCGGGTTTTTTTTTATTTTATAAGGTTAGAATTTTTCAAACATTATTTTCTAGTAAAAAAATATATCTACATATTTTCAATATGAACCATGAATGGTAGTGATGGAAAAAAAATCTACGATTAACTAATCATCATAGTGTGTAAACATTATAACGTCTCAATCTTATTAAAGATCACTTGGTTTGTTTTGTGAAAATCCAATAGAAATAGTACATTTTGACATAATTCAATGAAAACTATATATTATGTTATAGGCCTATTGTAGATCTAGTTCCGGTATAATTTTCAGACCTAAATCTCTAACACTTAACTGGCTACTCACCTACCTGCCTTTAGATAATGACAAACAAGCAGTTCTTATCTATCTACATCAAACACGGTTCTGCCGGATATTAGTCTTAGCAATAACGAAAGAACATTGACAACAATATAGAAAAAAATAACGTCCACGTAGGTTGATAATAAAATATATTATTATTATATTCTTAATTAAATCATATATCTTTTATTTGAAATTGGTGTGTAAACTACGTAATGAATATTTTTTAATTAAAGGCGACAACCTGAAAAATAACATCTAAGACTGCACTAAATTATAATGAGTTTTTTGTTATTAATTATACGTATTATTTACTTATACTTATGGATAGTAATAATACATATAATATGGTTGCTTTTAACATTTATACAATAACTAAAAATTACATTTAATATTATGACTGATTTTGACATTTATATAGAAACTACTGGCAAAAGTTTCATTTTTAGACTGCACATTTTGTCAATTATATTATGGTGTGACCATTCATTTTCATGTATTCACCTGAGATTGTATATTATACAACATTGTCAAACAACTGCAGTATTAATTTATCAATGGAGACCGTCGCTTGACAATCAAAATATATTACATACAAAATAAATGAATCATAACCAAAATCGGGTTTTATTTATTAATAAGTTTCAAAACATTATTTTCTAGTAAAAAAATATATTTACATTTGTAAATATTATACACTATTTTAAAAACATCCAAAAGATATGATGTTTTGTTTGTGAGCACTGTTCGTTTCAATATGAACTATGAATGTTAGTGTTAGAAAAAACAATCTATTACTAGCAGATAATCAAAGTGTGTAAACATGACTTCACTTCACCTGGTTCCACCACTACACGCCATAAATCTATAAAAACACCGTTGTTAGTTCTAACGTTCATATTTGAGTTAATTTTTTAAAAAAATTTTCACATATTTGTGAAATAACTTAATAACATATGTTCCCATTGAAAAAAAAACCTAAGCATATTTGTTTTGTTTAAAATGGTCGTAGTTAAACATTTAAAAAAAAATTTTAAAATGTAGTAATAAATGTACCTACATCTAAAGGAAAAAAAAATTCATAAAATATTCATTTTTTTTTCCAGAAAAATACTGTCTTACACCGGTTGGATCAACCTGTATACTTGCGTTTGAAATTACATACACACATAAAGGCAAATATGGGTTATTAAAATAAATATAAGTAATACATAAGTTCAACAATGTTTTGTTAGCTATTATAATTCAAGTTACAATAGAATAGCATAAAATTAAGTTTAACAATGTAATAAATACAGTATAGTACATGTGTGAAGTTTTTTTCTAATTATATATTAGAAAATTATAGGTAAATAAAACATTTTAAAATATAAAATAGGATATAGTTTACTAAAAACTAGATACACACATAAAATCATTTAGTATGTATGTGAAATAATACAAAAATATAATCGCTTTGTATATTATGCCATTTGGTAAAAATAATAAAGATATAATTATAATTTATAAATTAATTAAGTATTAAAAAAAACAAACTCCATGAAGTATAATATATTAGTACCAAACCACTTTCAAATATCCAACATATAACAATAATATTTAACACAATTAACTACTGTTCAAATCCTTATACCTATTATGATTTACAAATTTGATTGTAAGAACGGTTTTAAATATTTATGAAATGATTCATTGACAGGTTCTTTATTCAACGGACTTTTATTGGCTTCTTCAATAAGTCGTTCGTAAACATTGCCATCATAAGCTCCCAACGGCGAACTCAAAATTTCATCTCTCATATCGAAACTATCTACCAAGCCAACTGCATTCGGCCTGAGACGTTTTAAACTGTCTTCTAATAACGTTTGTACTGAACGTACGTCACTTGGTTTTAAATTTGAAAACTAAACAATGAATAATATTTTTTCTAATATAACTGTATACAAAAAACAACGTTCAAAGAAAATTGAAAAGTACCTGCAAAAAATCGCCCAATTTCAATAAAATCCAATGCACACAAATCAGTTCTGCCAGTTGTGTTATTACCAACTTCAATTTGGAGAGAGTTGAACTTTGTGAAGAGTAGCTATAAATACATTAATCACAAAAGCTCGACAGTGTGCCTGTAAAATTAAATCATATTATTTTTTTTTTTTGCAAATAGGTAATACGTTAGGTACGTCTAAAATAACTAACGTCAGAAGCTCTTGTAAGTTGAATAGATGTCTGATTCCAAGCATCTTCACGAGGAACTCCCGACTTTACTAATGAATTGATTGATAAATAACATTTTTCTATTAATCAAAAAAACAATTACTTCTTCTACATATTTTCTAAGTCAAAATTGTTCATTAAAATATAGTGAAATTACCTTCCAGCTACTTGCGTGAAAGCGTCTGCCATACATTTCAAATCTGTTGTCCAATTTAAACGTTTGAGGTTTTTAAAATTATTTAAATACTTCACCGTCTCGGTTAATTCCACACCAGACTTGGCATCTCGAAAAGCTTTCATCAAATATGATTGATTGAGTTCATTCCAAGTTTGCTTCCGATTTCGCCAATTTTTATTCCTAAGGTAAATAATACAGAAAACATATCTTAATCCCATTGATAGATGACAAACTATTATATTTGTAATACCAGGCAGTGGCATCCATGTTTCTTTGTCACTGAGCTGAACAACAAAAGGGTGTATACCATGACATTTTCCTTGAGTATATAACTGAGCTACAACTACTGCACAGTTACAGGTATGTCCGACTAAAAATATAATATACATATTTTCTTAGTTTCTATGAGAATGTAAGGAGTTTTAGATTTTAAGTTTAACAATATTACTTTTAAATCTATACAAATATACTTAATTATAAACATAGGCGCAAATTGGGGAAAACTTTAGGGAGCTTAGCACCCATAGTTTTAAACATCCCCCCCGCAAAAAAAAATGTTTTGTGTCATAATATAGGGAGGAGAGAAGATTTTCTAATTTTTTTAAGGGTCTTCGACACCGGCCGCTTTTTTTTAGCAAAATTGCTCTCCTGATTATAAAATGATAAACTTACGTCCACCAGGCCACCATTTATACGAGGTTAATGTGGGACTGTTCAACACAAACTCTTCAGTTGATGGATCGTAAATACAGGTGGTTTCTAAACCTCGAATGAAATTTCCGTGGCCCAGTTCGGTCTATCGTACAAAATACAAATATTAACATGTTTGTTGTTTATATTTATCTTTAACTAATATAGAATCATTACAGGGGATATAATCTATGCAGAAAATACCATAATCTGTCTATAGATAATTTATCTATAATATCTATTAGATATAATGAGAGAGAGAGAGAGAGACAACCGTTTATCAAAATTTTAGCTTGACAACATCCAGCAATAGGTTTTTCAAACCAGTAATTACCGCGTTATCTTGTCCACATATAAGGGATTTTGTCTCTAAAGTTTTAAACAAGTAAACGATATTTCATAATTTTCAGTATTATGCGTACTTTAAAAAAAAAATTAATACATTTCAAGTTCTAAATGAAGGCACAGTGTGGCCGTGTAGAGTGCACCACAATTCGTTTAAAAAATGTTAAGCTACGCTGACCACACTTTATCTTTTACATAACCATCTCGCCATACATAATTGGTGTGATATAAATAGCATCAAATTCTAAATCTCTATAGCTATAACCTTTTTTAAATATTTATTTATTTCTTACGAAAATTGTATAGCTAGTCTTTTAGCTTCGATGCAAAGCGAGAAGGTATTGGTTTTACTCTGATGTGTGTTTTTTTTTTATCTGTATACACTGTAACTTTTTTAATACTGGACCAATTCCTTCGAATAGCTACTCTATAAATCGCAAATTTCATCTAGTTGGTACTTTGGGGGGGGGGGGGGGGTACAAGTTTTTTTGTTTTTCGGGGTTTTTAGCCGTAATTTTAAAACTTTTGGGTTGAAAATTTTCCATTAGTTGGAACTCATATGTATCCATAACATATTAAACGGGAAAAAAATTCGGCACTACAGTTTTTTTTTAATTGCCGGGAAACTGTGTTTTCGCAGATTTTGTATATTTTAACAAAAACACCTAAAATCTTTAAAAAAAAATTGATCAAATCATTAAAACAATTTTATGTATATCTATGCAGAATGATACTATTAGTTTTGTGCTCAAGTACCACTTTTGACTTTAAGTTTACACAAATTCAATTTTTCTTTTTTTTTACTAAAAACCCGGTGTACCAGATGTGAGAAACGAACAGACACTAAAAACTATCAGTTGGTAACGTCTATCCGTGTTGGGTTAGGTTAGGGCCCTTTGGTCGTTATCATAATATTGTGTTTATTACATGATATCACAGACGACTAAATCGTGTAGCTGATTATAGTAGACACACGATTTATTGGGAAAAAAACCTATCCGTGTACTTATTAAGACACTTAATGATTCTGATACAACAAAACCACTGTCGTTATCTCGTTTTTTTATCGCCTGCGTTATATTACCTTACCGAAGGTCAACTATGAGTATATAAGTTCCAACTACCAGCAAATTATGAAGAAGACTGTTGTTTTTTGGATTCAGATTAAGTGTTGGTTTTTATGCAGTTTACCGCCCCAAAATGTATTTTTATTACACAATTTTTTTAAAGGAAAACTATTGTTTTGCATATTGTTATACTGTTATTCATTTGAAGAGATTCTCGCTAGATTGTTTAAATTATTTTATATAAGATATATAATCTGCTTCATGCTAGTTTTAATTTTTTAGTTTATAATTTTTTAGCTCTAATTTTGTATAAAATATTTCATTATTTTATTAGTGTGTTCAAGTTAAGATATATTTTAATAGTATTTAAAAGTCATGAATGATAGTACTTTATTTTATGACTAGATCAAATCTCGTGAACATTTAACATCATGATACTGCTCCTATACTATTATTAAAATATCCATAAAAGGTTATTGTTAAATAACAGCCAACAGCCGACCGCTAGTGGCTATACACGTTAGTAATATTTAACTAATAAGTAATATATGTAGGTAAAATTTATTGTTTTCTCGATCACAGTACCAGTATACGATTTATTTTAATTTAAATGTAAGAAAATCAATTTTTCTTTAGAAAATAACAAGAAATTAATATACAGGATGAGGCAGTAAAACGGTGATTTTCTAATGTATTTAAATGGTAAAACTCGTATCACTATCCCACCCTTTATATTTTAAGGATCTATGAAAAGGATTTTTTAGTTGCTTTTTGTTTTGTACATTGTCAATCTAGTAAAATAGATAATAATAGAGCTTTGAAATAATATAATCTATGAAGTATAAATAGTTTGTGTGAGATTGCTCTAATGGAAGTATATAAAATATAAATATTAATTTTATTGAGAATAAACAATTATAATTTAAACTATGGAATACAAACGATTTAAACATGAATCGTCCACCATTCTAACTAAATTTAACAAGACATTGTATATGTGTTATTTGGTCCACTACGTTCTTGCAAAAAAAAACAGTACAGTGGGGTCGGGGCATAGTGGGGACGGAGCATAGTTGTGTCGGGGTATAGTAGGGACGGGTAGGTCACAGGTTTACAGGAATTTTTAAATCTGAAAGTGATAAAATCACTTTCGAAAAAACGCTTCGATGCAAATCGGTAGTTAGTATTTTCAAGCCAGTACAGTCCAAACCAAGCACAGTATAACCAGCAAAGTAAGAACGTTTTAAATTAAGGTTCTGTATTTACAAATGAGCATCAAGCGATAATTTGGAAGTGATTTTATCCGAGAGGACTAGTACAGTAGAGTATTGACATAATGTAATCAAAGCAATGAGGAAACGGAGAGGTCACAGGTCTACAAGAATTGTTATAAATAAAAGTGATAAAATTGAATAAAATCGCTTTCAAATAAACGCTTTGATGCTCATTTGTAAATACAGAACCTTCATTTAAAACGTTCTTACTTTGCTGGTTATACTGTGCTTGGTTTGGACTGTACTGGCTTGAAAATACTAACTACCGATTTGCATCGAAGCGTTTTTTCGAAAGTGATTTTATCAAATTCAGATTTAAAAATTCCTGTAAACCTGTGACCTCCTCGTCCCTACTATGCCCCGACCCAACTATGCTTCGTCCCCACTATGTCCCGACCCCACTGTACTGGTTTTTTTAAACTAACACCTACACTAATGTACAAATTAAAATTTCACGTTGAACTGAAACGTGTGATTGATTTTCTTTTAACAAACACGTACGATATATTTAGTAATATTTAACATTAAAAAAAACTCAATAACACATTTTCTTTTCAAGTGCAATTAATAACATCTCAAAATACTCTTAAATGCACATTAACTGCAGTTACACAATTAGTTTTACTACTAAAACTTTAAGATTACTTTAAAAAAACTAAGTTAAACGTTATTTTCTCTTTTAAAGAATTGTTTAATAACTTTCATTAACAGTATAGAAATTAAAAAATAATAATTATTAATCTTATGAAAATATATTCATTTATAACAATAAAATATGAGAAAGATATCAATAGTAGAAAAATTAACTTCGCAAAAACAATGGAAACCGCCTTGAGGCTTTTTCGTTTAATTGACAATGTGTATTTTACAATACCAAATTATTCTAACAAAAATATTGCCATACATGGTATTCGGTTGAAATTTTAAAATTAGTATTTTTATTATTTTCTACCTTTATGATTATTTTTTTATTATTGTTCTTTGAGACTGACAGTTTTAATTATGCTAAGTTTTTTAAACTATTTGGTATTGATCTGTGAATTAAACTTTTTTGTTTTTTATTGTGATTTTCAAAGAAGTGTTTTTAATTATTGTTATATTTCATACTATATCTGGAAAATATGCTATGTTTTTCTTAATAATTAATGGATTTTAAGTCTGAGTTTATATTTTGGATTAATGTTTTTAAACAATTATTTATAATGTTGACAAATGACGAAGGTTTATTTTTATATTAGTGAATTTAAATGTTTTATTTTATAATTTAATTTGTAAATAAGTATTCATACGTTTTATTAGTTTTTTTATAGTACCAATAAATATTTTTTTATCAACATTCAATAAAACTGTGATGACGAGTATTATTATTAAGACTTAAACTATTAGGATATAAAAATAAAAACGACTGTAATTCATAAATCATACTGTACAGCTGTTAAAATTTAGACCAATTAAAAGTTCTCAACTATTTAAATTTTCATAAGGTATTTAAATTAAAATTTACTTTTAACAACATATAAATAGATGATAACACCCACAGCCTCGAAAAAATTGGGATCGTGGGTAGCTTCAAGCAAGTATCTGGAAATCATATATCATAAACCCTTTTCCCTAGAAGGGATAGAATTGTTTTTTTTATTTCACTTTTTTAAGGAAAGTTTTAGAGATTTAGTTCTTAAATTTAGACCGAAGGCAGATCTAAAATGGAACTATAACATATTCAATTTTCTCAAAAATCTGTTGTCAATTTTTTTTTTATAAAGGAAAAGCCCCCACTTTGGCCGTAGTCAGTTTCTAGGTTGGTATGTGTGAGTGAATCAACAGTCAACAGGTAATGAAAATGTTTTCACTATATTGTTAATTACGATACATAGGTAACTATGACAGTACATTTTTCTAGACAGACGATCAACCCTAATCGTATCCACCCTGCACAATCCATATAATATTTCCATATTAGTTTTTATATTACCTAAGCATATGTTCCTACTATCTGACTGCTGAACATTCGACCGACCCAAACGTCTTGTTGTTCCATTGTGTCTTGTCCCATAATTGTAGAAATGAACATAAGCAAATGTACAGCAAAAGGTGAACCATCCTTTATGATAGCATTAGCAAGAAACCATATATGAGTTCTCTACAACAAACAAAATATCAAATTTAACTAATTCTAAAATTCCTATAATTTTTTAAAATATACCAATCCGTAAAGATCCGTGGACCCGCCACTGCCGTCATTTTGTTGTTGCCAGTCCGTAATTTTTTTAAACAAAACAACACTCTTCCTTACAGCGTGTTCATAACGTTCTTTGTGACTTAAATATGCCATTGGAACTTTGTCTTTAAAACGGGGATCGGGTAAAAAAAAAACGATTCTGAAAATACAACACTTAGTATAGTTATTTAATGTGTATGTGTTGGCAAGGCGGTACAACAAAAGCGCTAAAGAGGAATAGGAGAAAAAAAACATTCAATTACCAATTTTCCTTCTAGCTTCTGTACTTTGAATATCACCATCTAAAAAATTCGTAAGTTCTTCGACGTTGAAAGTACAATTTTGGCGTTCTCTTTTCAAATCCTCGTTAATTGTAATTTTCATTTTTATTAAATAAAAATACTAACGAACAATAGTGAAGTATCTATGCTAAACAATAATTGAACCATTAAGTAGGTGAGTAGTATAGTGAGTAGGTGTATCAAGGACAATAACTAAACTATTTTAATAACATTCAAACACACTTCTATACTTAATTAAAGCAAAATAATAAAAAATCCGCTGGTCTTATTTAGTAAAATAAAAACATGGTTTGGAATTTTCGTGTGAATTTTTTATTGCTGCGTAGGTTAAGTTCAATATCTGTTGACCTGTTGACCTGTTTAACCTGTTGACTGTTGATTTACTCACACATAGCAACCTAGAAACTGACTACGGCCAAAGTGTAAATTTACCCTATTTTGCGGGTTTTTCCTTAATAAAAAAAATTTGACAACAGATTTTTGAGAAAATTGTATATGTTATAGTTTCATTTTAGATCTACCTTCGGTCTAATTTTCACATCTAAACCTCTAAAACTTTGCTTGAAAAAGAGAAATAAAGAAAAAAATTCTATCCCTTCTAGAGGAAAGGGTTTATAATATTTTTGCTTGTTTGTTAATGTCTATCGATAGTACTATGTTTGAAGAATAATTCACATAAATTTGGAACATTTTCGACTATTTTTAAAAAAATTTTAGAGCATTGTAATTTTAAGTTGAAAAATTTGTAAATTTTTGGGTGTTTTCTTTGATACAAATAAAATAAAAACACATCATTGTAAAAACAATACCATCTCAGCTCCGCACCGAATCTAAAATTACAAATTTATTCGCATGCGGCATTCTTTACTTGGCCTAAGTCGCTGTCAAAAGCCAGTCGTCAGTTTCAATGTACCAGTGGCGTGAGATACCATTATTGTGAATCAATTTATTTGACGTCATAAGGTATTTATGTGTCCAAATTACTAACGTAGGTTAAGTTCACAATATCTAAGCGTTATTGTTATATGTTATAATAGTAGCTATCCTATTTATTATTCCGGCTTCATTTATTTGATTTTACATTTACACCTTAATATTATTCCTGTTTGGTTATCTCCTATAAAACAATTGTTAAGATTACTAAATGAAACAATAATATAGTTACCAATGGATTACATGTGAATTCATCAAATCAATTACAATTATTTTTTATAAATGCACTGTGCAATAATATCGTTATTTCTCGATTTTGAAATCTAAAAAATAATGAATATTCTTAAAGGGATAATACTTGAAATTGTAATCAATGTGTTGCAGTCATTAGTATTAAACATAATAATTAATAATATATAGATATTATTATAATATATATTTCCACTTTTTGTTCCGAAAAAAAGGTTAATAGTATATATTTATTTTTAACCGTACTTGGATATGAATATTTACTTTGGGAGAATCAAACAAATATCTATATATACTTTCATTGATCTATAATAAAATCAGCTAATTTTTGGATTAATAAAAATGTTTTAAACATAACTGTACTGATCGATGGCTTGCATACATATTACTAATTTGGCTACAGACATTTCCATCATATAATAGCCTAAAGCAGAATTTAATACTTCATCGTCGAACAAATCTACAAAATCAACTGTACATGTGGTCTTGTGAGTTTCAAGCGTATTTCCGTCAAACTATTGAAATCAAAGGAACGTCGCTGGCATTTAAGTTTGAATACAGCCGCGGTCGTAAATTTAAGTAGTTTAATCTATCTTTATGATTATTGTAAAAGATTTACGCTTGTCGTAGTCAAAAGTTATAGCAACTTGAACTTTTAACTTTTCCACGTATATATCAGGAGCTAGCGGTCGGCTACCCGATTAAAAATAATTGGCAATAATAATACATTTAATAATTTGAATGATTTTAACATTTATATCGAATCTACTGGCATGAACACATAAGGGACAGTCTAGGAGTTGCATCAACTGTGGAGAAAATGAGAGAGAGTGGGTTGAGATGGCTCGGTCATGTTATGAGAAGTGATGAGACAGAGGCAGTGAGAGGTGTTATGAAGATGAATATAGAGGGAAAAAGAGGAATAGGAAGACCAAATAAAAGATGGATGGACGGAATACAGAGTGTAATGATGATAGTGGGGGTGATTGAACGAGATGTAGAAGACCGAGCTCTATGGAGGTGTAGGACTAGGGTGGCCGACCCAATGTAGTTGGGAGCGGAAGGCGATAAAGAAGATATACAATCCACTGGCAACATTTTCATTTTTAGACTACACATTGTGTCAACTATATAGTGTGAACATTAATTTTCCTATATTCTTGTGAGATTGTATATTATAGAACATTGTTAAACAACAGTATTAGTTCATCAATTGAGACCGTCGTTGATGGGTATTGGCAATCAGATTATATCAAAAACAAAATATTGTCCTTACACCTATTAGTATCTATTTAGAGTGTCCCATAAAAGTATGACAAATTAAATAATTTTTGTTCTAGTATATATTTTTAAGATTAAAAAAAAAATTAATTTATACTCATCTGCACTATAATTACCTCGTTTTTTTTTAATATAATTGACTTTCTATATGCATTAAATTTTGTCAAAATGTAATATTTTTGTGAAGATACTTAATACGTTATGGAAAACGTTAAGGAAACACCGTTTTTGCAGCTTCGTGAGCGGCTATTTCAAAATCGATATGCATTTTTTTATACTTAGTATTTCAGATGAATTTTTTGAGCATAATTTAATTAAATATGTCCACATTTGGATATGCTTTTTTGCGTTTATCACTTAAAAAAAAGCCAAAACAAAATAATAACGGTTTTTTAATCCGCGTATCGTATAAAGCTGAATAAAGTATTTGGGTGCGTATTCAAATGTGCCATCTACAAATATGGCTTCACACTGTACCAATATATTAATATTTTTCTTCATTGTATTGAAAATAAAATGTAAATAGTACATTTTGCCCATTTTCATCATGTTTAATAGTTTGACGGAAATATGCTTGAAACTCAAAAGACCTTGTAGTAAAGACATGTAGTTTATTTTGTAGACTTCTTCGACGATGAAGTATTAAATTCTGCTTTAGGCTCATATATGATGGAAATGTCTGTAACCGGCTGTTACAAGAACCTATCAAAGTCTTTAAATAAAAATCTTGTCGACAAATCATTCCAGTTGTATTTGATATAATTTTTAAAATACAACGTGTGAATTTATTAAAAACTATAGTCAATAATTCGTATTAGAAATATCGAAACTCTGCAATTATTTTAAATGTTGATAATATATACAATAATAACTGCAATTGGATACTGTGTCATCTTGTACGTTGTATACAAATATATAAATATTATTATTGATGTACGATTTAAATAGACGAACACTATTTAAAACCAATTACTGGGCTAATGAGAAGTATTAAAATAAATTTAAAAAAAATAGTTATAAATAAAATATAATGTTAAGTGGGCGTCGCACCGCCCATTTTTAAGAAGTAAAGTATAGGCAATTTTTTACAAAATCTTAATTTAAAGGTTAAACTGTGATGTGTAATTATTAGTTCAATAACTAAGACTCTATTTTGGTTGTTAATTTATTTTTTCGACTATCACAGCATCCTTAAGAGCGATTTAAAAATGTTTTTTCATCTCTACATGTTTAAGCAGACTGAAAATAACTCGCTTAATTTTGGTTTTAGAGTAAAAGTGCCCATTATAAAATTAAATGAAAACAATATTCCGGAGGGCAAGACGGTGCGTTTTTTCATTATTCTAAGTATAACGCTCAATACATAGTTTAGAAATAACGACTATTTTAACATTTTTAAATGACTGTAACTTTCCAAAAAATTATTTTTTTTTAAAAAACCCACCGTCTTGCCCTCCGGAATATTGTTTTCTTTTAATTTTATAATGAATGTTTTTACTCTAAAACCAAAATCAAGTGAGTTATTTTCAGTCTGCTTAAATATGTTTTTACCACTGAAAATCACTGGTGCGACGCCCTCTTAATACGTTTTCAATAAATATAATATTTTTATTTTTAGTCTAATATAAATCAATATAAATGAAGAACCCTAAGTAGTAATTTGTATGCAAGCTATCGATCAGTACAGTTTATGTTTAAAACATTTTTATTAATCCAAAAATTAGCTGATTTTATTATAGATCAATGAAAGTATGTATAGATATTTTTTCGATTCTCACAAAGTATGTATTCATATCCAAATACCGTTAAAAATAAAAATATTAGTAATTATATTATTCATACATATTTTATTATGTTATTAAAAAGACATTTTTATTTAAAAACGTGGTCTTAGGCTTCTTGTACTAATATCTGATATTCCGACTACTAGTAGTTGAAAGTATTATTTCAACGCGATAAACGTTTCAAAGAGTCCAACACCAAATGCGCCATTGTGGATTTAATTACATTATAATACCACAGATAAGATAAAACAGTGATAATATTATGTTTACAACAACAAATACAAGTTAGATTTTAAATAGTGATGATAAGTAATAAAAAAAAAAGATATAAATTCTGCAGATTTACATATAATGAGACCAGACATTATCGCTATTTTATTTGTTATATATATATATATATATATATATATACGATTACGATTACAGTGTAATTTCCATAAACAATGTCTAATGTATAATTTATAAATTAGTAGCAGCACTGAGTATTGTGGTTTAATTGAAAGTGAATAAATTAAATCCTTCAATTATTTGTCTATACAGTGTACTGTGTGCATTCGCCTCTAGTACAATATTTTTAATTAATGAATTCATAAAGTCCTGTCATTTGTTGTGTGTTGGCGTCATGTAGAATATTAACGTGCAACGTTTTTCTATACTTCGTAAAAATACTTCTTCGCATATAAGCAACATCACGCAATTTAAATTTTAGCAATTTTTGACTAGTTTTTAATTATTTCATAATTAAAATGTCTATAAAAATTATTGCATAATATTATAATTCCCATCACTCAATTTCACATAGTACTAACTCCTACTCACCTAATCAAACGTTAGTCTGGCCGTTGTTCTCAACCTTTCGCCACGTATTCCATAATTGTATTGTTAAGAATATCAGAATAGAAACTTATATTATTTTTTTTCATTAAGTTGACAAATTTTTAGGACTGCGAATTTCATTGTTATCGTGAACGCATTTTTCAATCATTGATATTTTATTTTGGCTACAAAGGGAGTCAATAATAAAAACTATATTTATTTATTAATTTGGTAATTTTTTTTGTATTAAGTGTAGAGCTCTGTTTGAATGTTGTTATAATATTTTAGTTATTGTCCGTGATACACCGACTCACTATACTACTCACCTACTTACTGGTTCAATTATTGTTTAGCATAGATACTTCACGCTTGTTCGGTAGTATTTTTATTTAATAAAAATGAAAATTACAATTAACGAGGATTTGAAAAGAGAACGCCAAAATTGTACATTCAACGTCGAAGAACTCACGAACTTCTTAGATGGCGGTATTCAAAGTACAGTAGCTAGAAAGAAAATGGGTATGTGTATTTTTTTCTTCTATTCCACTTAAATGCTTTTGTTGTACCGCTCTGCCAACATATCTCATATACATTGAATAATCATACCGAGTGTTGTATTTTCAGAATCGTTTTTTTTATCCGATCCCCGTTTTAAAGACGAAGTTCCAATGGAATATTTAAGTCACAAAGAACGTTATGAACACGCTGTAAGGAAGAGCTGTGTTTTATTAAAAAAAATTGCGGAATGGCAACAACGAGATGACGGCAGTGGCGGGTCCACGGATCCTTACCTGTAAGTATATGGAAAATTATAGGAATTTTGTAATCAGTGACATTTGAAATTGTGTTTCTTGCAGAGAACTCCTGAGTGGTTTAATCGCTAACGCTATCATTAAGGATGGTTCACCTTTTACATTACATTTTATTATGTTCGTTCCCACAATTATGGGACAAGGCACTATGGAACAACAAGACATGTGGCTCGGTGGCAATCAGATAGTTGGAACATATGCTCAGGTAATAAAATATGTAATAATATGGTAATATCATACCTCATAATACTTCAAAAAGATCAAGACATATTATAAATTAAATATTTTTTTTCTGTAACATTTGGATGTATTGTTTACACTGTACCTATACAATATCTATTGAAATACTAGTATTCGATTCGATTGCGATACCAATTAAGAAATTTATATTACTTTTGAATTTTAGTTGGACGGTATATAGTTATGTACTTAATATATGACATATTGTAATGAATTTATTTGCATAAGACTATTAATTATGAGTTTCTTTACTGTTAATGAAGGTTATTATATTATTATTATATTATTCTTTCAACGTAGTAAATAACTGATTAAAATCCGGTATATTCTCATTTAATTTTAATAGAACAACATGTATTTAAGAAAAAAACATTAAGGTTTTTTTTTAATGTAAATTTGGTAAAACTCATTATTAACTGTAGTTGATGTGCATGTAAGAGTAAAGAGTGTTTCGAACAAATTTTCAATGCACTTAAAAAGCATAAATAATATAAAGTATCTTTTTGATGTTAAATATCCCTAATTATATCGTACTTGTTTGTTAAAAGAAAAAAATCACTTTTCGGTTCTACATCAAATTTTAATTTGTACGTTAATGTAGGTGTTATTTTAAAGTTGATTAGCTATACAGTTTTCGTAAGAATTAAATAATACAAGCTTAATTATAAGCCTAACATTTTTAAAAATAATTGTGGTGCACTTTACTCTGCCACACTGTGCCCCCGTTTAGAACTTTTAGTTTATTAGTTTTTTTTTATGTGAGGGTTATACTAAAATTTATAAAAAATTGTTGACTAGTTTAAAACTTTAGAGGCAAAATCCACTATGTGTGGACAAGATAATGCAAACATTAACGAAATGTGACAAACCGTTTGTTTCTCTCTCTTTCATTAGATCTAATAGATATAGATTATCTATATACAGTCTACGGTATTTTCTGCATAGATTTTATCCCCTGTAAAATGTGGCTATATATAAATAATATAATATAATTGTTTTATGTAATGCAAACATTAACACCATTATACCATTTTATGGTATGAACAACAACCATATTCATTTTTATATCTTGTTCTTTAGACCGAAATGGGCCACGGAACTTTCATTCGAGGTTTAGAAACCACCTGTATTTACGATCCATTAACTGAAGAATTTGTGTTAAATAGTCCCACATTAACGTCGTATAAATGGTGGCCTGGTGGACGTAAGTTTATCATTCTATAATCAGGACAGCAATTTTGCTAAAAAAAGCGGCGGGGGTCGTAAACCCTGAAAAAATTAGAAAATCCTCTCTAAATTATGAAAAAACATTTTTTTTTGCGGGGGGGGGGGAGGTGCTTAAAACTATGGGTGCTAAGCTTCCAAAAGTTTTCCCCAATTTTCGCCCATGTTTATAATTAAGTATATTTGTATAGATTTAAAAGTAATATTGTTTAACTTAAAATCTAAAACTCCTTACATTCTCAAAGAAACTAAGAAAATATGTATATTTTATTTTTAGTCGGACATACCTGTAACTTTGCAGTAGTTGTAGCTCAGTTATATACTCAAGGAAAATGTCATGGTATACACCCTTTTGTTGTTCAGCTCAGAGACAAAGAAACATGGATGCCACTGCCTGGTATTACAAATATAATAGTTTGTCATTTATCAATGGGATAAAGATATGTTTTCTGTATTATTTACCTTAGGAATAAAAATTGGCGAAATCGGAAGCAAACTTGGAATGAGCTCAATCAATAATGGATACTTGGCATTTGATAATGTCAGAATACCAAGAATGAATATGCTTATGAAAAATGCTAAAGTCCTAAAGGTACGTTTATATTTTTATTAAAAAATAATAAAATTGCACTATTATTATCATTAAAAAAAAACTGTTATTAAAAATCTTATACCAACAATTTTAACACATCTATTTTTTTTTTTTATCGTAGGATGGTACTTATCAAAAGTCTTTAAGTGACAAGCTGACTTATGGCACAATGATATTTGTACGTGTAGCTATTGTAAAAAGCTTTGTAGTAAACTATTTAGCACAAGCTGCTACTATAGCCACTAGATACAGTGCTGTAAGACGACAGTCAGAGCGTAAGGAAGGGTAACTATATGATATTAAGAACTAGATATATTTGATTTCATGGCATTTATTAGGTTACACCAAGATTGTTTTTTTTTTTTAGTGAAGGTGAATGTCAAATATTAGATTATCAGACACAACAGTATAAATTATTTCCAGTCATAGCTACTAGCATAGCATTTCGATTTGCGGCCACGTGGCTACGGAATGTTTATGACGAGGTCACTTCTCGGCTAGAACAAGGTGACACGAAACGATTACCCGAGGTAAAGTTGAGCGCTTAAAAAATATGTATTGTCAGTACTCCACTGTATTGGCTTTTTAATGTTGCTCAGCCAAAAAGAACTAATAAATAGGATGACTTAAAATAGATATCCATAATAATATTGTCGTGAATTGATAATATATTTTTAAAATTTAACGTGTTCCGCATCGAAGCTAAAATGTAATTAATTAATTTCTTACATTGATTAAATTGGCAATTTTTTTTAGTTGCACGCAATGGCTTGCTGTTTAAAAGCTGTTGGTTCAGCCGAAGCAGCTGTTGGTGTCACTTCTTGTCGTTTAGCGTGCGGTGGTCATGGCTATATGAACAGTAGTAACTTTCCAAATATTTATGCTTTGGCTACTGCCTCAGAAACCTACGAAGGAGAGAATACGGTTTTACTGTTACAAACTGCAAGGTGAATATTACAGATGTAATAAATTGTTTGGAAAATGTAACAAATAAGTCGTATATATATATTTTTTATTTCAAAAGATATTTGATGAAAGCTTTTCGAGATGCCAAGTCTGGCGTGGAAATAACCGAAACGGTGAAGTATTTAAATAATTTTAAAAACCTCAAACGTTTAAATTGGACAACCGATTTGAAATGTATGGCAGACGCTTTCACGCAAGTAGCTGGAAGGTAATTTCACTATATTTTAATGAACAATTTTGACCTATAAAATATGTATACCTAATAAGCAAATGTTTCTTTTATTAGTTTAATAGAAAAATGTTATTTATCAATCAATTCATTAGTAAAGTCGGGAGTTCCTCGTGAAGATGCTTGGAATCAGACATCTATTCAACTTACAAGAGCTTCTGACGTTAGTTATTTTAGACGTACCTAACGTATTACCTATTTGCAAAAAAAAAAAATAATATGATTTAATTTTACAGGCACACTGTCGAGCTTTTGTGATTAATGTATTTATAGCTACTCTTCACAAAGTTCAACTCTCTCCAGAATTGAAGTTGGTAATAACACAACTGGCAGAACTGATTTGTGTGCATTGGATTTTATTGAAATTGGGCGATTTTTTGCAGGTACTTTTCAATTTTCTTTGAACGTTGTTTTTTGTATACAGTTATATTAGAAAAAATATTATTCATTGTTTAGTTTTCAAATTTAAAACCAAGTGACGTACGTTCAGTACAAACGTTATTAGAAGACAGTTTAAAACGTCTCAGGCCGAATGCAGTTGGCTTGGTAGATAGTTTCGATATGAGAGATGAAATTTTGAGTTCGCCGTTGGGAGCTTATGATGGCAATGTTTACGAACGACTTATTGAAGAAGCCAATAAAAGTCCGTTGAATAAAGAACCTGTCAATGAATCATTTCATAAATATTTAAAACCGTTATTACAATCAAATTTGTAAATCATAATAGGTTTAAGGACTTGAATAGTAGTTAATTGTGTTAAATATTATTGTTATATGTTGGATATTTGAAAGTGGTTTGGTACTAATATATTATACTTCATGGAGTTTGTTTTTTTTAATACTTAATTAATTTATAAATTATAATTATATCTTTATTATTTTTACCAAATGGCTTAATATATAAAGCGATTATATTTTTGTATTATTTCACATACATACTAAATGATTTTATGTGTGTATCTAGTTTTTAGTAAACTATATCTTATTTTTTATTTAAAATTTTTTTTCCTATAATTTTATAACATATAATTAGAAGA
This sequence comes from Adelges cooleyi, assembly GCF_023614345.1. Lineage (NCBI taxonomy): Eukaryota > Metazoa > Arthropoda > Insecta > Hemiptera > Adelgidae > Adelges > Adelges cooleyi. Next base: position 477,492 of record NW_026096129.1, on the reverse strand, counting down.
AACAATTGCACACAGGTACTGTATTACTGTGTATTTATTACATTTTTAAATCTAGCTTTTAGCTATTATATTTTATCTTGAATTGTAATAGCTGATAACCATGTTGAACTTATGTAGTAGGAAAAACTACATTTTATGTTTAATTTACCCATATTTACCATAATATGTATATTATTTAAATTTAAACGCCATTATACAGGTTGACCCAACTGATGTAAGACAGTAATTTTCATTAAAAACATGAATATTTTGTGAATTATTTATTTCCCATTCTTTTGGTACTTTTTTTACTACATTTTTGAATATTTCGGAAATTGTTAACTTTAACCCTTATACGTAAGACGGATATGAAATTTGGTTTTTTTTTTAAACGGGAGTGTTTTTTTTTTTAATTTCTGAAATAGTTAAACAAATTTTTTTTAAATAAATGTTAGCATTTCAATATTTAATTTTCATCAATCTATTTGTTTTGCTAAGAATTAAAGATGATGATCATTTTTTTCTACACTGTTGTCAATAAAAAAATATTTAAAACACCCTTAACCATTAAATAATAATACTCTCTGCGTATACATATTTCGGCAACCATGTTGTCATCTTCAGTATACTTGTCTATGATCTTTAGCGCTAACGACGGTCTGAGACCAATTACGGGCGGACGTTTTTTTTATAATTCTTTAGGTACAACTGGAGATAACAAGCAATTTTGGAATTGCTGCATTATATTCTAAGTTTTAGTAGTATACTTTATGTATACATGAAAACGATTTTAGAAATAAAATATTTTAAAACGTGTAGACGCAAAAAAATATTATAAAATATTTAAATAAACCATTAACCGCAATATTTTATGGTTAATGGTTTAAAACTAGGTTATTATCTATTAAATATCTATACATTTTTTTAGGGATTCTTAACCAGACTAGAATAAACCTAACCTAACACCTTTAAAAACCAGTTTGGAAACCAGAATAAAAATGAAAAAACTATTCGGTTGCAAAGCCTTGATTATTAGTGCGTTTAAAAATCCTTCATAAAACAATAGGACAATAGGAGACTTGTAGCAATATTTGTAAGAACCTAAAAAGGTCACAAACTATACTTTTGTATGCTTCCACCATTTGTTATACTACAAACATCTACAATTTTTTTAAAAATTTGGAATACAACATGGATAAATAACTTATAAAACGATCACCAATTATTCTATTAGCTAACTAAATAATTTCCGTGTAACCATAGTAGAAATAATAATAATATGTACTATAAACTAATTTATATTGACTAAAACTGAATCACCACTAGTTACTAATCGACTGCTAATTTCCTAAATGAACCTCCAATAATTGTTTTTTCCAAATTATCCAAGTTATTAGTGGAATTCTTTGGGCGTTTACTGTTATCTGCAACAATTGATGTTTGAATAAGAAACCATTCTCGGTGTTTCATCACTTCGTGATTCCAGTCAACTGCAATTCAAATATTCTTTTATAACACAAATCAGATTTATAAGCCTAGAACGACGTTGGTTTATGTCGAATAATAATAATTTGTACAGCATGTATAATTATTATTCGATAACTTTGTAATAAGAATGCTATATCGTTACGAGATTAAGATATGTTTAAATGCAAAAAAAAACATGATTTTTACCCTTAACTTGGCGATGTATCTATATAAAGATACCCAAAATTGAAATAAATATGCCAGTTTAAACATACATGGAATATTTTTTTGGAGAGACCATTACGGTTATTGATATCATATATTATATTTGTAATATCTTTTCTAAAACCATGTTATCAGCTATCATTTCAATTTTTTTTTTTTTTTTGGACGGACTTTTAACACATTTTTTTACATTTTAAAACCTAAATATATTTAATTCCGCTCTTAGAATCAGATCACATACGTCTAAATATTTAATTAATATTAAAATAAAGCCAATCACTTATTTGGTTATTTATGTATAAAATTTCATGTATCCTATAAGATACTATGCTTCGTAGGTACACCAGAATTATTAATTGTATCCAAAAAGTTACGATGTCCTAATAGTCAAATACTTAAAGTTTTATAAAAATAATAAAAAATTGGATATATTTTAATTATTTTGTTCTAATAGATATTTATTTTTTTATTACAGTAAATAAAATATCCATTTTTTAAATTCGGGTTCATTTTTATCTTATTTTATTATTAAGAAATTTCCTAAAATCAATTTTTCTTGATTAATACAAAATGTAAACAAACTTATACATACAGTTTAAAGAATAATAAACAGACAAATAATATTTTACCACATTATAGAGAATATAATTCGAAAAATTTTTAAAACAAATATATATACTGATGCTTTCCCCATCAATAGCTAATTCTTCAATTTTTATTTTTATAAGATTAAGGTTATTTTGCACTCCATCCATGTATATCTGTGTGGGGCGACAAAGTGGTCTTCTTTCGTTTCTTGGATCAATTATTGTTCTTGAGTCCTGGCTTTCAGATACAATATCCGGTTTATAATGTTGCTACACGAAGAAGTGGTTCGGCTGTTTATTGAATATCCAAACACATCATTGTAAAAATTATTTATTATTACTATATAATTAGAAATAATTATAATTTATATAATACTTACTATTATCAGAGAAAGCAAAACATTTTTAAAAAACGTAAAATACATTTGCACCTACCTACTACAAAAAAGAACTAATAGACATTACTCGATTTTATACTATTTACCTCGGTTGGAGAATTTGGGTAACATGTAGTAAGAAACTGACCAACTCTTACTAAAACGTTTAAAGACGGCAACAAAAGTATAATTTTCCAAACCATTTTTTCGTTTATCTAATATGAAATGTAACATTAAGAAACGACTAGAAAAGTGAAGTCATGCAAATCACAATGCGTGTGAAATTTTCATTAAATAGTACCTATGTTAATACTAAAAAATATACTTTGCTCAATTGCGTATAAGATGCTTATGTTTTAATACACACGCTGTAAATACTGTTTAATAAAAAATAAAGTCTAGTTGAGGGGCAAATAAGCTTATACGGTACAGTATAACTACTCGAAGAATAGTTTAAATAGTTTACAATGGTATAACTCTTCTAAAATTATAAAACACCATTGTGTTTGTATATTATATTAAGTCAACGGTTTTTATATTTAAAAAAAAAAGTTTTATTATGGTTTTTACTCGTATACTATAACAGCAGTCGAATAAGTGGAATTTTTGATGAATTTTATTTTATGAATATAAATGAGAATAAAATTAAATATTCATGACTGTAATGGATTTAATGGAAATCGTTAAAGCAGCATTATTTAAAAAAAACAGCCGTGAAATAAGTCAATATGCATAATATAATATAAATATAAAAATTATTGTCTGTTTTTTTTTTTGTTTGTTTATCCTTTATGCATTAGTACACCATTCATATAATATAAATGAGAACAAAATTAATATTCCAAGACTGTAATTTTTTCCCACGAGGTGTACGTGTAAGCACACAATTCAAAAACAGATATAATGGCGATAATTTTTTTAAAAAAAAATATATATAAATTTATATAACAACCTTGTGCGTTTTTCGCTTATTGCATAAAACCGCTTAAAACTAATTGCCGTTGAATACATAGATATTATTCAATTCTTCGTCTAGTGTTGATATGCACAGAACGTTCTTTTATTATTGGCATTGTAAGCTAACCAATAATTATTGTTACACTTAAGGATCGCGTGTAATATTAACATATTATCGCTTCAATAGAAATGGAATCTAAAGCGTTGATATTACCAACTCCGGACGCGATCAATGAAATGTACAGTGAGTTGGACACGTCCGAGACAAAATTGGACCTCGACGTAGAAATTCTAAAGGAATGGATGCGAAAACAACCTCACCTTCCTAACCCGGACGGTAAAATTGAATTTTTTTTAAAACGTTATCCCTATACTTGGCAGAAATTTAAAAAAAAAATCCAAGCCATGGTTTTTCTACTAACTAAGACCACTAGAATTGTTTTTACTAAATCGTGTATTTGAAGTATTCAATAATCGTATCATTTAAAATACACTACCTATTAGAACTAATAAAATAAAAAAACAATAAAAATATTTAAAATATTTAAAATAGTATTTTATAATAAATTTACGTAGAGTAGGTATTATTCTTTAAACTGTATATATAAGTTTGTTTACATTTTGTATTAATCAAGAAAAATTGTTTTTAGGAAATTTCTTAATAATAAAATAAGATAAAAATGAACCCGAATTTAAAAAATGGATATTTTATTTACTGTACTAAAAAAATTAATATTTATTAGAACAAAATAATTTAAATATATCCAATTTTTTATTATTTTTATAAAACTTTAATTATTTGACTATTAGGACATCGTAACTTTTTGCATACAATTAATAATTCTGGTGTACCTACGAAGCATAGTATCTTTTAGGATACATGAAATTTTATACATAAATAACCAAATAAGTGATTGGCTTTATTTTAATATTAATTAAATATTTAGACGTATGTGATCTGATTCTAAGAGCTGAATCAAATATATTTAGGTTTTAAAATGTAAAAAAATGTGTTAAAAGTCAGTCCAAAAAAAAAAAATTGAAATGATAGCTGATAACATGGTTTTAGAAACAATATTACAAATATAATATATGATATCAATAACCGTAATGGTCTCTCCAAAGAAATATTTCATGTATATTTTTACTGGAATATTTATTTCAAATTTTGGTATCTTTATATAGATACATCGCCAAGTTAAGGGTAAAAATCATGTTTTTTTTTGCATTTAAACATATCTTAATCTCGTAACGATATAGCATTCTTATTACAAAGTTATCGAATAATAATAATATTATTGTTTAGACGGTGAAAAAAAAGTGGATGAATATCGAATCAAAAATATTTTGTTGATGTGCAAGAATAGTTTGGAGAAAACCAAAACAGCACTGGACCAACACTACACTATTAAACGTTTAGTACCCGAGTATTTCTCCAATTGGGATCCCGCTAATCCAGAGTTAACTTCATCAATGGAACAATCGTTAGTATCTAAATGATATGTATGTATTATATTATATTTGCGTCAATTTAAATGGTAATGTTTGTCGTTTTTAATAAACAAAACGGTGATTCTTCACATACGAAATAGGTTAAATCATTGACTTTTAGTTTTGTGACATTTTCATGTCTTAGCTCTGGCACATAACCGAAAAAACTGTTACCAAAAACTTGTCACCAAAAATGGGGCTGGGGGTGGGAATAGGGATGTGGTTGGGGATGGGGTTTGTGATGGGGATGGGGATGTTTAGTTTTTTAAAAAAATTATTCGGTACTTCAACGAGACATGAAAATGCTCTTTCGTGGTTGCAGACTCGTCTGAAATGCTTTTTTTTAAGAACGATCTATAAATTTTAGATAAAACGTCCTTAGGTGTTATGAGTAATTTACTAATATTTGATTAATAAACGTTAACTAATAGATAAATTGTCTTTCAGATGTGTCTTTCCATTTCCAAAACCTACACACGAGGGCTACAGAGTAAGCCTGTATTGTGTAAGGGATGGATATGCCGATTGTAAATATGTATTTAATGATATTGTTAAATTCAGTTTTATGACACTCGATCTCAGAATCGGTAAGTTAGACATGTGTAAAAAAAATATTATCATTGTGGATTATAAAAATTTGACAATGAATCACGTAGCTGCCATGTTACCGAGTATTAAGAAAGTCGTTGCAAGTTATCATGTAAGTACATTTTTTATTCGATCTCTAAGTATTATTTTACACACTAAGGAAACTACAGTGGGGTTTACAAAATATTATGAATAATAAATCTAAAAACAAAGTTACACCTGTACATTTTTTTTTTGAAAACCTGACCATTTTGATAGGTTTTTAGAGAATGTTGACTACTTCTAGAATAAAAACCCCTAACATTAAACCTGGAGGATATATATATATATATATACATATTTGTAAAATTTAGAGGTGTGTATTTGCGAAATTTCAAAATTATATTTAGTAGTTCTACGTTGGGATCTAGATTAGAATAATGTTATAACGGCCACTGTGGTAATCGAAGAAGATGTTTAAATACCAATCAAGTATTAAGTGATAGGTAATCATAAGTGATTTTATCAGTGCTGTATTAGCACACTTTTAAGTTCACCACTTCTCTTACAAAATTTAAAACAGCCCCTAAAAATGTATATACATTTAGTCTGGTTTATTCTTCTTATGATCTCCCTAGTACTACGGCAATCTTCGGTTATCTTACTTCTCAAATATGTGTATTCAATATGCTCCATTCTTTTAAACACAATACGGGTAAGGGTTTTTGACGCAATGCGATATTTAACTTAGCGTTCTGTGTAGTTCACATGTTTTTGCCGTTATTTTCTTTGGAATTGGTACAATTATGCACTTTGTAAAATCTCTTGGTACTTGTCTAGTTTCATGCATTTTTTTGGATCAGTTCATAAATTAGTTTGTTTTAACATTTTAGGCAGGATTTCCATCTCGGGTACATTCAATTCACATAGTTAATACAAACAGTTTCGTACAGCCATTACTAAATATGGTTTTGAGTGCTCTAAAAAAGAAAACTTACGAAAGGGTAAATTATTTGGGTTTTAAAAGTTATTAGGATGCATTTCAATGAAATAATATGTTTTATAGGTGTTTATTCACAAATCGGCCGAAGAACTGAAAACTTACATAGATCCCAGTGTACTTCCACTAAACTACGGAGGAACTTATCCAAAGACGTCTGATGAAATGATAGGTTAGTAGCAATAATTATTATAACAAAAATTAACATTTACTTTAATTTGATTACTCATTAGAAATGGAAGTGTTTACGCACCTAATATTAGCTATTTAATAATATTTTACGGAATGGACAATCCCAAAAAGTTCAAGAAATAAAATAAAAAAGTTGCAATAAATTCGTCTTGGAGAATCCGTTTGTAGTTAGATGAACTAATATTACTATTATTGAAGTTTTTATAAAGAGCCAGTGAGCTTTTGATTTTACAACGGTGTGTTTTCTTGCAACTGAATCTACTTGTTTTTACTACTAGTCTGATTGTTTAATGTAAATACAATTTAAAAATTAGCAACCGTATTAATTTTTGGTGTTTTTAATATATTTTGTTCTGTTAGTATTATATTCAATTTATTGCAAAAAAATTAGTTTTTATAATCTAACTTATATTTATAACAATATTACAAACAACGGTGTTCTATAAATTTGTATACACTACTTTATATTTCTATCTACTATTATTTTATTTTTATATGGTCTTATTGAAAATTGAATACTTTAAATAATTAAAAAAACAAATTATACATGCTGTACAAATTATTATTATTCGACATAAACCAACGTCGCTCTAGGCTTATAAATCTGATTTGTGTTATAAAAGAATATTTGAATTGCAGTTGACTGGAATCACGAAGTGATGAAACACCGAGAATGGTTTCTTATTCAAACATCAATTGTTGCAGATAACAGTAAACGCCCAAAGAATTCCACTAATAACTTGGATAATTTGGAAAAAACAATTATTGGAGGTTCATTTAGGAAATTAGCAGTCGATTAGTAACTAGTGGTGATTCAGTTTTAGTCAATATAAATTAGTTTATAGTACATATTATTATTATTTCTACTATGGTTACACGGAAATTATTTAGTTAGCTAATAGAATAATTGGTGATCGTTTTATAAGTTATTTATCCATGTTGTATTCCAAATTTTTTTAAAAAATGTAGATGTTTGTAATATAACAAATGTTTTATGAAACATACAAAAGTATAGTTTGTGACCTTTTTAGGTTCTTACAAATATTGGTACAAGTCTCCTATTGTCCTGTTGTTTTATAAAGGATTTTTAAACGCACTAATAATCAAGGTTTTGCAACCGAATAGTTTTTTTATTTTTATTCTGGTTTCCAAACTGGTTTTTAAAGGTTAAAGGTACTCATTTGAATTAAATTTTCTTTTTTCAAATTAGTAATGTACGAAAATCAGCGCATGCAATTTTTTTCTTTTTGTGCGCACTTACTATTAAAACTTAAAAAATAAATCATAAGTTGGCAATATTCTTGAAACCACCATACTATCCAAGCATTTGTGTACACAGATTGTTTAGCTATTGTTTTTTCGACTGCTAAATTATTTCAGTGTTTACAAAACAATATGCTGGGTGATTATTTCAACGATCTTTACTAGTATACTCAAAAATTACTTAGATTTTTAAAAACAGAATGTTTAATAGTTTGTTAGTGTATAAAATACTAACTTATTATAAACGACTTTTTTAACTTGACCTAATCTAACCTAACCTTCTAGTAGAACATTTTACTTAGGCACACAGCTTTATACTGTGATAATATTTAATAAACGTTTGAGTGGCTTAAATTTTTCGGATTTTCGCATTCCGAGTAATAATTATTATACATATATGGAGCATTTCTCAATTTTCTCAAGCCTTTATTTTTTTTTGCTATCTTCACCGCTTATCTTGACCTGATCGTGGCCATTATAACATTATTCTAATCTACATCCCAACGCAGGGTTACTAAATATAATTTTGAAATTCCGCTAATGGACATCTCTAAATTTTACATTTATGTATATAAGTATATTTATATATATATATATATATATATATATCCTCCAGGTTTAATCTTAGGTGTTTTTATTCTAGAAGTAGTCAACATTCTCTAAAAACCTATCATAATGGCCATGTTTTCTAAAAAAATTTACAGGTGTAGCGTTGTCTTTAGATTTATTAATCATAGTATTTTGTAAACCCCACTGTAGTTTCCTTAGTGTGTAAAATAATACTTAGAGATCGAATAAAAAATGTACTTACATGATAATTTGCAACGACTTTCTTAATACTCGGTAATACCTCGTGATTCATTGTCAAATTTTTATAATCCAAAATGATAATATTTTTTTTACACATGTTTAACTTACCGATTCTGAGATCGAGTGTCATAAAACTGAATTTAACAATATCATTAAATACATATTTACAATCGGCATATCCATCCCTTACACAATACAAGCTTACTCTGTAGCTCTCGTGTGTAGGTTCTGGAAATGGAAAGACACAACTGAAAGACAATTTATCTATTAGTTAACGTTTATTAATCAAATATTAGTAAATTACTCATAACACCTAAGGACGTTTTACCTAAAGTTTATAGATCGTTCTTAAAAACAAAATCTTTTTCAGACGAAAGAGCATTTTCATGTCTCGTTAAAGTACAAAACAATTTTTTTAAAAAACTAAACCTCCCCATCCCCATCACAACTCCCATAACTAACCCCAACCACATCCCCATCCCACCCCCAACCCCGTTCTTGGTGACAAGTTTTTGAATACAGTTTTTTCGGTTATGTGCCAGAGCTAAGACATGAAAATGTCAAAAACTAAAGTCAATGATTTAACTTATTCCGTATGTGAAGAATCACCGTTTTGTTTATTAAAAACGACAAACATTACCATTTAAATTGACGCAAATATAATATAATACATACATATCATTTAGATACTAACGATTGTTCCATTGATGGAGTTAACTCTGGATTAGTGGGATCCCAATTGGAGAAATACTCGGGTACTAAACGTTTAATAGTGTAGTGTTGGTCCAATGCTGTTTTGGTTTTCTCCAAACTATTCTTGCACATCAACAAAATATTTTTGATTCGATATTCATCCACTTTTTTTTCACCGTCTAAACAATAATATTATTATTATTCGATAAGTTTGTAATAAGAATGCTATATCGTTACGAGATTAATTATGTTTAAATGCAAAAAAAAACATGATTTTTACCCTTAACTTGGCGATGTATCTATATAAAGATACCAAAATTTGAAATAAATATTCCAGTAAAATATACATGAAATATTTCTTTGGAGAGACCATTACGGTTATTGATATCATATATTATACTTGTAATATTGTTTCCAAAACCATGTTATCAGCTATCATTTCAATTTTTTTTTTTTTTTGGACTGACTTTTAACACATTTTTTTACATTTTAAAACCTAAATATAATTCAGCTCTTAGAATCAGATCACATACGTCTAAATATTTAATTAATTTTAAAATAAAGCCAATCACTTATTTAGTTATTTATGTATAAAATTGTATGTATCTTAAAAGATACTATGCTTCGTAAGTACACCAGAATTATTGATTGTATCCAAAAAGTTACGATGTCCTAATAGTCAAATACTTAAAGTTTTATAAATATAATAAAAAATTGGATATATTTTAATTATTTTGTTCTAATAGATATTTATTTTTTTATTACAGTAAATAAAATATCCATTTTTTAAATTCGGGTTCATTTTTATCTTATTTTATTATTAAGAAATTTCCTAAAATCAATTTTTCTTGATTAATACAAAATGTAAACAAACTTATACATATAGTTTAAAGAATAATACCTACTCTACGTAAATTTATTATAAAATACTATTTTAAATATTTTTATTGTTTTTTTATCTTATTAGTTCTAATAGGTAGTGTATTTTAAATGATACGATTATTGAATACGTCAAATACACGATTTAATAAAAATTAATTCTAGTGGTCTTAGTTAGTAGAAAAACCATGGCTTGGATTTTTTTTTTAAATTTCTGCCAAGTATAGGGATAACGTTTTAAAAAAAATTCAATTTTACCGTCCGGGTTAGGAAGGTGAGGTTGTTTTCGCATCCATTCCTTTAGAATTTCTACGTCAAGGTCTAATTTTGTCTCGGACGTGTCCAACTCACTGTACATTTCATTGATCACGTCCGGAGTTGGTAATATCAACGCTTTAGTTTTCATTTATATCGAAGCGATCATATGATAATATTACACGCGATCCTTAAGTGTAACAATAAACACCCAGGCCCCGGGTGTTTATAAGTAGCGATTGGCACTTTCCATGTTTAAATAACTAAATGAATTGCAGGCACCCAAATGGTACATGGATCAAACGGGTTTGTAATATTTATTTTTACCAAAACAGATACAAATATAGCGTTTCACAAAATCCACATTTTGGATTTTGGATACAATCTGTAAAAAATATTTATTTACAATAAGCGCAAGTGATGAATTTGTAAAATAACAAATATATTAAATATCGAGACCGCAGACTTGGACGAAGGAGCTAACATCATTGCGTGTGGATGAGAGATATCTATAATATGAATATTAATTAATTTTATGCGTTTCATTTGCAGAAAAAAATGAAACCTATCTGGTTTTTTATTTTATTTATCTATATTGTAAATGTTTCGGCACATTATCTAGGTATTTATAATGTCTTCACAATTATTAAATTAAGATAGTTAATAAAAATTGGAACAAAGAACAATATTTCAATTTTGTTTACAGCGGAATATAAGAAACAGCTTCTAATTACAAGTCAGTAACATTTTTATTTTATCAAACACAGTTTTCTAAGTTTTTAGAATTCAGTGTTTTCGAACATATTTTTCAATTGTGTACATATTACAGACGTATCCATCATGGAAGCTGGTACAGGTGAGATGTATTTAAAATTTTAATGTTAAGATATAAATGTTTTTTTATGTGTACCTAATTGTCAAGATTTTTGCAAATTTAAAAGTATAGTTTTTATCAATAGTAAAAAGTGCACCAGTGTACAGAAAACTATAATTTTTAAAGTAGGAAGCAATTTCTAATAACCTAATCAAAGGAGTAATGTTGAGTTAAATGGCTACAGCTTAAAACATAATTTGATATAACTATTAAGTACTTAATTCAATTTGTTAGTATAGCCCAAATCATTTTTGTTTTTTTTAGATATATTGCATCGAATAATTGAAGAAATTTTTAATGAAGTCAATCATTGCGACATTTTCGGTAGTCTTAGTTAAAATAATAATAATAAAAAAAGAAGAAAGTATAGAATAATATTTTGAAAATTGCAACTAAATTTTATTATTATGCAATCGATAAGTGATGTAATTATTAAATTCTTCTCAGAAATCTAAATGGATCTTTATGGAAAAAAAACTGATATTGTTGGCTGTGTCAACCTTGGGCGATTATTATGTTTTTTTCTAATTCCCACAACTGTTTCAATTCAGCCATTGTATTCTCATAAAGATTTTATCTAGTCTATTAAAATGGGTTTTTTTCTACTTTGACCTTTAACTTTTAATTTATTATCATACAATGTAATAATTTATATAAGTTAATTAAATCCAATACTATTAATTTGTGTAATGTCAATTTCAGGCAAACTTAATTTTATGATCGCTGTACCAAGTAATTGTAATTAGTAGTAGTAGAATTGTATGAAAATATTGCCAATATTTCATTCCTATTTAATTTTCCAAAGAAATTCCTGTCGGATTGAATATACAGTGGAGCACATTTCTTCCAAGTTACTAATGTAACACACGTTTTTTTCAACCTTGATCTTCATCATTCTGTTTATAATATAAAAGAACATTAAATGCAATATCATTAATTTATGTAATGTTAATTTTAGACAAACTAGATTTTTCCATCTGTATACCGGGTAATAGTTTTTATTTATTTGGTTCCACACAGAAGTTTGATATTCTTTATGCACACAAAATTTTTGTTTTAGATTCAGATTTAAGACCCATTCCAGTTATGGACAGTAACCACATTTTTATATATCATATATTTATTATATTTAACGCATATTTATTATATATAAATACTAGATGTAAAGATGTAATATTTAATGTATGTACATTAAATAATATTTTGTAATACATTTTAGAACTGCTTGATTACCAGGATATTATGGGATGGAAAATAAGACGACATTAAGTAAATATTACATTTTAAACATTTATAATTATACTAGTTTGAGGTTATAAAGAAAAACTATAAAAAAAAATCGATTTAAAGCTTAAAGTCGTAAAGCTATACAATATGATTTATGTTTAAGCCTCTGATAATCATTAGAATTAAAATATAAAAGGGTTTATTAGTACGTTGCTATTAGATATAATTTAACAATTATGGAATAATATTTTGCATAAAGGAATTGCATGCGGTCTGGTTTTAAGGAGTTTTATAAAGGCAAAATTTAAGAAAACTTGGTTTTAATAAACTTTGACAATGACGATTAATATTCCAATTGATTTTTATGTGCTTCAATGTATTATTTTTAATTTTTATAATTTGTATTTTTAATCTTGTAAAGCATTCAAAATATTGTCTGGCTTTTAAGTCTAAAACGCCAAAAAACAGATCGCATACATACCCCTTAATTAGATAGTCTCTCTTATTAATCTCATTTTTAAGAGTGATTGTTTTAAATGTTGAGTATATGTACTGTTAACGGCTGGTCAACAATGTCAGTAAAAACAGCTGATATCATGGCATTATAATTCAAGAGGTTTAATACATATCATTAAAGACAGGGCAAAAAAAAAACTATGTTTCGGTATTTAATGCAAATAAAAAAAAACCAGTACAGTGGGATCGGGGCATAGTTGGGACGGAGCAATTTTTAAATATGAAAGTGATAAAATCACTTTCGAAAAAACGCTTCGATGCAAATCGGTAGTTAGTATTTTCAAGCCAGTACAGTCCAAACCAAGCACAGTATAAACCAGCAAAGTTAGAAAGTTTTAAATGAAGGTTCTGTATTTACAAATGAGCATCAAAGCGTTAATTTGAAAGTGATTTTATCTGAGAGGACTAGTACAGTAGAGTATTGGCATAATGTAATCAAAGCAATGAGGAAACGGAGAGGTCACAGGTCTACAAGAATTATTATAAATAAAAGTGATAAAATTGAATAAAATCGCTTTCAAATAAACGCTTTGATGCTCATTTGTAAATACAGAACCTTCATTTAAAACTTTCTAACTTTGCTGGTTTATACTGTCCTTGGTTTGGACTGTACTGGCTTGAAAATACTAAGTACCGATTTGCATTGAAGCGTCTTTTCGAAAGTGATTTTATCACTTTCAGATTTAAAAATTCCTGTAAACCTGTGGCCTCCCCGTCACCACTATGCCCCGACCCAACTATGCTCCATCCCCACTGTGCCCCGACCCCACTGTACTGGTTTTTTTTTTTTTTGCAAAAACGTAGTGGACCAAATAACACGTGTACAATGTCTTGTTATATTTTGTTGAAATGGTCGACGATTCATGTTTCAATCGTTTGTACTCCATAGTTTAAATTATAATCGCTTATTCTCAATCAAATTAATATTTATGTATTATATACTTCCTTTAGAGCAATCTCACACAAACTATTTATACGTCATAGATTACATTATTTTAAAGCTATATTATACTTCTATTTTACTAGAATGACAATGTACAAAATAAAATTCAACTAAAAAAACCTTTTCATAAATCCTTAAAATGTAAAGGGTGGGATAGTGAAACGGGTTCTTCCATTAAATACATTAGAAAACCGTCGTTTACTGCTTTATCCTGTATATTAATTTCTTGTTATTTTCTAAAAAAAAATCGATTTTCTTACATTTAAATTAAAATAAATCGTATACTGGTACTATAATGAAGAAAACAATACATTTTACCTACATATATTACTTATTAGTTAAATATTACTAACGTGTATAGCCACTAGCGGTCGGCTGTTGCCTGTTATTTAACAATAACCTTTTATGGAGATTTTAAAAATTGTGTTTTTTTAATAATAGCATAGGAGCAGTATCATGATGCTAAATGTTCACGAGATTTGATCTAGTCATAATATAAAGTACTATCATTCATGACTTTTAAATACTATTCAAATATATCTCAATATGAATCTGAATCCAAAAAACAACAGTCCTCTTCATAATTTGCAGGTAGTTGGATCTTATATACTCATAGTTGACCTTCGGTAAGGTTATATAACGCAGGTACTCGTACGGTTTTTTTTTGGTTTTTTCAAATTTCTTCTGTGAAGAATTAAACTTTTTCGACTTTTACCCCCCCCCCCCAGCTAAAAAAAAAACCCGCATCAGAGTAAAACCAATACCTTCTCGCTTTGCATCGAAGCTAAAATGTCTTTAAACACAAGTTTTAGTATATATTTATGATAATAAAAAAGCTATATTGATAGTCAATATCAGTCCAAAACGTAAAAACATTGTTAGGAATCAAACTAAATATGCTCTACTATAATTATTTAGTACCATTGTCAAAGTTTTTATTTTTTTTTTAATTTTATATTACACTAATAGCTGTTAATTAATATAATGTATATCATAATAAAAAGTTTTATTCAAAATTATACTCACATCTGTTGCTTATGTGTAGATTTAAATAGACAATTAATATTTTAATATATACTATTTACCTCGGTTGGAGAATTTGGGTAACATGTAGTAAGAAAATGACCAACTCTTACTAATACGTTAAAAGACGGCAACGAAAGTATAATTTTCCAAATCATTTTTTCGTTTATCTAATATGAAATGTAACATTAAGAAACGACTAGAAAAGTGAAGTCAGGCAAATCACAAAAACCAAAAACAAAAAATTTATAAATAAAACAACTTTGTGCGTTGTTCTCTTATTGCATAAAACCGCTTAAAACTAATTGCCGTTGAATACATAGATATTATTCAATTCTTCGTCTAGTGTTGATATGCACAGAACGTTCTTTTATTATTGGCATTATAAGCTAACCAATAATTATTGTTACACTTAAGGATCGCGTGTAATATTATCATATTATCGCTTCGATAGAAATGGAATCTAAAGCGTTAATATTACCAACTCCGGACGCGATCAATGAAATGTACAGTGAGTTGGACACGTCCGAGACAAAATTGGACCTCGACGTAGAAATTCTAAAGGAATGGATGCGAAAACAACCTCACCTTCCTAACCCGGACGGTAAAATTGAATTTTTTTAAAACGTTATCCCTATACTTGGCAGAAATTTAAAAAAAAAATCCAAGCCATGGTTTTTCTACTAACTAAGACCACTAGAATTGTTTTTACTAAATCGTGTATTTGAAGTATTCAATAATCGTATGATTTAAAATACACTACCTATTAGAACTAATAAAATAAAAAAACAATAAAAATATTTAAAATAGTATTTTATAATAAATTTACGTAGAGTAGGTATTATTCTTTAAACTGTATATATAAGTTTGTTTACATTTTGTATTAATCAAGAAAAATTGTTTTTAGGAAATTTCTTAATAATAAAATAAGATAGAAATGAACCCGAATTTAAAAAATGGATATTTTGCTTACTGTAATAAAAAAATAAATATCTATTTGAACAAAATAATTAAAATATATCCAATTTTTTATTATTTTTATAAAACTTTAAGTATTTGACTATAAGGACATCGTAACTTTTTGGATACAATCAATAATTCTGGTGTACCTACGAAGCATAGTATCTTTTAAGATACATACAATTTTATACATAAATAACTAAATAAGTGATTGTCTTTATTTTAATATTAATTAAATATTTAGACGTATGTGATCTGATTCTAAGAGCTGAATTAAATATATTTAGGTTTTAAAATGTAAAAAAATGTGTTAAAAGTCAGTCCAAAAAAAAAAAATTGAAATGATAGCTGATAACATGGTTTTAGAAACAATATTACAAATATAATATATGATATCAATAACCGTAATGGTCTCTCCAAAGAATTATTTCATGTATATTTTTACTGGAATATTTATTTCAAATTTTGGTATCTTTATATAGATACATCGCCAAGTTAAGGGTAAAAATCATGTTTTTTTTTTTGCATTTAAACATAATTAATCTCGTAACGATATAGCATTCTTATTACAAAGTTATCGAATAATAATAATATTATTGTTTAGACGGTGAAAAAAAAGTGGATGAATATCGAATCAAAAATATTTTGTTGATGTGCAAGAATAGTTTGGAGAAAACCAAAACAGCACTGGACCAACACTACACTATTAAACGTTTAGTACCCGAGTATTTCTCCAATTGGGATCCCACTAATCCAGAGTTAACTCCATCAATGGAACAATCGTTAGTATCTAAATGATATGTATGTATTATATTATACTTGCGTCAGTTTAAATGGTAATGTTTGTCGTTTTTAATAAACAAAAAGGTGATTCTTCACATACGCAATAGGTTAAATCATTGACTTTAGTTTTTGACATTTTCATGTCTTAGCTCTGGCACATAACCGAAAAAACTGTAATCAAAAACTTGTCACTAAGAATGGGGTTGGGGTAGGATGGGGATGTGGTTGGGGGTGGGGTTGGTTATGGGGGTTGTGATGGGGATGGGGAGGTTTAGTTTTTTAAAAAACTTGTTTTGTACTTTAACGAGACATGAAAATGCTCATTCGTCTGAAAAATGATTTTGTTTTTAAGAACGATCTATAAATTTTAGATAAAACGTCCTTAAGTGTTATGAGTAATTTACTAATATTTGATTAATAAACGTTAACTTATAGATAAATTGTCTTTCAGATGTGTCTTTCCATTTCCAAAACCTACACACGAGGGCTACAGAGTAAGCCTGTATTGTGTAAGGGATGGATATGCCGATTGTAAATATGTATTTAATGATATTGTTAAATTAAGTTTTATGACGCTCGACCTCAGAATCGGTAAGTTAGACATGTGTAAAAAAAGTATTATCATTTTGGATTATAAAAATTTGACAATGAGTCACGTAGCTGCCATGTTACCGAGTGTTAAGAAAGTCGCTGCAAGTTATCATGTAAGTGCATTTTTTATTCGATCTCTAAGTATTATTTTACACACCAAGGAAACTACAGTGGGGTTTACAAAATATTATAAATAATAAATCTAAAAACAAAGTTACACCTGTACATTTTTTTTTAAAACATGACCATTTTGATAGGTTTTTAGAGAATGTTGTCTACTTCTAGAATAAAAACCCCTAACATTAAACCTGGAGGATATATATATATATATATATACATATTTGTAAAATTTTGAGGTGTGTATTTGCGAAATTTCAAAATTATATTAAGTAATTCTGCGTTGGGATGTAGACTAGAATAATGTTATAATGGCCATTGTGGTAATCGAATAAGATGTTTAAATACCAATAAAGTATTAAGTGATAGGTAATCATAAGTGATTTTATCAGTGCTGTATTAGCACACTTTTAAAACAGCTCCTAAAAATGTATATACATTTAGTCTGGTTTATTCTTCTTATGATCTCCCTAGTACTACGGCAATCTTCGGTTATCTTACTTCTCAAATGTGTGTATTCAATATGTTCCTTTCTTTTTAACACAATATGGGTAAGGGTTTTTGACGCAATGCGATATTTAACTTAGCATTATGTGTTGTTCACAGAACAACACAGAACTGTGTTGTTTTTGCCGTTATTTTCTTTGGAATTGGTACAACTATGCACTTTGTAAAATCTCTTGGTACTTGTCTAGTTTCATGCATTTTTTTGGATCAGTTCATAAATTAGTTTGTTTTAACATTTTAGGCAGGATTTCCATCTCGGGTACATTCAATTCACATAGTTAATACAAACAGTTTCGTACAGCCATTACTAAATATGGTTTTGAGTGCTCTAAAAAAGAAAACTTACGAAAGGGTAAATTATTTGGGTTTTAAAAGTTATTAGGGTGCATTTCAATGAAATAATATGTTTTATAGGTGTTTATTCACAAATCGGCCGAAGAACTGAAAACTTACATAGATCCCAGTGTACTTCCACTAAACTACGGAGGAACTTATCCAAAGACGTCTGATGAAATGATAGGTTAGTAGCAATAATTATTATAACAAAAATTAACATTTACTTTAATTTGATTACTCATTAGAAATGGAAGTGTTTACGCACCTAATATTAGCTATTTAATAATATTTTACGGAATGGACAATCCGAAAAAGTTCAAGAAATAAAATAAAACAGTTGCAATAAATTCGTCTTGGAGTATCCGTTTGTAGCTAGATGAACTAATATTACTATTATTGAAGTTTTTATAAAGAGCCAGTGAGCTTTTGATTTTACAACGGTGTGTTTTCTTGCAACTGAATCTACTTGTTTTTACTGCTAGTCTGATTGTTTAATGTAAATACAATTTATAAATTAGCAACCGTATTAATTTTTGGTGTTTTTAATATATTTTGTTCTGTTAGTATTATATTCAATTTATTGCAAAAAAATTAGTTTTTATAATCTAACTTATATTTATAACAATATTACAAACAACGGTGTTCTATAAATTTGTATACACTACTTTATATTTTCTATCTACTATATATTTTATTTTTTATATGGTCTTATTGAAAATTGAATACTTTAAATAATTAAAAAAACAAATTATACATGCTGTACAAATTATTATTATTCGACATAAACCAACGTCGCTCTAGGCTTATAAATCTGATTTGTGTTATAAAAGAATATTTGAATTGCAGTTGACTGGAATCACGAAGTGATGAAACACCGAGAATGGTTTCTTATTCAAACATCAATTGTTGCAGATAACAGTAAACGCCCAAAGAATTCCACTAATAACTTGGATAATTTGGAAAAAACAATTATTGGAGGTTCATTTAGGAAATTAGCAGTCGATTAGTAACTAGTGGTGATTCAGTTTTAGTCAATATAAATTAGTTTATAGTACAAATTATTATTATTTCTACTATGGTTACACGGAAATTATTTAGTTAGCTAATAGAATAATTGGTGATAGTTTTATAAGTTATTTAAATATGTTGTATTCCAAATTTTTAAAAAAATTGTAGATGTTTGTAGTATAAACAAATGGTGGAAGCATACAAAAGTATAGTTTGTGACCTTTTTAGGTTCTTACAAATATTGCTACAAGTCTCCTATTGTCCTATTGTTTTATGAAGGATTTTTAAACGCACTAATAATCAAGGCTTTGCAACCGAATAGTTTTTTCATTTTTATTCTGGTTTCCAAACTGGTTTTTAAAGGTGTTAGGTTAGGTTTATTCTAGTCTGGTTAAGAATCCCTAAAAAAATGTATAGATATTTAATGGATAATAACCTAGTTTTAAACCATTAACCATAAAATATTGCGGTTAATGGTTTATTTAAATATTTTATAATATTTTTTTGCGTCTACACGTTTTAAAATATTTTATTTCTAAAATCGTTTTCATGTATACATAAAATATACTACTAAAACTTAGAATATAATGCAGCAATTCCAAAATTGCTTTTTATCTCCAGTTGTACCTAAAGAATTATAAAAAAAACGTCCGCCCGTAATTGGTCTCAGACCGTCGTTAGCGCTAAAGATCATAGACAAGTATACTGAAGATGACAACATGGTTGACGAAATATGTATACGCAGAGAGTATTATTATTTAATGGTTAAGGGTGTTTTAAATATTTTTTTATTGACAACAGTGTAGAAAAAAATGATCATCATCATTAATTCTTAGCAAAACAAATAGATTGATGAAAATTAAATATTGAAATGCTAACATTTATTTAAAAAAAATTTGTTTAACTATTTCAGAAATTAAAAAAAAAAACACTCCCGTTTAAAAAAAAAACCAAATTTCATATCCGTCTTACGTATAAGGGTTAAAGTTAACAATTTCCGAAATATTCAAAAATGTAGTAAAAAAAGTACCGAAAGAATGGGAAATAAATAATTCACAAAATATTCATGTTTTTAATGAAAATTACTGTCTTACATCAGTTGGGTCAACCTGTATAATGGCGTTTAAATTTAAATAATATACATATTATGGTAAATATGGGTAAATTAAACATAAAATGTAGTTTTCCTACTACATAAGTTCAACATGGTTATCAGCTATTACAATTCAAGATAAAATATAATAGCTAAAAGCTAGATTTAAAAATGTAATAAATACACAGTAATACAGTACCTGTGTGCAATTGTTTCTTCTAATTATATGTTATAAAATTATAGGAAAAAAAATTTTAAATAAAAAATAAGATATAGTTTACTATAAACTAGATACACACATAAAATCATTTAGTATGTATGTGAAATAATACAAAAATATAATCGCTTTATATATTAAGCCATTTGGTAAAAATAATAAAGATATAATTATAATTTATAGATTAATTAAGTATTAAAAAAAAAAACTCCATGAAGTATAATATATTAGTACCAAACCACTTTCAAATATCCAACATATAACAATAATATTTAACATAATTAACTACTATTCAAGTCCTTAAACCTATTATGATTTACAAATTTGATTGTAAAAACGGTTTTAAATATTTATGAAATGATTCATTGACAGGTTCTTTATTCAACGGACTTTTATTGGCTTCTTCAATAAGTCGTTCGTAAACATTGCCATCATAAGCTCCCAACGGCGAACTCAAAATTTCATCTCTTATATCGAAACTATCTACCAAGCCAACTGCATTCGGCCTGAGACGTTTTAAACTGTCTTCTAATAACGTTTGTACTGAACGTACGTCACTTGGTTTTAAATTTGAAAACTAAACAATGAATAATATTTTTTCTAATATAACTGTATACAAAAAACAACGTTCAAAGAAAATTGAAAAGTACCTGCAAAAAATCGCCCAATTTCAATAAAATCCAATGCACACAAATTAGTTCTGCGAGTTGTGTTATTACCAACTTTAATTCTGGAGAGAGTTGAACTTTGTGAAGAGTAGCTATAAATACATTAATCACAAAAGCTCGACAGTGTGCCTGTAAAATTAAATCATATTATTTTTTTTTTTGCAAATAGGTAATATGTTAGGTACGTCTAAAATAACTAACGTCAGAAGCTCTTGTAAGTTGAATAGAAGTCTGATTCCAAGCATCTTCATGAGGAACTCCTGACTTTATTAATAAATTGATTGAAAAATAACATTTTTCTATTAAACTAATAAAAGAAACATTTGCTTATTAGGTATACATATTTTATAGGTCAAAATTGTTTATTAAAATATAGTGAAATTACCTTCCAGCTACTTGCGTGAAAGCGTCTGCCATACATTTCAAATCTGTTGTCCAATTTAAACGTTTGAGGGTTTTAAAGTTACTTAAATATTTCACCGTCTCGGTTAATTCGAAGCCAGACTTTGCAACCTGGAAAGCCTTCATCAAATATCTTATGAAATAAAAATATATATATATACGACTTATATGTTACATTTTTCCAAACAACTTATTGCATCTATAATATTTACCTCGCAGTTTGTAACAATAAAACCGTATTCTCTCCTTCGTAGGTTTCTGAGGCAGTAGCCAAAGCATAAATATTTGGAAAGTTACTACTGTTCATATAGCCATGACCACCGCACGCTAAACGACAAGAAGTGACACCAACAGCTGCTTCGGCTGTACCAACAGCTTTTAAACAGCAAGCCATTGCGTGCAACTAAAAAAAATTGCCAATTTAATTAATGTAAGAAATTAATTAATTACATTTTAGCTTCGATGCGGAACACGTTAAATTTTAAAAATATATTATCAATTCACGACAATATTATTATGGATATCTATTTTAAGTCATCCTATTTATTAGTTCTTTTTGGCTGAGCAACATTAAAAAGCCAATACAGTGGAGTACTGACAATACATATTTTTTAAGCGCTCAACTTTACCTCGGGTAATCGTTTTATGTCACCTTGTTCTAGCCGAGAAGTGACCTCGTCATAAACATTCCGTAGCCACGTGGCCGCAAATCGAAATGCTATGCTAGTAGCTATGACTGGAAATAATTTATACTGTTGTGTCTGATAATCTAATATTTGACATTCACCTTCACTAAAAAAAAAAAAACAATCTTGGTGTAAACTAATAAATGCCATGAAATCAAATATATCTAGTTCTTAATATCATATAGTTACCCTTCCTTACGCTCTGACTGTCGTCTTACAGCACTGTATCTAGTCGCTATAGTAGCAGCTTGATCTAAATAGTTTACTACACAGCCTCTTACAATACCTACACGTACAAATATCATTGTGCCATAAGTCAGCTTGTCACTTAAAGACTTTTGATAAGTACCATCCTACGATAAAATAAAAAAATAGACGTGTTAAAATTGTTAGTATATAATTTTTAATAACAGTTATTTTTTAATGATAATAATTATGCAATATTATTATTTTTAAGAAAAATATAAACGTACCTTTAAGACTTTAGCATTTTTCATGAGCATATTCATTCTTGGTATTCTGACATTATCAAATGCCAAGTATCCATTATTGATCGAGTTCAATCCAAGTTTGCTTCCGATTTCGCCAAGTTTTATTCCTAAGGTAAATAATACAGAAAACATATCTTAATCCCATTGATAGATGACAAACTATTATATTTGTAATACCAGGCAGTGGCATCCATGTTTCTTTGTCTCTGAGCTGAACAACAAAAGGGTGTATACCATGACATTTTCCTTGAGTATATAACTGAGCTACAACTACTGCATAGTTACAGGTATGTCCGACTAAAAATAAAATATACATATTTTCTTAGTTTCTTTGAGAATGTAAGGAGTTTTAAATTTTAAGTTAAACAATATTACTTTTAAATCTATACAAATATACTTAATTATAAACATAGGTGAAAATTGGGGAAAACATTAGGGAGCTTAGCACCCATAGTTTTAAGCACCTCCCCCCCCCCGCAGAAAAAAATGTTTTTTCATAATATAGAGAGGATTTTTTAATTTTTTCAGGGTCTACGACCCCCGCCGCTTTTTTTAGCAAAATTGCTGTCCTGATTATAGAATGATAAACTTACGTCCACCAGGCCACCATTTATACGACGTTAATGTGGGACTATTTAACACAAATTCTTCAGTTAATGGATCGTAAATACAGGTGGTTTCTAAACCTCGAATGAAAGTTCCGTGGCCCATTTCGGTCTAAAGAACAAGATATAAAAATGAATATGGTTGTTGTTCATACCATAAAATGGTATAATGGTGTTAATGTTTGCATTACATAAAACAAATATATTATATTATTTATATATAGCCACATTTTACAGGGGATAAAATCTATGCAGAAAATACCGTAGACTGTATATAGATAATCTATATCTATTAGATCTAATGAAAGAGAGAGAAACAAACGGTTTGTCACATTTCGTTAATGTTTGCATTATCTTGTCCACACATAGTGGATTTTGCCTCTAAAGTTTTAAGCTAGTCAACAATTTTTTATAAATTTTAGTATAACCCTCACTTAAAAAATGAAACTAATAAACTAAAAGTTCTAAACGGGGGCACAGTGTGGCAGAGTAAAGTGCACCACAACTATTTTTAAAAATGTTAGGCTTATAATTAAGCTTGTATTATTTAATTCTTACGAAAACTGTATAGCTAATCAACTTTAAAATAACACCTACATTAACGTACAAATTAAAATTTGATGTAGAACCGAAAAGTGATTTTTTTCTTTTAACAAACAAGTACGATATAATTAGTAATATTTAACATCAAAAAGATACTTTATATTATTTATGCTTTTTAAGTGTATTGAAAATTTGTTAGAAACACTCTTTACCCTTACATGCACATCAACTACAGTAAATAATGAGTTTTACCAAATTTACATTAAAAAAAAACCTTAATGTTTTTTCCTTAAATACGTGTTGTTCTATTAAAATTAAATGAAAATATACCAGATCTTAATCAGTTGTTTACTACGTTGAAAAAATAATATAATAATAATATAATAACCTTCATTAACAGTAAAGAAACTCATAATTAATAGTCTTATGCAAATAAATTCATTACAATATGTACAATATATAAAGTACCTAACTATATACCGTCCAACTAAAATTCAAAAGTAATATAAATTTTTTAATTGGTATCGCAATCGAATCAAATACTAGTATTTCAATAGATATTGTATAGGTACAGTGTAAACAATACATCCAAATGTTACAGAAAAAAAAATTTAATTTATAATATGTCTTGATCTTTTAGAAGTATTATGTGATATGATATTACCATATTATTACATATTTTATTACCTGAGCATATGTTCCAACTATCTGATTGCCACCGAGCCACATGTCTTGTTGTTCCATAGTGCCTTGTCCCATAATTGTGGGAACGAACATAATAAAATGTACAGTAAAAGGTAAACCATCCTTAATGATAGCGTTAGCGATTAAACCACTCAGGAGTTCTCTGCAAGAAACACAATTTCAAATGTCACTGATTATAAAATTCCTATAATTTTCCATATACCTACAGGTAAGGATGCGTGGACCCGCCACTGCCGTCATCTCGTTGTTGCCATTCCGCAATTTTTTTTAATAAAACACAGCTCTTCCTTACAGCGTGTTCATAACGTTCTTTGTGACTTAAATATTCCATTGGAACTTCGTCTTTAAAACGGGGATCGGATAAAAAAAACGATTCTGAAAATACAACACTCGGTATGATTATTCAATGTATATGAGATATGTTGGCAGAGCGGTACAACAAAAGCATTTAAGTGGAATAGAAGAAAAAAATACACATACCCATTTTCTTTCTAGCTACTGTACTTTGAATACCGCCATCTAAGAAGTTCGTGAGTTCTTCGACGTTGAATGTACAATTTTGGCGTTCTCTTTTCAAATCCTCGTTAATTGTAATTTTCATTTTTATTAAATAAAAATACTACCGAACAAGCGTGAAGTATCTATGCTAAACAATAATTGAACCAGTAAGTAGGTGAGTAGTATAGTGAGTTGGTGTATCACGGACAATAACTAAAATATTATAACAACATTCAAACAGAGCTCTACACTTAATACAAAAAAAATTACCAAATTAATAAATAAATATAGTTTTTATTATTGACTCCCTTTGTAGCCAAAATAAAATATCAATGATTGAAAAATGCGTTCACGATAACAATGAAATTCGCAGTCCTAAAAATTTGTCAACTTAATAAAAAAAAATAATATAAGTTTCTATTCTGATATTCTTAACAATACAATTATGGAATACGTGGCGAAAGGTTGAGAACAGCGGCCAGACTAACGTTTGATTAGGTGAGTAGGAGTTAGCACTATGTGAAATTGAGTGATGGGATTTAATTTATTCACTTTCAATTAAACCACAATACTCAGAGCTGCTACTAATTTATAAATTATACATTAGACATTGTTTATGGAAATTACACTGTAATCGTAATCGTATATATATATATATATAATATAACAAATAAAATAGCGATAACGTCTGGTCTCATTATATGTAAATCTGCAAAATTTATATATTTTTTATTTTATTACTTATCGTCACTCTTCGTAAGAACGCTTGATGTTGACGCTCTATGTAATTCACTATTTAAAGTCTAACTTGAATTTGTTGTTGTAAACATAATATTATCACAGTTTTGTCTTATCTGTGGTATTATAATGCAATTAAATCCACAATGGCGCATTTGGTGTTGGACTCTTTGAAACGTTTATCTCGTTGAAATAATACTTTCAACTACTAGTAGTCGGAATATCAGATATTAGTACAAGAAGCCTAAAACCACGTTTTTAAATGAAAATGTCTTTTTAATAACATAATAAAATATGTATGAATAATATAATTACTAATATTTTTATTTTTAACGGTATTTGGATATGAATACATACTTTGTGAGAATCGAAAAAATATCTATACATAACTCATTGATCTATAATAAAATCAGCTAATTTTTGGATTAATAAAAATGTTTTAAACATAAACTGTACTGGTCGATAGCTTGCATACAAATTACTACTTAGGGTTCTTCATTTATACTGATTTACATTAGACTAAAAATAAAAATATTATATTTATTGAAAACGTATTAAGAGGGCGTCGCATCAGTGATTTTCAGTGGTAAAAACATATTTAAGCAGACTGAAAATAACTCACTTGATTTTGGTTTTAGAGTAAAAACATTCATTATAAAATTAAAAGAAAACAATATTCCGGAGGGCAAGACGGTGGGTTTTTTTAAAAAAAATAATTTTTTGGAAAGTTACAGTCATTTAAAAATGTTAAAATAGTCGTTATTTCTAAACTATGTATTGAGCGTTATGCTTAGAATAATGAAAAAACGCACCGTCTTGCCCTCCGGAATATTGTTTTCATTTAATTTTATAATGGGCACTTTTACTCTAAAACCAAAATTAAGCGAGTTATTTTCAGTCTGCTTAAACATGTAGAGATGAAAAAACATTTTTAAATCGCTTTCAAGGATGCTGTGATAGTCGAAAAAATAAATTAACAACCAAAATAGAGTCTTAGTTATTGAACTAATAATTACACATCACAGTTTAACCTTTAAATTAAGATTTTGTAAAAAATTGCCTATACTTTACTTCTTAAAAATGGGCGGTGCGACGCCCTCTTAACATTATATTTTATTTATAACTATTTTTTTAAAATTTATTGTAATACTGCTCATTAGCCCAGTAATTGGTTTTAAATAGTGTTCGTCTATTTAAATCGTACATCAATAATAATATTTATATATTTGTATACAACGTACAAGATGACACAGTATCCAATTGCAGTTATTATTGTATATATTATCAACATTTAAAATAATTGCAGAGTTTCGATATTTCTAATACGAATTATTGACTATAGATTTTAATTAATTCACACGTTGTATTTTAAAAATTATATCAAATACAACTGGAATGATTTGTCGACAAGATTTTTGTTTAAAAGACTTTGATAGGTTCTTGTAACAGCCGGTTACAGACATTTCCATCATATAAGAGCCTAAAGCAGAATTGAATACTTCATCGTCGAAGAAGTCTACAAAATAAACTGCATGTCTTTACTACAAGGTCTTTTGAGTTTCAAGCATATTTCCGTCAAACTATTTAACATGATGAAAATGGGCAAAATGTACTATTTACATTTTATTTTCAATACAATAAAGAAAAATATTAATATATTGGTACAGTGTGAAGCCATATTTGTAGATGGCACATTTGAATACGCACCCAAATACTTTATTCAGCTTTATACGATACGCGGATTAAAAAACCGTTATTATTTTGTTTTGGCTTTTTTTTAAGTGATAAATGCAAAAAAGCATATTCAAATGTGGACATATTTAATTAAATTATGCTCAAAATATTCATCTGAAATACTAAGTATAAAAAAATGCATATCGATTTTGAAATAGCCGCTCACGAAGCTGCAAAAACGGTGTTTCCTTAACGTTTTCCATAACGTATTATGTATCTTCACAAAAATATTACATTTTGACAAAATTTAATGAATATAAAAAGTCAATTATATTTTAAAAAAACGAGGTAATTATAGTGCAGATGAGTATAAATTAATTTTTTTTTTAATCTTAAAAATATATACTAGAACAAAAATTATTTAATTTGTCATACTTTTATGGGACACTCTAAATAGATACTAATAGGTGTAAGGACAATATTTTGTTTTTGATATAATCTGATTGCCAATACCCATCAACGACGGTCTCAATTGATGAACTAATACTGTTGTTTAACAATGTTCTAAAATATACAATCTCACATGAATACAGGAAAATTAATGTTCACACTAAATAGTTGACACAATGTGTAGTCTAAAAATGAAAATGTTGCCAGTAGATTGTATATCTTCTTTATCGCCTTCCGCTCCCAACTACATTGGGTCGGCCACCCTAGTCCTACACCTCCATAGAGCTCGGTCTTCTACATCTCGTTCAATCACCCCCACTATCATCATTACACTCTGTATTCCGTCCATCCATCTTTTCTTTGGTCTTCCTCTTCCTCTTTTTCCCTCTATATTCATCTTCGTAACACCTCTCACTGCCTCTGTCTCATCACTTCTCATAACATGACCGAGCCATCTCAACCCACTCTCTCTCATTTTCTCCACAATTGATGCAACTCCTAGACTGTCCCTTATGTGTTCATGCCAGTAGATTCTATATAAATGTTAAAATCATTCAAATTATTAAATGTATTATTATTGCCAATTATTTTTAATCGGGTAGCCGACCGCTAGCTCCTGATATATACGTGGAAAAGTTTATAGTTCAAGTTGCTATAACTTTTGACTACGACAAGCGTAAATATTTTCTCCGGGTAAACGATCAGTAGATTGTAATCTTTTACAATAATCATAAAGATAGATTAAACTACTTAAATTTACGACCGCGGCTGTATTCAAACTTAAATGCCAGCGACGTTCCTTTAATTTCAATAGTTTGACGGAAATACGCTTGAAACTCACAAGACCACATGTAGAGTTGATTTTGTAGATTTGTTCGACGATGAAGTATTAAATTCTGCTTTAGGCTATTATATGATGGAAATGTCTGTAGCCAAATTGGTAATATGTATGCAAGCCATCGATCAGTACAGTTATGTTTAAAACATTTTTATTAATCCAAAAATTAGCTGATTTTATTATAGATCAATGAAAGTATATATAGATATTTGTTTGATTCTCCCAAAGTAAATATTCATATCCAAGTACGGTTAAAAATAAATATATACTATTAACCTTTTTTTCGGAACAAAAAGTGGAAATTTATTATTAATTATTATGTTTAATACTAATGACTGCGACAGTTCAAGTATTAATTTCAAGTATTATCCCTTTTAGAATATTCATTATTATTTAGATTTCAAAATCGAGAAATAACGATATTATTGCACAGTGCACTTATAAAAAATAATTGTAATTGATTTGATGAATTCACATGCAATCCATTGGTAGCTATATTATTGTTTCATTTGGTAATCTTAACAATTGTTTTATAGGAGATAATAAATAATAAATAGGATAGCTACTATTATAACATATAACAATGACACTTAGATATTGTAAACTTAACCTACGTTAGTAATTTGGACACATAAATACCTTATGACGTCAAATAAATTGATTCACAATAATGGTATCTCACACCACTGGTACATTGAAACTGACGACTGGCTTTTGACAGCGACTTAGGCCAAGTAAAGAATGCCGCATGCGAATAATGTTGTAATTTTAGATTCGGTGCGGAGCTGAGATGGTATTGTTTTTACAATGATGTGTTTTTATTTTATTTGTATCAAAGAAAACACCCAAAAAATTTACAAATTTTTCAACTTAAAATTACAATGCTCTAAAACTTTTTTAAAAATAGTCGAAAATGTTCCAAATTTATATGAATTATTCTTCAAACATAGTACTATCGATAGACATTAACAAACAAGCAAAAATATTATAAACCCTTTCTTCTAAAAGGGATAGAATTTTTTTTTCTTTATTTCTCTTTTTCAAGCAAAGTTTTAGAGATTTAGATGTGAAAATTAGACCGAAGGTAGATCTAAAATGAAACTATAACATATACAATTTTCTCAAAATTCTGTTTTCAATTTTTTTTATTAAGGAAAAACCCGCAAAATAGGGTAAATTTACACTTTGGCCGTAGTTTAGAACAAGCTGCTACTATAGCGACTAGATACAGTGCTGTAAGACGTCAGTCAGAGCGTAAGCCAGGGTAACTATATGATATTAAGAACTAGATATATTTGATTTCATGGCATTTATTAGTTTACACTAAGATTGTTTTTTTTTTTTAGTGAAGGTGAATGTCAAATATTAGATTATCAGACACAACAGTATAAATTATTTCCAGTCATAGCTACTAGCATAGCATTTCGATTTGCGGCCACGTGGCTACGGAATGTTTATGACGAGGTCACTTCTCGGCTAGAACAAGGTGACACGAAACGATTACCCGAGGTAAACTTTAAGCCTAAAGAAATGTGTTTTCAGTACTGGATTTTATTTTCAAAAGCCAGTACAGTGAGGTCAAGGCATAGTGGGCACAGAGCAAAGTAGGTTCGGGGCATGGTGGGGACGGTGAGATCACAGGTTTACAGAAATTATTCAACCGAAAGTGATAAAATCACTATCAATAGTATTTTAAACCCAGGGAAAATGTAAACCAAGCTTAGTATAAAACAGCCCAGTAAGAAAGTGTTAGTGTTGTACAGTGTTTACAAATTAGCATGAAATTTATTTGAAAGTGATTTTATAACTTTTATGAATATTAACTCCTGTAAACATGTGACCACTTCGTTCCCATTATGCTTTGACCCAATACATGCATTTGATACCATTATGCCCGTTATGATTTTATCACTTTTAGTTGTAATAATTCCTATTAACCTTTAACCTGTGACCTACCCGTCCCTACTATGCCTTGACATCACTGTACCCCGACCTTACTATGCTCCATCATCATCATGTCTCGACACCCATTGTACTGGCTTTCTAATGTTGCTCAGCTAAACTAAACTTAAGTAAAAAAACAAAACAAAACAAGTACTCTAAACTTAATAGGATCACTCTAAATAGATGTCCATACAAATGTTGTCATGATTTGATAACGTGCTCCGCATCAAAGCATAGGCGGACTTAGGGGTTGATTTTTGGGGGGGCTTAAGTCCCAGACAATACTTAGACACTAATGTAGCCTACAATATCTTTATTTTTTGTAAATTTTCCACTTTACGTATATAAAAAGTTATACAACTAGAAAAAAATAATATTTGTACGCCTTAAAATTAGTTGGAATGTTTAATTTGTTTTTAATAGGCTACTAGACCACTTTTTATCAAATATTTGTCTTTTATTTAATAGCCCGTTCCGTTCCCCTTAAGGTCAATGGAAAAGTAAGGCGTGTACTTATATGATATTTTTTTCCACCCACAATTATCGTCCCTTTTTTTTATTTTCTCGTTTTTTCGAAAGTGATTTTATCACTTTCATATTTAAAAATTGCTCCGTCCCAACTATGCCCCGATCCCACTGTACTGGTTTTTTTTTATTTGCATTAAATACAGAAACATAGTTTTATTTTTGTCCTGTCTTTAATGATGTGTATTAAACCTCTTGAACTACATTGCCTGACCAGTTTAAGTACACGAGGAAATGGGATGGACGGGATGAACCTAGTAATCAAGATGCTTTGTTAAATTTAAGAAAGAAAAAACGATATTTATCAATCTAAACGTTCGATAATTTTTTAATCACAATAAAGTATGCACAATATGCTTAAAAGCTAATGTTAGTGTTCTTAATACTAAAAAACAGACAATCGTAGATACGATACGAGCTAATTAAAACTAATACTATTTACAAATGTACAATACCAGCTCACGCAAGAGCCCTTGCATTTGACGAAATCAAGCGACCGATGATGGCTGACGAGACCGAGCTGGCAAAGATGGCTAATGAAACCAAGCGGGCGAAGATGGTTAAAAGCCAGACAATATTTTGAATGCTTTACAAGATTAAAAATACAAATTATTAAAACTAAAAATTGAAGCACATGAGCATCAATTTGAATTTTTATCGTCATTGTCAAAGTTTATTAAAACCAAGTTTTCTTAAATTTTGTCTTTAGAAAACTCCTTAAAACCAGACCGCATGCAATTCCTTTATGCAAAATATTATTCCATAATTGTTAAATTATGTCTAATAGCAACGTACTAATAAACCCTTTTATATTTTAATTCTAATGATTATCAGAGGCTTAAACATAAATCATATTGTATAGCTTTACGACTTTAAGCTTTAAATCGATATTTTTTTATAGTTTTTCTTTATAACCTCAAACTAATATAATTATAAATGTTTAAAATGTAATATTTACTTAATGTACGTCTTATTTTTCCATCCCATAATATCCTGGTAATCAAGCAGTTCTAAAATGTATTACAAAATATTATTTAATATACATTAAATATTACATCTTTACATCTAGTATTTATACATAATGAATATGCGTTAAATATAATAAATATATGATATATAAAAATGTAGTTACTGTCCATAACTGGAATGGGTCTTAAATCTGAATCTAAAACAAAAATGTTGTGTGCATAAAGAGTATCAAACTTCTGTGTGGAACCAAAAAAATAAAAACTATTATCCGGTATACAGATGGAAAAATCTAGTTTGTCTAAAGTTAACATTACATAAATTAATGATATTGCATTTAATGTTCTTTTATATTATAAACAGAATGATGAAGATCAAGGTTGAAAAAAAACATGTGTTACATTAGTAACTCAAAAGAAATGTGCTCCACTGTATATTCAATCCGACAGGAATTTCTTTGGAAAATTTAATAGGAATGAAATATTGGCAATATTTTCATACAATTCTACTACTACTAATTACAATTACTTGGTACAGCGATCATAAAATTAAGTTTGCCTGAAATTGACATTACACAAATTAATAGTATTGGATTTAATAAACTTATATAAATTATTACATTGTATGAATATAAATTAAAAGTTAAAGGTCAAAGTAGAAAAAAACCCATTTTAATAGACTAGATAAAATCTTTATGAGAATACAATGGCTGAATTGAAACAGTTGTGGGAATGAGAAAAAAACATAATAATCGCCCAAGGTTGACACAGCCAACAATATCAGTTTTTTTTCCATAAAGATTCCATTTAGATTTCTGAGAAGAATTTAATAATTACATCACTTATCGATTGCATAATAATAAAATTTAGTTGCAATTTTCAAAATATTATTCTATACTTTCTTCTTTTTTTATTATTATTATTTTAACTAAGACTACCGAAAATGTCGCAATGATTGACTTCATTAAACATTTCTTCAATTATTCGATGCAATATATCTAAAATAAACAAAAATGATTTGGGCTATACTAACAAATTGAATTAAGTACTTAATAGTTATATCAAATTATGTTTTAAGCTGTAGCCATTTAACTCAACATTACTCCTTTGATTAGGTTATTAGAAATCGCTTCCTACTTTAAAAATTACAGTGTTCTGTACACTGGTGCACTTTTTACTATTGATAAAAACTATACTATTAAATTTGCAAAAATCTTGACAATTAGGTACACATAAAAAAACATTTAAATTTTAAATATATCTCACTTGTACCAGCTTCCATGATGGATACATCTGTAATATGTACACATTTGAAAAATATGTTCGAAAACAGTGAATTCTAAAAACTTAAAAAACTGTGTTTGATAAAATGAAAATGTTACTGACTTG
This sequence comes from Adelges cooleyi, assembly GCF_023614345.1. Lineage (NCBI taxonomy): Eukaryota > Metazoa > Arthropoda > Insecta > Hemiptera > Adelgidae > Adelges > Adelges cooleyi. Next base: position 443,434 of record NW_026096129.1, on the reverse strand, counting down.
TAATTAGAATCTGTTTCTTATTTTCCGCTGTAAACAAAATTGAAATATTGTTCTTTGTTCCAATTTTTATTAACTATCTTAATTTAATAATTGTGAAGACATTATAAATACCTAGATAATGTGCCGAAACATTTACAATATAGATAAATAAAATAAAAAACCAGATAGGTTTCATTTTTTTCTGCAAATAAAACGCATAAAATGAATTAATATTCATATTATAGATATCTCTCATCCACACGCCATGAAGTACCAACATTGATTAGCTCCTTCGTCCAAGTCTGCGGTCTCGATATTTAATATATTTGTTATTTTACAAATTCATCACTTGCGCTTATTGTAAATAAATATTTTTTACAGATTGTATCTAAATTCCAAAATGTGGATTTTGTGAAACGCTATATTTGTATCTGTTTTGGTAAAAATAAATATTACAAACCCGTTTGCTCAAAAAGGTCGTTAAAGGGCGATGTTAAGACCCGATAAAAAAAATAACTAGACATAAAAAGTACTTATTTCTATTTTTTTTTAAACTAAAACTTTTGGCTTGTTAGCTCATGCCTTTTTAGTTAGAAATACTTACTGATTGAATTTCTTAGAACAAGGTTCTAAAATAACCCATATCACATCTAATATTTACATTAGAGGGTTGCAGTTGAAATTAATTTTACATTTTGGCCTAACTATTTACTATGTTAATTTGTCTAAATTGAAAACACTTAAAGAGTAAATCAACAACTAAAAATAATATAATTAATATATATCTACTCTTGGATAAATATCATGTGCCCAATTATTAAAAAAAAAAAAAAAAATGGTAGTCAATACTTATTTTAATGAAAAATATGTAAAATAAACGTTGAAATCTCGTTGGCTTAATTTAAAAATCTTTAATTTTTTACGGTTCTATGATAATTCTATTTTATAATTTAAGCTGAAACAACATTTATTTTTATTATTTATTCTTTTTTTTACAATCTATGCAGAATAATAATGTATAATATGTAAGTCTGATGACAATGACAAAGTGTCATTATTAATGTTAGAATAGGAAGGCCCTCAGCAGTGCCACCTGACAAGAATAGTGAAGCAGGTCCCTGGGCAATTGCTTTTTAATCTTCTTGGAATAAGAGTGAGACAGTATAATTTTTTAGTTAGCGGATTTGAATAAAAGTGTAATTTTGAATAAAATTTGCTATAGTGTGATCTGAAATTTCGTTGAAGGTTAGTAGTCTTTCTGGAGGTTTATGTTGGTTATACACCAAGAGGCAAAGCTAATATTATGTGTAGGCAAATTGACTGAAACGCTTGAAGGGTTTGGGGTTGAATGGTTTAGCAGTCCCCCAAAGTTGGATGCCGTAGAGCCAGACTGGATAAATTATTGACTTGTATATTATAGTAAGCTTATTTTTTTAAGGATAATTTTGATTTTAAAAGTGGTCTTCGGAGCTGCAATCTGGAGTTGACAGATTTGCGTTTTTGTTTTAGACATGAGCTTCATGTGAGACGTTTATCAAACGTTAGCCCATGGCACTTGGACTTAATTCGCTGAAGGTATATACTTTCCTCCTGCCCTGAACTTGAAACTTCAAAAATAGTTATCCAAAACTGGTTGTCGGCCAGTCAAAATGTTTAGTAGAATATTCTTAATTTAAAAATATAAATATGTTACCGTTCAAGTTTCAAAAGTTGCTTTAAAAAAAAAACTAGTTTGAGAAGGGGGTAGAAATATAATTATTTGTGAAAAATTGAGATCACATTATATAAAAACACTATGAAAAAAAAAATTCAATAGTCTATTAAACTCAGTGAGATATTGACTGGCCTATGATAAAAAATAACCTTGTATTATATTTACTAACTAATTTTTTGTGTTTTTTTTTTCGGTTGTACTGGTAAAGTGAATGGGCGATATTTTATCATCACTAAAAAGGGCAAAAGCTATAAAAGTCAGATAAAAAAAAACTTATCCTCAAAAATATTATTCTAATAAATGTACACAACTTTTTGTCGATTTATTGTGAAAACTTGATTAAGAATTTTTATAAAAACAAATTGAGTGAGGTAATGTATCAATCGAGTTATACCTAATTAATGTTTTATAAAGTTGTCGAATCGATCCAACCGTTTTTCGCGTATATAATGTTATAATATTATTGAGAATACTTATTTGTAATTTTTTTTGTTTGCCAGGTTATCATAGCATTTGCCCTAACTCAATAATGATGAAAAACCGACCATCCAGCTTTCCCAGTACAACAAAAATCTTAAAAATGAAATTTGTAAAAATATTAACTGATTTGGTTTTTTAGTTGACATTAAATGAATAAATGTAGATTATAACGGTTCTAACACAAAACGAGACCACTAAACGTTTAATTGTGATGAAAGTCCTAATATACTCTGCATTGATTGTTTTATTTAAGTCGATCGGTTATATCTGAGCACAAAAAAAGAAGTAAAACAGAACCCAAAAAAATCAAAAAACAGAAAGAAGACAACGTTGTAGCACCTCAAAAATACGGATGGAGGAATGACTTAAAACTTTATAGGAATAAATAATGACAAAGAAATTACTACTGATGGAGCCGGATACAAAGGATAAGTTTTAAAAATGTTTCAGAATAGATTCTTTACAGTATGGTAAAAAGTATGAAGTGTCTGTTTAAATCTACACATAAGCAACAAATGTGAGTAAAACTGTTTATTGTGGAATACATTAAATTATTTGACAATTATAAGTGCAATACAAAGTATTATAAGTGCTTTATAAAAATATTATTTCAATACAACAACAATGGTATTATGTTATAATTTTAGAGGAGTTTTACCATTGCTTCCTGTTCTAACTATTATAACTGGTCCTGTAGTCGTTGTAGTACTGTCCCGTTTTCGCTAATTTGTCCCCATACGCCACCATTTATTTTGTATATTTTGTTGATTCTTCCATCCGATATGGTACAAGTATGATTAGTTGTGTTAGTCGCAATAGTTTTTATAAATGATGTTGGCAATTTTGCACTCATGTATATTCCTATCAAAGTACACATCCCTTTTAAAGCGGCATTATTCGGTATATCCTCAACAGGTCCATCTAAGAAATTGAAACAATTTTTTTTATTATTAATTTGCTCAAATCAGTTTATTGATTACTACTTATTTTTATCGTGCAACACTCAAATATCTTGTTTGTTAAAATAAAATCATAAAAACAGAATCGGCACGGTGTCCGTATTGTTTAGCCATGCTGTGTGTATTACAAGAAAGTATGTATCGTCACTTTATTTGGTTCATTGTTAAAAATTAAAATTAGTTGTATACTGTTATTTTTTAGTGGTTTATATATATATAAATGTTTCAAAGTCCATACAGCTCCATATAAATATTATTTACCTAATACGCGATTGATTATATTTTTTAAAGCTGGTCGGGTAAGATTTCTTCTATCTTGTGCAAGGTCCTTCAAGTCTATGCTTCTAAAATCTACAAAAATTAATATTTTTAAGAAGAAATAATAAAAACGAAAAATATTTTAGTTAAATTAAATGTCTAGGTTGCTAATTGCGTATATCTATCTTTATATATATATATATGTATATATAATATAAAGTTATATTTTGTTTTTCTTTTGTTTAGTGGTAAAAATTAAATTACAAACTTAACGTTCATAATGACATAAAACAAGAAATAAATAAAATGAAGAAAATTTCAACTCTAAAATAATCAAGGCTATTTACGACTACCGAAAAAATCGTATTTACCTAGGTCTTCATCAATATTAGGATATTTCATTTCTGTAACAAAAACAATAATTAATCATTTTGCAGTTAATTAAGCCCAATTTAGAAAAAAATGGGTTAGAATTGCAAACGGGGTAAATTTGAATAATGTCGATAGACACTGTTTTCACTGTGATAAACGTACAGCGAGATAAAAATATATTAAATAGACACGCTATTTGAAGTATTGGTTTGTGTCATCAGCGGATTCTGATTTCCGATCCATTTAATACAAAATAATGTATTGAAATCAAAAAAACTTATTTTCAAAAGGCATATCTGCCCCCCTTAGATTAAAATTAACACCATAACCGGGGGAAAAAAAATAAGATATATTTAAACATTTATAGATAACCTACTACTTGATTGGTGAAGTGGCGAAGAGTATTATAATTTGTATATAACTTTTTAACTATTAGTTGGAACTTTTAAACATTACATTTTTCATAAAAAAAAAAATTGATTTATTTGCATTATGCCTTACTCTACTGTACTAGTCCTCTCGGATAAAATCTCTTTTAAACTAACGTTTTGATGATTAGTTAAAAGTAACAGTGTTGTACAGGCAAAAAAAAAAGCCCACATCATGGTAGAACCAATACCTTCGTTTTGCATCGAAGCTAAAAACTGACATATTTAAATGAAAATCGGCTTTCTACATAGCACAGTCAAGTATCCAAAGAACACAAATAACTTGACAAAATATTAATTGTAGTAAAAAAATCTAATTTGGATCCTTTAAAATTGGTATGAAATAATCAAAACTGACACTTTTACTCATAGAAAAAAATTATACAAATCAAGAATAATACAATGTAGCTTATAAAAATCAATTGGAATATTAATTGTCATAGTCGAAGTTGATTAAAGCCGCTTTTTTTCCTAAATATTGCCTTTACAAAACTCCTTAAAACCAGACCGCGTGCAATTCCTTTGTGCAAAATAGTATTACATAATTGGAAAATTATGTCTAATAGCAACGTACTAATAAACTTTTTATATTATAATTCGAATGATCATCAGAGGCTTAAACATAAAACATATTGTATAGCTTTACGACTTAAAGCTTCAAATCGATTTTTTTTTATAGTTTTTCTTTATAACTTCAAACTAGTATAATTATAAATGTTTGAAATGTAATATTTACTAAATGCACGTCTTATTTTCCATCCAATCCAGTCCTGGTAATCAAGTAATTCTAAAATTTAAAAAAAAAATATATATTAATATACCTACCTACATATTATATGATTGCAATCAAAATGTCATATTGGTATTTGTAAATAGGAAGTATTTATATATATATATAAGAAATGTGCGTTATATATAATAATTATATGATATATAAAATGTGTTTACTCTCCGTATCTGAGATGGATCTCAAGTCCGAGCCTAAAACAAAAATGTTGTGTGCATAAAGAATACCAAACGTTACTGTGTGGAAACATTTAAATGAAAATGATTACCCGGTATACAGATGGTAACATCTAAGCAGTCTGAAATTAACATTACATAAATTAATAATATTGCATTTAATTTTCCATTATTTTACAAACAGGAAAATGAAAATAAAGGTAGAAAAAAACGAGTGTATAGGAATTTATTTGGAAAATTAAATAGGAATGAAATATTGGAATTATTTTCATAAAATTCTATAAAAACTATTACCCGGTACAGCAAGCATACAATTAAGTTTGCCTGAAATATACACAAATTAATAGTATTGGATTTGGTTTAATTTTATAAATTATTACATTAAATAAATATAAATTAGACGTTAAAGATCGAAGTAGAAGAAAAACCCATACTAATTAGACTAGATAAATCATTATGAAAATACTATGGCTGAATTGAAACAGTTGTGGGAATGAGAAAAAAATATATTAATCACCCAAGGTTGACACAGCCAAAAATATCAGTTTTTTCCCATAAAGATTCCATTTAGATTTCTGAGAAAAATGTAATAATTACATCACTTATCGATTGCATAATGATAAAATTGAATCTTTATGAGATTACAATGGCTGAATTGAAATAGTTGTGGGAATGAGGAAAAAACATAATAATCGCCCAAGGTTGACACAGCCAACAATATCAGTTTTTCCCATAAAGATTTCATTTAGATTTCGGAGAATAATTTAATATTTGCATCACTTATCGATTGCATTAAGGTACATTTTAGATGCAACTTTTATAATATTTTTTTCAAATATTTTTCTCTATTTTCTTTTTTAATACTATTATTTTAATTATGACTACCGAAAATATTGTGACGTTCGACTTCATAAACCACTTCTTCAATTACTCGTTCCAATCCCACTAGAATAAACAAAAATATATTTGGTCTATACTAAATGCATATAACTATATTTTTAAATTTGTAAATAACGTGAAAATTAGGTACACATAATAAAACATTTACGTATTGACATTTAAATGTTAAATATATCTCACTTGTATCAGCTTCCAGCATGGATTCATCTGTAATATGTACATAATTAAAAATTATCTATCAAAACAGTGAATTCTAAAATATTAAAAAACTATTTTTTATAAAACAAAAATGTTACTGACTTGTAGCTAAAACATGTTTCTTATATTTCGCTGTAAAATAAAAGTGAAATCTTGTATTTTGTTCCAATTTTTATTACATATCTTAAGTTGGTAATTGTGTAAAAAACATAAATACCGTCATAATCTGCCGACACATTTAATAAGATAAATGATATAAAAATACAGATAAGTTTCATTTTTTTCTGCAAATAATAAACTTATTAGGAATTTATATTAGTCACAGTTGCCTCAAGTGCAGAGTTTAGAAGGTTTTGGTTTGGCACGAAAGCCTAATATTTTTTTAGAAAAATTAAGAAATTTTACATAATATATATAAATTTTAAATTAGGATCAGAAAAAATAAAAAAGGGATAAAATTTCTTTGTTAAAATAATTATGTGTAAAAATAAAATACAATTTCCGTTTTTTTGACTTTGCTATTCATTTTTACCCCACTTTTTTTTCTAAGCGTTTTTATAAAGATTCCAATTAGAAATTTACACATTTTATGTTAAATTTCATCAGTTTTTTGAAAAAAATATTAGACAATTACTCAAATTTCGGCAACAAAAATAACTTTGACGACTTTGTTACGCGAAATAAAAATCAATATTTTTAATAGAGAACTGCATTTATTTTTCAAAAGAATCTGATTTTTAATCATTTTTTTTTTTTGACGACCGAAGATACTAAAAAAAAATGATAAAAAAGATGTGACATTACACATCAATATATATATTTTTTTAATGACATAACCGTTCGTTCAAAAAAATTGTTAAAGAACAGTGTTAAGACCCCATAATTTAAAATACTTATTAATGTTTTTTTCACACTAAAACAATTAACTCATGCACATGTATTTTTTTTAAGACATATTATGACTATTATTTTTACGCTAAATCATATGGAAATACTTACTGAAATGGTTAAGCTGGTTGAATTTTTTAGAAAATATTCGACTTGATCGTCTTTTGTAACTAAATGCGATTTATACGGACAGACTTATATTTCGACCGACAATTCAATTGTTTTTTGTAGTGTAACTTTTTCGTTTTTTTTACACAGCTGGTTCATTTTTTCTTTTGTTTTATGATTTATGATTTACATACATTACTTTGGCTATAGGTATTCTTTTCAGGTCTAGATTTTACAATTTACCAAATAATATCTAATGTTTACATAAGAGAGTAGTAGTTGAATTTTTTTTTATATTTTGGTCTTACTATTGTCTATGGCGAACTTTCTAAACGAAAAAAACTCTATAGGTAATACATGGTTGCACGGAATAATTTTTTTTTTTTTTTGAAAATTATATTACCGTTTTACAGTAACTACTGGCCCTTAAATGTTACGCTTATAATAATATCTTAAGCCATTTACCTTTTCCAATTAGAATTTTGCCGAATTGTAGGTACTTTAAAACACCTAATTATTAGATTTGTTTACATTGTCAGACTTTTCTGTCCAGTCTTAACAAGTATTTGAAAATATTTTCATTATATTGTTAATTACAATCTACCTGGATCCTAAAGCGTTACCTGTAGTTAACCCAGGTAATGGCGGAGTGGAACGGACACACGAAATAATTAGTAATGGCTTGAGAATAATTAGGTCGCGGTCCAAAGATGGTGGTATGAAAACTAACTGGGCATCGGTGGCCCTGACAATGTCCCTTGTGTCTGTTGTCTCTCCTACCTATAATGGCTTTGACGCTAATCGGGGTAAACTCAGAGCCAGAGTTAGGGGAGGGTGTGGGGGGGTTTGACACCCCCCCCACTCGGAAAACTCAAGTATACACAGTCGGCACATTTAGATCGAACAAAAAGTCGGTAAATATTATGACCCTCATAACATTATACAAATAACATATTTATTATTTTTGTTTTATAAAAGTAGGTAGGTACATATTTTTTATCGCAATCTGGTGACTGAATAATGAAAGTCGGCATACGGACGACCATACGAAACTATAATTTTTGTTTTTAGTATAAAAAAAAAACAGTGCATTTTCGGTTATCTCCGATTTTAGCAGAAGTATTATTATTGTTTGTTTATAATAAATGTGGTGTATATATCAAACGATGTTCGGCCATGGGTCCTGTTGGTCTATTGTAAACATTCTATCCCTCTATAAGTATAAATCCCTCATGAGTATAAATTTTTATTTTAGTTTTAAATATCTAAAAGATTCCCTACTACCTACTTCTCTGTTTTAGATATAACCCATAGTCATAAGTCTGCGGGCAAAGAGTTACCGGGTTTATTTTTGCTTGTGCCGTGTGCGCGTGTAAAATAATAAGTATTGGTTATAAATGTGTGTACTCGAATATATGAATATACCTATATATATATTTTTTTTACCTCATTTCTCAATATGAGTGATATAAAACGTAAGCGAAAACGTATTAAACTCGAATGTTTAGCATGTGATAGCACATTTAATGATGATTATCGCCGTAAATACGAACAACAGTTGCATAATGGTCACATAATGAAGTTGAAACACCAAGGAGCTGCTTACAATCCTTTTGACTCTGCCCCAGTAAATGTTGACAAAAGGTATGAGATGGATAAGTATTAAGAATAAATCATAAATCCAGGTTTTTAAGGCTTATAAGGTTCCTTGGTACTACATCACCACGTCTTATTTCTCCTTTAAAGGAAGACATAAGCATTTTTTTTTAAATATTGTACCTAACTAAAATAAAAATAAAATTGTATTTAGATAATAACTTATAAAAAATACATTTTTGTTTTTATTTCAAAGATTTGAATAACTATTTTAAATACATTAATTTTTATAAAATTATTTAAAATAATAGGCTATTTGGAAAAATAAAAAATATATATATTTAAAATAATACATTTTTAAATTAAATACAAATTGGCCAGGTGTATGTAGACCGAAGAAAAAAATAAAAAAATATTTTAGCATTTCAATTTTTAGTTTTCATCAATCCGATCGACTTTGTAAAAATATTACATTTCCTCCTATTTCTTAGTTGCCCAAAAAAAAAATATCCGTCGTTATATCGGTTAAATTGCAGTTTTAACTGCAATACGTTATAATTATGTTAAATCAATTCAAACGATTTTAAAATAATGCTTTTAAATCCCTTCTTCCAGTAGGGCTCAAAAGGTTTTAGTTATGGTGACTAAGATCTGAAAATTTAGTAATACCTAGATAAATTTGTTAGATGCCTAAAAAATTTCTTTTATTGGTTTTTTTACTTGTACTAGGTATATAAATTTGTTTGTATTAATCAATAAAGTTAAAAAAATAATAACCAAACAATATTAATTACTCCTATTGTTTTTTTTTCAACAATTATTAATTCCCATTAATTTTAGTAAAAAAGTTGTGACTTGTGTTGTAAAATATCATAAAATATTTACGAAAGTACCCAAATATTTTAGTCAGCAATTACAAAGTCGGCATCTTCATTTTGACACTCCCCTTGCATATTTCTTAGAGCCGGCCCTGGGCCCGTAAACTGCTAATAATGCATATTTAGAGGCGAGTGGTAACAGGCGGCTAAATTTGACCGTTACAGCTACTTCTCCCTTAATGAGTTCCGACTTCAGACCTAAGTTATACAAATGAAAAGGGGTGCTAAGAAAAACAAATAAGATATATACAAATACCCTGAAAATAAAGGTTGTTAGGTTGGTTTTAATTAATTATGATTTAAAGGAGGACCCACTGTACTCTTATTCCGACCTTTGGTAATTTTCGACGATAGTCCATCCCTTAACTTGTTTTTTTTGTTGAAAAACTTGTAGGGAAATCGCACAACAAACACATCAAACCTAGCTTCTCGTTTTTCTTGATAAGACTTGTAGGTCAACCTTCTATAACATGACTAATGGTGTTAATAAGCTACTAGTGGTTGTCATATTCTTTTTCCACATAAAAATGTTTTATGGTGTACAGTGTATTGTTTTAAAATATTTTGAATTGAGTTGGCTAAGCTACGAATACAAAAAGACTCAAAACAACTATAATAGACAAATTCATTTTCTGTTTATATATTTATCTTATTAATAGTTTTGAACTATTTGTTGATCCATGTACCATTTGGGTGCCAGCAAATCATTTAGTTATTTAAACATGGAAAGTGGCAATCGCTACTTATAAACATCCGGGGCCTGGGTGTTTATAAGTAACCTTATGGGTCCTACAAGCCCATTTGTGAGAGAGGTACGCTTCGTGTCCAGTTTAACAAAGGGCAATATCGGTCAAGATAAGTGGTGAAGATTGCAAAAAAAAAAAATAAAGGCTTGAGAAATTTGAAAAATGCTCCATATATGTATAATAATTATTACTCGGAATCCGAAAATCCGAAAAATTTAAGCCACTCAAACGTTTATTAAATATTATCACAGTATAAAGTTGTGTGCCTAAATAAAATGTTCTACTGGAAGGTTAGGTTAGGTTAGGTTAAGTTAAAAAAGTCGTTTATAATAAGTTAGTATTTTATACACAAACAAATTATTAAACATTTTGTTTTAAAAATCTAAGTAGTTTTTGAGTAAACCAGTGTAGATCGTTGAAATAATCACCCAGCGTTTTGTTTTATGAACACTGAAATAATTTAGCAGTCGAAAAAACAATAGCTAAACAATCTGTGTACACAAATGCTTGGATAGTATGGTGGTTTCAAGAATATTGCCAACTTATGATTTATTTTTTAAGTTTTAATAGTAAGTGCGCACAAAAAGAAAAAAATTGCATGCGCTGATTTTCGTACATTACTAATTTGAGAAAAAAAAATTTATTTCAAATGAGTAACTAAAATTCGTACATTATGTACTTAAAATCGGATTTAGCATTTTGTACAAAGGCTTACGGCCGGACGTTTTTTTTATAGTTCTTTAGGTACAACTAAAGATAAAAAGAAATTTTGGAATTGCTGCATTATATTCTAAGTTTTAGTAGTATATTTTATGTACACATAAAAAAGATTTTAGAAATAAAATATTTTAAAACGTGTAGACGCAAAAAAATATTATAAAATAATAAAATATTTAAATAAACCATTAACCGCAATATTGTTATGGGTAATGGTTTAAAACTAGGTTATTATCTGTTAAAGATCTATACATTTTTTTTAGGGATTCTTAACCAGACTAGAATAAACCTAACCCAACACCTTTAAAAACCAGTTTGGAAACCAGAATAAAAATAAAAAAACTATTCGGTTGCAAAGCCTTGATTATTAGTGCGTTTAAAAATCCTTCATAAAACAATAGGACAATAGGAGACTTGTACCAATATTTGTAAGAAACTAAAAAGGTTACAAACTATACTTTTGTATGTTTCATAAAACATTTGTTATATTACAAACATCTACATTTTTTAAAAAAATTTGGAATACAACATGGATAAATAACTTATAAAACGATCACCAATTATTCTATTAGCTAACTAAATAATTTCCGTGTAACCATAGTAGAAATAATAATAATATGTACTATAAACTAATTTATATTGACTAAAACTGAATCACCACTAGTTACTAATCGACTGCTAATTTCCTAAATGAACCTCCAATAATTGTTTTTTCCAAATTATCCAAGTTATTAGTGGAATTCTTTGGGCGTTTACTGTTATCTGCAACAATTGATGTTTGAATAAGAAACCATTCTCGGTGTTTCATCACTTCGTGATTCCAGTCAACTGCAATTCAAATATTCTTTTATAACACAAATCAGATTTATAAGCCTAGAGCGACGTTGGTTTATGTCGAATAATAATAATTTGTACAGCATGTATAATTTGTTTTTTTAATTATTTAAAGTATTCAATTTTCAATAAGACCATATAAAAAATAAAATATATAGTAGATAGAAAATATAAAGTAGTGTATACAAATTTATAGAACACCGTTGTTTGTAATATTGTTATAAATATAAGTTAGATTATAAAAACTAATTTTTTTGCAATAAATTGATTATAATACTAACAGAACAAAATATATTAAAAACACCAAAAATTAATACGGTTGCTAATTTATAAATTGTATTTACATTAAACAATCAGACTAGTAGTAAAAATAAGTAGATTCAGTTGCAAGAAAACACACCGTTGTAAAATCAAAAGCTCACTGGCTCTTTATAAAAATTTCAATAATAGTTATATTAGTTCATCTAGCTACAAACGGATACTCCAAGACGAATTTATTGCAACTGTTTTATTTTATTTCTTGAACTTTTTGGGATTGTCCATTCCGTAAAATATTATTAAATAGCTAATATTAGGTGCATAAACACTTCCATTCCTAATGAGTAATCAAATTAAAGTAAATGTTAATTTTTGTTATAATAATTATTGCTACTAACCTATCATTTCATCAGACGTCTTTGGATAAGTTCCTCCGTAGTTTAGTGGAAGTACACTGGGATCTATGTAAGTTTTCAGTTCTTCGGCCGATTTGTGAATAAACACCTATAAAACATATTATTTCATTGAAATGCATCCTAATAACTTTTAAAACCCAAATAATTTACCCTTTCGTAAGTTTTCTTTTTTAGAGCACTCAAAACCATATTTAGTAATGGCTGTACGAAACTGTTTGTATTAACTATGTGAATTGAATGTACCCGAGATGGAAATCCTGCCTAAAAGTTTAAAACAAACTAATTTATGAACTGATCCAAAAAAATGCATGAAACTAGACAAGTACTAAGAGATTTTACAAAGTGCATAATTGTACCAACTCCAAAGAAAATAACGGCAAAAACATGTGAACTACACAGAACGCTAAGTTAAATATCGCATTGCGTCAAAAACCCTTACCCGTATTGTGTTTAAAAGAATGGAGCATATTGAATACACATATTTGAGAAGTAAGATAACCGAAGATTGCCGTAGTACTAGGGAGATCATAAGAAGAATAAACCAGACTAAATGTATATACATTTTTAGGGGCTGTTTTAAATTTTGTAAGAGAAGTGGTGAACTTAAAAGTGTGCTAATACAGCACTGATAAAGTCACTTATGATTACCTATCACTTAATACTTGATTGGTATTTAAACATCTTCTTCGATTACCACAGTGGCCGTTATAACATTATTCTAATCTAGATCCCAACGTAGAACTACTAAATATAATTTTGAAATTTCGCAAATACACACCTCTAAATTTTACAAATATGTATATATATATATATATATATATCCTCCAGGTTTAATGTTAGGGGTTTTTATTCTAGAAGTAGTCAACATTCTCTAAAAACCTATCAAAATGGTCAGGTTTTCAAAAAAAAAATGTACAGGTGTAACTTTGTTTTTAGATTTATTATTCATAATATTTTGTAAACCCCACTGTAGTTTCCTTAGTGTGTAAAATAATACTTAGAGATCGAATAAAAAATGTACTTACATGATAACTTGCAACGACTTTCTTAATACTCGGTAACATGGCAGCTACGTGATTCATTGTCAAATTTTTATAATCCACAATGATAATATTTTTTTTACACATGTCTAACTTACCGATTCTGAGATCGAGTGTCATAAAACTGAATTTAACAATATCATTAAATACATATTTACAATCGGCATATCCATCCCTTACACAATACAAGCTTACTCTGTAGCCCTCGTGTGTAGGTTTTGGAAATGGAAAGACACATCTGAAAGACAATTTATCTATTAGTTAACGTTTATTAATCAAATATTAGTAAATTACTCATAACACCTAAGGACGTTTTATTTAAAATTTATAGATCGTTCTTAAAAAAAAGCATTTCAGACGAGTCTGCAACCACGAAAGAGCATCTTCATGTCTCGTTGAAGTACCGAATAATTTTTTTAAAAAACTAAACATCCCCATCCCCATTTTTGGACAAATTTTTGGTGACAAGTTTTTGGTAACAGTTTTTTCTGTTATGTGCCAGAGCTAAGACATGAAAATGTCAAAAACTAAAGTCAATGATTTAACCTATTGCGTATGTGAAGGATCACCTTTTTGTTTATTAAAAACGACAAAACATTACCATTTAAATTGACGCAAGTATAATATAATACATACATATCATTTAGATACTAACGATTGTTCCATTGATGAAGTTAACTCTGGATTAGCGGGATCCCAATTGGAGAAATACTCGGGTACTAAACGTTTAATAGTGTAGTGTTGGTCCAGTGCTGTTTTGGTTTTCTCCAAACTATTCTTGCACATCAACAAAATATTTTTGATTCGATATTCATCCACTTTTTTTTCACCGTCTAAACAATAATATTATTATTATTCGATAACTTTGTAATAAGAATGCTATATCGTTACGAGATTAAGATATGTTTAAATGCAAAAAAAAACATGATTTTTACCCTTAACTTGGCGATGTATCTATATAAAGATACCAAAATTTGAAATAAATATTCCAGTAAAAATATACATGAAATATTTCTTTGGAGAGACCATTACGGTTATTGATATCATATATTATATTTGTAATATTGTTTCTAAAACCATGTTATCAGCTATCATTTCAATTTTTTTTTTTTGGACTGACTTTTAACACATTTTTTTACATTTTAAAACCTAAATATATTTGATTCAGCTCTTAGAATCAGATCACATACGTCTAAATATTTAATTAAGTTTAAAATAAAGCCAATCACTTATTTGGTTATTTATGTATAAAATTTCATGTATCCTAAAAGATACAATGCTTCGTAGGTACACCAGAATTATTGATTGTATCCAAAAAGTTACGATGTCCTAATAGTCAAATACCTAAAGTTTTATAAAAATAATAAAAAATTGGATATATTTTAATTATTTTGTTCTAATAGATTTTTATTTTTTTAGTACAGTAAATAAAATATCCATTTTTTAAATTCGGGTTCATTTTTATCTTATTTTATTATGAAGAAATTTCCTAAAAACAATTTTTCTTGATTAATACAAAATGTAAACAAACTTATATATACAGTTTAAAGAATAATACCTACTCTACGTAAATTTATTATAAAATACTATTTTAAATATTTTTATTGTTTTTTTATTTTATTAGTTCTAATAGGTAGTGTATTTTAAATGATACGATTATTGAATACATCAAATACACGATTTAGTAAAAACAATTCTAGTGGTCTTAGTTAGTAGAAAAACCATGGCTTGGATTTTTTTTTTAAATTTCTGCCAAGTATAGGGATAACGTTTTAAAAAAAATTCAATTTTACCGTCCGGGTTAGGAAGGTGAGGTTGTTTTCGCATCCATTCCTTTAGAATTTTTACATCGAGGTCCAATTTTGTCTCGGACGTGTCCAACTCACTGTACATCTCATTGATCGCGTCCGGAGTTGGTAATATCAACGCTTTAGATTCCATTTCTATTGATGCGATAATATGTTAATATTACACGCGATCCTTAAGTGTAACAATAATTATTGGTTAGCTTACAATGCCAATAATAAAAGAACGTTCTGTGCATACCAACATTAGACGAAGAATTGAATAATATCTATGTATTCAACGGCAATTAGTTTTAAGCGGTTTTATGCAATAAGTGAAAAACGCACAAGGTTGTTATATAAATTTATATATATAATTTTTTTTTTTTTTTTTTTAAATTATCGCCATTATATCTGTTTTGAATTGTGTGCTTACACGTACACCTCGTGGGAAAAAATTACAGTCTTGGAATATTAATTTTGTTCTCATTTATATTATATGAATGGTGTACTAATGCATAAAGGATAAACAAACAAAAATAAAACAGACAATAATTTTTATATTTATATTATATTATGCATATTGACTTATTTCACGGCTGTTTTTTTAAATAATGCTGTTTTAACGATTTCCATTAAATCCATTACAGTCATGAATATTTAATTTTATTCTCATTTATATTCATAAAATAAAATTCATCAAAAATTCCACTTATTCGACTGCTGTTATAGTATACGAGTAAAAACCATAATAAAACTTTTTTTTTTAAATATAAAAACCGTTGACTTAATTAATATACAAACACAATGGTGTTTTATAATTTTAGAAGAGTTATACCATTGTAAACTATTTAAACTATTCTTCGAGTAGTTATACTGTACCGTATAAGCTTATTTGCCCCTCAACTAGACTTTATTTTTATTAAACAGTATTTACAGCGTGTGTATTAAAACATAAGCATCTTATACGCAATTGAGCAAAGTATATTTTTTAGTAATAACATAGGTACTATTTAATGAAAATTTCACACGCATTGTGATTTGCATGACTTCACTTTTCTAGTCGTTTCTTAATGTTACATTTCATATTAGATAAACGAAAAAATGATTTGGAAAATTATACTTGTGAGTATAATTTTGAATAAAACTTTTTAATATGATATACATTATATTAATTAACAGCTATAAGTGTAATATAAAATTAAAAAATAAAATGAAAACTTTGACAATGATACTAAATAATTGTAGAAGAGCATATTTAATTTGATTACTAACAATTTTTTTACATATTGGACTGATATTGATTATCAATATAGCTTTTTTATTATAATAAATATATACTAAAACTTGTGTTTAAAGACATTTTTGATAATGATAGTACGTTGTTAACATTTAATTCGATTTATAAAGTTAAATCCTCGACCGAGGATGTCAGGGACAAACGGGTTAACTGGTCCTTAAGTAGTTCCACCAATGAGCCGTCTTCCCTAATTTGCTCCCATTTGGATCCGTTTTTTCTGTATATTTTCTGTGTAGTTCCATCCGATATGGTACAATCGCCATGTATTGAAGGAGACTCAATATTTTTAATGTAATTTTCTGGATCTTGTGTACTCATGTATACTCCTAACAAACGACACATCCGAAGTTTAGCGTCAGCATTCGATACATTCTGTTCTGGTGCATCTAAGAAATTTGTTTTCATTAATTAGCTAAAATTAGACTACTGGTTACTAATATTTTTACGGTTATACTTTTATGGATACGACTATAAAATGTGTTAAGATAAAGTCATCAAAAATAATATAATATGCATGGTGTCCGTTTCTTACAGCTATGCTGTGTGTATTACAAGAAAGTATGTGTCATTACTTATTTGGTTGTTAAAAACTCAAATTAGTTGTACGCTTTTATTATTAACGATTCAAAATCCAAACAATTCTATATTTACCTAATATACGTTCGATCATATTTTTTAAAGCTGGTCCAGTATGTTTTCTTCTTTCTGTTCCAAGATCATCTAAATCTAAGAGTGCAAAATCTACGAAAATAATAATTATACACTGACTTTGCTGAAAGGAAATAATAAAAATACATATTGTTTTTTGACCTAAAATAATTAAAATGAAGCAGTTTTCAACACTGAAGCAAGAAAGGCTAATTACGACTATCGAAAAAACTGGTAATTACCTTGGTTTTTATCAATATTAGGAAATTGAATGCTTTCTGTAACAAATACATCAATTCATCATTAGGCATTTAATAAAACTATGTAGGGTGTATATCGGAAGATGGGATAGATTTGAATAATGCTGATAGAACTATTTGCACTAAGAAAAAACTATAAACTACAGGTTAGAACATACAAACTTTAAACTTTCCAAAAAATAAAATTAAGAAAAAAATAATTATATGGTTTTCATTTAAATCTACCCCGATATATTTTATGTATAACAGTCACTCTGAAACTGAGATAATTTAGTCCAATTAATTAATGTAAACCATTATTGTATACATTTAAAATTTTTCCAAATAGCAACATTCTAATAATCAGTTTATATTAAATTTCGAATGACTAGTGTTTAAATTGAATATTTTATAGGTTTTCTCTAAAACTACGAACTAGTATAATATTATAATTTTTTAAATTTATATTTATATTACGATATCTGAATCTTATTTTCCATCCCATTATTTCCTGGAAATACGCCGCCTCTAAAACGTAAAACAAAATATATTTTAATGTACCTACATAGTTTTTTATGATGAAAACCAAAATGTCATAGGGGTATTTGTCAATAGGTACATAATATGAACGTTTTCAAAGTTATTTTAAACAATTAATTGTCGTTAAGTATATTGAATATCTATATCTATATATATATATATATAATAGCATGTCCTGACCGACTGATTCATCATCGCCTAACCACTGAAGCTATGAGTATGAAATTTGGTATTTAGTTTCTTTTTATGATGTAGAGACCCACTAAGAAAAAATGTTCTGAAATTCAACTCCTGTGGGGGTAAAAATGGAAAATATTTCTTGGTCGGATTTTTCTACGTCAGTGCATTCACTATAGCAACAATGATGATAATAATATTGTATATTTCAAACACCGGGTGAAGCCGGGTAACACAGCTAGTGTAATATAAAAATGTGGTTACTGTATAATAGGTTGTAGTCCAAATCCACAGCTTCTGAAACTAAAACAAAAAACTTGTATGCATAATGAATATCAAATTACAGTGTGGAAACACTTCTATAATGCGCAATGCAAATTATTACCCGGAAGCGATTCGCAAAGCTCTGATTTTTCTGAAATTAACATTACATAAATGAATGATATTGCATTTAGTTTAGACATTTTACTATAAACAGGGATTTAAAGGTCAAGGTAGAAAAAATCGTGTGTATTAGTAACTCGGAAGACATGTGCCCCACAAGGTGAACTACTCGATATCGCATAGGGTTTATGAAGATAATATATTTTTTTTATTCGTATTCCTGTTAAATAATGTGATATCAATTTGTTTTGTTTTACCCTTCTCCCAACTTTCTTTTTATTTTATAGTAACTTTTGAAACTCAAATGGAAATGCATACATTTCATTAGCTTTTAAAATTAAGATAAATTTACTAAAAATGTTGACTGTTTGATAACTACTTTTGGACAATGCGCGCATATAAAAATAAACACAACACTCCCATTTCCTCCTGCATTAAACTTGAAACTTCAAAAACTTCAAAAATAGTTATCCAAAATTGTATATTGACCGTTCAACATTTTTAGTACATTTTTATAAATTTAAAAACTGAATGAAATGTATGTGCGACCGTTCAGGTTAGGTGTCAATAGTTGCTATAAAATGCTCAAATTGTATGAAAATATTATGAAAAAAAAAAATTTTAATTCTTATTAAACCGCATGATATGAAATTGAGTGATTCACGAAAAAATGTTCAACATGTATTCATCACCACGGGATTTTCTTTGGAAAATTCAATAGGAATAAAATAGTGGAATTATTTTCATAAAATTCAACGAAAACTATTACCCGGCATGGCGATTATAAAATTAATTCTGCCTGAAATTGACATTACATAAATTAATAATATTGACATTGGTTTGATATTATAAGTTATTGCATTTTATAATATTGTAAATTAAAAGACTAAGGGCAAAGTAGAAAAAAACTATATTAAATTGACTAGGGTATCTTTATGATAATACAATGGTTGAATTGAAGCAGTTGTGGGAATGAGAATAAATCATAATATCCAGACAAGGTTGACAGAGCTAACAGTATTGATGTATTGGTAATTAACAATTTATTGTTGCCTAATTGTACTTATGGGATAGTTGGGTTGGCTATCTACTATACAAGTATGGACGTTTTTTTTTAATTTTGTGAACAATTTGGATTATGTTGAATTAGAAATAGGCAATGTTGATAATGACATTAATAATAATGTTCAAAGAAGGTATCATCGACATAACGGATGATCCCTTTGAGTTTTATAGTAACAACACATTTTTTAAGCGCTATATCGTTTTCCTAAAAGAATTGTTCTTGAAGTTTTGATAGAATTAGTTAATATTAACCATAGGAATAAACGTGGATTAACTATTCCTATTGTTCTGCAGTTATTAACTGCACTTCGTTTTTATGCTACGTCAAATTTCCAGCTAGTTTATTTTAGAAACAACTATAGGCTATATACAGGGTGATTCTTTTAACATGGGCCACTCAATATCTAATAAGGTTTAATAAGAAATTTCATTTTTTTTTTCATACTGTTTTTATTAATGTGTTCTAACCACCCGCCCCCAACTTAAATTGTTCATAGCCACTTCTGAAACTTATGGTAACGCACATATTTCATTAACTTAGAATAGAAAACTTTAAATTGGGAATAATTTACTCAACATTTTAACTGGTTGCTAACCAATTATGGCCAACTATTTTTAAAGTTACAAGAGTTTAAAAGTTCGGATGGGAGTGGAAGTGCGGTTGGAAACTGCGCAAAGACGAAAATAATAATAACTTCACCTTCTCTCCTGCTCTAAATTGAAACTTCAAAAATATTTATCCGAAACTGGTTATCGACCAGTCAAAACGTTTAGTACATTATTCTCAATTTAAAAAGTTATTGAAATATATGCATTACCATTTAAAATTCACTAGTTGCTACATAAAAAACTAAGTTGAGACAAGGGAAATAAAATTAAATGTAATTTCTTATTAGACCCTACGAGATTTTGGGTGGCCCATGACAAAAGAAACGGCCTGTATATGTACAGAATATGTATTCTCCCATAAAGCTATAATGAAATCAATTAATATTATTCTATTTTATCACTCACAACGTCCCAACACATGACAGATCAAATTCATAATTATAATTACAAAGTTGTATGTGTTGTCTGGACTGATAGGAATTAGGATTTTTTTATAATTTATTTATTTTTAACTTAAATATTTTAGTTATAACGATTTAAATTTAAGTTAAATAAAAAATTACCATCACTTATTATCTCAACTTTTTTCACTGATATGAACATAGTAAAATTGATGAAAACGGTAAAAATCCCATAAACTATTACATAGCTATGAAATACATAGATATTGTCTGTGAAAAACATACTTTATGTGCTGCCATAAAATTGGTTATGGGCTACATAATTCAGTTATGGGCCCCTTAGCTATAGGATATTTAAGCAATGATATGTAACACATAGCATTAGGAATGTGCATATGGGCATAAGGGCAAAGTAGAAAATCTATATTAAATATACAGTGGCTGAATTGAAGCAGTTGTGGTGATGAAAATAAAATATAATAATCAGACGAGGTCGACAGAGCTAACAATATCAGTATTCATTCATAAAGATTCCATTTAGATTTCGGAGAAAAATGTAATATTGTAATCACTCATCAATTGCATAAAAATAAATTTGAATGGCAATTTTTTATTATTTTAAAATATTTTTTTCTACTTTTATATTTTTTATATTATTATGGTTATTTTAATTATGATTACCGAAATGCTTGTAATATGTTTTATCATTAATTATATCTTCAATTACTCGCTCCAATCTATCTACAATAAATAAAAAAATATTTGGGCTTTACTATATGATTGAAATAAAACCCAACTAGTTACCATAGTATGATTACTCAGAATAATATTTAACCATGCTTTAATCAGTAGCCATTTAACTTAACACTACTCCCTCGATTAGATTATTTGTGATTATTATAAATCTTTACTTTAAATATTACAGTGTTCCATGTCCTGGAGCTACACATCTAGTGCACTTTTCACTAATGATACAAACTACACTTTTCCATTTCCAAATGGCTTAATAATTTGGTACACATAACGAAACATTTATGTAACATTAACATATTAATTTAAAATACATCTCAACTGTACCAACTTTCTTGATAGATTCATCTGTATTACATAATTTAAAAAATATCTATAAAAACAGTAAATATAATAAACTATTTTTTATAAAACAAAAATGTTACTGACTAGCAATTAAAACATCTTTCTTATAATCCGCTGTAAAAAAAAAAGTGAAATGTTGTATTTTTTTTAAAATGTTATTACCTATCCTAAGTTTAAAATAGATAAAAAAAATAATTACCCAAGTCAGCAGAAACATTTACCAAGATAAAAGACATAATAAACAGAGAAGTTTCATTTTTTACCTACAAAAAAAAAACAAAATTAATTTATATTTGTCACATTTGTCTCCAGTGCCAAAATTAGAAGGTTTTAGTTTTGCGAGGCGGTTATTTATTTGATAAATATACAGGGTGTAATGTAAAGTTCTACTAAGCTTCAAATGAGACATTTAGGATGATTTATGGGTACAAATAATGGTATTGATTTTTTCTAAAAAAAATTATTTAAAATAAAATTTGTACTTTATTAAATAATGGTCTTTCTAAAAAAAATAATTACAGATTAAAAATCGGGAGAAAAAATCTTGTTGAATTGATATGTAACTGAGTGGCCGGCATTTGACTGAAACCAACATATGGCATGCGAAACAATATCGTTTTGGGTTAGAATCATTTTAATTTGTTTTAAATTTCAAATTTGAGATGTATTTATGTAACATTAACATATTAATTTAAAATACATCTCAACTGTACCAACTTTCTTGATAGATTCATCTGTATTACATAATTTAAAAAATATCTATAAAAACAGTAAATATAATAAACTATTTTTTATAAAACAAAAATGTTACTGACTAGCAATTAAAACATCTTTCTTATAATCCGCTGTAAAAAAAAAAGTGAAATGTTGTATTTTTTTTAAAATGTTATTACCTATCCTAAGTTTGAAATAGATAAAAAAAATAATTACCCAAGTCAGCAGAAACATTTACCAAGATAAAAGACATAATAAAACAGAGAAGTTTCATTTTTTACCTACAAAAAAAAAACAAAATTAATTTATATTTGTCACATTTGTCTCCAGTGCCAAAATTAGAAGGTTTTAGTTTTGCGAGGCGGTTATTTATTTGATAAATATACAGGGTGTAATGTAAAGTTCTACTAAGCTTCAAATGAGACATTTAGGATGATTTATGGGTACAAATAATGGTATTGATTTTTTCTAAAAAAAATTATTTAAAATAAAATTTGTACTTTATTAAATAATGGTCTTTCTAAAAAAAATAATTACAGATTAAAAATCGGGAGAAAAAATCTTGTTGAATTGATATGTAACTGAGTGGCCGGCATTTGACTGAAACCAACATATGGCATGCGAAACAATATCGTTTTGGGTTAGAATCATTTTAATTTGTTTTAAATTTCAAATTTGAGATGTCTCGAACATTAAAAAAAAAAAATAATTCTGGATACTAGGGAATAGTATTAAAAACAAACTCATTTCACAAAATTAAAGATAAAATTCTAACCCAATATGATGTGTCAAATGCCATATTATGTAGGTTTTGGTCACAAGCCGGCCACTAAGTGACCATTCGGTAGCCACTCTGTGGACGCACGTGTGGCCAGATACCAAAAAATCATGTTTCATATCAATTCGACAAGAACTTTTCTCTCAATTACAAATCTGGAATTATTTTTTTTCGTAGGACCATTTTTGAATAAGATAAGAGTTCTATTTGAAATAATTGAAAAATTGAAAAAAAATGATTATCATCATTTATTGTACCCATTAATTATCCTAAATATGTTATTTGAAGCTCGGTAGAATTTCACATTACATTCTGTATATATATATATAGTTATATACGCTTTAAAAAATACAATAACTTTTTTTAAACTAAGTAATTGTTTGCATTTATTTAACTAGACCCTAATGTACTATTTGTTTTTGTCTAATTGCATGAGGGTGAACTATCTACAATTTTGGCCACAAAAGTCATCATTCATGTTCCATTTCTACCTTGTTTTAAAAAATAAAAAACAGTTTAGCGGTCTAGACACTAGGATCGGGGCATAGTGAAGTTAGGGCACAGTGAGGTCAGGGCATAGTGGTGACGGTGCAGGTTACAGGTTTCCTGTAATTATTACAACTGAAAGTGATAAAACCACTTTCAAATATACGCTTCGATGCGAATCAGTAAAATATGATCATACCAGTACAGTCCAAAAGAAGCACAGTACAAACCAGAACACTAAGAAATCGTTAAAGTAAGGTGCAGTGTTTACAAGTAGCATCAAAGGGTTTTTTTTTTAAGTGATTTCATCCGAGTTAGCTAGTTCAGTGGGATAAACCCAAATATTTTTTGTGATTATAAAAAAAATAAAAATTGTACAGGGTTGTCCATAAAAATAATACAAATGAAATAACTTTGGTTCTAGTGAATATTTTTTAGATTTTTTTTTATAAATTAATTTATACTCAATTGCGCTATAAGTACCAGGTTTTTTATTGCACTTAACTATTTTACTTTTTTTTTTTTTTATATTACATTAATTTCATTAAGAATAATTTTCTGAACATTTTGACTGGTCGATAACAAGATTTGGATGATTACATTTTAAGTTACTAAAGGGTTAGGTCTAAATGTATTATTCATACAAGTTGCTATAAGATGTTGCAAAATCACCTCTCTCTAAAATCATCTTACCGAGGGGAGGAAAATTACAATGACCTTAAAATAACATTGCATTACAAAAAATAACCAAAAACAATTCACGTAAATTGTTTTTTTTTATTATTCTAGAAAATCGTCAATAAGTCGGGTTGGCCATGAATTTCTTGAGACCTTGAATTTGTCGATTCGTATATTTCAATTTATGTAAACAGTGGAAATGGGAACGCATATCGAACAACCCAAGTGTTTTTCTATAGTAAAAAAAATTGTGTTTTTTTGCATTATGCTTAGGCGAGAATTCGATAAATAATACTTGCATAGAAAATCGTACATATAAATCTTTATTTACTTTTGAACTAGGTGTAACTTTTGTAACACATGATTCAATTTGCGAAATTATACAAAATCCTCACTCTCTAACATATATTAAAATAATTTATACACCTATGCAATGGTCTTATCATTAATGACTTATTGGTTCGTATTGGCCTAAAACGGAACCCCTAATTTGTTGAAAATTGTCCACCATCTTTTATGGTCTCTGCCGTTTTTAATATTTTCAAATTGAGCGGAACACGAAGCAGCAATGGGTATTTTTAAAATTGATAAAAAAAATTTGCTTGATCTCAAACCGAATGTTTTTGTCATGGTTTGAAGGTAGAATGAGTAGGTACACTTTAAAATAATTGCAATTTTGTAGTATTTCTTTTTTGAAAACATTTTTGGTTATCATATTTTACAATATTATAAGAATACTAAACATTAATCTTTTTTCTTATTAAAAATGTATCAAATTCTTTTTTATCTGTATACACTGTAACTTTTTTAATACTTGACCAATTCCAAACACGGTATACCAGATGTGAGGAACGAACAGACGCTAAAACTGTTATATTAACGTACCGAAGGTCAACTATGAGTACATAAAGTCCAACTACCTGCAAATTATGAAGAGGACTGTTGTTTTTTGGATCCAGGTTTAACATTATGATACTGCTCCTATTAGTCCAGTCGTCAGAGGATCAAATCGAGGGAAATACCTTCGAAAAAATCCGACTTTAATGAAACTTTGGGAAGTTGTTTATGGGTGTCCAGTAGTCCTTCACTCAATTTATCTAACAAAAAAAGCACTGGAATTTTTGGGAAGTGGTTTTGGTTTTGGACTTTTTTGGTTTTTCAATATATTTCGAAAACGGTTAATTTTAGCTGATAATATTGAACTAGTACAATTTAGAAGACTACATTTCTTAAAATTTGTGTTTATTAAATTTTTTTTGACCGCATAGGTACTGAATTACAGGGTTTTGAAAAGTACAAAATTTCTCAAAATCGTAAAAAACTGCTAAAAAGACTGATTTTTATATTTGTTTTTGCAACATATTTAATGAACTTGTGGTTACTACTTCCATTGGCATACGTTTAATTCCCCCCTTCTTCCATAACCGAATCGATTCCTCCTCTCACTTCTTCCTCTGTTAGGTGTTCAAACTATATATAGGCGGACTTTAGAGCATTAGCCCCCCAAAACCAAATTAGCTATTTTCTTTCAGTAAAATTTTTATTTTTATATTTATTTGTCATTTTAAACAAGACAATTATGTTTTATTATATTTGCGGCAGACCACTAACCGTCTGGTGGCAAGACCTATTGAGAGGGTGTGGATGTTATTGTCAACGATAAACAAGAGATTGCTGTAGGTATATAATATTTATTGCAGATAAAAAAAACTATTGTAAAAATAGCTTTTTACTTTTTTTTATTATAACATAAAATTATAAACATTTCAAATAAAATTATTAAAACCAAAATTAAAAATCGGCCTTTTAGCCACCACAGATAAGATAGTAAACAAACAACAAATTTCGTAATTGGTTCGGTCAATAAAAGTAAAAAAGTGAAAGTTTTACATAATTTAAAAATTCCTGTAAACCTGTGACCTCCCCGTCCCCACTATGCTCCGACACCACCGTACTGGTTTTTTTTATTTAGGTTTAGATAAACCTAGACGCCACTTCTGTAAGATATTATGAAAACGGTTTCAAAAATTATTCACTACACCCTATAGTATACATCAAGTAAATGATGAAAAAATGAAAATTCTTTTATAGAATTTTCTCTAAAAAGTGAAAAATGCAATATTTTAATCTGGTTTGGTAAAAAAAATATATAAGAAAACCGTTCGCTCAAAAACGTTGTTTGAGAACGCTGTCAAGACCCGATATTTTTTACAACTGTTTTTTTTTAACTATCAATGAAAAATATTTAATACTGTTTTTTTCACTATAAAACTTTTGGCTCATTAGCTAATATGCCTTTTTAGTTTTAAAAGTAATTACAACTTTTAGAGTTTGATAGAAATACTTACTGAAATTGTTGAGCTGCTAGAATTTCTTAGACAATAATCGACTTGATCAGCTTACGAAACTTTATGTTCTTCTTGCAACTTATGGACGGGCTTGTATTTAGACCGAAAAATCAAAAAAATTGGGTTTTTCATAGTGTAACTATGTTCGTTTATTTCCACAGGTGGTTCATTTTTTTTTTATGATTCATGGTGAACCTACATACATTAAATTTCGATTCGGAGTTAAGGCTATGTTTTTCTCAGGTTTTACAATCACCCATGTACCTAATGTTTACATTGTTTTCAGTTGAAATTTATTTTACAATGCCGAAATTTCGAAATGAAAAACACTAAAATATATTATTGGACGAAATAGTATTTTTTTTTTTATATTATATCATGCTGTTATGAAATATGTTTCAACGGTTACAAATATTCAAATGAATATTGAAACCACTTTAACCATATTGAAGTAGTAAAATTTGAATAACGTACATTTTATGATGAATATTAATACTAAAAAATGACTTATTATTTTCAGCAAAAGCTATAATTGAGATAAGAGATTTGATATTACCGGCCACACCTTTGAATTATTAAATGGTCCTGAATTATTTAATTGACGGCATATCGGATGGGTTTGGATCATGTTAGCGTAATTTTAAGTAAATTACAGTCTCTTTTTGAACAGCTTTTATTAGAATAAAATATAAAGCTCAACGAAAAACATACATTGTGGGTTTATGAAAAACATAATATAACAAAATTAAAATCATTGACCGGCGCTCAGAAGGAAGGGGAAATAGAGTATGAATAACGGAAATATAACGGTAGTTGAGGACAGTTTCGGGAGAAGGGTAAACTCATCAGGTTATCGTGGGAAGTTTGGAAGTTGAAAAAAACGGTTCTGTTGCAAGACAGAGCAGGCCAATCAAGATGATAGTGAGAGAAGTCCCCGGTGACTTAATGTATTTATAGTAAAAACAAAAAATGTACTACCAACCCTGTTAAGCAACTAATAATAATATATTTAATAAACAACTACTCTTGGACATATATCGTGTGTACCAGCTATTTAAAAAAATGGTAATCAATACTTATATTTATAAAAAAACATGTAAACTAAAATATAAATAATCATACAAAAGCTATAATTTAATTTATAATCATTAAATTATAGTATTTAATTTTTATCTATATTGTTGCAATTGGTTTTGAGGTGCCTAAAAAATTCGTACATGTGGTCATGAATAAAATTGTGCTATTTTTTTTTTATATATTCATTTAAAGCCCTTTAAAAATATTCAATGGATTTATCGTTTTGTAACTTTTCTAAATAATTTTATATTTACTTTCTAAACGGAAATGTATTGAAAACTCGTTTGAAGTTGTGTTATTTATTGAAATAAGAATAACATATATTTTGTGCTTATTTTATTTATTTTCATGTTTATTGTACGCTTGTTCAAACCGTTACCCGTTAGTCAAAAACACTCATGCACTAAATAATAAATATACTCAAAACAAAAACAACATTGACCTAGTTACATTATTTTAAGTGTCTAAAATTTAAAAAAGTAAAAATTTATAATTTCTATTCAATAGTTTTATAGTTTTTCTTCCATCCTATTTCTCAAAATGCTAATAACTCTTGATGCCGATCGGTCTTTTTTTCTGGGTATTCTTAACACACCTAATAAATATTTTAAAAATATACCTAAAATATTTTATTTTATTTTTCTAAGTACAACTATGTTTTCTATTAGTTATAGAACAATTTTAACGAGTGGAACGATATTTTTCAAAACAGGTACAGAAATCTTTAAACAGGGGTGAAATTAATATAAACAGCACATCGCTGTACGGTTATTGACTATTAAGATTTAAGTATTTCATTAGAATGGCAATTTTTAGGTTACATTATAATAACAGTAACAAAATGTACATTGTACAATCTACTCACTACTGTTACTAAACGATTTACTTCCTGGACATAACGCAAGCCTTCGACAAGGTATGGCACCATGGACTCGAACAAAAATTGAGTTCACTAGTTCTTCCCAAATATCTACTAAAACCATAATATTTTTCTTATCGGACCGAACGTCCCAAGAAAAGAATTGGAGCCAACTTCTCTCAACCTCACAATATACAAGCTGGAGTTCTCCAAGACTCGGTTCTAGATCCTACCTTGTTCAACATTTACTGCCACGACATACCAATCCCTCCAAACTCCCAGCTGGCAATGTTTGCGGATGACCCAACAGTAATAACCCAAAGCAACTCCCTAGAATCTTCAATCCAAAATCGTCAAACAGCTCTTAACACAGTGACCAACTGGTTCAAAATGTGGAAACTAAACCTTAATCCAACAAAAAGCGCAACAAAAATATTTTCCCTAAAACGATACAAAGATCCCCATCCCATTCACATTGATAACCAACCAATACAATGGAACAATAAAGATGACTCTGTCAAGTACCTTGGAGTGTTTTTAGACGAAAAACTGACATGGAAATTTCATATAACCAAAAAACTCACCCAAGGCTATGCAATAATGAACAAAATGATAAATGATAAGAAAAAAAACAGTCATGGCTCGGTGTGTACTGTGTTGCAGATTCCGACTAAATGTAATGGGCAAACTATATGCTACCGTATTTTATATAATATATTAATCATATTATTAATATATTACCGCCGATATGGCCGACCCGCCATATTGGCCAGCAATTCTTACTCCTATTATTTTATTCGGAACAGAAAATAGTTTTTATAACAATCAACTGTTTGATGCCAACATAAATAACAACAATAATATAAAATAATACACAGTTGTATTGTTGTAAATGATCTAAGGTGTGTACAGACCGAATGGTACCCAAATAAAACTTCAGGTTGTATCCGTCAAAGCAGAGTAGGTACACTACACTATGGCGTATAGTTTACACAACTCAACAAAACATATAGGTCGACGGGTGGTGTCAAAAAAAAAAAAAAAAACAATAAGAATAACAAGTCAAGACATTCATACCGGTATACCTACTGTGCAAAAGTGCGTTTATCGTGTCCAGTACAACAGCTAATGCACTATGTTTACGTTTAAATCGTGCAAGTTGATAGCCACTATGATAATAATATTGAATTGTAAGATTGAAAACGTTTGCGGTTATCCCGGAGCCGATCTGGCCAGAATCGTAGCCTACAATACCGGTTACCCTGTGAGAACCATTTACGAAAAAGAAACCCTATTGACTATGCCGGCCGGTCTGGCGAATCACGCGAGAACGGTCAAGCTGAACGAACTCAAATGTGGATTACTTTTCCTGGTCCAAACGCATATGCACATGAGCCGAAATTTATACGAGGTGGACTACAACGTGATACCAGAAAATTTCGCTCCACTCGAAGTGGTGTTGTTCGACGAGGAAATCGTCCGGACGATAAACGTGATGCTCAATGAAAACTATTGGCAAATTAACGAACTCTGGTTGGTCCACTTTTACGCCCACGTGTCAAAAGCCTACTGTGACGAGCGGCAAGTCGAAGACGGTAGCACAAATGGTCGGTTTATTCCCAAAGGTGTAGTCTTGGAGATGCACGATTTTGTCTTTTCGACAATAACGACGTATTTAAAGTGCAACTGCGACCGAACGAATGCGTTTAATTTCAACTTTTCGGGCAATCAGCTGGCCGCAAAATATCCCGCCGTCCTAATGGAAAACGCAAACGAAAAAGAAATCGTCGAGGTGTTTGCAGTGAAAAAAAACAAAAAATTGCTACACGACTTATTGGAAAACATTATGGCCACACGCAAGTACACCCGCAAAGACAACAGCTCCAAGTTTTTCCACAGAGTACTGTATTTTTCCCGTACAGACAAGGAAAATTCTGTCGCGTGGTTTTGTGACAATTTCCTACACGATTACTTTGCACCTGGCAATCGCGACATTGCCTGCACGAAGATGACCGTCTTGACTAAAGAGGCGAACGAGCCGGACTTGAGCGGATTGACGGCCCTGGGTAGCCTTCAACGTGCGGTTTTCGACATACTAAAAATCATTATTTTGCAATCACAATGGAGATTCGTGTTGATCGTTAATCGATCGCTGAAGGACAAGACCATTGCCGGCGAAGAAGATTTAAAGCACCATGCTGACCGATTTGTTAGTACATTAACACAAGTAATGCCGGCGATAGGCATGGGCGACGACCTCGTTTCGGTGAATTATGTGAGTTCTATTGAATTTGATGTTAACGAACACAGTAATAGCATTATAAACGGTATTAAACACGAAATCGGTTCACTGTCTAAAGCGTATGGATACACATTTCCAGACGAATCGTTGGACAACACCAAATCAAAGCATGGTCAATGTCCGTTGCAATTGTCGTGTGATTTTTTAACAAATTTAGCAGCAAAAGTAACGCTTAGTTTTGGAGATCAATTCAAAATGCAGTGTGTTCAATCGTTTGCGAAAATGGTAAATGCCTATACTAAAAATATCGTTTTGAAAACAGTCAGAGAACATCGTTGGGTGTATACTACAAAACTACGTTTTTAGCTGTTATTTAAAAAATCTATTTCAATTATTATGTCGTTTATTCTAACCATAAGATATACCAATTTAATGTTAGTTAATATTATATACAGTGTTATTGTCAAGTTATGGACTAAATTAATTATTTGCATAGAAATTCAAGATAAATATTTCTGTTTGAACAACTCAGCTACCTACCTACAGATGTTGTACCCAATTATGTACCATATAATAATAGCTGTATTGATGTGTTAAATATTGTCTAAATAAAACATATTGTACAAAAGATAATATTATTTTTATTCACAATTCGAAAGTACCTACTTACAAGCTAAATAATGATGTTCATAAACGATTATTGTACTCCAAACTTTCGTTGGGAGTTCTTAGGACTATCGATAATATCGAGGGTATTGATTACTACACGCATACATATTGCACTATGTAACATTGACCTATGTAATATATAATAAACAGCAATTATTATTATTATTATTATTATTGTATATATAGTAAATATGTGTACATCTAATTGTTCTTATTTGTATTGTTCACCGACTTATTATTTTGCAATTATTATTTTTTTTATGAATGTGTTTTTCCTTTATGTACAGGTAAAACGCGTTTTTATTGTCTGACTATTGACGATGAGCATTAAAAATATGAACAGTAAACACAAAGATACCTATACAATACAGGGTGATCTTTTTATTGTAAACCACTCAATATGTTATAGGGTGTAATAAGAAATTACATTTTTTTTTTCATACTGTTTTTTTTAAACGTGATCTCAATTTTTCACAAATTTATATATTCCTACCGACTTTTGATACCTTTAATGGTAACGTAAACATTTCATTAACATTTTTAATTGACAACAGTGTACTAACGGTTTTTACTAGTCGATCACCAGTTTTGGATAACCATTTTTGAAGTGATTAAAGTTTAAACTATGATATCTTTCGGCGTAGGTCATTTTCCTGATGAAGAAAATTGGTGTGCTTCAAATGAAAACTGCCATTTCTACACTGGAATCTAACTTAACCTTACCACCGTAGAAATAGTAGTTTTCATTTGAAGCATCCATATACGTTCCGACACAGTTGATCGAGTCCACGCTTGAGGTAATACAAGGATGACGACTGCAACAAACGTCAGGCAAAAAGTGTCTGGATTACATTTTTCTAGGTGTTGAGAGTATTGCTGCAGTTTTAAGCACAAACAATTGAAAGGAACTGCAATAATTGTATCTAAAACAAATTTATATTTCATAACAATTAATAAGTTACCAATGTAACAATGTAATTCGATTAGTTTTTCTTCTTTTGTTAAGTTCTACCTGCAGGGGTTACATATTTACCAATCCTCCTTAATTTTTCTGCTTACTAAGAGTGCAAATGGATAAAGCTGCGTGATTCATTTGATCACCCGTGTTTAAGTATTTTATTTTGTGCAGATTGCCGTGTAATACTGAATTTATTTCTGAAATATCTGGATTAAAAGTCGTCTAACAGTGATTGATAAATGTGTTTGGCCTTAAGAACGCTTTACAAACCCTTTAATTTATACATTAAAATAGGCCAATTAGTATTTATCTAAAATTGTATTTCATAAATGTAGTTTTTTTCCAGTTGCTCTCGGCTCATTGTTTGAACCCGGGAGACCCCAAAATTTAGCATTAATTTTAGAGAAGAAATTAATGAAAGTCCCCCAAAAAAAAGCATAATTTCATAACAAAAAAGGTAATTTTTAGGAGAGCGGTGGCAAATAGTCATATCATATGAAAATATAATATGATGCCGGACGATAAGTAGGAGTATCGCGTTACTTGGCGTTATACAGCGGATAATGATGGAAAAATACCACAACATAACAGTGAACTTTTCGATAGTCAATGTGTTGCCTGGAAGTATCACGAAATCTCTTATTACTTGTGGTAAAATAAACCCAAACACACTAACGAAGGTTTGACCGTTGTCCGTGTTTAAAGAATGGGCCACTCAATATCTCACTGGGTTTAATTAATAATTCAATTTATTTTTTCTTAAGATAACTGTGTATGGTATTTATAGATTTAGAAAAGACATATGATATAGCTCCCAGAGAGGTTTTGACGTCAAGGAATAAGGGAGTACCGAGGGTGTATGTAAAAGTAAAAGAGGAAATGTATGAACGGGCAAGTACAGGAGTGAAGAGTGTGTGTGGAAAAACAGAAGGTTTTAGTGCAAGAGTAGGGTGCATCAAGGTTCAGCGTTGAGTCCTTATTTGTTATCTTTAGTAAGGTTTAGTATTGTTTAAGGTAGGAGACAAGGGTGCCCACTTTCACCTGCATTGTTCAATGTATTTATTGAAAAAGCAATAAATGTCATAAAGCTTTGGTTAGAACAAAAAGGAATTGGAGTAAAAATAGGAGGGGTACTAATAACAATGCTTCGCTTCGCTGATGATATAGTCGTTCTTGCAACATCTGAGGAAGACTTACAAGCAGCGTTAAATGTAATGAATATTACGTTCAAAGAATATAGTCTGAAAATAAATGCAGCCAAGACCAAAGCCCTAGTATGCTACAAGAAAAACATACCATCTATAAATATAACATTAGAAAACAAAGAAATTATCCAAGTAGACTATTTCAAATACTTAGGCAGCATTATAACAGACGACGGGAAATCAACCAAGGAAATTAGAAGCAGGATAGGTCAAGCAAAGAATACATTCCTTAAAAAGAAAAAAATACTAACATCAAAAAATATGAACATAGTAACGAAGAAACGGCTCATAAAAACATACGTCTGGAGTGTGGCATTATACGGAAGTGAGACCTGGACAATTAATAAGAAAGAAAAAGATATGTTAGAAGCTCTGGAGATGTGGTGTTGGAGAAAGATGCAGAGAATAAGCTGGACTGATAGAAGATCAAATGAAGACATCCTGAGGACAATAGATGAAAAACGAACATTTATAGACATTATAAAGAGAAGGAGATGGCAGATGATAGGACACACGTTGAGACATGGAGATGAATTGCATAGTTTAATAATTGAAGGAATGATAGAGGGTACAAGATCAAGAGGAAGACCTAGGACGAGATACATTAGCCAAATAATGCAGGATGGAGGAGTCACTTCCTACAGGGAACTTAAGAATATGGCAAATGATAGAGAAAAATGGAGAAGCCATTTATTGTAAAACATTTGTTAAAAACCAATCTTCGGATTGAAAAACAAAAAAAAAAAAAAAAAAAGGTAGGAGAAAAGGTGGAGTGTAGTATTATTTTTATTCGCGTACGTCCCAAACCATCCAGTAAAACGTTTATAAATCAAAATTGATATCCCTCTTTTAAAAAAAACCTTTTATAGCGTTTGCTGGAATAAATCAGGCGCTATAATATTTGGGCCAAACCGTCGAAACAATTTTATTTTTAACCAAATAGAACCTAAATAAACAATAAAAAACAACGATACACTTGTAAACAAGTGATTATACTTTATAAATACGATACGGTTGAAGCATCAAGCTACCAATATGGCACTCTAATATTATAATATAACTAAACGCTAATATAAGTCGAAGCAGAGGATATTACGATATGGTACAGTTTACACAGCTCAACAAACATAGTTTAACATATGTTATTCATTACAAATTTCAAAAAACAGCAAAAATGTTTTAAGCATAAGTACTCATACTAGTGTACGGAATAATACTATGCAAAAGTGCGTTTATCGTGTCTAATATGGATAAACATTTTTGACATTAGTAAGAAGGTACAAACATTTGGAATTAAAGCTCTTAATATTAATACAATATGTTTATGCTTAAATCGTGGAAGTTGATGGTGTGCTTTATTATACAAGGAATTGACATATTCAATTGCAAGATTCAAAATGTTAGCAACAATTCTATGGCTGATCTAAACACAGTTGAATCCTACGATACTGGTTACCCTACTAAAAGCATTTACGACAAAGACACTCTGTTCGCTATGCCGGTTGGTTTGGTGAATCGCGCAAGAACGGCCAAGCTTCATGAACTTAAATGTTGTTTCCTTTTTTTCATCCAAATGTACATGCGCCTCAGCCGAAATATATATTTTACAAACGACAAACGAGAAGAACAACTCGCACCACTCGAACTCATTTTAATCAACAGGGAAGTTGTACAGATGATAAACATAATGCTTAATGAAAATTATTGGCAGATTAAGGAACTTTGGTTGGTCAACTTTTACGCCCACGCGTCACAAGTCTTCTATGATGACAAAAATAAATATTGGTCTGAAACGTCTAAAATTGACATTTTACGTGTGCACGATTTTGTCTTCGACGAAATAACAACATCTTTGAAATACAGCTGCGAACGAAACAATGCGTTTAATTACAAATACGAAAGAAATCTGGTAGCGAAAACATATCCCGCGGTTTTAATGGAAAACGCACACGAAAAAGCTCTAATCGAAGCATTCGCACTAAAACGAATTAAAACAATGATACGCGAATTGATAAACAAAATTAACACATCACGCGAGAAGATTAAAAAAGACATCTCCATGAAGTTTTTTAATAACGTACTATATTTTCCAGAAATTCACAGAGATAAAGAAAATTCGGAAAAATGGTTTTGTAGCGACCCTGTTCTAAATGAACCTAACTGGCCGTCAATCAATCGGGAAATTGCCTGCAACAAGGTAACCGACCTAACTCGTCGGGTGAAGGTGTACCAGAAAGACTTGAACGGAATAATGAGCCTAGGAAATCTTCATCGTGCGATTTTTGATATATTAAAAATTATAATTTTGAGAATACAATGGAGGTTTTTGATGACTGTAAATCGACTATTCGAGAAAGGGCCCATTCCCAGTACTTCTTTAAGAGGTTTATTAAAACCCCATACTGAAAGATTTGTTCGCAAATTTACAGAAGTAATGAACTCGATAGGTTTGAATGACGACCTTCTTACGATGAATTACATAAGTTCTATTGAATGTGATGATTTTTTTAACAGTGACAAACGTAATAAACAAAGTAATAATATTATAAATAGTATTAAACATGAAATCAAAATACTGTCACAAGTGTATGGATACAAATGTGAAGACGAATTGGTGGGCGGTGACGAGTTTTTTAAAAAAGACGAAAATCTAATAAAAAAGATGGGTTTTTATTTAGAAGATTTCAGGGGAAATGCAACAAAACTTGGAGATGGATTCAAAATGCAATGTGTTCAATCATTTGCGAAAATGGTAGACTACTATACCAAAAATATGGAATTGAAAAAAATGCAAATCACACTTCGTCCTACGTATATTATAAAACTAGATTTTAGTTAATTAATCATCTATTTTCAGTTATGTTGTATTACTTTTAGATTCTAATAAATATTAATACTTACCGTAGAAGTATTCAAATAACTAAAAAGATAAAATTGAATGTAATATTTAATGTTAGATAATATATCCATTGTCGTTATGAAATTATTGAATAAATAAATAAATTACATAGAAATAAAAAAAAAATATTTTTTTTAACACCCTAGTTATAGATTTTGCACCCAAAAATAATAACTGTGTTCGTGATTTAAAAATTAGTGATTGTGTAATACAGTATAGCACAAAACTGAAAATTTTAAATTCTCCATTTTGAAAAAACTTATTATTAAGGGCTCAACTTTTTACAGTGTCCTAAGCTACTCGAGTTTAATCTATGTTTCAAAATTCAAAATCCTATCCTAAGAGGAAACAGAGATATGTGAGTTAGCTACAGCAAGTTTCATCGAGTTTTTTTATAACGCTATAGTGTTTTAAATTAAAAAAAAATGCACAATATTTACAACAGCCCACGTATGTATGTTTTGCTTAAGTATTCTACTTGAGTGTTAGAAACAAATAACAAAACAGAAAAACATGGTAAAACGTATACACTACCAACAAATGCTATGCATGTAAGCTACAAGAAAAAATATGATTTAAAAATGTATTTTACATTTGAATTTATTTTAAAAAAAAATACTATATGGTGTTGGAATTGCAAATAAAATTCTTTAAAAATTCTTGTGTTGTAAAAAATACAATATAAAAGTATTTAAGATTGAAATCTAGGGGTAATTTAAAACGGGGAACTAATTCAATTAGTGTTTTAGGTATCTATTCCTAAAATTGTTCACATGAAAAAGACATTATTGTGATGTGTAAATGTTTAAAGGCTATAATTATAGATTTGTATACTACTTTTTTGCTATTTTAATAAAAAAATGTTATTCTCTTATTTAAAACAATAAGGTATCAAAAATGTAGGCCAATACTAAAGTTTATTAATTTCCTTACTAATTACTTATTTTTATGAAATATATAGAAAGAATTTTGAAGGAAAATCCAATTATCATGTTAGTTTTTAAACATATATTCCTTACAAAATTATGTTATTACGGTTTATAAAAGTAAGAGATATAATATTTTTTCAACATAACATAGCAATTCAAGAAAAATTTGGTTAGTTTACAATCCTACTTAAATGTGTTTATCGTGTGGTATTTTTTGGCAATATTATAATATTATATTGACTCATAAAAAATATGTTCTGTTTTCAGCATAAATACGGAGCGCAGGTGGTTATAGGTTTTAAAATGGTGTACACTATTTTGCTTATTTGATTTGTATCAGTACCCACGATCAACTACCAACTTAGTATTTCAAAGTAGCATTTTTTACCAATGTTAAAAAAAAAGAAAAGAAATTTCGTAGCCAAATCAATCACCATATAGTATTCTTTTAATTGAATTCAATTGTAAAATACATTTTAAAAACATATTATGTTTTCTTATAGGCAACAGCTAAGATGGTTCTAAGTCAGTTGGATCAAACTATTAATGAGATATCTTATCTTTAAAACATGTAATTAACACAATTTCTGTGTTGTACAACGATGTACGTTTATAAGTTATTTAACACTAAATACAACATTGTTTACATTAAATATTAAAATGTAAATAAATGACAATATATCCGATAATATCATAAAGGTTTTAGTATTATCATTATAAGAATATGTAATATTCTACAAAAAAAACATTTTTAATACTTTATTATTTTATACAAAACAAGTATTCAATGTGTGTATGTAAAAATAACTTATTGTCGTGTAAGAAAATAGTTCAAACATTTAATAACACAATATACGGTTAAAAAAAAAATCCTGTTTCGATTAAAAAACTTATATGCTTTACAAAAATATATATAGGGTGATCATTTTATATTGAACATAGGGTTTAATAAGAAATTCAATTTTTTTCATATTGTTTTTATACAATGCTACACAGATAGTATTTTTCATTTTTTGTTTTACCCTATCCTCAACTTAGATTTTTTTTTATAGCAACTTTTGCAACTTAAATGGTAACGCATACATTTCGTTTACTTTTTAAATTTAGAAATATGTGCTAAACATTTTGACAGGTAGATAACTAGTTTTGATTAAGAAACTAAAGTTCTGGTTTATTTGTAAAAAAACCATTACAGTTAGGTCGAGGCAGTGTTGTAATCAATTACAACAATGTAATCATTAATCTAATATCATCTAATATATGATTACATTAGCATTAAAATATTCAATTGTAACCATGAAATTATATATAAACATAATATTATATAGAGTGTTCCATGATGATTTGACCTTTGTAATATCTCTTGGAAAAATTAATTTTTTTAACTCTGCTTTTTCTAAATATTTCGTTAGCCAACAAGTAGGTAGTTTATTTTTTGGAATATAAAAAATCTAAAATCATCACTATTAATTTTTAAATTTGTGTACTTAATATTATTACTTGAAAAAACATTTCGAGTTTTAATAACGTTTATTAACTTTTCAGATCCCCTTTCGAAAAAGTCGGCCAATTTTAAATAACGACTTATTTACATTGTAATATTTATTGTAAAAAACTATATTTAATGTTGAACAACTTATAATCGTACATCATTGTACAACACAGAAATTTTATTCATAACATTTTTTGAACTGATTTAAACCATCGTAGCTACAAGAAAACATAATATGTTTTAAAAATATATTTGATTATTGAATTTAACAAAGTACATAATTGATTACATTATATTTTTTTCATCCTTTAAGCCGGCTTTATTTTTAAATGTGTTTTAAAGTTATTATTTTATTATTCCTTGTAACTTAACTAGGGTGTTTTCCCCGAACTCTTTTAAATAAAAACCTATCTTTTTTATTAGATTTTCGTCTTTCTTAAAAAATTCGTTACCCACCAATTCGTCTTCACATTTATATCCATATAAACGTTATACTATTGATATTTATTGTAGTATTTTCTAGAGCTTAATCAACTTTGAAACTTATATAGTAACGTCTGTATTGTAATACATTTTTATATTAAGAACAATTTGCCAAACATTTTTTACTAGTCAAAAACTAGTTTTCGAAAAGTCTGTTATTTTTATCTGCACTTATCTTAAGTTAATAGGCTAATTTTTTTATTTGTTTTTTTTTTATTTGAATAATATTTACAAACTCTGCTTGCTTAGAGCATAATAAGCATATAGTAACAATATAATACACGGAAGGATTGTAAGGCACAAAGTTGGGATGGATTTGCATAGGTGTTCATACCAGAATACATAATAATACTATATAAAAGCATATATTTTCTGTGTCAAACATGCATAGATTTTGTAGGTAGTATATGTGTAAGACCATTTTTTTTTGTTTCGTTAGTTGTTCTTAACAGCTGCGAAATCTACTATAATAAAACATACATACTAAAAAGCGTTAACAAAACCACTAAAAACGAATATGTACAAGTTATTATACCTTTTTTTTTTTTCAGGACATAAAATACATTTTATAACAAACAACTTTAAAACCAACGTACATATTTTTACACTGTAACTAACACTGTGGTTTTAAGAAAAATAAAAAAAGAAACAATCGGGTAATAACTCTTTTGATCCAAACCGTCGAAAACAATTTTGTACCAAAGAAACAATAAAAATTAACTGTAAACCAATGATTATATTTTGTATACCATACAGTTTAAGCATCAAGCTACCCATATCACACTCTAATATTATAACTTAACGATAATATATTAGGTCAAAGCAGAGTATACTAGGTTATGGTGCAGTCTACACAGCTCAATAAACATAGTTCAACATATGTTATTTTTTAAAAAATCTAAAAAAACAGTATTAGTGTTTCAATAAGTATTCATACTAGTATTATACTAAATAAATACTATGCAAAAGTGCGTTTACCGTTTCTAATATAACTCACAATTTTTGACATCAGTAAGTAAGTATAAAACTTAGGATTTAAAGCTCATAGTACTCATTCAATATGTTTATGTTTAAATCTTGGAAATTGGTAGTTTGCTTCATTATACAAGGAGTTAACATATTGAATATTGTGAGCTTGAAATTTTCAGTGTTAATCCTTCAGACGAACTAATCAGAGTTGAAACCTACGATACTGGTTACCATTATAAAACCATTTACGATAAAGACACTCTATTCGTTATGCCGGTTGGTTTCATGAGTCACGCAAGAACGGTTAAGCTCAATGAACTCAAGTGTGCATTCCTTTATATCGTCAAACTGCATATGCATATGAAACTTAATTATTTCAATGAAATCAATTACGACAGTCACACCACTTGATGAATTTTTATTCATAGAGGAAATCACTAAGATGATAAACATAATGCTTAATGAAAATGTTGGGCAAATTAAAGAATTTTGGTTAGCCAACTTCTACGCCCACGCGTCAAAAGTATAATTTGATGCCAAACGTAAAAGTTTTTATGGTACGCCTAAAAAAAGCATTTTAGAGATGCATGATTTTGTCTTCGATGAAATTACAAAATATTTAAGATGCAGCTGCCACCGAGAAAACTCGTTTAGTTTCAATTACGAAGAAAATCTGCTAGCGAAAAAATATCCCGCAGTTTTAATCAAAAACGCACACAAAGAAGTTGTACTTGAAGTATTTGCAATAAGACGAAATAAAAAATTGCTAGACGATTTAATAAAAAAAACATTAACACGTCACGCTTGGGAACTAATAAAGACATCAGCATGAAATTTAATAATGATACACTGAATTTATCCAAAAATAATAAAACAGATTCTTCATCAGGTTTTGTAGTAATATGGTTCTGGGTTATAGGTAGCCAGTGGACGAAGAAGAAAAACCATTAACGATAACCTAAAAGCCCCAGGAATACTAGCGATATTCCTATACAGTAATGATAAATTCCTTAACGATCCCTTGTACAGAGATCCAATGATCGCCCTGAAGTTATCTAATCCAGAAGTCTCCTATAGAGAAGCACAATATAGGTGTTACCTTCTTGCCTCTTTTCTCCTATTTAGTCATCTCGCGGGAGGACTGCTAATCCCAATGACCTAAACAAAAATTGTAATTAATCCAATGGAATAGTTCAGGTTAATCTGTATCCAGTGGTGAAAGGGATGGCTGTAGACGACAGGCTAATTACGCCTCTATACACGAGTGAGACAACATTAAACAACGACGGTAGAAAGCTACAGAAAGTTGTTACTCTGGAAGCTGGTAATCAATCGTGCACATCATATTATGAAAAAAATAAAACCACTGGACAGTGGCCTTTAACAGACCGTCACCGTAAGAATCTAGATAAAAGTCAAGTTGAAAAATTTGAGGCAATGTTTGATCAAATGTTTTCGGATTAAAATTCATCGGTATATGAAAAATTTACTAAAATAATAAAATTTCTTGTAATTTTACAATTTGTTTAGAGTTGGAGTATAATAAATTGTTTAAAAAAAAAACCATATGTTTTCGGTAAATTATTGTGGCGCGTGGTGACAAAAATTAACCGAAATCATGTAAATAATAAAAACATCCTGCCATAGGCCCATTTGGCATTTTTATTAGTCTTTTAATTTTTATTCCTTTCAACTGTATAATATGCAATAGCTTCAAAAAATACAGAAACGTACCCTTCGGTCATCGAGTCCCCTCTACAATGAGTTTACAGTGCATAAAGCTTTAACGTCCTTGGGAATTCGCTAAAAGTGGAATTATTTCCGTTAAAAAAACCCTAGTAATGTTGAGAACCGTCTTTCCTCGAAGAAATGACTCCCTAATACGTCTTATGTCATCAGGTAAGTTATTATGTAAAGTTAAATCCTGTGGCCCAACTACACCGTACCATATTTTCCTATTTCATTTTGTTTTAACTTCGATGCGGAGTAGCGATGCTATTTCATCTTGCATTTACCTAACACAATATATTCACTTAAAATTACAATATACATATTAAATTTAAATGAGACCTCCTTTTAATAAAGTTGCTGTTCCATACCCATCAGTGTGGGCCCACGCCACAGATTCAGCCTAGAAGTTTACTGATCCTAAATACCTGATTCTGGTTATACCTTGAATAGTTCTTAATAGTTTAGTATACTATAACAGAAGGTCGTCAAAACGAGGCTATATGGTTCTACTTTGTGGCTCATAATAGTAAGATTTTAGTAAATTTCCAAAATAGCTATGGGAAGACTACAGCTTGATATAATAAACCCAAAGTAATAAATATAGACAAAATAAAAAAACCAACAGCACAAAAATAAACGTGACCAGGAGGTGCCAAGTTCCGATTTTTTCGTTAATGCTCGTATATTCTTAAATATAAATTATTTGAACTATTTTTAGAATTAAGAGAAAAAGTTGACAAATTTACACCAGAAACTTTACTTTGTCATCAAATTGCGAATTTGAGAAATATATCTGCATTTAAATATGTATAAGTATATTGTATAATTCATAACGCTTAGCAGTTTATAGTCAATACAAGTAATATTGTGAAAACTGAATATTTTTCATTTTTAATTATTACTTTTAATATTATTCTGATTTATATTATAAGAAAACTATTAACCCTTTTAAAAATTGATTCAAATTTTATTCGTTTTTATTTTACTATATTAGTACTACCACATTATGGACTAGTAATGGACTTCAGTAAAACAAACATTTAAAAAAAAAAAATTATATTGTTATTCGTTTGTCCTCTGTGAAGAAAATCGCTTGCTTTTGGAGTTAATATTTAAAATTTAATAAAAAATAATATACAAATTTATCTATGTTTTTAATTTTATTTTTACTTCACATTTAAACAACAAATAATTTTAAACCAATAGCATATATGTATAAAATATTAACTTGTATGAAAACAACAAATTACAAATTTGCAAAACAACAGTACCTAATGAATAAATTGTTATTATAATTCAAATTTAAAAATTATCGAGGAACGAAAATGTTCCTTGTTTAGGAACGAGGAGAGGAAATAGTCACTTTTTTAAAGGAATAAGTGTCCGTCTCTGCTGGATCGGTCCGCTTTTCTTCCGCAGTCATTGTTACCAGATTTTATAGACCAACCTAACCTAACCTAAGGTAAGTACTTCTAAAAAATCTATAATAACATAATCAATTGTTCCTCGTACCTAAATAAAGAACATTTTTCGTTCCTCAAAATGTTTTCAATTTGAATTGAAAAGTAATTTATTCAATCGGGTACTGTTTTTTTTAATGTTTCTAATTTTGTATTTGTTTTTTATACAAGACGAATGTGAACACACAATTCCATCAATAAATGCCAATAAAACTTGTTCGGCTGCCACAAATTTGCATAAACCTCCATAAGTATTAAATTGTGACATATCAGTAAAGTAGTCGGTGAAACTGCGATAATTATTTTCGGTATTATGTGACATCATCGAATAATCTTCCCATTGACTTATTACATTGTCACTATCGTTTTACGTGCCTATTGGACCTTGTCTTAAGTTTTATATAATACAATATATATTGCCCTAAACAGGTAAGTTCCGCCACCTATAATTGGAACGATAGTGTGAGGCGTCATTATGCCATTAATTTTCAATAATTCACAACCATACTATTTTTTTTTTTTTTTTAATTAAAATGCAAAAAATGTTATTAATCGAATTCACTTACTATAATGATTGAGATAGTTTATAATCGTTAAATATATAAAAATCCCAAGTCACGATGTTTGGTAGCGATGAACTCCGAAACTACTTAACTGATCTCGATGAAATTTTTGACACTGTGAGTAATTTGGTCCAACTTGAGAAATAGGATGGGTTGGATAGGAAAAATTGTAAAAAGTGCCCGGAAATTGGAAAATTCAAAATTTTAGTGAAAGTTTATTCCAA
Source organism: Adelges cooleyi (assembly GCF_023614345.1). Classification (NCBI taxonomy): domain Eukaryota; kingdom Metazoa; phylum Arthropoda; class Insecta; order Hemiptera; family Adelgidae; genus Adelges; species Adelges cooleyi. The sequence goes on along the minus strand of NW_026096129.1, from coordinate 398,696 downwards.
TAGATGGCATTTGGACGGTTGACAGCTGATCTTATTTATTCATAGTTTCTTGCCAAAAAGTCATGGTTTTACATATAAACTAATAAATTGTATAATTTGTGAGTACTATATGTCAATTGTATTCTAATTATATACACAGGCAGCTAGTTAACAATATAATTATCACCGTTATTCCAGTAAATACACAGATGTAAAAAAAATCCAACCAAGCAATAACGTTTTTTTTTTCTAATTTTACCTATCTAGCCCATCCTATTTCTCAAGTTGGACCAAATTACTCACAGTGTCAAAAATGTCATCAAGAAAATAATCATTATTCAAGAGTCAGCAGACTAAAGCATGATCGCCACGTTTTATAATTTTTGCCTAAGCAGATATATTTTTGTTTGTTGTTTACAGGGCGTAGTCAAACTCTTGCTGTTGAACTCCTTCGTGCAGCCTGTACTTGATGTACTTGATCCGGTAGACGTTGGCGATGGACTTGTGCCAGATCTTGCCGATCTCCAATATGTACTCGTAGTTGCTGGCCGTGGTCTTGACTGTCCACAGGGCCACCTTGTGCATGCTCCGCCGGACGTTGCACGTGACGCCGCATATGTACTTGGCTAGGTGGCCGATGTCGCCGCTGACCAACATGAACAGCATGTCGGACCAGATGAAGTTCAGGTCGGCGCTCTGCGCGCTGGCCTGCAACAGCACCACCCAGGCGCCGGCGCCCTTGTTGGGAGCCGCCTCCCACATGGGCATTATGCCCTTCTTGAAGAAATAATAGTTGTAGCCCAACGGCAGCGCGGTGGGCAGCTTTGCTTGTTTGTACGCCGCCAAAAACTGTTTGTCGGTGGACACCCCGAACAGCTCGTGTACGTTGTCCATCCAGTCTTCGTCGTTGCGGCCGCCGCCGCCGCCGCTGCACTCTTTGCACCACAGCGTCCAGTTAAAGGTCAGCGGGAACTCGATTGTTTGATTTTGTTGTTGCTGTTGCTGTTGCTGTTGTTGCATGTCATTCGACGCGGCCATTGCGTCGTCGCAACGATGCCGTATAACGTACGGACGGTTGTTTGTAATTTGGCCGGTTGCATCGTTTCTTCTGGTTTTTCACACAACCGAAAAGACGGAGAGAAAACAAACAAACGCCCGACGTTACTGTTTTATATTTGGCCAGTGCCGTTTACGTGTTGTTTCCAATAAAATTTTGATCCACTTCAAGAAATTAAACGCAGACGGCAACCATTCCACAAACAATATCTGTTTGGGGGAGTTTAATTTTATGTTTTTTTATTTCAAAAACAGTTACCCTTAACTTGGCGAAGTATCTTTTAGGATACACAAAATTGAAATAAATATTCCAGTGAAAATATAAAAGATGTGTGGACTGTTTTTGTGTTCTTTGGAGAGATCATTATGGTTATTCGTAACATTTTACACATTTTCGCGCGATATTATACTTGTTTTGTCGTTTCAAAAACCATGTTATCGGCCATCATATCATTTATATTTGGACTATAAATGGACTATGGTTGTCTAAATATTTTATGAATATATTAAAATAAAGTCAATCACTTATTTAGTTATCGATAATAGATATCAATCACCGTATACGATACAACGGAAAAAGCGAATATATTATCTACGTTAATATTGTTTAACAAATTAAACGATAATACAAATTTTAATTAATATAACGTATCAAAAATCAAACGCGATAAATGATAATTGATAAAGGCGCGTGTGCTGCTATCAGATTAGTGACACAGCAAACCTTGATTAGATTTCATGCCATTTGCGGTAATCGTGATACATGATACGATTTGACATGGTCACGTGGCCGCTGCTGCGTTAGTTAAAAAAAATATAGTGTACCAGCAGCATGGAAGAAAAACTAATAACGGCCAAAATGCAAACTACGACTTTATATATATGAAGATTAGATTAGATATGTCGTCAAGACATTCAAAAAGGTTTTTAATAACGCTTCTGATAGTCCAGTATCCATGAAATTTACAACATATTCCGTAGATAGAACAAAGAGTACTCGACTGTCATTTGATGCCCAATTTTTTAATCAAAGACCAGCTGATGACAATGACTTATAGAGTTGATCATCCAATTGAGTAGTATTTTCTACCATGTCAACTCCCGTCATTAGATCATTTACATAGAAATCTTGTGCTTTGCCAGGATAATTAGTGTGTTAGCCGCTAAGAATGGGACTGCAACTGTGCCATAAGCCACTGTCATTAGTTGAAAAACCTCTAGAGGACACCTAGATTTATAACACCAATAAATTAGTTTAAGTCTTTTTCGGATACCCGTATCTGCCTGTACATTTTTTTTAATATCGGCAGTTTCTTCAGTAGTGGGTTGTTTAGCCCAGACGAGACATTCTTTAATATTTTATTAAAAACTAGTGGAAAATTAAGATCAATTTGTATGAGAAAGTTCAAAAAAAAAAAAAAGTTTAATAATTAATAAAACCCAATGAGATATCGAGTAGACCACTTGAAGATGATCACCCTGTAGAGAAAAAAAGGGCCAAGAAACAAATTAATAATTTTCAATGTAAAACATATTTTCATTTAAAATAAATAACTACTTTGACAAACATGCGTAAGTCTATGCACCATATCATAGTTGTAAAATTTCTTATAAAAACCAAAGAATATCAGGTGAGTGTCATAATTTATGGTTTTACCTATTTGAAAGAGTAGAAAGTCATTTACAGCAACATGCGCTTCAAGTTCGTTAGTTTCCTATGTTTTTTATTACTCATCCAGCAGACAATTGCATTTTCAGATCAGGTAATATTTTTTATAGCTATTAAGATTTAGATTATATTGTTAAAATAATTATTAAGTTTATGTAATAACACTAGTAATTGAGTATTTTTCATAACGCACCAGATTAATGATGTTTTTTTTTTTAATATTAAGAATAGTATTAAGTACTTATGCTAAACAAAGTTTTACCATTATTTTCACGATATATTATAGAACTATTTGTTTTTCTATTTGCTGCTATCATTGTTATTTATGCATATATTAATAAACAAATTAATTTCAGGAGTTAAGAGATTTATATGCCGACTTTGTGGGAAAATATAATGTTGGAAAAGTATCAAAAGGTTGGACAATAGGATATCTCATGACACATGGTTTTCCTGAACAAGATGCCAAGAAGGCTGCTCGATATTTAAATGGTATGTATAAAATAACGATAAACATTTAATAATTTAAAATAATAAATATAATTATTAGTGTTCGAATCGCTTAATTTAAGACTGGACTTTTTAATATTATATTATATTTTATTCTTATTATATTATATAGAAGCAATTTTATCTTTATGTTGCATAAAACTAATTTATAAAAAAAAGAGCAATTGATTATATGCTAACTAATAAATGTATAAAATATTTCTTGATTGACAGTATCAGGTGGAATAAATAAACATAATTTCAGAACAATGTTATTAAAAATAATTTGACCTATAACAGTGTAGGTTCCAGTGAGTTTTTTCCTATTATTTTAACTCTGAAAGTTGGCATATTTTGTCCATTAATTCTTTTTTTCTTTTTTATGATTGTCATAATTTTTTTTTAACTTTATCTTTACAATTTTTTGATACCCTATGGGTTTTTTAGTGTATTTAATTTGGTGCTGGATTATAACGTACCGGTTAACTTTTAAAGTTGGGATTATGTGAAATATTTTGATAAAGGAAAATTGTGGAAATTACTATTGTGGTATAGCGACATGCACAATAATAATTGTACTAAAAATGTGCAAATTAAATAACGTGCAAAGGTTGTCCACAAAATAAATAAGACTAAAATTATAATAAATCAGATTTTTTTTAGAAGAAAAATTTAAATACCCATTGAAGATTAGCAATATATTTGAATTGGAGAAATTGTCGATCGACAAGACATTAAAAAAAAAAAATTATTATTTTTTGGACAACCTTAAGAAATAAAATTCTTGAGTTAGTTATTAGCTAAAAGTAGCATCATCAAAAACTAAAAAAATGTATTGCAACCTTTGTGTACTATATACGTTGTAAAAAATAAAAGTATTGAGTTAGCTTATAGCCAAAGATATTGTCATCAACAACTTAAAAAAAAGTCATTGCAAGTGTATATGTGTTTGTTTATTTTAATGTGAATATTTATACATTTCAGTTGAACATAATACCGTAAATGAATTTGTCGCCAGGATGCTGAGAGGTCAACATGATGAATTAAAATAAAACTAGATTTAAAACTATCAGTTATTGATATTTACTCAATCTGTTTTTCAAATCTTCTTTTTTAATATAAATTCTAATTTTTTATTAATAAAAATGTTAAACTTTATAAAACATCTCCTATGTCATAAAATCATTACAACTCAATGTACTAAAAATATACTTCGGAATAAAAGATTTGACCATTATTATACAACTTGTTCTTTATACATAAGGCTAAAACTTTAATACGATGCTGAGAAGATATTGGTTTTACCAATTTGTATATTATCATAATATTATAAAATAAGCTTTTTAACTTGAAGCTATTCGATGATATAGAACTATTTATTACTTAAGCAATATTTTCAATACTGTTAAATAAGGAATGGAAAACGAAAATCAACATTTGTATTTTATGGTATAAAAACAGTTATTTCTTCATACTGTGAGGAAAAATAACAATAACTTTCTCGATACTCCACTATCTATGACTATACCTACCTTTTACCACTATACCTGTCTTACCAAATGAAATAGTAAATTTGCTACCATAAGATTAAAGCTTCGTGGTTACGATTTAACAACACTAATGAAGTTCTAAAACAACTACTTAAAAAGAAAATTAAGGTTCTAACATTCAGTTATAACTCAGTGTAAAACCTTACATATTTCCAAAGCAATGCTGAGACCAATATAGGCGTGCGATGTACAACTACGGGGTTGTGCCAAACATAAGCTTTAGCACAATTTCAGAAATTCCTCTTCCTCTTCAACGCCTTAAAAGACCATAACACAGAGACCTATTAGATTCCTGCAATTCCTGAAAAATATTACATTTATGTAGTTATAACCACAAATCTTTTAAATTTATTTTGTAGTTTGGTCATAAATAATTATAAAATATAAAGACAACACGTGTACAAATTACATACATGGTACACGTCATAATCATCGATTGTATTTAATTACATGTGATTTATTTATACGAAAGTACAAATAATACCTATATACCAAACATAATAAGTGTGAAAATTCTAAAATAGTTTCTTTGTCTGATTCGAGAATATTGCCAATTTATGATTTATTATAAGGTTTGATTTTTCACATGAACATGTTTAATGGTTGAGGGTCGGCTTAAAAGTTGGTCCAAAAAGTTAGGCGGATGTCACAATTCAAGTGACAGGGAGGGAATGGTTGTGCACTCTGGGCAATCTGATCTTATTTTTGAGTTGTTTTTATTTACTGGGCTTAGACAGAATAATTTCTTTCTTTTCAATCATGGATCCTTACTTGTTATGATTTTTTAGTAATATAACATTAAATACTACGGTTTCTACAACCCAGGCTGTACTAGTGTCATTGGGTATAATTACCATCCAGAGTTTTCATATATTTATGAAGGACATACTTAACTTAATAAGTCTAATTTTACTGCTACAATATGACATAATCTTAACTGTGTTCATTGGGATAACACAATCATAGGGAAATCCATCGATGATCATGTTGAATGTATTTATCAAATATGAAATAGTTTAATTGATAAATACATGGCCAATTTATCCAGAAATCGTTTTAAAATGGTTCCGTTCCCAAACTTTTCTCTGCTGCTAGAAGCAAGTGTAAATATTTTACAAACATTAGCTAACACCGAAGACCATCTCTAATGCTTTAATTAATATACATATTTTTTTACCTCAATTAATATTTTATTCCATTAGAAAACACAAACCGTATTGTTCAGTTAAACAGAATTAATAGAACTAATATTAATGAATATTCTCCTACCCTTAGTGATGTATTACCTGTAAGTCGGCCGCCCAAAATATAATGATAACAACTTTAGTCGTTGTATTATAAGAAAAAAATCGTAAATAGCGATTTTTTCACACACATTTTTCTTTCTGATAAAGTCTTTTAAAAATTAAGCCATCTCTATTTCTGATATCCTATTTCTTAATCCTCCAAAGTACCAATACTATTTGTTAACAGTAGAAATACTACTGAGAGAAATCGGTCATGTGATGTTAAGGGGGCCGCAGCATGGGCTTTATAGCAAAATATTAAGTATAGATACTAAAATAATAAAAACGCCACCCCATTGATAACATTTTTCTCTCTATATTGTGAGAATTTGGTAAATCTACCCCTTAAGGGGGTCGGAGCACAACTAGTTTTCATGCGTTTTAGACTAATAAGCGGTGCTAAATTAGACATACTTCCCAATATTGGATTTTAATTTTAAAAAATGTATGCATTTGTTGACAAATTTTCTAGGTTTCTTAGGAAGGCAATTTTAAATTTTCTCTTTTGAAGACATCCAACATTTTAGTTTGAAAACTCAATTATTCCCGAATTACATTTGGTTGTTTTTTAGGCATAGCAAAATTTTAAATCGAAAATTAATATTTTGTTGTAAAAACCATGCTGCGGCCCCCTTAACAATTAAATCTGAATGGGATGGACACTTTTTATTTAAAGATTTATAAAGTCCATTTTTTGTAACTTGAACTCTGAAAATTTGACTAAAGATGGGACAAGTGCGACCCTATATAAATACAAATTTTCAAAAATCTATATTATAGAGTCATAACCTGTACAGTTCAAACCGAACAATTATAGTATTAAATTTGTCCTGATATAAAATATATGTCTTATGCCCAAGTTATCTTATGTACACATTTTAAACAGTAAAACGTTGAATTCAGATTAAAGTTGCATAATACATCAGGGTGGGTAAATTATGATATGCTATACTAATATATTTTTATATTTTTGTACAAAGTAATTTGACTAATAATCGCTTTTGAAATAATTATTTTAATGGTAAAGGTGTCTGGCAAAACCTAACAACTTGATTTGTATAATAAATAACTCCACTTGTAATTAATGTTTAAATAAATCATTCGTGTACATTCTATTGATTTTTATTAATAATAAATGATGTAAATCAAAGTAAATAATTTATAAATTATGACAATCTCTACAGGGTGTAACATTATAATATATTAAAATCGAAAAACGTTTCATGGCATCGCATCGCATTTCCTGTAACCGTTATTTTTAAATAATAAAATTAGAACGCAACGATTCTTTTCAGTGATATAAGTTTTATTATCGTCAGACGGCAACACGATGATTTTTACCATTTTACAAGTCAACGAACGTCCACCACTGAAAGGGGCCAAATACAACAAGTTGGTGACCACTCTCAACCCAAAAAGCAAATACACTGTTCACTACCGGGCTCTCAAGCAGGCTGTAGACCACGGACTGGTAGTGACCAAAATGTACAGAGTCATCAAATACAAACAGTCTCGTTGGTTGGCTCCATACATCGAGTTTGCTAGTTAGTGGTATGCTGTCCCAGTGAGATTGCCAGCTCTCCATTATGTTAGCCATAATAGTTTTCATTGCTGCCGGGCGATGGTTTGGGTCAAATGCCCCGAGGATGCAGTTAAAATAGCCACGTTCGCAGCTAGGTCGGCTTACTCGTTCCCAGCTATCCCTATGTATGACGAGACCCACATAAAGGAAATTAAGCATATAAAATTTCTAGGATATGTTATATATATAATATATTTCCTTAAAACTTCCCAAATCAGTCAAATATATTCTTTTTGCAAACGACTGCAACATTTACAGCAGTGGTACTAACGTCTGAACTACAACACTTATCAACACAAATTATGATAAGCTACAACAAACAACACCATATGTGTCTTTTTTCCAAAAGCAATTATCTAGCCAACTGGTTTTTGTTGTAAGAAACGAAGGTCGAACGGTCACGAGATCATGAGATTTTATATTTACTAGATTAGATATATCGCCAAGACTTTCGCAAAGCTTTTAATGACGCTTCTTATGGTCCAGTACCCATGAAATTTACAACATCATCCGTAGATAGATCAGAGAGTACGTAACTGTTATTTGATAGCCATTTTTTTAATCGAAGACCAGCTTATGACAATAACTTAATGAGTTGATCACGCAGTTCTATAGTACTTTCTAGGTCTTAGGTTTCCTACATAAATTCGGGATGAGCTTCCTTTAGATTGGCGTTTTTCTAACCCACAGAATCTCTCTAGTGTTATTCGCTTCGGGTCTCCCAGATATGATACGTCTATCTTAAGCGGTAATGACACGATGAAGCGACCGGACGCATCTTAAGAAGTGGTGTGCTTAAACCAGTCGAGACATTCTTTATTGTTTTTATAAAAATATTAGTGGAAAATTAAGATCAAGTTGTATGTGAATGTTCAAAAAAAAAAGTTTACTAGTTAATAAAGGCCAATGAGATATCGAGTAGACCACTTGAAGATGATCACTCTGTACAGAAAAAATTTAAAAAAACACAGCCAAAACACAAATTAATAATTTTCAATATAAAATATATTTACGTTTTAAAATAAATAACTGCTTACAACAAACATGCGTGTGTATGATTCATAGTAAAATTTCCTATAAAAACCAAAGAATATCAGGTAAGTGTCATATTTTATGTTTTAACTTATTTGAAAGAGTAGTAATTCATTTACAGCAACATGCACTTCAAGTTCGTTGGTTTTCTATGTGTTGCATTATTCATCCAACAGGCAACTACATTTTCAGAGCCCGTATTATTTTTTATAGCAATTAGGATTTAGTTTATATTGTTAAAATAATTTTTAAGTTTATGTAATAAAACTAGTTATTGCGTATTTTTAATGATGTTTTTTTAAATATTTTAAAGTATTATATATTAAGTGTTATATATTTATGATAAAGAAAGTTTTACAAACTTTTTCACGATATTTTATAGAAATTTATCATTTTTTTCTATTTGCTGCTGTCTGGGTTATATTATATGTATGTATTTAATAAAAAATTATATTTTAGGAGTTAAGAGATATGTATGCGGCAATTACGAGAAACTTTTATGTTGGACAAGTATCACAGGGTTGGACAAAACTATATCTAATAGCATATGGGTTTTCTGAACCAGATGCCAAAAAGGCAGTGCGATATTTAGATAGTATGTATAAAATTAAATTCGCTTAATTTCAATCTGGGCTCTTAAATATTATATTAAATTTAGTTTTTATCATTTAAAATAGACACAATTTAAAGTTTATGTCGCATAACAATATTTTCTAAAAAATTAAACAATTGATTATATGCGAACTAATTAATTTATTAAATATTGCTCAATTGACAGTATCTTTAACCTACTGGTTTTTAGTGTATCTACTTTGGAGTTGGATTATGAAGTAACGGTTAATTTTTAAATTTGGGTTTAGGTTAAATATTTCGATTATGGAAAATTGTGAAAATTACTATTGTGGTATAGTAACATGCACAATAATAATTATACTAAAAATTTGCAAACTAAATAACGCGCAAAGGTTGTCCAAAGATAAATAAGACTATCATACATTTTTATTTAGAAGAAAATTCACAATATGCCTATTCGAATTGAAGTAATTGTCGATCGACAAGACATTTAAAAAAAAATATATTTATTCTTTTTTGGACAACCTTTTTATACTTAAAAACTATATACGTTGTAATAAATAAAATTCTTGAGTTAGTTATTAGCTAAAAGTAGCATCATCAAAAACTTAAAAAAATTATTGCAACCTTAGTGTAATATATACGTTGTAATAAATAAAAGTATCGTGTCAGCTTATAGCCAAAGATATTGTCATCAACAACTTAAGAAAAAGTCATTGCAAGTATATGTGTTTGTTTATTTTAATGTGAGTATTTATACATTTCAGTTGAACATAATACCGAAGATGAATTTGTCGAAAGAATGCTGAAAGGTGAAGAACATGATGAGTTGAAAAAATGATATACATATGATGAAAAAATATTTTAAACTATCAGTTAATAATATTCACTGAAAAAGTTTTTCAAATCTTCTTTTTCAATATATTTTTTTTTTTATTATAAAATTTTAAATTATATAAAATATTTCCCATGCCATAAAGTCATTGCAGCTCGATGTACAAAACACATAGTACGGATTGAAAAAAATTTAGAACGTAATTATACAGCTTATTTATAAATAAAACTAAAACTTCAATACGGAGCTGAGAAAATATTGGTTTTAACAATTTTTATTACATCATAATATTATAAAATAAACTTTTTAACTGTTCTAACTATTCGATGATAATGGAGTATTTATTTACTTAAGCAATGTTTCCCTTCTAGTAAACAAACAATGGTAAACGGAAATGAACATTTATATTTTATAAAATAAAAACAGTTATTTCTTCATACTAAAGGAAAAATAACAGTAATTGACTCGATACTTCACTACTTATGACTTAACCTACAACTTTCTAAAACCTGTCTTACCAAATGGAATAGTATACTTGATACCATAAGATTAAAGGCTATAAATCGTATATTTTAAAGCGGTCTGGTCGTGGAAAAATGCTTAGGTACTTAGATCCCTCGTGTTTTTTTTTTGGTTAAGCAAGTCCGGCGGGTTGGCCGGTCACTACACAAACACATCTGAGCATCGACATTCTTAATAAGGGCGTTTACGTGACGTTGTAACGTGAGACATGTTTAATAATATCTTATACAATTCATTCAAACGATAAGCATACAATATACTGACAATTAGTGTATTATTATATTATATAGTTTAGCATAATATAATACAATTTATTATTTAACCAATACGCCAATTGTAAACCCACAAACAAGTTTAAGTGATCTCCGCGTGACCTGCTTCGGAGCGTAGACCGTCACTGAAGAAACTTCAAGCCTCCGTGGAATTTATTATTTATTATCATTATTGGTTCTCCATACAATCATCTATAGATCATCTTCATTCCAGACCCTTCACAGAATATCTAGCACCATGTCCATTATGGTAGTACACCTCGTCGTACTGTAGGTTTTTTTAATTTATGGTTATTATATCGTAAATAAATAATAAAATTATTTAACTTTTTTTTTCTCTCGCATAACAATTAAATATAAATAAAATAAATAAGGTTTTCTTTTTTAAATAATTGTTTTTTTTGTCTTTCGCATAATAATATATTACTATTGTTATTTCTATATTTCACATTAAAATAATATATCACTATTATTCAAAACAAATTCACTAATCACTGTGTAAAGGTCCCGATGGTTATTACCACTACATCCTCAAAGCCATTTGAAAAGGTTTTCTTGGATGTCGGCGGTCCTCTTCGTCGTACTCATCTCACCAGAGGAAAACCCTAATTAATATATACACCGCCTCTTTAATTATCGAAAAAAGTTTAGCTAAGGGTTAGTTATCATGAATATTTTATATGACCTTTTAGAATACTTTATACAACACTATAATTAAAAACTATATATATTTAAAAATGAAGGCGATTGCCGCTTGCCTAATGCTCAAAAGTGCTCCAACCACGCCAACTATATTATAGTGTATTATGACTGCATATACATATTATATAAAAAGAAACTAAATAATTATCTTGTAAATATCGTCTATCGACGAGAAGTTGATACAAGTTTAGAACTCATAAATAAATAATGCACTTTTTCAAGTTTTTTTTTACCATATTTTTTATTCATCGTGCATGGAAACGATTAATCACTATTCTTGCTCATGCTCGTTGTGCTGGGTTTGCCGTTTGTCAATCATTGCTATACTCATTTCTATGCTTGTCGGCCATACTGATACATTGTTATTCGTTGCAAGTCTGTGCTCAAGCTTAAGTAATTCTGGAAATATCTCCCGATCTCTTGAAAGTAACGTGATCATTTTATTGTGAACCACTCAAAATCTCATTGGGTTTAATAAGAAATTAAATTTGTTTTTCATATTGATTTTATACAATGTGGTCTCGATTATCCATAATTTTTCACCCCCCCCCCCCACCAGTTTAGTTTTTTTGATAGCAACTTTTGAACCTAAATGTTAACGCCTACATTTCATTAGTTTATTACATTAAGAATAATGTACTAAACATTTTAACTGATTGATAACCAGTTTTAAACTATTTTTAAAATGTTAAGTGCGCACATATAAAAATAATACTATTCACCATCTTTTCTCCAGCCCTAAACTTGAAACTTCAATAACTTCAAAAATGGATATCTGATTATCTGGCTATTGACCAGTCAAAGTTTAGTGTATTAATCTCAATTTAAAAGGTTATATTTGGTTTTGCTGGGATTTAGGTTTAGTTTCCTCTTCTTAAACCATTAAACCATTTCGTTTAGTGAGATTTGAAGTTGGTGAACATCTTAGTCGAGAGATTTATCATTGGTGATGATTGTAGTGTCATCGGAAAACATAGCTAGTTGCGAATTTGTCGGTATTGGACAGTCATGTGACTGACCCTTGAGAAACTCCACCTTGTATGAGGTGATATTTAGATAAATCTGTTCCAACTCTTACTTGGAAAGATCTGTTTAAGATAAAAGAATCTAGGATTTTGAATATGTACGCTGGAAGGTTAAGAGAATTCAATTTTTTAGTAAGCCCTTCGTGCTAAACTTGGTCAAATGCTTTGGTGACGTCAAGAAATAAAACTGTAGTGTATGCTTTATTTTCAAAACCGCGAACAACTATTTTGGATATACGTTGTAGATGGTGACAGGTTGAGTGGTGGTTCTTAAAACCGAACTGGCGGGGTGGAATAACACTGAGGTGTGGTTTTAGTCTGTTCAGTATTATTCTCTCTAATATTTTGGACAGTGATGTAGGTAAATATTTATACATCCCTTTACGGATTTTAGGGCGCATACTAGTTTGCTAGTATGCTAATATTTTATTGCATTTTTCTTATAAAACTGATATTATCGTTATTAAAAGTTTCTATACCAACATTCGACTGATATCAAAAATAAGTCAGTAATTTAAAAAAAGTTGTACAACAAAGTTAAAAAGTAATTATTGTGCTTTGAGTTGTATTATCGTTATTACTACAGCTATCGTTTGGTACTAAAGTGTGTATGTCATACTTTTACTAAACTGCAATGTGCCGATAGCGCAATTGACTGCCGTAGTTATAAATAAATGATAGCTGATAAATGACCGATTATGTAACTATGCATTGTCATTTAGGCATGTAGCTGATGTTTAGTACACCGTAATTGGGGATTCGTTGCGTAAATATAACATTAATTGTACCGAAAATTTAAATCGATTGAAATTTTATCAATATGGTTTAATTTAACAATATTTTATAAGAATCCAGTTATTCCCATGTAGAATATTATGTTTCGTTATTTTCTTTATATGAGCTTTGACTAACTATTAATGCAGCAGAAAAAGATCTGTTTTATTTTCATGAACATTTCACACTCGCATTCTACATAATATTTATTTACTAACTAATCCTTAATTTAAAATTAAAATATGATATAGTTAATCTAATCCAAGTACAATAATTGTTCCTACTATTACAATGGCCAACATATATTTGTTTGATAAAATATATTTTCGTGTAGTATTGTAGGCCATAGTACTGTAAATCAAAATTCAAAAAAGTATTATGAAATCTTGGCGGGACACTCTGTATAAGCAAAACGCTCATCGAAAAACATGTTGTTGTACTTTGGTTTCTTCGCGCAAACCGTAAAATATTATTTAAACTAGTCATAAAAACAAATTGAATAGCCGCATACTGCAAGAAAACTACAAAAACAAACATGAAAAAAATATATTTTTGTGCGTTCATTTTTTGTGCAACTAAAAAACAAATTACAATTTTTTTCCCTAAAATACACAATTTAGTAGGTACCGCAAAAAATCACAACTGCTGTGTGGCTTCCAGTTTTAAGAGTTTTGCTTAATACTGTACGTGTAATAAAATCTATTGTGGAGGGAAAGTGTTGACCGGTATACTGAAATTGTTATAATTAATAGAATCACTTTGAAATAAACGTTATCTATAGATACAAACATAGTCAAAAATGTTATTAAATCAGTTTTCTTCAGTAATAATAACCGATAACAATATAATAGCCCTTATAAAAAGGATATTTAAATAATACGTTTTATGGCTGTTTTTTTTTTCTTAAAGAAAGAAATAAGCAACGAAAACTATAAAAAAGTACTAGTTCATTGCATATTAACAGTTAAACGATAGCAACCACAAAGCTTTCATTAACAAAAGCAGTGCAAAGATAAATTTAACTGTATGAAATAATTCATCGAAGCAACAATATGTTGAAAAATGTTAATGCGATAAAAAAGACAAAATGGCTGAGTAAACAACAATGTATGTGTACTGTTCGAACATTTCAACTGTACAGATAGTATTAAATACGTTATAAACTTCGATTCAACACCATATTGGTAACATTAAATGTTATACCATTTTTTACCAAATAATAAGCAGTTGTGTTAAAACTATTAGAACATTTACCTACGTGTTACATTTTTTGAATACTTTCGGTACGATAAAATGATTTTGAATTTTACAATCGCTCCACTGATTATTTTAATCGTAGTTTGTGAAGTTTCATTAGGTCCCACTAATAATAAAGAACCGTTTGCCAATACACTGAGTGCGCTTCTGAAATTTCCAGGATGGAAGCAAATAGAAATGAGAGCGAAGTATCCGGAACCGACAGGCAATGACATGGAATCGTATAACGGAAAAGATTTAGTAACAAAAATTGAGCGTGAGTTGGACCAAAATAAAGAATATGCAGCTGATATTAAAAAACGTAATGCCGATGAGAAATACATGAAGACAAAATATCACATGACACTAGGTTTATTAGGATGTGTATACGCAGACGTCTTACTAAGATTGTTCACCTTTTTAAAACGCATTTTTATGTTATGCCACAAAGAAAGAACAAGAAGTAATCTCAAAGATGACACTAAAAAAAAATCCTGGGGAATTTTCATTGTTGTCTTACGACATGTGGAAAAATGTCAGCCGATGACGGAGTACATGTTCACAGCTTTGCAATACGTAATAGGTATGTTTCCGTTAAAAGATTCTAAAAATAGATTGTTGTTTGACGTGACAACACTCGCAACTAATACTAAAAAAAAGATCCGCCATGTTTTCGTTGGTATAAGACACAACCTGAAGATTTTAGAAATAATGTCGAGAAATGGTTCCAATAAAAACGATAACGATTTTAAGTTAAGAATTAGTAAATCTTCCGGGGTATTGTTGAAATTACTGGACACCGTGTTAAACGTTAATGAACGTGATGACCGTGGTAATTTAACCGTATTCAAAAACAATCATTGCGTTGATCCTGCTGAGAACGCTGATACTCCTATCAGTGAACGGTTCGAGGCTTTACAAGAGAAATGTAAGAAAAGCAACGATGAAGAGTTCGTTAGTATTGTTGAAGTTGAAGTTCAACAGTTTGTCGGCGTAATGGTCGAGACCTACTATTCTGATTTAGGGTTTGTATATGGGAACGGAATTACTACTCTTTCTAATATAGTTCCCACTGAATAGTTTTTTTTTGCGACAGGGATCTCAAGCTGAAGTCATAAATACTTTCAAAGTTTTAAGGTTGACATTGCTTTGAAAGATTTTTTTAGAGTAGTCTCAGATTTAAGTTTCCTTGACAAAAAAAGAGCATGCAAAATAATATGTGCTAAATTTTTTTTTTAATAGTAAGCATTGTATATTATCAAATTACCAAAAATGCAATATTGCCTGCCTGTTTCAATTTAACACCTTCTATTTACTCGTAGTGTATTATAAGTTAAGAATTATTTAATCTTTTAATGATGTTTTAGTGAAAATAAAAGTTTTAAAATTACAATTTATAATTTCAATATTTTGTAAGTCCCAATAGTAATTAAAAAAAAATACAACTCACTACAAGTAACCTGCTTCTAAAAAAGTCATTTCATTTTGAGCTCTATGATTGACTTTATACAGGCCCGTACTACTACTTGCTGTTCTTGTGGGGTGCTTTTTTAAACTAAATATTTTAGAGAAATTAACTGAGCCTAAGTTTTTTTTCTTGTTTAACCATTTTAATTAATGATCAGAATGGCTTCCGTAAATTAAAATTCATTAAAACTATGAGTAATCAGCATTCTAGTTACATCCGGGAATCTACGAATCGCATGCAATTAAGAAGGTCAATCTACAGTAGTTGTCTCTGATGCTTATGTATATATTAGTGTTGCATCCCACTAAATAAGTTTCAAATTTAAATCTCATATAGTTAATCTAATCCAAGTACAATTGTTCCTACTCTGACAATGACCATCATACTCGTAAATTTGTTTGATAAAACATATATTTGTGTAGTATTGTAGGCCAAAGTGCTGTCAATCAAAATTCAAAAAGGTATTATTAAATCTTGGCGGGACACCCTGTACCGATATAAGCGAAACGAGCATCGAAAAACATGTTGTTGTACTTTGGTTTCTTCGCACAAACCGTAAAATATTATTTAAACTAGTCATAAAAACAAATTGAATAGCCGTATACTGCAAAATAACTACAAAAATAAACATGAAAAAAATATGTTTTTGTGCAACTGAAAAACAAACTACAATGTTTTTCCCTAAAATACACAATTTAGTAGATACCGCAAAATAACACAACTGCTGTGTGGCTTCCAGTTTTAAGAGTTTTGCTTAATACTTTACGTGTAATAAAACATTTTTTTTTTTTAAGTTTAAAATATCCCTCAAAAATATTCCAAATATGAAACGCAAAATCATTATGAACAACTGCTCAAAATAGATACGGGATACTCTCACGAACAGTTAAACAATAATTATGCTAAACAAAACAGTAGTGTAACGTGGATGGCGAAGACGGTGACTGATGATGTGTATGGGAAACTCCTATGCAGTTTTGTATTTAATAGTAGTCATTACATGAATTTGATCAGACATCTGTTGTTCGCAGAAGGTTAGGTTAGGTTAGGTTAGGTGCGTTAGATGCGTTAAAGGAACCAAGGTATTATAAGATGGAATCCGTGTTTTTTTGAAGACAAAGTGATCGACCGAAAACAATTTCGGTAAGATCGGTTTCGTGGATCACTTATGGCTCTTGTACATGTATTCGAGCAGTTTGAACTCGCTAGACAAAAACCGTCAATTAAACGGTGACAAACGAATCCATTTATTGCAAGAGTTCACAACGGTTTCCACCCGAATTGCACAATTCACTCAACTGCATTGTAATATTGAAAATAATAACAATTTGAATATTGACCAATACGACGATTCTTAACGTCGAATCTTTTTAATCACTGACCAATAATTTTACTAAATGTCACGACATTTACTACGAGGTTGTGAAATTTGTTGTGTATGAAAACCCGCGGAGATATCAACTTGATACCATAAAAAAAATATTTTAGTGGTATAGACTTTGAAGTCATACTTTCATTTGATCGTTTTTTCTATAACCATGATAATATGATAAGCTTCTTAATATTATTATGTTATCATATGCGTTGCCCAACCTACTCGTATAAGTATGTTCGATCAACACGTGTTTGGGGCAGTTCTTCCAAAAAATGATAAGAGATAAAAGTTCTTCCAAAAGATAACACAATTTTTATTTTATCAGCGTGACCAACCCAGAAACACCAAAATATAAAATCACATTCTATCAGTCTGCCAATTCTATCAGAATAAAAGTAACTAAAATATAACTAACGTTAATCAGAGTTAACTGTTATCTCTAGAACCGAACGGCAATAATTCAAATGACAAAAAAAAACAACCGTGTTAAAATATATTATATTTTCTTAAATAGTACCCATTTTTACGATACATTTGTAATGACAAAAAACCAACTAGTTCATATGACGACAACGATAATTATTGGTAAATAAAATTTACTTTCGTTACTTATTAATATTAAATGAATATTTTTATTAGAATTTTTTTTTTAATTCATAATTCAAAACTCTTATTTTCACATAGTATAAACTTGCAATATTTAATATGAACAACATAATATATTTATCACTTATAGTACCTAGCGGCAAAGTTCATACGTACACTATATTGTACTAATTTGTGTGACAATCTTATTATATCTTATTTAAATAAAACTATTAATACAAGTAAATTATGTGTTACAGTATGATGGTAGTCGTCTGAGGTCATAAAAAGCTTATCGGTATGCTTATTCATTAGAGCGGTTCGATTCCTGAAACTATCTCTAGTCTGATTAAACGTGGTAACAGGTATGGAGTTATTTTTTGTAAATTTGTTTTAATTGATTTAATCTCTATATTGCCGCACGAGTCTGATGTTAAGAAAATCTGGTGATCGGCGCTCACACCGCAGACATAATTTGCAACGTGTGTTTGCAGTCGTTTACTTCTGAAAGGAAACTGAACCGTCGTATAACATCATCACACAATTGCATTTCTAATACCAAGGGCTATTTGATAAAGAAAGAAATCGGAAATACTTATGGGTAAGGTTCTTTTATTTATTTCAAAATAAATTTTTTGGTATTTCATCTGAAATCAATTAAATGAATTCTTAAAAATGATGCATGTTTGATGCATCGTGCATTTCATACAAGTAATAATAATACTTGCTGTATAACATCAAAATATAATCTTAAATAAATCTTTTTTGTTATTTACGTGTTGCAGAATTCATTACCCGTGTAAACCGACCGATTCTTCAAATAATACAAAACCCATAGATTGCAGTTTTATTGAAACTATAAAGAACAATTCAGAGAAAAATATATACAAAATACGCCAGTTTGACTGAAATATATGTCAAAAAAGGTTTACAACCAAAAGTAAAATAATCCGGCATATTGTGAAATCGCATTCCAGTACTTCTATTGGAAAGAAAGCGCCTCAAAAAAATATACTCGATCATCAAAACAGCAGAATAAAGGGTATACTCGAAACAATGATGGCCTATTTAATTGTGGCATTTGTTTAAAAATGTTATCATCAAAATCAAGCCTGAGAAAACATTGGCGCATTCATTTCGAGCACCGAACTGAATATATAAAAGAGTTATGTTTTAAATATATTAAAGAAAACATAAATCCTACAAATTGTGTAAGTTTTATGAAAACTTCCAAATTAATAGGGGCACCAAGCCCCTATTTTCAAGCAAATAGGGGCATCATCTTCAGGTTGAGTTTTGTAAGGTTGTATGCATGGAACTTTGTTTGCCGGTGCATTAATTAGATTCACCAATACTTTTTCACTACCTACCATTTCATAAATTTCATTTGCTATTTGAGAGGTCATGATACTGGGTGGCAACAAGTTCATTGTCACTTTTATTGCCTATAATTATATGGTACAATAAAACTTTAAATACATTTTGAGTTGTTAAAGTTCTGTATTATAAAAAGTTAAATACCTGAGGTGGAATCTTTGTCATAAGTGGATCGTATTTTTCCAAATCCAGTAGTTTTGCGATTTCACTTTTTCCTTTATTACCATAGTCAATGTATATGATATTAACCTATGGGAATAAAATAAAAATTCATTGTTATACTTTAAATTACTTGGTTATTTTAGTAATCAATCTATTAAACACATTCTTTCATGATCAATACTTTATTTTCACCAATTCCTTCTTCTTAATATATTTTTTAAAAAATTATCGATTAATAATAATAATTATTAAGTATTTTTGTTTATAGTAATGGTACACATAAAAATATAATTTAACCAAGATAGATAATTTGCGTTTAAACTTTTAAGAATCTAAGAAAAAGTAATTTTTAGATAAGTCAATATTTCTGTAAAATTATTTTGATAAAGAACTTAAGTTTTCATAAAACTCACACAATTTGTAGGATACCTTAATAACATTAAAATATTAATTTATTGTAAAAATATCTTGACCTAACTGAAAGATTGGAAATTTGTTAACTGTTGTGAAATTATGTCGATGTTGTTAGGAAAAAATGTGTAGTCAAAATTTTGAATATCTAGATTAAAAAAAAAACAGTACAATTTTTTTTTGCTAAAACAAGTAATTATACATTTGTAAATTTTGATGTTTAGTTTATAATATATACTTTTTTTAACTAAAAAATATCTTAACTTAAGTATCATAAAAAATTGTTTTATTTTAATCAATGTCAATTCACTGATTAATATATTATGTATTAAACAATTAAATATTTCTACATATTTTATACTATTTACCAGATTATTTGATGTGTCTTAAACTATTACATTTATTATTTCTATTATTACTATTTATTATTTATTTAAAATGACTTATCAAACTTTATGAATTGTACTTTATAAATTATAAAATTGGTCTGAAATGTATACTGTGTTACTATAGGTAGCCTGTTGGACAGGAAGTCTATATTGTTTTTTAGAAATAAAAGTTGTTTTTTCTTGGTTAGCTTAATTATATAGTGTGATTGACTAATTTTCTGTCATAATAATTTCAATTAGGTAAAATGATTTTCAAAACATTTTTGTTTGTGTTATTTTACAACTCAAAACATGTTTTAATACTTACTTTTTTGATAATTTTATATTAAATAATATTTAATTACGATAAAGATTCAAAGCTTTTTTAGTATATAGTATATATTTTTTTATAATTTTATTATTTAGAAATGCATTAGTTTTTAGATGTAGTTTTTGACACAATAAAGTAAAAGTAAACCAAATGTATTTTTTCTAAATCTGTTCTCATAGACACGTTTACTCTCGATAGCGAGTGATTTGTATCTGTGTATTGTATTAAGTGATGTTATATGATGCGTTCAAATGAAGGATGTTTAACATATTGAATACTCTCTTTGTTTGAGTATACAATGATGTGTTCGATATAAATTGTATTATAAAGTCCAGACACCGTTATCTTTATTTGTATGCAGAGTATAATACAGTAATTATAGATTCTAAAAATAAATAATAAATTAGCCTTAGTAAGTTTAACCCTTAACAATACCTGCTATTGTCTAATAACTATAAATATATATAAATAATGTCATGATAATAATTGAATAGTTTTATAACATATTCAATATTTTTGATATTTTCATTTTAGTCAGTTATCATAATAACTATTTCATAATAATTATTTTAAAAACCTACTAATAGATTGTAAATAACATTCAGCCTTGCAAGATATTTTAATACCGACATTTAAAATACATTATTTGGTATTTGATAAGGCTTATGTTTGTTGTCATTAAAAATATGATTAAAGACATTTGAAGTTAGCAATGATGGTTATTACGTTATATAAACATATTCAGAGATTATACTTCCTTAATTGTGTGTTGAAAAAATGAAATGTTATAGCGAGATGTTCAATTTTTTGTTTGAACACTAATTAAATTTAAAGTATCGAAGGCACGGTTCCACGTTAACGAAAAGGTCTCAAATAAAGTATAACTGATTTTGTGGGTACCGTAAAAAATTTTAAAAAAACTATATTTAAGGGACACCCTAGTGGTGACGGAGCATATTGTGGAGGAAAAGTGTTGACCGGTATACTGAAATTATTATAATTGATAGAATCACTTTCAAATAGACGTTATCTATAGATACAAACATAGTGAAAAATGTTCATAAATCAGTTTTTTCAATAATAATAACCGATAACAATATAATAGCCCTTTTTTTTCTTAAAGAAAGAAATAAGCAACGAAAATTATAAAAAAGTACTAGTTCACTGCATATTAACAGTTAAACGATAGCAACCACTAAGCTTTCATTAGTAAAAACAGTGCAAAGATAAATTTAAATGTATAAAATAATTCATCGAAGAAACAATATGTTGAAAAATGTTAATGCGATAAAAAAAAACAAAATGGCTGAGTAAACAACAACTACTGTTTAACCATTTCAAATGTACAGATGGTATTAAACACGTCATATACTTCGTTTTACACACCATATTGGTAACATTAAATGTTATACCATTTTTTACCAAATAATAAGCAGTTGTGTTAAAACTATTAGAACATTTACCTACGTGTTACATTTTTTGAATACTTTCGGTACGATAAAATGAA
Source organism: Adelges cooleyi (assembly GCF_023614345.1). Classification (NCBI taxonomy): domain Eukaryota; kingdom Metazoa; phylum Arthropoda; class Insecta; order Hemiptera; family Adelgidae; genus Adelges; species Adelges cooleyi. The sequence goes on along the minus strand of NW_026096129.1, from coordinate 376,530 downwards.
TTTGAATTTTACAATCGCTCCACTGATTATTTTAATCGTAGTTTGTGAAGTTTCATTAGGTCCCACTAAGGATAAAGAACCGTTTGCCAATACACTGAGTGCGCTTCTGAAATTTCCAGGATGGAAGCAAATAAAAATGAGAGCGAAGTGTTCGGAACCGACAGGCAATGAAATGGAATCGTACAACGGAAAAGATTTAGTAACAAAAATTGAGCGTGAGTTGGACCTAAATAAAGAATATGCAGCTGATATTAAAAAACGTATTGTCGATGAGAAATACATGAAGACAAAATATTACATGACACTAGGTTTATTAGGATGTGTATACGCAGACGTCTTACTAAGATTTTTCACCTTATTAAAACACATTTTTATGTTATGCCACAATGAAAGAAAAAGAAATAAACTAAAAGATGACACTAAAAAAAAATCCTGGGGCATTTTCATTATTGTCTTACGACATGTGGAAAAATGTCAGCCGATGACGGAGTACATGTTCACAGCTTTGCAATACGTAGTAGGTATGTTTCCGTTAAACGATTCTAAAAATAGATTGTTGTTTGACGTGTTAACACTCGCAACTAATACTAAAAGGAAAGTCCGCCATGCTTTCGTCGGTATAAGACACAACCTGAAGATTTTAGAAATAATGTCGAGAAATGGTTCCAATGAAAACGATAACGATTTTAAGTTAAGAATTAGTAAATCTTCCGGGGTATTGTTGAAATCACTGGACACCGTGTTAAACGTTAATGAACGTGATGACCGTGGTAATTTCACCGTATTCAAAAACAATCATTGCGTTGATCCTGCTGAGAACGCTGATACTCCTATCAGTGAATGGTTCGAGACTTTACAAAAGAAATGTAAGAAAAGCAACGATGAAGAGTTCGTTAGTATTGTTGAAGTTGAAGTTCAACAGTTTGTCGGCGTGATTGTCGAGACCTACTATTCTGATTTAGGGTTTGTATATGGGAACGGAATTACTACTCTATCTAATATAGTTCCCACTGAATAGTTTTTTTTTGCGACAGGGATTTCAAGCTGAAGTCATACATACTTCCAAAGTTTAAAGGTTGACATTACTTTTAAAAGTAATATTTTAAAGTAGGCTCAGATTTTAGTTTCCTTGACAAAAAAAGAGCATGTCAAAATATGTGCTAAATTTTTTTTTTCAATAGTAAGCATTGTATATTATTAAATAACCAAAAATGCAATTAAAAATATTCCTTATTTGCCTGTTTCAATTTAACACCTTCTATTTACTCGTAGTGTATTATAAGTTAAGAATTATTTAATCTTTTAATGATGTTTTAGTGAAAATAAAAGTTTTAAAATTACAATTTATAATTTCAATATTTTGTAAGTTCCAATAGTAATTAAAAAATAAATTTAAAAATGCAACTCACTACAAGTAACGTGCTTCTAAAAATGTAATTTAATTTTGAGCTCTATGATTGACTTTATACAAGCCCGTACTACTAATGGCTGTTCTTGTGGGGTGCTTTTCTAAACTAAATATTTTAGAGAAATTAACTGAGCCTTAGCTTTTTTTTCTTGTTTAACCATTTTAGTTAATGAGCAAAATGGCTTTCGTAAATTTAAATTCATTAAAACTATGAGTAATCTTCACAATTTTCTTTTTGAGTTATGATCAGGTGATGAGAAACTGAAGTAAACCTAATATTCACCACATGTCTCTGTCATAATATAATCAAGATATTTAAAATCAGTTGGAAATTTTCACACACACAAGACAAAAATGTAGAAAATAAATATTAAAATAAAAAATAATTTTTTAATTTACCACGTTTTTAAACGGGCTTAAAAAGATAAAATAATTTCATCCTATATCCTATATTTTCATCCAGCATTCTAGTTACATCCGGGAATCTACCAATCGCATTTGACTAAATAGGTCAATCTACAGTAGTTGTCTCTGATGCTTATGTATATATAAGTGTTGCATCCCACTAAATAAGTTTCAAATTTAAATCTTATATAGTTAATCTAATCCAAGTACAATTGTTCCTACTCTGACAATGACCATCATACTCGTAAATTTGTTTGATAAAACATATTTTTGTGTAGTATTGTAGGCCAAAGTGCTGTCAATCAAAATTCAAAAAGGTATTATTAAATCTTGGCGGGACACCCTGTACCGATATAAGCGAAACGAGCATCAAAAAACATGTTGTTGTACTTTGGTTTCTTCGCACAAACCGTAAAATATTATTTAAACTAGTCATAAAAACAAATTGAATAGCCGAATACTGCAAGAAAACTACAAAAACAAACATGAAAAAAATATGTTTTTGTGCGTTCATTTTTTTGTGCAACTGAAAAACAAACTACAATGTTTTTCCCTAAAATACACAATTTAGTAGATACCGCAAAATAACACAACTGCTGTGTGGCTTCCAATTTTTTGAATACTTTCGGTGCGATAAAATGATTTTGAATTTTACAATCGCTCCACTGATTATTTTAATCATAGTTTGTGAAGTTTCATTAAGTCCCACTTAGGATAAAGAAACGTTAGCCAACACACTGAGTGCGCTTCTGAAATTTCCAGGATGGAAGCAAATAGAAATAAGAGCGAAGTGTCCAGAACTGGTAGGCAATGAAATGGAATCGTACAACGGAAAAGATTTAGTAACAAAAATTTGAGTTGGACCTAAATAAAGAATATGCAGCTGATATTAAAAAACGTAATGCCGATGAGAAATACATGAAGACAAAATATTACATGACACTAGGTTTATTAGGATGTGTATACGCAGACGTCTTACTAAGATTACTAAGATACTTTCATTTGATCGTTTTTTGAATAAAATGTGTCACAATTAATTTGTTTAAAAGCGTATATTTGAGAGATTTTATCACTTTTATTAATAATAATTCCTGTGACCTCTGTGTATAGCTAGTTACTTTTTTATGTGACTAAATTATATCAATATAAGATGTTAAAAACATACCATATTATTGTTATTTACTATTTGAACTGATCATCATTTATAGCAAACAATTATAAATTTTTTGTTTGAAAGCTTATGACAATTGACCACAAAGCGTTTAACTTAGCTTTTGAATGCTATAATTGACTGATCTTCGAAATAATATTTTTATAGCAGAAATAATATAGAGAAACTAACTAAACCGATGATTTTTCTTCTTGTTAAACGTATTTTAATTAATGACTTCCGTAAATTTAAATCGATTGAAATTTTATGTAAATTGAAATACAAATCTTACACAATTAATTTAAATTTTCTCTTTAAGCTATGATCATATTTAGAAAAACTGAAATAAACCTGAAATTTGCAACATTTCTCTGCCATAATCTCATCAAGATTTTAAAATCGATTAGAAAATTTCACACTTGCAAGACTAAAAAGTAGAAAATAATTTCTCCTATCCCCATAGATACAGATTTTTAACCCTTTAAAGTTTGACCTAAAAATTCGCAATTATTAATACTTTTAATATTTAAAACGAAAAACATGGGCGCATGCAATAGATATACTATGCATGAATATTCAACTAATTCACTAACAATTTTATTGCACTGCAATTGATATGAACTGTGCATGCGCCCAATTATAAATCTGTATAGGGCTAGGAGAAATTTTTTTTTATTTTTTAGCCCGTTTTAAATCGTGATTAATTAAAAAACTATTTTTTATTCAAATTATTTTTGATTTGTTAAAGTATATAATTTATCATATTTTTTTTTTGTTTTCATTAATATAGGGAAAAATATTAAATATGGTCTGTTTTTAAGGAGTTTTGTATAGGCAATATTTTAGAAAAAAAGAAGATTTAATACATTTCGATCATGTCAATTAATTGACCAGTTATTTGTATAAGTTTCAAGTAATATTTGTAATTTAAATAATTTTTTCAATAGTAAAAGCCATCTTAGTTTATTTCAGACCATAAATGAATAGTCCATTTTTAAATTATGTTTAAAAATGTCTTTTAGATTTTTTTACTTAATATAATATAAGGATAAGTAGTTAATAAGTAAGCTGGTAACTGGTGAACAATGATCACGAAGACTATTGTTTTTTTTGGCTTAAGTGGTACTACCCCTCTTAGGAACAGTGTTTACATTATAGATATGGTTATATAAATATATATGTATGGAAAAGAGATAAAACTCAAGGTTTCAGAACCCTATCTCTAAGAAGTGTGAACCATTATCATTATGTTCTATTATACGATTTACAGTATAAACTTCACAACTTTGGCGTTATCGTAAAAACGCACTTCATTTAATTATATTTAATTGTACACTATTTTACTTAAGTACTGAACATGTTATTATTTTATTTGCAACTTTAGTTAGAAATTAAAATTTTGAATTAATTTTTTTTAATGGCTAAGTACTTTTAGATGTTTAAATCTTGTGCTAAATAAAAAACAATGGATAAATCCCATAAAAAAACATAAGAAATATAAACATTCTAAAGATTAACATGAACCTAAAGATACTAGTTACCCAACACCAATTGTTGCACTGAAGAATTCTTTACCTCTGGAACCAGATCAAATATCGGAAGGAAAAAAATGCAAATTTGTCCTATATTACCTTCTTGTTAATTAAATTCTAATAGAAAAAAAATCATATAACGCTCAAATGTTCTAGATAATGAATACGGCCGCGGCTCAAAGTAACCCAAGTACTGTTTTTCCATAAACGTTATCTCGTTGGCATGTTACGCTTTTTTGTCACATTTACTTAATATACGAATTGTATAGATTTTAATTACATTTTTTTTTTAAATAATGCACCATAGTGTAATAATGAAAAGAAAATATTAAAAGGGGGGTAGTAAATTATTTGCAGGTATGATATTGAATTGTGTGCTGATGCATTTCCTATCGTGCCCTAGTCTCTTTTAATTCTATTATTACACTAATATGTGTTATAATATGTTGTTTTGTACGTGCCTTGATTGTGATTTAGCAACGGTGTTGAAGCAGCAGCTTTATAGATTTTGTTAATTTATTGATTCGATTTCTTTTAGGAAACACACTTTCGTCTAATTTAAATCAGTCATCTTTTTTAGGTACTGATATGTTTTTCTAACACGTATACTTAAGTGTAATATATTTACGGCTGACTCAGCGTATGATAATCTTTACTTAGATCAAACTAATGTTTGTATTTTACACTCTTTAGCTCTGGTTATGCCCTCTCAGGCTGCTTGACAACTAGTTGAGAGACTACTCAAAGCTCATTTGGAAGTTAAGTACATCTGGTTTTCCTGTTTCAAGGCTACGGGTCTTATTAAGAAAGCACAAATGTACTTTCCTTTACCAAACACCTTATAATTTAATTACCTAAAGTATCCAATTCTAATCGAGAACACCCAAATCATTGACAATTCAATAAAATTGGATTCTTGGGCTGCATTCGCTTCCCAAGAAATATAGTGACCTAGAATAACAGACTACTATAACCGGACTATCTTGCGATAATTAAATTGTAATAAAATAAATTTGGAAAACTTATGTATTGGGAAAAAATGTGGCAATTTTAAACAAAACATGCTTTTTCCGGAAATAGACAATTATTTTGAAGAATATATTTTCTTAAAAAACAATTTAATTAATATTGTATCACAAAGTCACATTGTAATAAAGATAGGAAAGAGATTAATACATTTACTAAAATTTAAATTATGTATAATTTTAATAAAACGTGTGGCATAAGATATTTCTAAATTAAATATTATAAAACAATTGATTAAATATAATTTTTTAAGTGTAAATTGTTCAAAAAAAATAATAGTACATGGTATTATTCGGGCGCAGGTATTATTGTGTGCGTATAATGAATCATATTACGTGTGCATATATACTATTGAATTTAATAAACAATCTTATATTATATAGTTCACATAAATTTACTACAATAGGCTAATTCAAAAAGGCCAAAAATATCTGTTAAGTGTGTACTTAATAAAACACACCTCGAAATAGCATTAAGTAAGTAAACATTTTAAAAGCTAAATTTAAAAACTATATTATAAAACGTGTTTTAAACAGATAAAAGGTCTGGTATAAACAAATACCACCTACAGCAAAAAATGATTTTTTTTCTTATCAAGTGTCACAAATACTAATAATACAATTCTAATTTTGATCTTCAGTCACAGCACTTCGTCACATTAGGAAGCAAGCAAACGTATTACTTTTTGACCGATTAAATCGTTTTCAAAACTGAAATATGGTACGCTACAGTTTGCCGAAAACAGTTTTGGGTTTGATGTTGTTCGTATACACTTTAGTGCGGTCATTGGAAACCGGGTACCAGTATGCAGAATTACATACTGAACTTGATGATCTCCATAAGGACTTAAAATGTGGATACCTGTTTGACGGGTATACACACACGCGGGTACTAAAGCTTTTACTTGAACCACCTTATAATACAGAATTCAGATTTTTGATTGGCACCATTTATGGTGTCAACAACATAGTGAGATCCCAGATTGTTTCGCTGTTCGGGTTGAATGGAGTCCGTATTGGCGCTTTGTGGTTAGTACATTTGTTCACGGGTTTGGTAGGCGTTTTTTATCAGGAATCAAAAAATCCGCGGGAAGACCATCCGAAAATGTTCGAAACTCTTGACACTGATTACGCTTTGTCAGCCTTTCGGATGCAAAGCTAGCAATCGATTCGTTATAGACAATCGAGAATTTACAAAACAACATACAAGTCTGTCCGCAGAACAAATGGAATCTCTGAAAAGTACGGTCAGTGCAACTGTGGGGATCGAGTACAATAGTTTGGAGAACGCAAAAACTTTATCGTCTCATCTGAAGCTGGCTTTCAGTATGGTCAATTTTAGCACCATTCGGTTGTTTACAGAATATATCGATGAACTCAATCCGACAATTAGTGGTGTTGTGAGGTCGGACGAATTTACCAACGGATTGGAAAATCTACATCTCAACATTTATTAGATTACGATTAATATTAGTTAAATATATCTAATACACGTACTTATGTTTACTATAAAATGTCTATTGCATTATTTATAATAATAATTAATAACCAACTTGTATGCCACGTCACGATAATTAAATTTCTACAAATAAATAATCACATAACAATTTCGCACATCATTTATATTTTATTATAAGCTCTGATGCATATTAAGCTGAATATAATAATTATTTTAATAAGTTGTGAGATTTATTTCCATTCGTAAGTATCGTCAAAACAAAATACACTATTTGCCTTGAGGAGTTTTAATCATAATTATTATAACTAAAAGTGATAAAACTTATTTCTAAATTCTAAATGATTAAAAAAATTTGTAAATCGGAAAAATACATTTTTTTTATTATATCGATAAATATTCACATACACGGTGATTCTTTTATCATGGACCAGTCAATATCTCACTGGGTCTAATTAATAATTGAATTTTGTTTTTATAATGTTTTTATAAAAGGTGATATTAATTTTTCACAATTTTGTTTTTGGTTTTTAACCCCCTCCCAATTTAGTTATTTTGATAGCAACTATTGATTTTCAAAAGGGATGTTATGTTTTTTTTTTAATTATGAAGAACTATAGTATATTAAAATATGTACACTTGAATTTTTTATTTTGGATGAGTAGTTAACTACATACATTTAAATATTGTAGGTCGGCGGGGTACCGTGTAAACGTTCAGCGCGCTGCTGATCGACTCTTATGTAGGTGCTATTGTGAGATACAATACTCACAGTAGGACAATTTGTAGAAGCAATTTTTTATATACTGGGCCTTCGGTCATAGGTTCCCACATAATTAAGTTATGATAGATAAAATCAGAATGGACATTGATTTACACGAAGAAAATGACATAATTTTTTACACTGGCAGCATTATATGCCACCAATAAAACTGAAACAATGTACTTCTTTTTCGGTTGACATTTTATACTTATCAGTTATCACTGTTTGGTTTAATATTATCAAACAAACATATTAATTGATAAAGATCCTGTAGAATGTCAATAATTGTGTAATTATTAATTTTTACTTATATTGTACTTGTGTTTTTATTCGGGTATTTTTTAAACTTATTATGTGGATGAATTTCGAAATGATATTTCAATCCATGAAAGTTTTAACACATTCATAACTTAGTATTATTTCTTTATAATAAGAAACTTTATGGTCTACATTAAGAAGTTTTGATGTATTAATTTAATAATTAATATTATCTAATCATATAAAAATAAAATGTCGCATAGAAAAAGCGTGGTCAACATTTAACAAAATAAGCGCAATCATCAAGAGTTACAAACTGTTCTCTTGAAGCAAAAATGAGACATAATATAAGAAGGTATGTGTTCGCTATTTATTACAGTTTTCTTGCACACACAAATTCAGGCGATTTATTATTTCATTATTTGTAGCTTTTTGAATAATATTCAAATCTATTTCCGAGCACACTTTTGTTACCTATCTTGTTTTTCAATTCCTTTTTATTTAATAATGTTTTACTATAATTTTTATTTTAAATGAACCCCCAGAAATAAAAATCCAATCACCACCAAATTAATTACTACCTCTTAAAACAATCGTGAAAATGCTAAAAATTGTCAAATAACATAAAGTGGGTTATTAAAAATCTATTTATGTTCACTATGAAACTATTCAACATAGGTAATCTCAAACTGGTATTTTAAATAATTAACCAAGCAAGTAATTAGCATACATACAGCTGTAAGAAATTTACTTGGGAAATTACATAAATTGTTCAAAGTAGTTTATTGAAAAAAGAAAAAAAAATATATGTACAAATGGAATGCTTACAAAAGTGGTGATTATCTAGGTACTGATAATTATTATTTATATTAATAAAAATTAAATGCTGTTGGTTTGTCAGCGCATCACTTGAGAACGGCTGGACTGATTTGGCTCATTTTTTTTTAATATTCATGATAGTCCGGATAAGGTTAAAGCGGGAAAAAAAATTGGAAAAGTATCCCGGGCAAAGCCGGGTACAGGCAGCTAGTATTATGATAAATTGATTTCAAATTAGGTTGCCGTACTACTTTTCGGTATTATTTGGAGTCTTTGTCATATTAAAATACAAATGTGGAACGGTAAACATATAGCAAAAGTTATTTAAATTAAATGATTTACTATTTTGTTCGGGTGTTTTGAGATGTCTTACAAATAAAAAAACTTAAATACGTCAATACAGAATCAGTATTTTTTGTATGACACAAAGCTCATTGTAATATGTTTGTAAATCTGACTGTAAATATTTCTTGAAATTTCATTTTGTACGGTTTGATTTTCTTTAAACCGTTTTTGGTAAGCGAATGAAAAATATTACAACTTCGATAAGTAGCAAGCTAAAACAAAACATATCAAACAATTGATTGAGTACACATTTTAAAACGTAATATCTTGTTTAAAGCTTACCTGAACTCGGCCAAATAGTAATGAGTTCATTACTATAGACAAATGCCATTATATATTAATGAAGTATAATACGGTTTTAATGTTGGAAGTTGAAACGGTTTTCATGAAATCGGTTACGAAATTATCGAATTACGTTTACATAGCCTCTCCTATACCTAATCTTTAAACATTAATAGCTAACCAATGCAAAATTCTATTTTGATTTTTTTTTTTGTCAAATTTTTAGTTTTTTAGTTTTGAATAATAATTTAAAAAAAAAAAACATATCGTCCTATTTGAAAATTGTAAGTTGACAACTATATTATCTATCTAGGAAGGGGTAACAGTATAAAATTAAAGTGAAAAATTGAGATCACTTATAATGAGCAAGTTTAAAAAAAAAAAGTAAATTATTAATTAAACCCAGTGAGATATTGACTGGTTCACGACAAAAGAATCACCCTGTATAGGCAATTTAATGTGTATTGTCGTTTTTGACCATTCAATCCAAATCTGAACTTCATGAAAAAATAAAAATATGTAAAGATTATTATTTTATCGAAATTTATTGAGTTTCAAAATATGTCTAATCAAACATCATATCGTCGCTCAATAGTAGATAATAATAGAAATATAATAAAATGTACGGACATGGTGTTTAACATATTTTTTTAATACTCTTTTATACTGCTTGACATATTATTTGTATAGTTTTAAAATATAATTCAAGCGTATCGATTACAACTTTTGATATACTAATTGATGAATATGCGTGCCTTTGGTACGGTAATAATTTAGAGCTCATGATTTGAAACGCGCATTGAGAATATACGTGTACCCGGGCTTTTCAACACTCCCTCTAAAATTAAAATTAATTTATTTTAGATTCATAAATGTATTTTTTATGATTTTTAAAATTTTTAAAGTTTAACCCTTCCCCTTCAAATAATATCAAACCTACACAAACTGTACATATTTTTCATTTCAAAATTAAGGCACGTTTAATTAGTTCCAAATATTTATGAAATATTTTTCAGATAAAATACCATCGACGTACATTGAAAAAACAGACAAAAACATTTTTCCTAAAAATAGTAGAAACTTTTCCTTCATTTCTCTTTTTTCAGCAAGTTTATATGACTAAACCCCTAAAAATTTAACTAGAAAGAAGGATCTTGCGTTGGCTATAAACATATATAACTTTCTTAAAAATCTGTAGTCTGAAATTACTGAAATATATATATTTTTATTAAACCAAGTTATTTAGTAAGTTGCAGTTTTTATATGATTACTTTATAATTAATAATATAAGGGGTTTTTAATCTAACTAATAAGGCTTCGAATACAAAAGTCTTTAGCAGGAAATGGAGGAACTACAAGTTACATTTCGGATAAAAACTAAAAAGGTGTTTTTTTTTAATATAGGAAGTACAGTTAATATTAGGTTTTATGTACTAGAGACTGATTTATTTTGGGCAAGACACTTGTTTTCTCGGAAGATATTAGTATTTTGAAAATTAAATGTTCTCTACACGTTCAGGTCCAAACGAGGCTTAAGTTGTCGAGCGACAACTGCTATGATGATAATACATAATTTTTAATCAAAATATTGTTATCTACAAGTGTATAAAAAAAAGTTCAACAGCTCAGTACTACTCTTTATTAACTTTAAATTGTTTAATGTGATAATTATATCACGACATATCATTTTAGACGTTTATATTATTGCTAGTTACCAAAGTTATTTATTCAAAATTAAATGCAATGTAAGTACTGTTTATAAAACATTTTACAATTTAAATTTATACCTATACATTTTTTTAATATATTAATTAATTATTATAATTTAGAATTATGCTTCAAATGATTGTTTGTAATTTGGAATATATATTGAATTGAATAAACTATTATTTTGCATATTTTTGGTTGTATCTATGTCTTCATTTTTATAGATATGGTTGATATATAAAACTGAAAATATACAAAATAATAGTAATACTGTTATTCATTAGGTATTTTATAGGAATTGGCAGATAATATATGTTCACAGCCATTGTACATCTCTAGTTAAGTTCTAATGAAAACACAAAACCATATTATTTTTTAAAGAAAGCCTACTCGTCCGCGGTGTTAAAATAAAAACACACCTTTGCAAACATCAGTACTAGAAATATTGTGAGCTAACAGGAAAAAAACACGGTTTTGTATTTGTCTAGCAAAGTATAGCCTATACATCTTATAGTATCACAGTGCAATCGAATATAATATCCGAGTGTAGGTATAATATTGTTTTTTTTTTTCGCACTTGAGTCAACGCTACACGGAAGACGCGTAGACACTACTTATTTAAATACTTTTATTCATCGTTCGACTTCAGTTTCAATAGTCGTACAGCTATATTATTAAAATTACTCGATTGAATTTTAATTATTGTTTAAAAATACAATAATACTCTTAAGTATGCATTTCAAGAGCGCCCTTATTGTCTGCGCGGTGTATTACCTAACGTCGGCATGGGTAAGAGTATGATATTACATATTTATTATTTAACACGGATAGTATAAACTCAACCAATTTAATACACACCGATTATACTTGATACATTATAATATATATGTTATACCACGTCATCGTCAATGGATGCACTCTGTACGTTTACTAACACAATTAATAGGTCGTCATACGTTTTTTTCAGAGCATCGGACTGAACAGTGATCAATTACAACTGCTGAATAAACAGTTTGAAAATTACAAAAAGGCTAAAAACGGAATTAGCGAGGAACAAATCGCACAGTTCGTTTACGAAACCTTTGGAATGAAATGGGATGATCCTTCAATTATTTATGGATACGATTCAGGTAATATATTATTATTTGTTGGAATGATAATAATGGTGTCTACATTGGTTTAGTAGAGTGCTAAGCAAGTGCTAGTGGAAATACCCACTCGGTCAAAAAAATAGAGTTGTTTTCTAGTCGCTCGACTAAAATGTTTACTAGAATCGTCACTGGAGTTACTACTAAATGATAGGTCCACATCTTTCAAGCAAAAAAAAAAATTAGTAACTCGGCCGAGTACTATCCTAGTGTAAGCCCAGCTTTAGCCTAAGCGGATGACACTGTAATACTTGGAGAGTCAAAAATGGAATTAGAAGGGACTGTGAGAAAGCTCGTAGTGACAAGTAAAAAGATGGGCCTTAAAATAAACGAAAATAGAACTAAGTATATGCTAATGAGTAGGCGCCCAACACTGTTACAACAATTTACTATTTTAGCACTAATCGTTTCTGTTTTGAACAAGTCGAGAATTTTAAATATTTAGGTGCTAATATCATAACAATAATATGCATAACGAGACTTAATGCAGAATAAGTGCAGCAAGCCGAGGGTATCAACTACCATGCAGTGAGTAAAATATTCACATCGAAACTCCTCTCAAAAGAAACAAAAAAAGAACTATACATTGCCTACTTACACCCCATTGTCATGTACAGATGTGAAACATTGTCCACAACGCAAGTTGACGACAATAAACTTTTGACCTTCGAGAGGAAAATACCTAGAAAAATATAACATAGGCCTATGTTAAACCCCAATGTGTTACTCCACTGGTGTATACGAGCGGAGTAACTTAAGCAGACTGTATAATGCACCCAATTTACAAGATTTTTTGAGATCGAAAAGATTAGATTGGGTTGGTCATGTATGGCGTGTAGAGGTTGGATTGATTAGACAGGTACTCATTAACAAGCCAAATAAAAAACGACCTATGGGAAGAGCAAGACAACGGTGGACGGACTGAGTAAAAGTTGACTGAAAGAGATTAAGAAATAAAGAAATAAATCGAGAAGGTTGGAGGACTCTGGTAGAAGCGGAAAATAGCCTGAATGGTGTGTGCTGCAAAAAAAAATTACAACTTGCTTTTGGACATTTTAATTTGACCGTGATCGACCGTTAAGGGCTTTACGCTCGGTTAATTAATATATTTTGTTGAGCTTAGGAGCTAATACCGGATAATTCTTTTAACGATCTACACTAGTTTATTCTTAACATTATTGCAATTTTGAAGGGTTTCCTTTTGAAGACATTTTCACTTATGCTTTACCATAATATTAGAAAATATTCACATTCTTATATTTTTTAGTATTTGCCAAAGGTTTTATAATTAGTAGCATAAATATTTAACTGAATTTTTAAAGGAAAAATAATTTAATTAAGTTAATTAAGCTTAAAACTAAGGATGGGAGTAGGCAGGGGGTTGAATATTGCGCGCAGATAAAAATAACTCAACTCTCCGCCCTTCCTTCCTAAATTTTAAAGTATCATAACTTCAAATGTAATTATCCAAAACTAGTTTTTGATCAGTCAACATTTTCAGAATATTATTATTAATTTAAACAAGTTCAGTTAATACGGTTTAACATAATATAAGGGACGGGAAAAAAGTATAACATATTCTAAGTTATTGACTATTATAAATTTGACTGTAAATACATTTTTTCAAATCACTACCCCTTTCCTTTTAAACAATTATTCTGCGTTATGTTGCAGTGCGGTGAGTGGATTACATCCACGACTGACCGCCTTCTAGACCTAAATTAACGAAACCTAGCCAGAACTGGAAGCTACCTTGTATCTAGCCTAAAATATCCCTAGAGACTATTTATACGTTTATAAAACCACCAGAAGAGCAAAAGGGAGGTCGGACCTTTAAATGAATTAACACTCAATTTTTAATGTACAATTAAATTTATTAAAAAGGATTAGTGCCGAGTAAAAATTAGGTTAGTGGTTAAATTAATATTAGCCCAGGGTGCTGTCCGACATATTATACCAAGTAGGTTTTGTTGGATAGTAACGATAGCTACTATCCATGCACAATATTTTTACTGTTTATAATATTTCGGACAAAAAGCAATTGTCATAACTGATTAACTAAAAATGAATGATTTAATTAACAACTTATCGATTTGTATACAGATGAGTACGATTCTACTAATTTATTTTACTTACTGAGGGCTTTGGCAGAACATGACAACAAGAGCTCCGACAAATTCAAGGTATTTAAAGTCTTAAATCAACTAGTTTAAGATTGTTTCAGAATAAGACACTCATTTTCTCTTAAAATAATCGTAATTTTGTAGTTCAAAAAAAAAAAAACAAATTAGTGTCTTTTCTTAAATTAAACACACTATGAACAAAATGTAACTCAAGTTTAAAATTTAGAACTGGAGATTGAGTGATATTAACTTTAGTATCTTTATAAGTAATTTCTCAAAACCAGCCTTCGACCAGTCAAAATTTGTATTTAATTATTTGCTATTCAACAAAAAATAACATATATACTTCATCGTTCTGTAATAAGAGATGTTGTTTTTTAAATATAATCACTATAAAAGGATAATTTTAAAAAGTCCAAGATATTTTTTAACATAATGGCTGGGCCAATGCTGTTATTAGCAATAACCCATTAAGTAACAATTTTTTTCAGGGTAATAGACTTACGCCTTTTGAAGTAGACTTTTTCCTGGAGGAGTTCGTTACGTGCATCGGATCTTATGAGCAACCGAGATATCTTGCACTTCAAGAGCTATCGAAAGCATTCCAATATTGGAAAACGATGAATGATGCATTGAACGCAAAACTAGAAAAACTTAAATCCGAAAAAGGCGGTAATGCACATAAGCCGAGGAGGCGGTTGACTTGATGTAGACAATTAAACATTTTTTATTCTATTTTAGACGACTATGTTTTGCATGCAGGGGAATTCTTGTTGATCATGTTGGAAATCAAACCAGTAGTGAGTGAAAAAAATAAACAGGAGACCATATTATATTTATTTCTTTTGAAATTATTTGATAGTAATATGAAAATATTAAACGAACTTAGTCTGAACGAAAATAACGAATGCAAATAAAATAAGTAATAATTTAAAACTAGAAAAAAATTAATCACAAAAAAAGGGAAAATAAAATCTGTAGATACGTTTGATAAATAAAATAATAAATCAAATTTTACATACATTTAATAAAAAATTTCGAATAGAAAAACTAACCAAATTGATTGCATGCGGTCTGTTTTTGAGACGTTTTATACTAAAAAGGCAGACATTTCGACTTCTTAGGATGGTCTGATTTAAATTCTGTAATGATATACGAGTTCATTGGCAACTTGACTATAGGTTATGTAGAAAAGAGATTTTTAATATTGAAAAAATTGCAAAATTAATTAATATAATCACAAAGACCTGTAATTTTTAAATGAATATCAGCTTCCTACCTAACACAGTAAAGTAACCAAAGAACTTGAATTTAAAATTAAATTTTTAGTTGACATTGGACCATACTACGTAGTTAAAATTTATTATAGCATTTTGGTCTAAAATAAACCAAAAATACTTTTACTCATGGAAAAAATTATTTAAATTAAAAATAATACCTCGAAGCTTACAAAAAAAAAACCGGTATGTTAATTGGCATGAGAGAAAATTGTTATAAGAACTTTTTTCTTAAATATTGCCTATACAAAACTCCTTAAAAACAGCTCGCATGCAATTCCTTTTTAGTAAGGATTTTCAAACATTATTTTTATTTATTTTTAAACTATGTGTAAAATATTAAAAAAAAAGTTCCATATGAAAATTACTGATGGGAAATTAAATAAGTTTTAATAAAATTACACCTAGAAAAATAAAGTGAGTAAGAAAAATCCAGTATTCACGGATAAAAATAAAAATATCAATAAAAACATTGTACCTAATGACATTTTTGTTATAAAAAATTAACTTTTAGTATTAGGGTGGATACAATTAGGTTTATTCGTCTTTATATGATGTTGAAAAACTAGCAGTAAGTTTTATAATCGTGCAAAATTTTAGGGGAAAATGAAAACCCTTATCGGAAGGGAGTTAAGGTGTTATTTACTTCTTTTAAATTATTCTACCACACTACATCTCCTATCCCAAATTTTAAAATTTAAAGTAGATATTAAAATCCGTTTGTCAACCAGTAAAAAATTTCAGCAATTTATTTTTAATACAATGGCTATCTTAAATTTAAATAAAAATTGTAAAGCAGTAAAGAGAATCAAAAATTTCGAAAAATGGTGAATCTAGAGATGTGGAAATTTGGGGATTTATTGTTTGAATTGGCTATTACCGAATTTGGGCTATGCTTGTATTAATAATATTCTTCATACATTGTAGGGTCGTGGTTTAACAATAGCACAAATAGAAATGTTTGATACTTTATACGAAGCACATAAGACATCCGGTAGCGTGGATCGTGTAGCATGTGAAAAAGTGTTCGAAGAGCTTGGTATAACCGTAAATGACGAATTGGAACTGCTATTTAACTCCCAGCGTAAGACTTGTTTTTGTATTATATTACGTATGTAATTGGAAAACTGCTAATTATTAAAATTCGTACAGGACCCGCTGGAATATTGTTGATGGATTTAATCATCCTAGCGGCAGAACGTAATACGGCGGTTGAGGAAAATGTAATATCGTTGATAATTATTTCTTTTTTAAATTTAAAAGTTCTTCGCTGTTATGTTTGTTACACTATCGCGCCTATTGATTAATAACTATTTTACATTATTACTTAAAAAACTGTTTAGGAATTGAGTGTATTAAGTCTATGCGAGGTCATATCTGCCATAAACGAATTCCAAATGCTCGATGGTAACACCAATGGTGTACTATCCCCTAATGAGTATGCCAGCTTTGTGGATGAGTCAAGCCCTTTTTTGATAGAGTCGGAAGAACCTGTCAAAAATCTGAAAAATTATTTAAAGAAATTCGATGGTGAAATTAATTTAAACAGTGTTAAAATGCCTTAATGAACGACGATTGTTTTTAAAAAAACGGGTTTTCCTTTTTTAGGTGTTAATGTTATAAACGTTGCGGAATACATGGAAGTTGTATTTTTCATTGATAAACATACCGAAGACTGTCCCTATTCCACTAAATTTTAGCACCGTGTAAGATAAATTTCACTAACTTTAGCTATTGTTATCGGACATGTTCATTAACCATAATGATACAAATAACATTTTGAAAATTTTAATGTATTTATAAATATAAATATTATGCTCTCAGTGACTAATAAAAAAAAAAACATTATCTTTTTTGTGTTAACAAATAATTAAAAACAAAAAAATGCAGTGATTAAATGATATTATTTTTATTTAGTCACAATCCTATTATATTTAATTACACTAAAGTTTTCACTGTATAAAGATATAAACAGTAAAATCGGGCTATTACCTAAGAAGTTATTATAGAACTTATTTTTCCCAGCCAATAGTAGTAAATAAGATAATGGTTTTTTATTTTGTTGTCTTAAACAATTTTAAAATATGGAGACAGCTGATCCGTGCACCGTTCAACCACGACTTTAATCCAACCAGAAGACTAATATATTTTATTTAGAATAATATTGTGTAAACAATTTTTAATAAGTGATAATTTATTCACAATTATTTAATATATAATTATTTTTAAATCGTCCAACAAAGAGCTGTAATATCTAATATAATTTATTTACTTTAAATTTTTAGCACAAAGTGTGTCTAAATAATAATCTCAACTTTTAATTCTGTATTAAATAGATTATAATAATAAATAATATAGTTTCAAAACCTAATCGGGATAAGTATTACCTTCGATTTAAACCTGTTTGACTTGCGGGATCGAGATTATCCTGCTTTGGCCAGATTGATTTTGGTATCCTTTCTTCCTCGATTAGGTTCCTCACTATCAACAACTTCCACCTCAATTGTTTCCGAGATCTCACTGTGAGTACATAGTACGGTAACCTGCTTTTTGAAGACCTCAATTTCTGTTTGCTTATTCGATATTTCCTCTGTGAACTCCACCACAAGAACACCAATATCTATTCCTGAGAAATTTTTCCGATCTGTTTCCAATTATCTCTAACTTCCTGTTTGTTTCTGCTTTTTTCTCGATGGTGGTCTAAACCCATCCTATCGCATGCAAAATAGACTGGAAGTGTGAGGAACTCAACTTCTGTTTTTTATGGAGTGGACTCGATGGCGTATCTTCCACATTGCTCATTTCAGAATCCTCGGTTTTGTGTGGATTTTCGCCATAGTTGAGGATACGTACACTAACGCGCACTGATGGAAAATCGGGTTGCCGCGACTTGCACTTGACTACGTCGTGATAACAGCACTTACGATCAACGGGCTGTAGACACGGTGTACATCACTAAAACCGTTAACCACGGGAATAAAATCATCCGAATGTCACCAAATTTGGTAAGAAGGCTAAGTTAGGCCACCCGAAGGTGGTTACAGAGTTTAAGAGCTTTGGGCCCAAAACTTAGGGGGGTCCATTGGAAGGGATCGTAGACCCCTAGAGTAATGGCGTACCAGTTAAGGTACTCCAAATCGAAATAATCAACGTATAAATCAAGTTTCTAAGACCGTTTGGTACGGAGTTATGACGTTTACAAAACACCAAAATTTTAGGGGGGGGGGAAAGGTCACTTTCAGTATGTTAGGTGCCTAGGTGCCCTTAAGAGGTGGCCGCAGGCCCAGGGTCTCTAGGTTGAAGACGAATATGCTAACGCGGTTTTAGTCCTCGGGGGGGAGGGGGTGGGTAACGAAGAAAAATATTCAGAGCCTGAAAACGGACTTCTACTACACGCTAGTGTGAGAGAAACCTAATCAGTTGTAACATTGGATTAACTCCTCAATTTTACGGGATCTACTCCTCATGAAACTAATGAACATGGGTTGGGAGATGAGGTTCTAAAAGTGATTTAGATGAACCTCAACAATCCAAACAACTAATTCTCTTTCCCTTTGCCCTCTCTCAATGATCGGCATGATAATGTTGTTGGCTGAGTCCACTGGTATATCGAGTTCACTGTTTTGAGAAGCAATTGCTCGGAGTAGTGAGTCAAGTATAATATTCGTTTCTACTCCGAAGATAATAGCTGTGGACAACCTACACTACTATTTGGTCGTTTTCAAAATGTATTAAATATTAATGTTTTCCCTCATCACAGTGTCATCCATTTAATAATATTCAATTATTATTAATATTCTATTATTATCGTGTTCAAAAAATAAATAGACTAAAAGTAAAAAAAAAGTGGTCTAAATCGGGTGATCGGGAAAGTCACGGGTTTTTGTAAATTATTATAATAACAAATAATAACATTATAATAACATAACAAATTGTTTTTCCTATACTCGTTGACTGTTGTCAACACGGGTAAAAAAGAAAAATATGTTATTGTAAAAAAAAGCATTCTCGTCCGCAGTAGAAAAATAACACGCTCTTTGTTGACGTCATTGCTAAAAAAGTGTACACTTATACAAAATAAAACACGGTTTTGTATGTGTCTAGCAAATAGCCGAAAACGACAACATCGACAAGACACGTAGAAAATACTTATTTTACTTTTTATTCGCCGTTCGACTCATATTCCCATAGTCTAGAGCTAAAGTATTACAAGTTCTCGATTGAATTTTAAATATATTTTTAAAAAAAAACACTTAAAATTATGCATTTCAAGAGCACCCTTTTCGTCTCCATGATGTTATTTCTAACTTCGACATGGGTAAGATTATAATACTATATATTTACAAAAACTTATATACATACCGATTATATTATATGAGGAGGAGTGGCGGAGTGGGTAAGGCGGTAGTGTGTTAGCGATCACTGTCACCGGTTCGACACTCAAATTAGGGTGCTCCGTTTGCTGGGCGAGCAATCTTTCGGTGAAAAGGTCAAAGGAGCCGCCCTTCCCATCTCTGAATTCGTCAAGAAACCATCTCATGGTGGCAGCGTTGGGCCTTCATGGCCCGTTAAGCTACATGAAGCTGCAAGAATGATGATGATGATGTTTCTTAGGTTCAATCTGTACGTTTACCAATAAAAGTGATAGCCGTATATTTTATTTTAGAGCACTGGATTGGACAGTGTTCAGTTAATACGTTTGCATGAACTGTTTGAAAATCACAGTACAAGTACCAATGGAGTTGATGAGGAGCAAATCGCACAAGTCGTGAAAGAATATTTTGGACTGGAATGGAAAGATACGGAAAAAATGTTCAACTACAACAAAGGTAACATATTAATAAACAATTTTATTACAATTATTTTTTGGGCACTTCAAGTTGACCGTTATGGCCGTTAAAGGCTTTACGTTTAGTTAATTAATATTTGATGAGCTTCATGGCTCGTAACTGTGAAGAATTTAACGCCCTACACGAGTTAAATACTACATGTTTGAGCACATTACTTGAAACAAATTGTTACCTTATTTTAGTATTTGTTGGAAGTTTATCAAATTTCAAAATATAATTAGTAACATGCATAATAAATTAAATTGTTAAGTTAAGAACAATTTGCTGAAAATATTGACTTGTCGATAACCAGTTTTGAATAAATATTTTTTAAGTCGATTAAGTTTGAAAGTTAGGGTAGGAAGTGGCGTGCGGTTGAGTATTGTGTGCAAATACAAATAGTTCAACAATTCACCCTTCCTTCTATCTACAATTATATCTACCTTTATATATAAATAAAATGCGGTTCGTTGCTGATCACATCACTTGAGAACGGCTGGACCGATTTGGCAATTTTTTTTTTAAATGTTTGAAATAGTCCGAACAATAACAAGAATTCTTAATCCGAGCCAAGCCACGTACACATGCAGCACAATTATATACTTCGTTAACTTGAAAACTATTTATTCAAAACTGACCACCAGCCATGCACAATAGTATTATTGCTTTTAGTGCGTCAGGCAAAAGTCACCGTTACAACTAATTTATTAAAAATACTTAATGACTTAATTAAAAACTAATCATTTTTTTTTCAGATGAGTCTGATTCTTTGAATTTAAATAATTTATTACTTACGTTAGCAAAAAAAGGCGAAAAAAGCTCCGACAAGGTATTCAAATTTTCAAATGATTTAATGCGCGTTGGTAAAGTGTGAACTTTTTTTATTATTCTCTATCATACTATTATTCTAGTTGTGAATTAGCTGAAATTTAATATATTTCTCAACAATATAGCCCCATCTTAAGAGAAACATAAAACATAAAGAATTAAACTTTTTCTCATTTTCAACATTACTCATTTTCTCTTAACATAATCGTGATTTTGTAGATTTTATTTAGAGATAACTAGTGTCTTATCTAAAATTCAATACCCTGTGAATTAAATGTAAGTTTAAAATTTAGAACGGAAGATTGAGTGATATTAACTTTAGTACCATTAAAAATAATTGCTCAAAACCGGCTTTCGACCCGTCGAAATTTGCAGCAAATTATTTAAAAAACTGGTTCGTGTCATGGGACACGAAGTCCCTTTCGTATGCAGGTTTCGTATAAGTTTTGTTATAAAAACTATATGTGATTATATTGCAAGAAGTCTAAAAACTTATAAAATATTTATATTTTATTACTACAGAATACACTTTTACCCTTAAAAGTACTCGATAACCTACGTTGCATTCGGTTTTTCGTCATTTATTATACTTGGCAGTAGATTTTAATATTACTATATAAAAAGATCCTTGTTTTTGAAAATTAATATTAAAATCTCCTGCCAAGTATAATAAATAACGCAAAACCGAATGCAAGTACTTATCAAGTACTTTTAAGGGAGGAAATGTATTCTGTAGTAATAAAATATAATATTTTATAAGTTTTAGACTTCTTGCAATATAAATAAGCATAAAAATTGAAAAAAAGTTGTAAAAAAATGCAAAAAGTGTTGAGAGGAGAACCGGATTTGAGAGCTCGGTACCACTCACTCCTGGGAAACGATCACGCTCGATCGCACCACACATGTATAATTTTCCTAACGCGTTTTCGTAACACATAACGCGTTAAATTTTTCCTCGGCTAGGTCTCCTCGCCAACCCACGATAAGGAACTTCGTTCTAAAATTAATAACATATATACTTTACCAAAAAGCTTAAGTTCATATGACTTACACATAACCAATCATTCTGTAATCAAAAATTGTTTTCAGGTTAAAAAACTCACGTTTTCGGATGTAAGCTTTTATCTAGAAGAGTTCGAGGAATGCAACGAATTGGGTTACCTTAATCTTCAACAGCTTTCAAAAGTATTCACTAATTGGAAAACTGTAAATGATGCATTGAACGCAAAATCAGAAGAACTTAAAAATGAAAAAGGCGGTAATGCACATATGCCAAAGAGGCGGTTCATTTGTTGTAGGCAATTATTTTAATTTTTAATTTGATTTTAGAAGACCATAAAATTATTGCTACTGAGTTTTTGTTGATCATGATAGAAATCAAACCAGAAGTAAGTGTAAAATTAAAAAAAGGGGGAAAATATAATCTCTATAAACATTTAATGGAAAACTTTTATAAGAACCGGCTTAAAACAAGGGTTTACAAAAAATAAATATACAAACAGCCGATCCTATTATTTTCATTTATTTTTATATTAGTTCAAATAATGTGAAAATTTAATTGAACAAAAAGTCAAAATTCTTTCAACACGACACATTTTCATTACGACTGTGTGGCCCTATCTGATCATTGTGTCTTATCCATTTAGAACCATCGTTTATAACTTCTTAATAAGTATTGTGTCTAATATTATCAGTAATAGTTATACCCTTTTGCCAATTTTCACCTGTTTTCTGTAACCTTTACATATCACACCATCCCCTTGTCTAAATTTAAGTCTCTTTTACCCCCTTTTTTATTTGGATTACTTGATTATTAATAACTACTTTGTTGGTGTTTTAATAAATCATATATTGTTCGTATCGAATGACTTAACATAAGTTGAGAGGGAGATTCATGTGTTAGGGATGGGGTGCATTCCTATACATCAGCAAAAATGTATTTTAATAACTTAATGGAATAGAACATTTTTTAAAAAATTGTTTTATTATGTATTTTTTTATCTTATTTATTATAATATCTTAGTTTAAAAAGCGAATTGAAACAAAAATCAAAACCACTATACGAATTACAATTTTTTATGAGGCACTCTGGACAAGATAAAACATATTTTTGATTGGAAAAGGGGGAGACAAACGTTAGATTATTTCTCGTATTGAAAACGGGAACTTTATATTAATTTTTTTCTAGGAATTCAGGGCAATCAATGTCGCCTTTCATTAGTTTCATGACAAATGCCACGTCTAAGTAGAGACGTCATTGCTGCAAGGTGACTAAACCGCAATGCTTCAGGACTACCTCAGATGACCGACCTGCCATTTCTAACTTATAGGCTACCATTCTAGAGAACCGTTTCTGTACTCGCTCTTACTTTTTAATTTGGCCAATTTGTGTAGGATTCCATATAATACAACCATATTCCAGTATTAACCTAACAAGAGAAGAATATAGCGTCACTAGACATCCAATGTCAGAGAACTCCCCACAAGTTCTTTTAATACACCCCAGGGTTCTTAAAGATTTACCATATATTATGCTGATGTGTGTGCTAAAAGGCAGGTCTGATGAAAAGGTTATCCCAAGATCATGTATAGAATCATCACGTACCAGTTTATCGTCACCAATATAGTAGCTGAAATCATGTTCTTGACAAAATGAAATATAAACACATTTAGTTACATTAAGCTTCAGTCCATTATTAATACACCAATTTCAAAATCTATTAACATCTTCTTAGAGGAGCTGAGCCTCTTCCAGAGAAGTCACTTTCATAAATAGTTTAAGGTCATCGGCAAACATAAATGCTTGCATGACTGGAATAAGGAGGTTACGTCGTTTACAAACTATAGAAAAAGCAGGGGAGATAAATGGCCTCCCTGAGGGACACCAGATGTAACTAATATCCTGTTAGTTAAAGCACCACCGATTTTGACAAACTGGCTACGTCCAGTCAAATAGGAAAAAAGCCTCGAAAGAATAGGTTTACTAACGTCCAAACGACTAAATTTGAAAATGAATAAGTCATGGTCTACCGTGTCAAAAGCTTTTTTTACATCCGTGTATATGGCATTAATTGTAAAAATGTTGAGTCTAGAGATGTGGAATTTTGGTGATTTATTGTTTGAATAGACTATTATTGATCTTGGAGGAAAATTTGAATTAATACTTTTTTTCATACATTGTAGGGTCATGGTCTAAACATAGCACAAATAGAAACGTTTGATAGTTTGTACGAAGCACATAAGACATCCGGTAGCATTGATCGTGTAGCATGTGAAAAAGTGTTCGAAGAGCTTGGTATAACCGTAAATGACGAATTGGAACTGCTATTTAACTCCCAGCGTAAGAATTATGTTTGTATTATTATACGTATGATAAGTAAATGGAGAACTGCTAATTATTAAAATTCGTACAGGACCAGCTGAAAGATTGTTGATGGATTTAATCATCCTTGCGGCAGAACGCAATACGGTGGTTGAGGAAAATGTAATATCGTTCATAACTATTTTTTTTTTTATTTTATAAGTTCTTCGCTGAAATATTTGTTATACAATCATGGTTGCTGATAAATAACTATTTTACATAGTTACTTTAAAATTTGTTTAGGAATTGAGTGTATTAAGGCTAAACGATGTCGTAACTGCCATAAACGAATTCATTAAGATGGACCGTAACAACGACTATGTACTGTCTCCTGAGGAGTATGAAGACTACTTGAATGGGTCGAGCACTGCTTTTACAGGGTCGGCAGAAACTGTCAGAAAAGCGGAAAATTATTTAAGGAAATTCGATGGTGAAGTTATTTTAAACAATGTTAAAATGTTTAATTAATGTCGATTGTTGGTCATTGTCTAATAAAAAAATGAATTTTCCTTATTAGGTTTTCAAACAATAAATGCTTTGGAATACATTGAAAGCTGTATTTTTCATGCAAAAACATCCAATGACTTTAAACTTTATACCGTTGGTGATAACTCACAAGCTTTAACAATATTAATATAACATATTCAATAACCATATATATAATAATAGATTTTAAATATTTTTATGTGTTTTCAATTTAAATATCTCGCTCTTTATTGTCAAAAAAAAAAATTATTACTTAAATAATTAAATTTCTATTAATAAATAATTACAAAAAAATATTCAGTACCTAAAGTTATTGTTTTTGTTTAATTAAAACCCCATTATTTATTATTACACTACATTTTCTCAGCATTGTGAACTTTTTATTATCAATACTAATAATAAAATGTATAAATAATAATATTATAATAACATTAATAAATCATAGTAATGACCGAAATTGAATCGATTAAATTAACAATACTGTTATGCAAGGTAACTGTTTTATCGTGAGTCAATCAATATCTTATAAGGTTTAATAAGTAGATTAATTTTTCAACTGTGCGTTAGCTGGGTGTGACCTATTCGAAGTCGGTTAATTACAGACTCTTTTTTTCTGTTTAGTCCGGGATTTTACCATATTGTTTTTTATCCTGTTGAGAAAAAAATTGTTTATAAATGTATATAGTGACCAGTGGGAATTCATTTAGGCGAAAAAAGTTCTGTCATAAAATTCGAAATAACTCCATTTCTAATTATTAACGATGGAATTTCGTATTCTTGGTATCATTCTGATGCGAGTGGTACATTCAAAAAACCGTAGAGAGCGTTTTGCTTTAACTAAAGATTTGTAATTTTAACAGCTTCGCAAACTTCACAAAAAAAATGGGTTTTATGCCTTCCACTACCCCCACCCCTTCTCCCCCAATTAACGCTATCTAAAAACCCTCTCTACAATTCGACGAGTATATCATCCGAAACAGAACGAGAAAATCCGTGGATAAGAAGTGGAGTTATTTCGAGATTTGTATTGCAAAACATGCAAAAAACTGATGAACTGCAAAGTTAGCATAAGCAATCCCTAAAAGTGTACAACTTGTCTAACATTTGCAAAACTCGAAACTTACAACATCTCAGAAGACAAAAAAAATTTAAAATTTCAAGATTTTGTGTAGATTTCACTACCTTATCACAGTATTAAGATTATACCAATGGGAGTGCTATCTGTTAATCATGTAATAAGATGTTTCGTTTTTACCAACTGGTGTGTAAAGATATTTAGAAAAGAAGATGACGTTGAGGATGTCGCTTTAAAAGGATGCTACATGGTCTGCTTTATCATTTTCTGTTTTATTTTTATTTTTAAATGTCTATTGAAGTTACAGTTGACGGGTGCATTGTTTGTATTTATAACAAATATCAATCTTTAGGTATCTTTATTCTTTACTATGCAGTTAAATGTGCATTTAAAAAAACATTGATTACAATACATAGTCTATGCACATCAATATCAGATTAAGTATGATATTATGTAATTATGTATGATATAGCAATTTATAATTAGATTTATGCTAGAATTCTAAATAAAAATAACCATACTATTATAAAATAATTACTCAAACATTTAAAAATAGTTACAACTAAACAAAATACCACGAAACAAAACAACAACCGTATAAAATCATTTTTTATCACGAAATACTGTACACAAAAGTCTCTAATCTTGTTGCTCATATTTTATAAACCAACATAATAAGAAGGTAGTATAATAATTGAGTTGGAACATCTAGTTCAGATGCATATAATAATATATTTTACACAAAATATTGTTTTACGGTATTTTTCACAATAACTGATTGAATTTCGCCTTACAAGCAAAATATGAAAACCACCTGTTGGTGACACACGACCTTTTAAGTTATGGCGTTTAAGAACAGTTATATTTTACAAAAACATGATTTTATAGTTTAACCTATTTAATATTTTTTCTTTAGAAGATTTAAATCGCTGTGGCGCATACTTATCTTCGCAATATACAAACGACACAACGCGTAAAAAAAAATTAATTTTCTAAGTACGGACGTTGCTTAAGTAAAATCTAAGTTCATGATTGCCATTGTGGCAGTGACTGAGTCGGTAATGCACGACCTTATAACACTTTAATCTTGAATTTTTCATCGCACTTAGTGAACACAATTTTTTTGCACATTAATATTTCGTTTTTTTAATCAACCGACCAATGTACTGCGCACACAAATGGAGTTTCCCCCTAAAATTGCAAAACTAAACAAATTATTACGTTTTCCAATATGGTGCCGGTCAAAACGGCACCAGCGACCATGTCCACAATTATTAGGATATTTTTCAGATAATTTTGTATTTTAATTATCTGAACGATGCACAAAACATTAAGTTTAAGTTTACCCTGTTTTAAAGCGTTTAACAGGAGTCTTTTGGAGGCAGTAAAACTGGTTTTGATCAATATCGACCGTATTAATTTATTTTCAAGCAATCTATTATTGCCTATAATTATTCATTTTCATTTATTTTTAAGTATAAAATTATTAAAACTTAAGTCCAAATATCTGGGACGAAATTTGTTCCTACTAATTATTAAACTATCTCCAGCCATAAATATACCTATTTTAATTAAAAATGTTGTTTCTACGTTTCTTACCGCCACGAAATCTCATAATTGTTTTTTTAAGCTGGTTTTTACACTCTGTTGAATTTTCACACAGTAATTGGGTATTAGGTCATTTCGATGACAATACTGATACATTATCTTATTTTTTAATAGTTTTGGTGGCTTGCATGTCGACGGCCATCAACAATATTTTTACCACCATAAACCTTCTGACTAACTATTTTCAAGGTGGTCGTTACCGGATGCTTTTTCGGTACGTTCATGCGGAAAGTAAGTTAGCCCGATCGAAATTTTTTTTTTGCTGTTCTTACAGTCGACATATATAATTGAAATATACCGAAATCAGCTATTCCCGCGGAAGTCAACGGTGGCCAAAAAGGGTTTTCCATTGGGTTGGTCCGGAATAAAATTTTGAATTGACATTAGACCATACTACGTAGTTGAAATTTATTATGGCATTTTGGTCTAAAATAAACCAAAAATACTTTTACTCATGGAAAAAAATATTTAAATTAAAAATAATACCTCGAAGCTTATAAAAATAAAACCGGTATATTAATTGGCATGAGAGAAAATTATTATAACCACTTTTTCTTAAATATTGCCTATACAAAACTCCTTAAAGCTCGCATGCAATTCCTTTATAACAAGGATTTTTTAACATTATTTTTATACTATGTGTAATATATTAAAAGAACATTGTCCATATGAAAATAACTTATGTGAAATCAAATTAGTTTGCAATAAATTTACAACTAGAAAAATAAAGTGAGTAAGAAAAACCCAGTATTCACGGATAAAAATAAAAATATAAATAAAACCACTGTACTAATGACATTTCTGTTTTAAAAAAATAATTTTTAGTATCAGGGTGGGATTATCTTTCTATGATGTTGAAAAAAAGGACTAAGTTCTATACTCATGCAAAATTTAAAAAAAGGGGGAAAATAAAATCCCTTATCGGAAGGGAGGTAAAGTGTTATTTACTTCTTTTTAATTACTCTACCACACTCCACCTCCCATCCTAAATTTTAAAATTTTAAGTAGTTATTCAAATCCGTTTGTCAACTAGTAAAAAATTTCATGAATTGATTTTTAATACAATGGCTATCTTAAATTTAAATAAAAAATGTAAAACAGTAAAGAGAATCAAAAATGTGTAAAAATGTTGAGTCTAGATATGTGGAAATTTGGGGATTTATTGTTTGAATTGGCTATTACCGATGTAGGGGTATGCTTGTATTAATGCTATTCTTCATACGTTATAGGGCCGTGGTCTAACCATAGCACAAATAGAAATGTTTGATAGTTTGTACGAAGCACATAAGACATCCGGCAGCGTTGATCTTGTGGAATGTAAAAAAGTGTTCGAAAAGCTTGGTATAACCTTAAACGACGAATTTAAACTGCCATTTAAAACCCACTGTAAGAATTAATTTTATATTGTATTAGGTAAGATAAGTAATTGGAGATCTACTAAATATTAAAATTCGTACAGGACCTGCTTGAATATTGTTGGTGGAATTAATCATCCTAGCGGCAGAACGCATTACGGCGGTTGAGAAAAATGTAATATCGTTCATAATTATTTCATTTTTAAATTTAAAGGTTTTTCGCTGAAATGATTGTTACACTATCACGCCTACTGATTAATAACTATTTTACATTATAACTTGAAAAATTAAATTAATTAAAACAATATAATAATTATTATATAGCTTAATTAGACTCAGCTGTTGGACGGAACAAATAAAAACTAATACTAAATAACTGTATTTTTTTTCTCCTTTAGTGGTTCTACAATTTTAACATTTTGATGAAACTATAAAAAACATCGTATACTGTACATCTTCGGTTTTTTTGTATTTTTGTTAAATAAGTTTATATTGTATTAAAAAAAAACCGTAATATAATAAATTATAAACGAAGCTATTGGAAATAACAAAAGAAACCAACGTTTAACCAACACCTATTAATCACACGTGGATATTTATATTTAAAAAAAAAAGTAAAAAACCAATTTACTTAGCTAAATAATTTAAAGTCTTTAAAATGCTTTACAATTATTGTAGAAATTTCATTTTTTTTTAAATATTTCAAGAGGCTAATGCTGTTCTGATTGACGTTATAAACTTCAAAGTTCAGTCAATTCTATTTTACCAAAAAAATAGCTTAACAAGCATAACTAAATTAATATACAGGTATCGATAAGAGATTCCAAAATCACCCCTCCCTAAATCCAGGTACCGAAGTGCAGAAAAATCACAACGACCTTGAAATATCATTGTATGGTAAAAATAAAAATTATTCACATAGGTGGTGTTATCGTAACTTTAAAAAAATCGTCAACAAGTCAAGTAGAATTTCAAGGCCTTGAAATTCTAAAGACCATGAGTATTTTTTCGTACACCGTTATAATAATGCAATCTTAATATGGGTATCTTTTGGCCTTTTACAATATTTTCACACAAACAAGCACTGTATTTCATTTATGCAAACAGTGCAAAATTTAAACGCACATCGAATCACACGAGTGTTTTTCAAAGGTAAAAGAATTGTGTTTTCGAGTAAACGCTTAGGCAAGAGTTCAGTAAACAATAATTTAATAAAAAATCATATTTTTAAGCCTTTGTGTACTTTTGGACTCGGTGCCCCTTTTGAAACACATGCACCGTTGTGCGAAAATATGTAAAAACTTCATTTTCTAACAATTAAAATAATTATTACACATATGCATGGGCTTATCATTAACGACTTATTGTTTCGCATTGGCCTTCAATGAAATACCCCTTATTTTTAACATTTACCATTAATTTTAAATTCAACGGAACACAAAGCAACGTGCATTTTTGAAGTTAATAAAACTTTTTTTTTTTTATAGAATTAGACACTCAAATCAAAATATATTTTCATCATAGTTCAGTGATAGGATGAGTACAATTAGGATTTTTTTTTTAAATTCTAAAAAACAAAAATCTATTTAATTGATATTTAAAAAGGTCGCGTGTAGTGAAATAAAAAAAAACATTATTTTTTGTATGGTAAAATTTGATTTAAAAGATAAACGATAAAAACAATTCCCGATTCGGTGGGGCTGAGAGCAGCTTTTATGAAAACGTACAAAAAAACTGTTAAATAACACTAGTAATAATTGTACTCATCCCATTTTTGAACTATGATGAAAACATATTTTATTTCAGTGTCCAAATCTATGAAAAATAATGTTTTATTAAGTTTATAAATGTCAATTAAAAAATATTTAAGATGGCGGCGTCTTTAAAACAAGAGGGCAAATTAAAAAAATTAGTGTTATTTTCTCCGCTCCCTGAAAAAACATTGAATCATGAATATGTATAGCATTACAGTCTGTATAACACCATAATTTTTTTTTGAGGTACAATAATTATATGTATCTTATCTTATCTTATCTTGCGATAAGTGTCGGCCTCGTGGTCCTTGACATCTTATTCACTAATGTTAAGTCCGTCGAAAAGGAGGAGGAGGAGGAGTCCTGTTCATCGGTCTCCTGCTTTCTCCGCTTTCGCTGTCCACAATAGACATATTAACATTTTTGTACATAAAACGGTTCTCGGATGAACGTAACCTACTACTATTTGAGTTAAAAAAGTAGCTTTATTCGATAAATCGATCTTAGAGTGGTCCTAGGGCCTTAAAACCCTGAAAATTGGTAACCCTACCACAGCTATTGATGCCCTGTGTCGAATTGCCCAAAAGACGTCTCCTTCTCCGAAATAACAACCCTATTCGCGGTTGCCAAGTTGATAGCCGGCCGTCGGTGGCCATTGCTATGCAAATCAACAATTGACTTTAGCTGAAAAATTTCCCAAATTTGCCTTTTAAGGGCTCTAACCCGGCGGAGAGTGTAGCTAGAGAGACGCGTGACCTCATTTTAATCCAAGATAAACCAATAAGTCCACTGGTCATCAGAATCCCAAAGATACAAATTATTAGGGTGATACTGTTACGGTACAATGCGGTGAGTGGATCACACCCACGACTGTCCGCCTTCTAAGGCTAAATTAAGGGACCCTAGCCGGGACAGGAAGCTACCCTGTATCTGCCCTAGAATATTCCTAGAGACTATTTGTAAATTTATATAACCCCCCAAAAGAGCAAAAGGGCCGGTCGTACCTTTAAGTAAATAAACTAAACTCTCGAGTAGCAATGTACAATATTATATATTTAAAAAGACTTAACGCCGGTTAAGAATTTAGTTATTGATTAAACGCTTGATTTTCTTTTTAAATAAAGAATATTCTGCCGAAAATACAGAGCAATCTTTAGCAATTGATATTTTGATTATTTTTTTGATACTCACTACTAAAAGTACCTAATGTTAATTATGTAAAATAGTGAAATTATTCATAAGCAGTCGAATAAACGGTGGCCTTAGTTGAGAGTTGTTATACTATACTTATAACATCAGTTTTTTTTTTGCGATACAGCTGCTACGGCTGACACAAATACAAATGTATACGTTTTGGGAAAAAATATATATTATAGGAAAATAATTGTGAAATGTAGTACCTACATTTTTTTTATGTAATTTTCTAAAAGTTGTACAGTAAATCATTTAAAAATTCCCTTTATTGTAAATAAATAGATACAAAAAGATAAAGGGAATAAGTAAAAATATTAAAAATGATGGAAAAATACATAAAGCTTTAAAATAGTCATTTTAAACATTTTGTTGAACTTTTCAAATATTATTTGACCATCTCCAGCAAATATTAATGTTAATTAAATGATTAGCGATATTAGCTCAGAACATATTATCACAATGTCGAGCCATCATATTATCTAATAAAGGCTATTAAAAAAAAGAACATTGTTGTGTCGATTAATTATATAATTTATCTGGTGACAAAACCGATATCCTTTCGAATAATATTTCGCTTATTACTGACTTGTGTCAAACATAAACTTTTATTTTTATACTTTTAAAATAAATACACCGGGATACTAACTTGCCGTCCCCACTATGCCCCGACCCCACCATGCTCCGTCCCCATTTTTTTATCAACGTTTTGAAAAAGTTTGCTCCTTTTTGTTATTATAACCATCTAGTACATCAGTAATGTGTAACAACCCTGTAGCCCTGTACGTATGTATTGCAGGCTGTTTGAGTCTTGTCACAATGGTGGTAGTAGGTTTTTAGATATTTAATAGAATAACTTCAGGGTAAATCACAAACATTTAATTTAATATACTTATAAAACATGTACAACGACAAACAGTTAATAGCATACGTTCAGTATGCTTCATAAATATGATGATTAAAACAATTATAAGCCGCTTAAGACTTCAAAAGAAGATCAGCACATCTGCCCTGCTATAACTCAAGTTCTCCCTTATATGCTGGTCCGCTTGCTGAATGGCCGTGGGAATCCTCGCAATTTTCGAAAGTCCGCGCGTGGATGACCTCGCTTGTCCATGACATCCGCTTATGTCAACGGTGGAGGAAGGGTAGAGGCATGAGAGTGCAGCCTTTGCATGGTCAAAATTGGCTAGCCTCGAGGTGAGATTCGCACGGTAGTTGCCAAAAACGTTAAGTTTTTAGTGGTTGACCTCGTTGTTGAGGTCAACTGTGAACAGAATTACAAGTTGTCTGCTTTCGCAAGATGCTGTAATGACCTTTTGGGTCTGATGTGAAATCGACAAGTGTGGTACATTCATATTTAGCAATATTTAACAATGAGAAGTTATATAATATAATATATAGATATATGTATATGTTAGTCCTGATAAGTTGTCCAATGTAATATATATATATATATGTATCTATTAGCCCTGAAAAGGGTGGGTCCGTAACAAATGTTCATAACGTTTTTTTTTATTCAATATTATATTTTGTGAAGCAAGCTGGTATGAAAAATGTGCTGGCATCTTTTTTTCTTCAAATACATGTTATTTTTTTTTTTAATGAGACGCATCGGCGAATAACAAAGCCTTACTCAAAGTCATTTATATTCTTCTTTCTGCAATTTTTCCGTTGTATTTATTTAAATAATAGCGAAAAACATAAGAACTTAGGTTCAAATGTTGTTTTTATATCTATTACTTACACACTATTGATAACAAAAAAATGTTATTCTTATATTTTAACGTCTAACATGTAAAACGACGTGCGTCATACGAATATTGTATATTTTCATTATTTCCAAAACCGCCAAAAACGATGAACATAGCAAATATTATTAGCAACGTTTGACAATTTCCATCTCTTGCAAATGTTAGTTGATATTTTCATTCGAATAAAAGGTCTTACAACGTTGATAATTTTTGGTGAATTAAACCTTTTTAAGTTCATTTAAATTCCATGTTACCAATAAAAAACTCAACAAGCATATTTAAATTAATACACAGGTTGCTAAAAGTGATTCCGAAAATCCGCCTCCCTAAATTCTCTAAGGGGAAAACAAAATGACCTTGAAATATCATTGTATAATAAATACCAAAAATGATTCACACAGCTTGTGCTTTCATAATTTTAAAAAAATCGTCAACAAGTCAGCGTTAGGTGAACATTATTATAACGCATGCTCCATATGAGTATCTAAATAGTGTTTATAGTCTTTTAAACGTGTACGATTTTTTTTACAGAAGCGGTTACTGTATTTTTATTTATGTAAGCAGTGGAAATGAAAACGCACATTGAATCCCTAAGTGTTTTTCTACAGTAAAAACAATTGTGGTTTCGAGTAAACGCTTTGGCGAGAATTCGATAAACAACACTTCTGATAAAAAATCATAATTTGAAATCTTCGTTTACTTTTGAACTCGGTATCATTCTTAAATCACCGATTTAAATGCGCCGATTTTGGAAAATATACAAAAACTTATCTAACAATTGAAATAATTTTTACATCGCATTGGCCTAATTGAAACTCCTAATTTGTTTGAAATTTACCACGAACTTTTGGTGTCACCGCAATAATAAATATTTTAATATTGAGTACAATACAATGCGATGGGCATTTTTAAAATTGATAAATCTATTTTATAGCTTTGATGCTTTAATTAAATGTTTAACGATATTAACTCAGAACATATTATCGCATTGTTGTGTCGATTAAACAATAGTATAATTCATATGGTGACAAATCCGATTACTTTTCGAGTATAAGTTTCTGAAATACCCTCGAACCTAACCGTAAAATATTCGATTTAAAATCAAACCACATAAATCGAATTTGGCAGTATAGTTTTTTGAAACCATTTATTTTTGAAATTTCTTCAAAAATATATTTTTTGAGTTGTGGTAGTATTGTACCAAAAGCGTGACATAATTCGTACTAATTGTATGCAATAATTATACGGTAATTTTAAGTACATTTTTGCATTTGCAGTGCTCAATAGGTATCAATACCTATTTATATTTTTACTTTTTACTATATAAAATATAGTGTCGGCAGCAATATTACATCGAAGCGGTTTTTTTAAATGAATTTATCATCCATCCATTGCTTTTGTGATTAGTTTGCACTGATTTTTGTTTTGGATTTGTAAATGAGCTTTAGTGATTGAAATAATGATATTGTGTTGACTTCTGCCGTTTTTCTTTCCTTTAGTCCTAATTATATTTATCAAAATCATTACTACTTAAATACATTTTTTAAACACTATCGATATTTTAAAACTTAATACTATTTGCTTCGATTTATTTTCAAACCGCAAAAAACATCATAACAAAACCTAATTTAACCTTTTGGCGAGTAAAGACGTCAATGTTGACGTTTTTTTGATGTTGCTGTCTCCGATAATTCACGGGAATCATGTTGATATTATCAGTTTATACATAGGAATGAAATATTTGTTGCTATCTATTGGCTATTAGAAGAAGAAAAAAAATATTGTAATAGTAGTTCCTTTCTAGTGTCGGTTTCTCATGGAAATTGGAATGATTCAATTGTCACATTATCTTTGGTATCGGATTTGGACGGACAGCAGTATTAACAAACCGAGAATTAGCGATAATAATCTGATTGCTATTTTATATTCAAAAATAGGGTTTGAATAAAAAATCTTATATGGGGTTTCCTAACTTTTAACGATAAGAGCTCAGTAGCGTTTTCGAAATTTATTTTAAACAAGAATGATATAACAAACTTAACATGGTTGTCATTTGTTTTTAGGGTTCTAAATAAGTCCTATAATATATGGTTCCTCACTAACAACAACTTCCATCTCAATTGTTTCCGAGATCTCATTGTGAGTAGATAGTCTGTGTGTGTGTGAGTAGGTAATCTGGTTTTTGAGAACCTTGATTTCTGTTTGCTTATTCGATATTTCCTTTGTGAACTCGACCACAAGAACACCAATATCTATTCCTGAGAAATTTTTCCGATCTGTCTCCAACTGGTTGGCTAAGTTAATGATAGTAACCAATTGGCCAGAAAGTAGTAAGGCAGTCATTTTAGATAACTTCTTGGTTGTTTCTACTTTTATCTCGATGGTGGTCTTAAGCTATCCTACCGCATGCAAAATAGACTGGAAGTGTAAGGAACTCAACTTCTGTTTTTTATGGAGTGGACTCGACGGCGTATCTTCCACATTGCTCATTTCAGAATCCTCGTTTTGTGGATGTTCCCCATAGTTGAGGATACTAGCATTAACGCACACTGATGGAAAATTAAGTTGCCGCGATTTGCACTTAACTACGTCGTGAATGCAGCACTTACGATCAACGGGCTGTAGACACGGTGTACAACACTAAAACCGTTAACCACGGGGCTAAAATCATCCGAATGCCACCAAATTTGGTAAGAAGGCTAAGTTAGGCCACCTGAAGGTGGTTACAGAGTTTAAGAGCTTTGGGCCCAAAACTTAGGGAGGTCCCTTGGAAGGGATCGTAGACCCCTAGATTAATGGTGTACCAGTTAAGGTACTCCAAATCGAAATAATCAACGTATAGATCAAGTTTCTAAGACCGTTTGTTACGGAGTTATGACGTTTACAAAACACCAAAATTTTAGGGGGGGGGGAAGGTCACTTCCAGTATGTTAGGTGCCTAGGTGCCCTTAAGAGGTGGTCGCAGGCCCAGGGTCTCTAGGTTGAAGACGAATATGCTAACGCGGTTTTAGTCCTCGGGGGGGGGGGAGGGGGTGGGTAACGAAGAAAAATATTCAGAGCCTGAAAACGGACTTCTACTACACGCTAGTGTGAGAGAAACCTAATCAGTTGTAACATTGGATTAACTCCTCAATTTTACGGGATCTACTCCTCATGAAACTAATGAACATGGGTTGGGAGATGAGGTTCTAAAAGTGATTTAGATGAACCTCAACAATCCAAACAACTGATTCTCTTTCCCTTTGCCCTCTCTCAATGATCAGCATGATAAGGTTGTTGGCCGAGTCCACTGGTGTATCGAGTTCACTGTTTTGAGAAGCAATTGCTCGGAGTAGTGAGTCAAGTATAATATTCGTTTCTACTCCGAAGATAATAGCTGTGGACAAACTACACTAGCATTTGTTCGTTTTCGAAATTTATTAAATATTAATGTTTTCCCCCATCACAGTGTCATCCATTTAATAATATTAAATTATTATTAATATTATATTATTATCGTGTCCCAAAAAATAAATAGCCTAAAAGTGAAAAAAAAAGTGGTCCATATCGGGTGATCGGGAAAGTCACGGGTTTTTGTAAATTATTATAATAACAAATAAAAACATTATAATAAAATAACAACTCATTGACTGTTGTCGACACGGGTAAAAAAGAAAAATATGTTATTGAAAAAAAAGGCGTTCGCGTCGGCGATTGAAAAATAACACGCTCTTTGTTGACGTCATTGCTAAAAAATGTGTACATTAATACATAAGAAAAATCGGTTTTGTATGTGTCTAGCAAATAGCCGAAGACGACAACATCGACAAGACGCGTAGAAAATACTTATTTTACTTTTTATTCGCCGTTCGACTTATATGCCTATAGTCTAGAGCTAAAGTATTACAAGTTCTCGATTAAATTTTTTAAATATTTTAAAAAAACACTTAAAATTATGCATTTCAAGAGCACCCTTTTCGTCTCCATGATGTTATGTTTAACGTCGACATGGGTAAGATTATAATACTTTATATTTACAAAATCTTAAATACATACCGATTATATTATATGAGGAGGAGTGGCGGAGTGGGTAAGGCGGTAGTGTGTTAGCGATCACTGTCGCCGGTTCGACACTCGGATAAGAGTGCTCCGTTTGCTGGGCGAGCAATCATCCGGTGAAAAGGTCAAAGGAGCCGCCATCCCCTTCTCTGGAGACGGACTGATGACCCGTCCCGGATAGTGGATTTGTCAAGAAACCATCTCATGATGGCAGCGTTGGGCCTTCATGGCTCGTTAAGCTTCATGATGATGATGATAAAGATTCTTAGGTTCATTTTGTACGTTTACCAATAAAAGTGATAGCCGTATATTTTATTTTAGAGCACTGGACTGGACAGTGTTCAGTTAAAACGATTGCATGAACTTTATGAAAATCACAGTACGCCTACCAATGGAGTTAATGAGGAGCAAATCGCACAAGTCGTAAACGAATATTTTGGACTGGAATGGAAAGATACGGAAAAAATGTTCAACTACAACAAAGGTAACATATTAATAAACAATTGTATTACAATTATTTTTTGAGCACTACAAGTTGTCCGTTATGGCCGTTAAAGGCTTTACGTTTAGTTAGTTAATATTTGATGAGCTTTATGGCTCGTAAATGTGAAGAATTTAACGCCCTACACGAGTTAAATACTACATGTTTTAGCACAATACTTGAAACAAATTGTTACCTTATTTTAGTATTTGTTGGAAGTTTATCAAATTTCAAAATGTAATTAGTAACATACATAATAAATTAAATTGTTAAGTTAAGAACAATTTGCTGAAAATATTGACTTGTCGATAACCAGTTTTGAATAAATATTTTTTAAGTCGATTAAGTTTGAAAGTTAGGGTAGGAAGTGGCGTGCGGTTGAGTATTGTGTGCAAATACAAATAGTTCAACAATTCACCCTTCCTTCTATCTACAATTATATCTACCTATATATATGGAATGTTATTCGTTGCTGATCGCATCACTTGAGAACGGCTGGGACGATTTGGCAAATTTTTTTCTTAAATGTTTGAAATAGTCCGAATAAAGCTTTTTACGGAAAGAAAAGTTTTAAAAGTTAGCCGAAAAAAATTTAAATTTTATTGAAAGTTTATTCCAATAGATGGCACTACATGGGCAAATATTACAACTGATAGCTGATCAGCTGACTTATTGAAAAATGGACAGTTTGAAGGTTGATCGTATTTATTCATTATTTCAGGCCAAAAAAGAAGTAGTTTCACATTTAACATTACATAGTTTACATAGTTGCCCATTTTAGTGATAAGTAGTATTGCAATGCAACCATAAGACGAAAAAATTTAGGTTGCAGATCTCGTCATATTTATTTCCTGGGCAATTCACCACAAGAAGTAGATCAGCGTTGTTCATACAACAGTTCGGTGAAAAAACCAATTGTGGAACAACTGCAAATTTTTTTTCTTGAAAACTATTTATTCAAAACTGACCACCAGCCATGTACAATAGTATTATTGCTTATAGTGCGTCAGGCAAAAAGCCACCGTTACAACTAATTTATTAAAAATACTTAATGACTTAATTAAAAACTAATCATTTTTTTCAGATGAGTCTGATTCTTTTAATTTATATCAATTATTACTTGCGTTAGCGGAAAAAGGCGAAAAAAGCTACGACAAGGTATTCAAATTTTCAAATAATTTAATGCGCGTTGGTTAAGTGTGAACTTTTTTTATTATTCTCTATCATACTATTATTCTAGTTGTGAATTAGCTGAAATTTAATATATTTCTCAACAATATAGCCCCATCTCTTATGTGTTAAGACATAAAGAATTAAACATTATCTTATTTTCTCTTAACATAATCGTAATTTTTAGAGATAACTAGTGTCTTATCTTAAATTCAATACCCTGTGAATTTGATGTATTATGTAGTGTGGTTCTCGAAATCCAAATGGGGTATCGGGAATGATAGATTTCTCTTTAATAATTGGATATAATCGTTTCAAAATTAGTTTTTCGCATAGCTTGGAGAAAAAAGGTAGGAAACTGATGGGTCTGTAAGATGATGCTTGATTTTTGGCTTGTTGGGCTTTGGAAAAATATTTATTATTGAGAACTTCCATGAGATTGGAAAGTATGAGAGTCTTAGAGTTTCGTTTAGTAAGTGTGTTAGGTGAATGATTACAGTTATTTTACGCTTTGGTGGGCAATAACAGAAGGTCATTGTGATAGGGGAGTGGTCCAATGTTAGTTGTATAGTTGCAGATTGAAGATTTTTTTGTTGTGAATGATAAATACAATTTAAAGTAGATCTGACAAGAATTGCTGCATTAGCGTGAGATGTGTTTTCCGGATGATTTGTGTAGATTATTTTATAGCTTGGTATGTAAATTTTCATTGATTCGGTTAAGTGTGTTTCGAATATTAAAGCTTCGTCGATTTTTTTTTTGTGAAGGGTTTGTTGTAGTTCAGCTAAATGGTTTTTTATACCGTTGGCATTCCAGAAAAGTATGAGTAGTGATTTTGATGTTGGAGAATTATTTATCATTTTGAGAAATTAATTTGTTGAGTACTGTAGTTAGGAGGGAGAGAAGGGGATTTATTATACCTTTGAAATCGTTCAAGAAATTGGTAAGTAGGAGACCTGTATCATTAAGAGTTGTGGTAGGAGTTGCATAATCTTGGTTAGCTGTGATTTTTGCATATGAAGGTTTTTGAGAGGAGTGGCTGGGTGGAGTTTGCGCGGGTTGAGAAGTCTTAAGTGTATATTCGTTATTTTTAGTAAATTGATGACTGTTTTCGTGATAGTTTAAATGGCGCAATTCTTGAAGTTCTTCATGAATATTTCAGCCTTTATAGGATGCTGGATGGTTTTCATTACATAAGGCACATTTGGCTGGAAGATCTCGCGATTTAGTGCATTGAGATAAGAGATGATATTCTGCGCAACGGACGCATCTAGCTGGGTGTGCACAGTAGGATTTTGTATGCTCGTATTATTGACATTTTAGACACTGTGTGAGGTTATGGCGCTTGTACGGTTCTTCAACTTTTATCTTAGTATGAAGAAGTGATGTAATACTAAAAATATCCCTATTGATTTCTGCAGGTTCTAAATCCACAAAAAATAGCGGTAAAGGTATTTTTGTTATTTTATGAGTGACATTGGTGATTTGGCGTACATTGAAATCGATTTCTTCTATTGCTATCCCAATTTCTGTTGTTGGTGTGGTGGGGTGAAGATTTCTTATGACTATGCGAAATGCTTTATCTTGTTGCATTTGGTAAGTGTGGTATTCTGCTTTATTTTCTTTAAGATATCGAATAGTAGCCCTATATGAGTCAAGGGTACTTGTTTGTGTTTATAGATTATTTTTGGTGGATTTCAAAATGAAATTTTCCGAGTTGATAAGTTATATTAAATTAGATCTTAAAGCGACAAAGTCTAGAACACCAGTGACGAATGTTGGCGGAGGAAGAGGGTTCGTTTTAGTTTTATTTTGTTCGGGATTTAAGTTTTCGTTTGATGGGGTTTCGAATAGTGGTATTTTGTCGGCATCGTCTATAGCTAAAGGCGAGTACCTAATTGTTGAAGCAAAAAATTGTTTTGTTTTTTTTCTCAGGGGAGTCTGATGTTTTTTTTTTCTTGTGGAGGTGCGTTTGACTGTATTTTTAGGCGTTTTGGAAGGAATGTCCAGATGAAATGTTACTGTAATCTGGAGACGAGATAGAGTGCATGATGCGCGCGTTGTATGCGTTTGTAGCTGTATTAGTAGTGTTGCTTAGGCCATTTATCGAAATGATTTGTATTAGCGGTGCGGTCTTTTGACGATTTAGGAGCATGTGAAATTGTACGTCGTTACAGATAAATTTTGATTTTGATAAACAGATGAATGCCGCCGACCGATAGCCGGGGAGTCGTTAGTGATGAGCAGTGCGCTGCAGTATTTGATATTTGTAATTATAATTACCAGTTTATTTGTTATAATGTGATCGAAGATGGTTCAACCAAAGTTTTGATTAGCGTATCTCAAAGAGCTTTTTCTGATGATTTTTTTTAATAACACATAAGAGCACAAAAAATTGAGAATAAACCTGAGATAATTTTATTAACGCGGAGTTAAGTTAGCACGTGTTATGCGGACAACGTTCACAGCGCGAGTATCTTTAAAATTAATTCCTCAGAAACGGCTTTTGACCCGTCGAAATTTGCAAAAAAAATTGACATATATACTTTACTTAGGAAAAGCTTAAGTTCATATGACTTACACATAACCAACCATTCTGTAATAATAAATTGTTTTCAGGTTAAAAAACTCACGTTTTCGGATGTAAGCTTTTATCTAGAAGAGTTCGAGGATGACAACGAATTGGGTTACCTTAATATTCAACAGCTATCAAAAAAATTCAATAATTGGAAGAGTGTAAATAATGCATTGAACGCAAAATCAGTAGAACTTAAAAAAGAAAAAGGCGGTAATGCACATATACCAAGGAGGCGGTTCATTTGATGTAGACAATTATTTTAATTTTTTGTTTTAGACGACCATGAAATAATGGCTACGGAGTTCTTGTTGATTATGATGGAAATCAATCCAACAGTAAGTGCAAAATTAATAAAAAAGGGAGAAAATGTAATCTCTAGAAACATTTAAAAGAAAACTTTTATAAGAACCGGCTTAAAATAAGGATTTCTAAAAATAAATAAACAGCAGATCCTATTATTTTTACTTATTTTTATATTAGTTCAAATAATGTGAAGTTTTAATTGGTCAAAAAGTCAAAATTCTTTCAACAAATTTTCATTTCGATTGTGTGGCCGTAACTGATCATTGTGTCTTATCCATTCAGAACCATCGTTTATAACTTCTAATGAGTGTTGTGTCTAATATTATGAATAATTATACCTTTTTACCAATTTTCACCTGTTTTTCTGTAACCTATACATATCACACCATCCCCTTGTCTAAATTTAAGTCTCTTTTACCCACTTTTTTTATTTGGATTACTTGATTATTAATAACTACTTCGTTAATGTTTTAAAAAATCATATATTGTTCGTATCGAATGACCTAATATAAGTTGAGCGGGAGATTCATGTGTTGGTGATGGGGTGCATTCCTATACATTAGCAAAAATGTATTTCAATAACTTAATAAAATAGAACATTTTTTAAAAAATTGTTTTATTATGTATTTTTTTGTACGATTTGTCAAAATTTAATGGCCAATGCTATTTAATAACTTTACGTTGAAGCAAATAATGTAGTTTTAAAATATCTGCTGCATTTGGTGTAAATTTGATGTAATAAGTTAATTAACCTAAAAACGATTTTGACATTGTTTGATTTTCTGGAACCTGAGCTGAAGAAATAGCGTCAGTGTATTTTGACAATGTGTGTGAAACTTGCTCGTCAATTTTAAGATACAAGAATATAGTATGTATTTCTTAGCTACGAAAGCAATACTGCTCTCTTTTGAACATTATTTTCAATAGAGTTTGCTTAGAAATTTTTACTTTAGATAATTATTTTCTTCATCGCCAATTTGTAAGAAAATAGAACACAATTACATATATATATATATATGTGTGTGATTTATGACGTTTCCTATGAAACACAAATTATACGAATGTCTAGTTGTGCACCTGAGCACTACACATAATATAGAGAAAAATCTTCACAAAAATTGCCAGCAATTTATTTTTAAAGATATTTTTTTTTTTCAAAATGTAGAAATGTTGAGTCTAGAGATGTGGAATTTTAGGGAATTACTGTTTGAATAGACTATTATCGATCTTAGGGGCAAGCTTGAATTAATATTTTTTTTCATACATTGTAGGGCAATGGTCTAACTATAGCACAAATAGAAATGTTTGATGGTTTGTACGAAGCACATAAGACATCCGGTAGCGTTGATCGTGTAGCATGTGAAAAAGTGTTCAAAGAGCTTGGTATGACCGTAAATGACGAATTGGAACTGCTATTTAACTCCCAGCGTAAGAATTATGTTTGTATTATAATACGTATGATAAGTAAATGGAGAACTGCTAATTATTAAAATTCGTACAGGACCGGCTGGAAGATTGTTGATGGATTTAATCATCCTTGCGGCAGAACGCAATACGGCGGTTGAGGAAAATGTAATATCGTTCATAATTATTTCTTTTTTAAATTTAAAAGTTCTTTGCTAAAATGTTTGTTAAACTATCATGCCTACTGATTAATAACTATTTGACATTGTAACTGAAAAAAATGTTTAGGAATTGAGTGTATTAAGTCTAAACGATGTCGTAACTGCCATAAACGAATTCATTAAGATGGACAATAACAATGACTGTTTACTTTCCCCTAAAGAGTATGAAAACTACGTGGATACGTCGCGTACTGTGTTTAAAGGGTCGGAAGAAACTGTCGAAAAAGCGAAACATTGTTTAAGCAAATTCGATGGTGAAGTTAATTTAAACAATGTTAAAATATTTTAATTAACGTCGATTAGTGGTCATTGTCTAATACAAAAAATAATTTTTCTTTTTTAGACATTCAAACAATAAATGCTTTGGATTACATTAAAGCGGTATTTTTCATTCAAAATCATACCAATGAATTAAAAGCTTAATACCGCTGGTGATTAAGTACAAGCTTTAACAATATTAATTGGACATATTCAATAACCATA
This sequence comes from Adelges cooleyi, assembly GCF_023614345.1. Classification (NCBI taxonomy): domain Eukaryota; kingdom Metazoa; phylum Arthropoda; class Insecta; order Hemiptera; family Adelgidae; genus Adelges; species Adelges cooleyi. The sequence goes on along the minus strand of NW_026096129.1, from coordinate 331,913 downwards.
CATATTATATATATATATATTATATATAATAATAGTATTTTTAATATTTTTGTGTGTTTTCAATTTAAATATCTCGCTCTTCATTGTCAGAAAAAAAATAATTACTTAAATAATTAGATTTCTATTAATAAATAATTTTAAAAAAAAATCAGTACCTAAAGTTATTGTTTTTAATTAATTAAAATCCCATTATATATTATTACACTACATTTTCTCAGCACTGTGAACATTTTAAATATAAAGGTGTAAAACAAACCCGATATCTTTGATCTCGGTATATTATTTGTAAGCAACATTATTCAAAATACATATTATATAAATCATAGTAATGACCCAAATTGAATCGATTAAATTAACAATATTGTTATGCAAGATAAATTTTTTATCGTGAGTCAAACAATATCTTATAATGTTGAATTACTAGATTCATTTTTCTTTTGTAAAGTGTTTTTAAACAATATGATTTCAATACCCCACGTTTTATTTGTTTTTAATACCCTTCCAAACTTATTGTTTTTTTATCGATTTTTAAAACTTATTGGTAAATGCGCGCTAATAAAAATACTATTACATTATACTGAAAAATCAGAATATAATTAAATAAAAAGTGTATCATGTAACATGTATCACATGTCCAAGGGTGTGACGAATGATATTAAAGAATGCAAAACTGTCAGTGAATAACATGAATAAGGAATCTCAAAGTTGAGACACCAAATATGATTAAAATAAAACATTAATTTTAGTAGTTCTTGAGCCAGTTCTGGGCCAGTTTCTTTCAAGTCATCTTAGAGGCCGGAATGGAGTGAATCATTTTGAACATACCAAAAGGCCCTTTGTGATTATTCAGAGGCATATGGATTGAAAGGCCCGAATTGTTTTGATGTTTGAAGGTTTTGCTTATCACCAAATAATAATACCATAAGTTCATATAGGGTTCAAAAAGGTAGTGTAAAGAAGGAGATTGTTTTTTATTGGTAGAAGAGGTCGAAGCATATCTAGTCGATAGTTGAGTGCTTGGGTTGGCTTAAATAAGATTTATGTAAGAACAATTCAGAGTACGAAAACTAATCCTACATATTTTAATTTGAAAAGTACATAGATTTCATATTACTTTTCAACACGTTATCGTGTGCTAAATTCCAAGTTTGTTGAATTGTTTTTGTGGTTGTGTATTGATTTAGAAAAGTGTTTTTGGGTGGGCTATTACTCATATGTTATTCACTTCGATACGAACCCGAGAAAAATAAAACGCCAAAAACAAAAAAAAAAATAATTCTGTTTTTACATACAACACTTCAATTGGAAACCTAAATTTGGGTCTCTAGTTGAAGAGTTCTACACACGTTGAGAAAAAATCGTTCTGGATAGAATAAAAAAAAATATTATAGATATATTCTTTAATTATTTATTAGGTATATCATAAATATCTAGTAAAAAAACAAGTTTTGTATAAATATTTATGGTGTTATTAGCATTTTGAGAAATAGGCTGGAGGAATATCGTTAGTTATAGAAATTATTAATGTTTTTTGTTTAAATTTTAGACACTTAAAATAATACATCTAGGTCAATGGTAACGACATGGTTTTTGTTTTGTATAAATTTCTTATTTAGTGCAAATGGTATATGACTATTAGGTAATTGTTTGAACAAGCCTACAAAACATCACATCAAAATAAAATGTTTTCTTCTTATTTCAATGAATAACACTTAAACTGTGTTTTCGTGTAAGAAACTAAATATACATTTTTTTGTAATAGTAATAACAATAATAAAACCATATATTGTTTTCAAAAAGGGTTTAAATGAATATAAAAATAAAATAGTAAAATTATTCATGACCTGATGCAGACATTTTTAGGTACCCTTAATGTACCAATTATTGCAAGTGTAAAAAATATAATTCAGCAAAATTCTAATTGCAAAACTTAAATGGCTTAAGATATTATTATAAGCATAACATTTAGGAATGTTGTTTAATGTACATGTCAAACAACCAATCCAAAAAATAAAGGAAAAGCTCAATAGACCAAAAATAGGAGAGATAGTCGAATGAGAACTTATACAAATGCTTAGATTCGCTGAACACATTGCTATAATAACCAAAACTTAAAAACAGATGGAAATTGCATTAGAAGTGATGCAGAAGTGTTGCATAGACTCCTAATTGAAGTGGGAAATAACTATTTAGATTTTAAACGATATTGGTTAATAAATATTGTTGTAACAAATTTTGAATTTTTTTTCAAATATATAATTTATACGGGTGTTAAAAATTAAAAAATTCCTAAACCATACGTTGCTCGGCTAAACTATGTCATTACATATAACTTGTAATTTAATCGAGTAATTTTCAAAATTACTTATTTAATTTCAAATTGTGTAATAATTTCTATGTTTACACTTGTGTATTATTTTGTTTAGTATAATTTTGTTTTAACTTTTGCAGTCGGTTTTACTATTTATTTTTAGTGTGTAAATAATTCTCTATTTTGCAGTAATTACTGTAATACCTAATAAAACTGCATATAATACGCAGTAATACTCTTTCATGATTTTTATATGTTCAGTGTACATTTGATCTATCGATTTTTTAACCTGCTAATTATAGGTTAATTAAACTTTAAGTAAATTAAATATCACTAAAAGCTTGCTTTTATTTGTGTGTTGTAATTACGTTACTCAGTTATAGTTCCAACATTGTTTTACTCATCATTATAAAATGCAAACACATAGTTTGGCGCGACAGTTTAACTCCACCTGTGGCTATCACTCGTTATCACACAAACACACACACTATCACAAGGCTGTTATCTGTCTAGAACATTTTAGCGTTGTCGTGCAATTTGCATTAAAATCAAAATTATTATTAAATACAACTATTGTTGTTGTTAATACCTAGTTGTGATTTCTTTTTGCACTCTGTAAATTATATGTAACTAGTTCAATTAGATTCAGGGCCATAGGAACAATTTGTCATAATAACTTGGTCGAATTCTGTGATAAATACCTAACGTATTGTGTCGTGTTTCGTTTTTGAGCTACAATTGAGTTTTGTCTTGCCTGTAATTTATTTTAAATAGGTGTAAAGATGGATAACAAATCCGATATCTTTGATCTCGGTATATTATTTGTAAGCAACATTATTGAAAATACAAAATATATAAATCATAGTAATGACCGAAATTGAATCGATTAAATTAACAATATTGTTATGCAAGATCAATTTTTTATCGTGAGTCAATCAATATCTTATAAGGTGTAATTAGTTGATTCATTTTTCCTTTGCAAAGTGTGCTTAAACAATACTTTTTTTTTTATTTATTGAAAATAAAAAGTTCACAAATAATATAGTTTACAACGATAAACTACATTTTGATTTTTTCGACCCAATAAGTATTGCTTGTTTGAGTGTTGGAGACCAACAAATTAGCAGATAACTTAAACAGATCCCTAACTGGTAGTACTTTAAAATATTTGTAGTTTAATGATGTAGATCCGAGTATTTCTTTTTTATTCGTACATATTCTAACAGTTAGATTCTGTTGCACCAGTAGTGGTTTTATTGCATTATCTCCACATCCACCCCATACTATTAGTCCATATTGCAAAATAGACTTGTACAATGACTCATACACAGTACGCATAACATCTCATGGTAGAATTTTATTTAGTTTATAAAATTTTAATATATTTAACTTCAGGCGCATTATCAAGTTTTCAATATGTATAGCCTATCTTAAATTCCAGTCAATAATTAAACCCAAGTATTTTGTTCGTGTAACCCTAATTATTGTCTGACAGTTACAAAAAGTGGAGTCTGGATAATTAAAAGAGTGAATAAATATATCATATGATATATATTATATATCATTATGTTATTTATGGAAAAAGTAATAAAATAAGTTTTCTTAGTATTTAAGGTTAGTGTCCTACTATTTATTTTTTTATGTACTGTACTTAGAGTTGTGTTTTGATGCACCGCATCCCAACTTATATCAGAAAAAAGAAGACAGGTGTCATCAGCATATGTTACTATTGAGCCACCTAAATTTAAATCACAAATACAATTTATGTACAAGTTAAATAAAATTGGTCCCAATACACTGCCCTGCGGCACACCACAAACAATTTGTCCCTCCCTACTGACAGTATTGTTTAATGATACCATCTGAGTCCTACTATGTAGATAGCTAGAAAACCGACAAAGATTTTCTCCCTTTATACCAAAACTAGGTGGAATATTTATTACAATTTTGTGGTCTACAGTGTCGAACGCTTTTGCTAAATTAAGAAAAATTGTTATAACTCTTTTACTATTATCTAAATTTTCATTTATGAATTTCGTTATTAAATACAAAGCATTCGTTGTACCTCTGCCTGGACGAAAACCATACTGATTATTGGATAAAAGATTATTTGGTTCCAAGTAAGAAATAAGTCTAGATTTAATTATTTTTTCAAAGATTTTCGAAAAATTGCAACGCATGGAAATAGGTCAGTAGTTTGAAATAAAAACTTTGTCACCTAATTTTTATAGTGGCTTGACAATGGCTGTTTCAAATTTATTTGGGAAAAGTCCATGTTTTAAACAAGTGTTGAAAATAAACGTTTAAGGTTCCACAGTATGATTTTGAATCACTTTTAAAATTTTAACAGAAATTCCATCAAAGACGGAAGCAGATTCTCCTTTTAAATTTTGTATTATATTCAACACTTCTTTAGTCTCAATGGATATTAAAAATGTTTCATTAAATGAATAAATACAAATTACATTACCTTGTTCTGGCGATGTTTGTTTAAATTTTTCTGATAATTCATTACCAACATTTATGAAATACTCATTATGTATGTTTGCGGCAAGTACTGGGTCTTTATGTACATTTATAATCTGATTATTATAAAGAATTCTATTTATGGATTCCTTATTGTTTTTTTAATTTTTTTCTCCAGTAATTTCCTTTACTAAGTTCCAAGTTAAGTTTGGGTTTCCCAAAAGTATTGAAAATTTATGCTTATAAAATGTAATTTTCACTGCTCTAATTAGTTAGTTTATTTGAATATTTTTTACAATATTTACGTAAATTTATATTTAAAGGGTGTTTTTAAAAACACCCTTATTTAAAGGGTCCTTTTTAGATAATTCATGGTTTGTTCTGGTTAAATTAAGTAAACCTAATGTCATCCATTCCTTAAGTATTTTATTTTTCGAATTTACTTTAAACAAAAACCTAGATTTCTCAACAGCACTTATTATTTTTACGTACAAATTATCAACACAATCATTTGTATTTGTCGTACAATATACATTTTCCCATCTCTCTTCTTTTAAAATGTCAGACAACATAATATAATTTACAGATTTTACGACAATACCTTCTTGTTTAAAAATATTGTATTTTGGCATTGAAATTATTAGAGAAAAGTGGTCAGTAATTTGCGTTTGTAGTACACCCGCATCAGTGATATCTAGAACGTAATGGGAAGACCTTATGAAGATATGGTCTAGACACGAAAACACACCATAGGTGGGTAATCTCGTAAAGATATTCACAAATGATTAAAAAACCATTTTCAGCCATTACGTCGAAATACTCGTTATCTGTTTTACCTTTTATATAAATATTGATGTCACCTATTACTATTGTATATTCATTATCTACGTTGCCGTCATTAAAAATATTAGATACAATTTTGATCAATTCATTTCTATTACTAGACGGTGAATGGTATATACAAAATAATACTATAGGTAATTACGGATAGTCTTACAATATTACATTCTTCAAACTCATACTCATACAACTCAACAGTAACACTGTTTTTGACAAAAATAATAACACCATCGTTTTGATTTCGTTTAATTGAGGATACGTAAGAACTGTAACCAAGTTACAGGAGCCGAAGTTATCTGCATTGATGTGCCAAATTTCAGTTAAAATTAAAATGTTATTGTTTTTTGAATGAGTATCATTCTCGAGAAACAGAATTATTTCATCGAAATTAGCAATTAGACTTCGAATGTTAGTACACATTACATTACAATTTTTAGAATAATTAGTTAAAAGATTTTTTTTATTTACAAATTCAGAGATAGATTCATAGTATCTAGTGTCATAATTATCGTATTTTTCAATAATATTATTATCAACCATGCAAAAAAAGAAACAAATACATTAAACATTAAAAGAGATAAATAATAACAGTTATTTAATTTTAGAGATGGAAAGTTCATCAACTATTATAATAACCTTTGAACCTTCGTTTTTCCTAACAAAGATTTTATTGTTTTTGAACCAGATGAATTTGTAACCAACCTCTTTTACTGCGTTTCTTGTCTTGAAAAATAGATCTTTGTATGCTAAAGTCATCTGTTCATTTACGTAGATTGCCGTTTTTCCCCATTTATTGTCAATATTATTTGCTGTCAGTTTTTGTTTTTTTATGCGATCCATAAAAGAGAGTTCCAACACCAATTAACATCTCAGCTCTGGCACGTAGTCAAGAAACCGATCCGGAACTCCGAACCGTAATTTCAAAACTCCGTCCCGTTCCTGCATCACCTCACTCGAAAGGTCGCATTTTCGTTCATCGAGATCTAGCAACTCATGCACTCGTGTCATGCTACGCACCGATTTGGTTAGAGCTTCTCTTCAGCCACCTTACACCGGACCTTATCCAGTTCTAACCTGTGGTGACAAGCTTCCGACATTTAGGTTGAAAACAAGAAGTCGACCGTGTCAATTGACCGCCTTAAACCGGCTTACTTCATTCCCAACCCTTCCAATCCAACCCAACGCTTCCTAGCCAAACCAGCTGAAGAAGAACTTCCTAGCTCAGCCATTGATGATGCCACGTCCACGGACAGACCTTGTTCAGGTCGTCGTGTTTGTTTTACCAAGTTCTTTCAAGCACAGCAACTCACTTCCCAGAGGGGGCGATGTGGTGTAAGGGAATATTCTCGAACATTCGCGACGTACAGCAATAGCCGCCGCGTCTCTGGAAGAATGCTTCCGAACGTTCTAGCACGCACAACCGGTTGCCGCTCCTAGAATATTCTACGGCGCATATCAGCGCTACACCATCATACAGCCAACATTAGTCTCACTCGAACTCTCGCCTGCTACAGTACTACAGGCTTACACTTTCGCGAGTTCAGTGATATCATTTGTGTTGTTAAATAGTAGTGTAATAATTGTATATTTGGTTTATTTATTTATTATTATTATATTTAATATAAATATTATATTTATATTGGTTACTAGTGTATACTCATTTACTTCCACGCTATACACCTAACCATCATCTTTTCCCCTAGAAGGGATAGAACTTTTTTATTTATTTCAATTTTGAAAGCAAAGTTTTTTAGATTTAGATCTAAAAATTAGACCGAAGGTAGATCTAAAATGGAACTATAACATATACAATTTTCTCAAAAATCTGTATTCAAATTTTGTTTTATTAAGGAAAAACCACAAAAATAGGGTAAATTTACAATTTGGCCGTAGTCAGTTTCTAGATTGCTATGTGTGAGTGAATCAACAGAAAATATTTTCATTATATTGTTATTTTATCATGTCCCTTGGGCATGTAACAAGTGTGTATAAATATAACGTATGCTTTACCTATACAATGACTTGTTATTCTGACTTTTTTCATCGGTGCCAAGTAAATAGTAATACTGTATTTTGAACCAATCTAACGTAGGTAAGGCATTTGTTTTGCGATGAGCTGTTTTTCTTTTGTATGTTTACCACCGAGCCAAAATCGTCTGTATCATAATATTTTTTTCTTACTGTAAATATATAGCGTTCACCTAATACTTCATATTCAGCGCTTCGTGTCGGTTTTTTAGACCCGAGCACAAGGCATAATATGCACATAAATTTTACAACATGTTTTTTTGAGACACAAAAAAAACGCTTTACGCTTACAGGCGAAATCAATCATTTTTCGTAGCAACTAAACGGTGTAACGCCATTTTAAGATATACAGGGTGATCAATTTAACACTCAATATTTCTTAAGCAAATTGCAATTTTGTAGTTTAAAAAAAAAATGTTATTTTACAACATTATGAAATTACTAAATATTTAACTTTTTTGGGATTATCCTAGGGTCTATCGACTTTTGACACTTGAACCCTAAATAGAATCAACTATGTCATCAGAAAGATTAAATAGTTTAGCCTTATTAAATATAGAGTAATCTATAACCAAAACAATTTTGAATTACGATGATATTATTAAATCATTTCCATCAAATCATTCTCGCAGAAAATTTTAGAAAAACCCAGAATAAATCTAGTATTTTTTTTTAAAAATTATAAAGTTTTAAACTTTCTGAATGCTTTTATGTTAATATTGTTAAGTTTTTTTTTAAATTGTTATAAGCGATATTATATTGGCTATGTCTGAGTTATATTTTATATTTATTTAACTAAGTACCTACTAATTAAAAAAGCAATTTATAAAATAACAAAATATATTATTGACAATGTATTTAAAATGTTGGTTTAACTCTCTCTAAGTATTCGTTCACATCTAAATTTTTTTTCATAATGTTAATTTTTTTATATTTAATGAACTACTCCAAAAAACTGCTGTAAACCGCTTTTCTGAATTAAATACTAGCTACGCCTGTTATATTTTATAAAGTGTGTTTTGATCTTCATCAAACTCTTTAGGCCTATCAGTTACTATTTTAGAATAAGATAAAAAAATGTATAATTTTAGTAGTTCTTGAGCCAGTTCTGGGCCAGTTTCTTTCAAGTCGTCTAAGAGTCCGGAATGGAGTGAAACATTTTGAACATACCAAGAGGCCCTTTGTGATTATTCAGAGGCATATGGATTGAAAGGCCCGAATTGTTTTTGTGTTTGAAGCTTTTGCTGATCACCAGATAATAATATCATAAGTTCATATAGGGTAGTGTAAAGAAGGAGGTTGTTTTTATTGGTATTTTTGAGTGTAGAAGAGGTCGAAGCATGTCAAGTCGATAGTTGAGTGCTTCGCGTTTTTCTTTTAAATGTGGTGATCAGGTTAGGAGCTCGTTAAATATTAAGTCTAAATATTTGATTTGAGAGCATTGGGAAATGGGTGTTTCATTTAAGGACATATTATGGCGCGAGCTAATTTTATTTCGTTTTATTTTATTTTACAATTTTTCAGCCTGGTGTCTAGTGAGTCCAGGTATATACATTATATTTTATATGTAGTGAGAGAACGAGAGTTGTGGAAAAACATATTCTGGCTGGCCACAATCACATTGGTATTGGGTTGGCTTAAATAAGATTTATGTAAGAACAATTCAGAGTACGAAAATTAATCCTACATATTTTAATTTGAAAAGTACATTGATTTTATATTACTTTTTAACACGTTATCGTGTGCTAAATTCCAAGTTTGTTAAATGTTCATTTCTGGAAGGTTTATACCTAATGTCTATGTATACATATATATTAGTGAAATGACTATTATTAAGTAAATCGCATTAAAGGTTTGAAAATAAACTGTTTTATTTATTATCGACTCTATTCTGACCGGTGAGTCTTTGGTGATTTTTAATACCAGTCGAGAAGCGCCATAAAGATATATTCATGTTCAACAAAACATTAATCAAAACGACCGAGCGGAAAATGGGACAGAAATGTATACTTCAGAAAAAATATTTACCTCAAGATTTATGTATTTTCTCGACAAACTGCCAAAATAATGTTGTTCAAGCAGACCGAATGGTATGCTGAGAAAAATGTATGGACAATTATTATGTAGACGTTTCGGACCACGCCAGACATTTGTTGATAATAAATGAGTCCAATCATACAAATAAATTTACAGTCTATTATAAAATCTTGATTTCTTGCCATTTTAAATGAGATAATATTTTTAAACAAATCTAACTACTTACGTTTCGCGAGTGTCTAAATAATATATTATCATAATAAATGCAACTAGACAGAATTTCCAGAACATTTCATGAGAACTTGTAGCTTGTACTTGATTCGTGTTATATATGTATATATATTAAATAAATATTGACAAATAAAATGGATAGTTCAAATTTAATGTAGGTTTAGAACATATAGATATACACTAGTTATATCTATATCTACTTATCTAGTTCATTTCCAGTATAATGATTGTGTCCTCGGTCACGGGTTGACTATGCACTCTGGTTTCCCGACAGTGTACTCTGTTGTTCACAAAAAAAATGACCACTTTTATAATATGAGTTCTTAAAAAGTATCGCAACGGGTGTACAACGTGATCATTCTCACCAAGACACAAATTCTAACTGAAAAAATTAGAAGTCAGTAGTTTTTTTTTTAGTCATTTTACCTAATAAAATTATATTGCACAGTATTATTGTTCATATTTATCTGTTTAAACCACGACTCGGAATTTTGGTAGGTAATTAGTCATTCATACCACCTTTATGTCATATTTATATTTCCAAGTCACATTTTATGATGATTAATTATTTTTCTATATCATTATTACTATTTTGGTAGGCAGTTAAAACGAAGTCTACAAACAATTATTTAACGGCGTAAAAAGTGAGATAATTAAAAAAAAAATTAATCAAATGCAAATGCAATTTCCATTCTAGACAAACCAGCTGATGCTATGTGCTAAATAATTTTGGCATGTTTAGAAAAGATTCAAATCGTTTGTATGCAAAAATAACTTCCAATTACGGATAAAGTAAATGACAAAATTAATATTTTAATTGCTTTATTTTTTATGCATTATAACTATTTTTTATTGTGCACATTAAATATTCTACGTGCACTAGTAACGTTATATGTTTAATAATCATCATCATATCTAAAATAAAATCTTGAATAAAACTGTGTATGTAAAACTTGTATAAAAAGAGGATAATTATTTTTTAGAGAAAAAAATTAATACATTTTCTTACTAAAATAGTGATTCATATAGGTGTTGAAGAATTACATGGCTTTTTATATTATTATAAGGAATCTTATAATAATATTATTCGCACTCCACCTCCCGTGGACTATTGGCTATAAAAGTAAATAAAAGAAAACTTCGAAAAATTCTTATATCTTCTAAGCAATAAATTGAACAAGATAAGATGTACATGATAGCCCTTAAACAAGGGTACACTAACCAAACACCCTGTACATACGATATTTCAAAGTATTAATAATTCGTAAGCGAACCGCATGACTTCGTATGTAAATAGGAGCGTTATGTAAGCCAACGACTGCATTTTTATAAAAACAAATAGGTGCGTCGCACCGCGCGACTGTCTACTTAAATAAGAAGCTTTATGTAAAAAACAACAACATTTCAGTGCAAAATAAAACGATACGTTGCACATAAGTGCATTGAAAGGTACATCTATAAGTCCGCAAGTAAGTAAAATCTACGCGATCTTCTTTTATCGTCGATCGTTATTGTTTATTAACACCAATGTATTTGACAATGTTTCACAGGTTAAACTACTGTACGAGGTGACACAATGGCAGTGTTGAAATGGTGGCATGTAATGTTATTTTTGTGTATAACGCAATTTCTCTACGGGTCGTACTGTGACGACGAGGAAGAAATCGACAATTGTATAGCAGACGTATTGCGCTTACAGGCTATGGTTACCGGTTACGACCACCACGAATACGACCGTCAAAGTTTGGAAAAGAAGTCGCTCGACGATTTGCAGCAAATAATAGCCCACTTGTATGACGAACTGGAATGCGGATATTTTTTCAGCGCTCAGTTGCATTTGAACTTGACGGGCAGTGCGGTTTTCTACACCGGCGATACCGGCGTTCTCACGTCGAAGACGGTTGGGGATTTTTCGTTCTACGAAGAGGCGACCATGATGATCGATTCGTTGTTGGATCCGAAAGACGGTCGGGTAAACGATCTATGGATACTTTTCGTATACGCCCGTCAAATAAGAGTTTTCTTCGCGCAATACGTCAACGGCGGCGGTGGTGCGTTGAATTATAAAATTATCAACGAAAACCAACATATGCACGATTACGTGCTATCCGTAATAGACGGACGCGTTGCGGAAGGGTGCGCGTTCGAAAACTATTTCAACATGAAATTCGAAAAGCACTTGTCAATTGCAGACGAACGTCCGTCTTTTGTTCGGACAAAAGAAACGGCTCGCGTGATTGACACGATTCGACGGAACAAACACTTACTGAACGAAAACTTCAAAAGCAACTGGGCCAACCAATCGTTGCAGTTCTCGAGGTCCGAATCGTTTGCGTACGGCTTGTTGCTCTTCCGCGACGAGCAGACATTCAAATTGTTTCTCGACGAATTCTTGGCCGCGAAGTCCGAACGCATCGACGTACGGTTTCCGGATTTCGCCGCCGGACTTACAATAAAATCGTTCGGAGAGTACCTGCATCGGATAATCGACATGTTAAAAATAATAATGTTGCAAATAACATTGTCGTATGTGTCTCGACTTGCTGAAATTGCTGATTCCGGCGACGTTTTAGTGCACGCGCAGAACTTCGACGATGAGGTCTTAGTCATGTTTATTGTTCTAATGGTGTTGAACGACGACACGGAATTTAAAAGCATCTACGAGAACTACGTGTACTGTTACATAACACTGTTGACGTACGCGAAAGTTTTCGACGAACAGCGTTTTCGACAATGCAAGTCGGAACTTAACAAATCCATTGATTATTTGACTTGGGATATTAGAAGAGACTATAATTTACCTACGAAAATCATATCGGCCGTGACCGATAGTGACAAATCATTAAGCGACATTCTTGAAGTGGGCAAACGTTTTGTCGATAAGATCAAAAACGATATTGGAGAACATTCTATCAGGTTGGTGCAATCGTTTTTGAAAATGATCAACGAAAAATACACATCAGTTCTACCGCGTCGCTAGGCTCTAACTGCAAGGCGTTCCAGAAAGGTTTCTTTTATTAAAACTTATAACATGTATTATTATACAATCAAAAAAATAATTGTTCGTGTCACAATCAAGGTACATTTGAATTATTTATATTGCACATATATTTTTTTATTTCGGTTAAGTTAGGTTAGGTTGAATATGAAAATGAATACAAATAAATTTATGATTAATAAAATATAACGTTCTTTTAAATATATATTAGCCCAGGAACTGTAGGTTAAGCGTCACAAAAAAAAACACTAATGGATTTTCTCGTCAAAAAAACTAGACAAATGTGACAACACGACGATTTTTCGATAAATCGATTATTTATTTATTAAAAGTATAATTTCGTTCATACACGATTAGCCAAGTCCTAAACTGACTTAAACAGAAAAAAATCTGTATTGCAACACCGTTACATATATTTAATAAAGTTCCATGACATCAAATATGAAGACTATGAGTTTCTAGGTTCCTATATGTATTAAAAATCTGTAGAAGAATATCAGTTATCTATTGTCATAATACTTTTTATCCTTAAAATTGGGAAAACCCCGCTTAAAAGATCTTCCTGGGTATCAGTCCTTATTCTGTGTAACCTTAGTAAAGTATCGACTTTTTTATCTGGAAACATAATTTTTAAATCCATAAATTTGTAAGCAAAAAATGTTTGATTTTTATTTTTTATCAATCGTTTGTTATAACTTTATAAATATTTGAATTTAAGATCAACACATGTCGAAAACTATAAAACCATTAAATCGTCGTATAAGATATGATTACACTTAAGCTTTATGTCTAAAACTAAAAAAAACAATCTAAATACGTCCTACAATTGTTGGCTTTATACAACTTTTATAGTAAAAAAAAAGCTATAACAGTAGAGTCGAACAGTGGTAACGGAGAGATCACAGGTCTACAGGAATTATTATAACTGAATGTAATAAAATCACTTTAAAATAAACGCTTCGATGCGAATATGTGGGTAGTATGTATAAACCACACACAGCAACCCCTAAAAAAAACCCTAAAACTTTGCATGAAAAAGCGAATGAAAGAAAAAAATTCCAACCCTTCTAGGAGAAATGGTGTACAATAATTGTTTAGGTTGTCAACGTTTGAAGGTAGTACCATGTCTTAATAAAATTCTATACAAATGTGCAACCACCACCTCTGCACAATAAGTTCTGCAGTCGAGAAAACGAAGTGCAAATAGTTGACCCGTGATGGAGAAACAATACTGCAACCACCGTAGGACGTTATAACAACGGAAAGATACGAGCGACCCATTCAGTATTGATGCGGTAACCGAACAGTGACTTTCCGCTCTTTTTCCAAAACACCATTGCAAATTGGAAATTAAATAGGTAAGTGGATATATCTATAAGTATATTCTAAGCCCACGTTTGATTTAAACTATCTATTTTATTTTTCACTATACATGTATTTAATGTATAACACTAATAAAATAAAATATTCAACTCACGTGGAAGATTCCTGGAATTTATCTAGTTGTAAATATTGAGATACCTACTAATACATTAATCAGACAGTCAAAACCCGTAAGTAAGTTTGATTTATATAAACATTTTATATCAAATTAAAAGAGCAAGAAATAATGATTTTATTATTGACGATTGTAAATTCAATGGCGTCAGAAATTAAAGCCCAAAATAGATGAAGTCATCAAGGCTACATCGCCGTCCGAGGTAAGTAGAACTGTTAAACATGTTCAAACCTTGTATAAGTTTTACTTTATAAAAATCAATTTGCTCAATTGTATTGACAATGTCTGTAAGAGAACCGTGACTTTTAAGTATAAACCTTCTAGAGATGCACATTACTTTTTTTCACGAAACATTAGCCCAAAAATGGAAATGAAACAGGTACATATGGTCTTTACACATTATTTATTAGACTTTAAAAGTAAAACCTCCAAGTCTTAACTAAGTTATCATCGATATGAGCGAATGCACTCGAATAACACAAACAGAATTTATTTAGGCAACTGTATACAGCCAAGTTTAATTGACTTATTTCGCCCGTCGTTTAAGGTAGGTAAAAGTATTTGATAACAAGCGAAGAAACAAGAAGTACATTTTATTAAGCCACAAATAATAAGTGTTTTGTTTTTTTTTTTAATGTTTACCTAATATTTTAATATATTGACAAGAAAACAACAATAATTTCTTGGAGCAAAAGGTGGAAAGATTATTTTTAAAAAAAACTAAGCAAATTCAAATGCAATTTCCGTTCTAGACAAACGAGCTGATGTTATTTCCTACTTCATTTGATCTTGTTTAGGAAAGGACCAATTTCTTTGTATGCAAAAATAACATTATTACTTAAAATTTATAAATATATATATAGGGCGGCCACAGGGTGGCCCACGAAGATTTTACAAATAAAATAACTTTTGTTCTAGTGAATATTTTTGAGATTTTTTTTTTTTTAATAATTTATATTCATTTGCGCTATAAGCACCGGGGTTTTTATTGCACTTACCTGTTTTACTTTTTTAATAGTTTTTTTATTTTTTTTCAAGATAGCCATTTTGTTCAAAATAATTTTTAAAAAAGAATTGGCGAAAAAAAATTGGATTTTTATTCATCCGTTCAAAAGTTATATTCATTTGAAAGTGAGGATGACTGACGACGGGAGGTGGAGTGTGGTAGGTAACGCGCGCTGATAAAAATAAATCTACGTGGTTTACTCTACTAACTTTGATCTAACTTTGATATAGAACATTTAAATAATGTTCTTAAATTTTTTTCTTGTTTGGAATATCTTTGGTAACCATTTGGTATTTGTGTTGGTTATCAGTGTAAATATGTTTTCCCATTATTTCATTATGAAAGGATGGAACTTATAACCAACAACGGGTACCGCGGACTACGCAGAGTCTAATGATTGATATTATTGTTATCAATACCGTTTTATTAAATTTTTAATTTCTATTTAAACAAATTACATTATTAAACTTTAGCTTCGGTGCGGAGCTGAGAAGGTATTGTTTTTTATTTTTGTGTCTGGGACACCATATCTTGTAAACCGCTTTACCGATTTCTTCGTGTAGCAATTCTATAGATCAGAATTCATACCTGAAAAGTACTTTATTAGGCCAAACATTTTAAAAAGTCACCTCTTCTCCATCAAAATCGAGAAAAACACCAAAAAAATTTACAAATTTTTCAACTTAAAATTACAATGCTCTATGACTTTTTTAAAAATAGTCGAAAATGTTCCAAATTTATGTGAATTGTTTTTCAAACATAGCACTATAGATAAACATTAACAAATCAAAAAAATATCATAAACGCTTTCCCTCAGAAGGGATACAATTTTTTCTTTATTTCACTTTATTTCAAGCAAAACTTTGGAGATTTAGATCTGAAAATTAGACCGAAGATAGATATAAAATGGAACTATAACATATACAATTTTCTCAAAAATCTGTAGTCAAATTTTTTTTTAATTTAGGAAAAACCCCAAAAAGAGGGTAAATTTACACTTTGGCCGTAGTCAGTTTCTAGGTTGCTATGTGTGAGTGAATCAACAGTCAACGGGTAATGAAAATATTTTCACTATATTGTTAATTACGATATATAGGTAACTATGACAGTACATTTTTATAGACAGACGATCAACCCTTATCGTATCCACCCTGCACAAGACTAAATATTACATTTTAAGTACATTATTGCTGATCCCACGATATCTTCTAAATCGTTTTAACTGGTTTGAACATACTATCCACAGATTCACATCAAAGCGTTTGTTTAAAATTCTGCCATGGAACAAGCTAGAATGGTGAGTTGAAAAACATTCCTTTTACTAATTACAATATAGTTTACAAAAAAAAAATTATTTGGTACCTATAAACACCCCATTACATATTCAAATATATTTAAATTTTGCGTCATAATACATAATGAATGAATGAATAGTAATTGATTACTTAAACTTTACTTAACTTAGTAGTAAATTATAAATTATTATATTTATTTTTTAGAATCAAAACAATGTGAATCGAGTAGGAGTTCCTTGTCAGGAAGCATTTTTACAACCAACTCAGCAACCAAATAGAAAATGGAAATTTCAAGAAAAATAATTTATGCCACCTTGGTAAAATACCTTGGTATTTTTGTTCATTTGTTTATGCAGATATATTAAATTTTTTTATATAGTTCATTATATATATATATATATATATATAATAAAAAAACTGACCGTCAATAAGGAAAAGTTATTAACGTTATAAACCTTGTGCTGGAAAGCAAAATTCAAGAAACTACTAATTTTCAATTCCTAAAATGTGTAGTTACATAACTAAAAAAAATTATGACATTTCTAGATTTTTATATCAATGAAACAAAAATTGTTATACGATGTTCTGATTAAAGCCAAATCCCATACTAGTTTTAATTTGTTTTAACAAGTATAAACATATAAATAAAATATTAAAACATTAAATTCAAATTATTATTAAAAGTACATTCTACAGGTATATTAGTTAATAAGAAAAATTAAAAATTGTATACATTAGTTTAAGAACATGACAATACATTATTTATTTTTAATATTAAATTGTATTTTAAAATCATTATGAGGAAACTGCTTTAGTTTATACATGTAAGTTATTACAACTAAAATAGTTTTTCTAAAATTTGATTGTTCAAATTTACTGTCCAAACAGTCTCGTCTTAAAAATTGTATTTGTACGTGAGCCCTTGGTGATTAAAAAATGACAAAAAAAGTTAGACTTGATGTTGATTAATAATGGAATATCTTAATAAATCATACAAAATGTTACTTACATGTTTTTTTTCATCAACCAATGTTTAAAAAGAAATATTTGATAAAAAATGTACAAACAATAGTCAAGCACCAAGTTATAGTTTAATTTTATATTTCATCACCATATTTCCACAATGCATATAAAATTCAGAATTTGGGTAAGATTAAAAAATATTAATTAACTAAACGCTTGGCATTTGAACTACTATAATAAAAAATTACAATCAAATATAAAATATAATAATATTTTAGTTTATATGAAAAGCTACATATCATCAACGTTCACAAAACATCAAATCTTACTCAAATTTACGTTAAAAAAAAGAGTAATCAACTTTACATATGGAGTGACTTTCAAGTACAAAAACTACTATGTTTTTAACATTTAATAATAGTGCTAAAAATAATTTTTTATGAGTTAAAATTACTCGACACAAAATTTTGAGTTTAATTAACACTGATTATATCCTTCTTCAAAGATTCCAAGTAGAAAGAAACATTAATTATAAGAAATCTTCATCTAAAACAAAATAAGTATAATAATATTATTAACTTACATATTTTAATTCCTTTAAGATACCCAATCTAAAACAATATTACTAGTATTTTTTTTATGTTTTTCGGTTTATATGCCAACTGTGTCTTAAAAATAAAGACAGAATGGTAAAAATACTAGATAATAATTTAATCAGTTTTAAATACTATAGGTTTATGAAATATGTATAAACATTCATACCTATATCTGAAACATAACTGGATAATCATAAACGTCATATTGATCTTGAAAAACCACTTCCTCATAAATTGCACATTAGAATTTCGTTGAATTAACAGTGTTCTTCAAAAAAAAATCTCCTTCTAAAAAAAAAATCTCATTTTATAAATTAAAATTATTGTGATAGATATTTGATAAATTTTACTTACTAACATTCCGGCGATTTGTCGTCAATATCTATGCCTTATTAATTGACATTATCATTACCATCAACAATAATTAGTTATTACTTCCAAATCAGGGTAATATAATATTAGGTATAATGTTTATGGAATATGGATGTAAAATTTTCAAATCTCCAGTAGCTGGGCCATAATATGTCAAATATCAAAAATATATTTTCAAAATGTTCACTATTACTAATAGGAACAAGTTTTTGTTTATGAAATCATTTCATCGTTCATTTTAGATCAATATAAAATTTTGTTACAATTAGGGAATTTATAAACATAATTCATAATTGACAATGTATTAACAAAACGGTACAGGACGTTTTTTCGGGTTCTGAATACACAATACAAGTCACGCACGTTGCCGCCTGCCGGTCGCACGTATTTTTTTTGGGCATGATAATATCACAGATTATATGAAAACAGATTGTTCACTCGGGCCTTTAACAATAGGATTGCTAATAAGGCTCTATGATTGGCCCGCCAAAATCAGTGTGACCGTCTGAAGGGAATTTGTTTTTAAACGTGTTCGCGGGCTTTCGCATTTGTTAAATAATTGAGTTAAACAGAATGTTTCTCTTGTATTTACCAAACATTTTATAAATAATAATAACCATAATGATAATAATAATAATTTAATAATATTATTCTTACAATTACAGTTGTTTTATATTATCTTACACACTATATAGTATGACTTATCCAAGGGCAATAATTTTAATTTCAATAATAAATTACAATTAATAAATAATAATACATTTAATAATAAGGCATTTTAAAATTCCCAATAAGTAAAAATATAATGCATTATAAACAATAAACATAACATATCCATAATTATTAATATACAATTTTAATTATTTCTAACATAGAGAAATATTAAGCTGTCCACCATATGGCATGACAACTGACAGAGCATTAATCAACTATGAATAGTATTGACACGCAGTATTTAATTACATTGTTATTGTAAAAATAATATCAATTCAAAAATAATAAACAAAAAATAATTATAAATAAAATAATACAAATTATTATAAAAAAGTATTAAACAACTAAAAGTATTGCATATTTATATACCTAGTTATACGTGTTTTAATATAACCAATTTTTTATTTACTCTAATTCTATAGGCTACTCAGATAAAAGTCGTGCCTTTAAAAGTATAATTGGAGTACAAAATGCGCATACGCGCCTGCTAATAGGTTAAAATAAATAAAAAATAATGAACATGAAATAATTAGTAAAAATTAATAAATCACAAAGTTCACATAAATAAAATAGTATAATTGTTAGTAAAATAGTATAAAAAACTGAAGTGCCGAATTTTTTTCCGTTTAACATGTTACGGATACATATGAGTTCTAACAACTGACAAATTTTCAACTTAAAGGTCCCAAAATTATGGCTTAAAAACAAAAAAAACTTTTAACCATCCTAGGGGGTGGGAAATGGGAATAATATAAATCCGACACCAGTCCATTTTTGGTCGTTTAAAAAAAATGTTTTGCCAGAACCATTTCCATTATTCTGAAAATGCAAACTGTATACAAGACTTAGATGCTATTTTAAGTATTATGAATGAAAACAAATTTAAATATAAAAATATGTTTTAATAATTTTAATTTTTTTTGGTCACAATAATAATGTCAACCAAAAGATCACCTTGTACAAACTACAGGTGATTCATCTGATGTAAGACATTCGTTTTTTCAGAAAATTAATTCCTTTAAAACTGTTTAAAAAATGTTAGTAATTGATTATTTATTGTTCATCAATCTGTTCATTTGCTATGAAAAAATGTATAAAATATATCATAAATTAAATATAAATTAGTAAATTACAGTCAATTAAAAATTACTAAATAGCCATGAAGTGTTTCTTTTTTTAGAATTCATTCACATTCCGACATAAAATTAATTAATTCCCATTCCTCATTCCTTAAAACTAAATGTAATGCAATCATGATTGCATTCCTCTAAAAAGGAATGAAATCCAATAAATGCATTCTTTCCAACACTGATATATATATATATATCAGTGTTTAATAATGAAATGTCTTTGAGATAATGATAGAGTGTTATCGACGGGGTCAATATTATTACCGATATAACATTTATTATTTTTTTAACATTTAATATGATAAATACACAGATTATATGAAATAATCATATAATTTGTGGTAAATACAAGTTCGATAATTTCGTTCCGGCTGACATGGTCACACTGGTTTCGGCGGAGTGCTTATCAGCACACTTTTTGTTTACATCGAGAGTGAACAATCTGTTTTCATATAATCTGTGATAATATAATATTATAATATGGGAAGGTTAGGTTAGAAAAAAATTTTGTCGTAAGTGTTGTCTACTGATAAGATATGTGAACAACAATTGACCAGACATGTATACGGTGTCGCGGTTTCCGACAGTAGGTAAAAAACCCGCTTCTCCGTATATTATATAAAAAAAAAAATAAGAAATATTACTATTATCTGATTATCGAATTTATCGACGGACGACGGGGTCGATAATATTATTTAATAGTATTTAATAATAATATTATACTACCTTATTGGAAATCCCAAATGAATATGGATCAAAATATCAAATCTTTACAACGTAATAAGTAGAAAACCAATTGATGAAAATTAGAAATTCAAACGCCATTTAAAAAACCAAACTCGATACTTGTTTTACGTATAAGGGTTGGAGATAAAAATATTCTAAATATTAAAAAATGTAGTAAAATATGTACCTAAAAATTAAGGGAAAAAAAATTCTCGAAATATTCATATTTTCCGAGAAAATGAGTGTCTTAAGTTAGTTGGATCACCCTGTATATATATATATATATAAATTATTTTTTCAAAATTATGTAGTCAAACACTAAGTCATTAAGGAGAACCAACAAAAAAAAAAATGGAAAATTTGCACTATGTTAACTGACGAAAAGCATTTTGAGCGAAAAATCATAATATAATAATTATACAAATATTATACGGAAATTATTTAATGTTTTTAAACTGCATATACATTTATAACGTAGATTTTTGTTATTAAATAATACATATGCATTATATATGCAAGCTTCAATTTTATAATTTTTCCAAGTCATTAGTTCAAAAATGTGTATGTTGATTTTGGCCTCAACCGATGCACCCGTAAAATATTATAATTGTCTATTTATAAGCCCATATCGGAGTTGATCCAGTACATTGAATTCGTTACCTGGCCAAGGTCCGGCGCCCGTTTCTCTTTTGAAGTACACATTGGCACGTTCTATGATAGTTTCTAATTCTAGGTTGACTATTCTGATAATCGGTATATCTTCGACGTTCGTATAATTGCCAGCACTCGCCAAGCCCATCATGTTACCATATCGTTGGCTAAACTCCATGCATGAGTCATTGAAGAATTGTTTTCGTTTTTTCAATGATCGTTTCACCCTTAATACATAAATGGCATCTACTATTTGATGCACCGGTACAGGCGATATAAAATAAGTTTTAAACTTGTTGTAAATGAGTTGTATTATAGGATCGATCCTATTTAAGTAAGTATTGACTTCCGTATTTGTCAGATTCTTTATTATTGTGTTTGATATATGAAATAATCTACTCAATATCGAAATACCTTCACTTTCGATCACGTTCATAAGCCGAATAATTGCCTCAACGTAACATTCATTTTTTATACAGTTGTCCATCACTTCTTGCAATGATTGGTTGACGGCACGACAGCAATACGGTTCCCGTATATAGGCCATAAAATTGTCTGCATCTTGTAATGTGGTTGCCAGCGAAATTCCAGTGAAGAAAATACTATGGCTCAGCTGTTCAGTAACCGTAAAAGGCGGTGCCAAACCGTATGGTTTATAATCTATCGCAACTTTCGGGATACTAACACATCTTGTTCGCGGGTTTTCGGGCTGGGGAGTGTAGCACGTGGTGTCTGAAAACTTCAATGGCATAAATACCAACTCGGTTTGTTGCAAATTTCGAATGGTTTCATGTGTGATCATCGTTTGGCAACGGCGAAGACTGCATAGTGCAATCACGAAGATTTGGAACAAAAACATTTTTAAACTTATATTTGTTATTTTTTGAAAAAAATCAAAACGGATGACATCTACGATCAAACGATAATATTGGTTATAATATGAACCCTAATGTTTTTCACAAAACTATAACTGCTCACTACGAAGTATGTTGTATAGACTGAATCGTCGTTGTATAAAACACTTTTTACAGTTACATTAAATTTGTTTCTAACGATAGTAATATTGGTAGAGGGTAGGTTAGATTTTTTAGAAAAACTTGAACAAATAACAAGGCGCCATTGGATAGGTACAACGTTTAATGGTCGTTTCGCGTACTTTACCCTTCCCCGTCCTTCCTAAAGCAAAGAAAACGATTTCTTTTTTGTATTTTTCACCGTAACGTTAATATCCAAGAAACTGCAAAGCCGTATTAAGTTTTTACTATTATTTAAATGTAACAAAAAAAAAATTGATATACGCATGTGTAGATACTGGACTCGATTTTGGTACAGTCTTCCTACGCGGGTTTATACCTTACTTGGTTAGTCTGTACCTTTATGGCTTAAGCTATCTATGTATACAAAAAATCGATAATCAGATAATGTTGACGGCAGGAGGGGGGGGGGTGTGGAATATGGATATTAATTATTATGTAAATTTGAGGATTTTTTCGTACGGCAAAAAATGCTACACACCATAATAGCGAGGAGATGGATTATTTTCATAGCTTTAATAGAAGATAATAAACAGGTAGATCGGATTTCACGTTCATGCGGTATAACGTTTAGAGTTTAAGAAAAAATTCTGTTTGATGCAACTTATAAACGCTTAATTTTCAATTTTTCCTAATGTATAATTTTGAAGCTATGTATGCCTTATATCAAAGGGTATGGGGGGTCAGTGGCAAAAAATGCTCCACACTATAAAAGCGAGAAGATTAAAGAAAATACATAAAATATAATTTTTCAAACGCTGTGTCACGCGTTTATGTAAAATCCCAACGAATTTCAATGCAATTGTAATAAAGGTATTCTTTTAGCTGATGTATGCAACACTTAAGCTAAGGCTTTATTTGTTCAATGTCATGTTTGTAAAGCTGCTGTTATTCGCGCGCTTTTGACAAAAACAATACGGTATAGTTTCAAGTACAAGGTGATTTTGGCTGTACATACTGAAAGGGACTTACTATTACTTTTTATATACAGGGTGATTCTTTTATCACGAACCACTCAATATCTCATAGGGTTTAATAAGAAATTATTACATTTTTACATGATTTTCTTTAGCTCGTTTGTACGGGTATTTTTCAAATCTTGCAAATGAATTTAACCGACTTTTCGATGTCGTATAGGGCTGAAACTTGGCACAGACACTCATCTTAGATGACAATACAATATCCTGTAATCAAATTGGGACTCGGCCATCCAGGTCACCCTACACAGGGTCAAATGTCAGGGTCATTTCACTAAAACTTCATGTTTTTTCAAATCTTTCAAAATTAATTTAGTAATCTATTCAGCAATTATTAAATACCTTTAATAGGACTAAAAACTAAAAAAATAAAATAAATTAAAAAAAACTTTTTTAAAAACAAGCTTTTCCAAAAAAAAAAATAGTAAAAAGTGAACTAAAAGTAAAAATTGATTTTATAACAAGTGTACTCACGTTTTTATTTTAGTCAAAAACTAAAGATGTTTAATATTATTTAAAATTGTAGTAAATTTTCGGTTGTTATCAAAGTAATTGACATTTTATATAAAATATGCTACAATTGATTAAACTGTTCTTGTTATAAAATTATTTTTTACTTTTTAGTTTACTTTTTAATATTTTTTTTTTTTTAGAAGAGCATGTTTTTTCAGATTGTTGTAATATGATCTAAATTTTTCACTATTTTTTTTTTTGTTTTTCACCCCCCTCACAACTTAATTTTTTTGATAGAAACTTTTGAAACTTAAGATTTAAAATCACAATTTGCCTATAATATATATTTTGTCCCAAGACGTATAAATTTGTATTTGTGTATCGTCAGCCGTAGCAGCTGAATCGTAAAAAAAAAAAGAAGACTCACATCCTAAGTATACTTTAACAGCTGTCATCTAAGGCTACCGTTTGTTCGACTGTTTATGACAAATTTCAATATTTTACATAATTATCGATACTTTTAGTAGTTGGCATATTTTAAATAATCAAAATATCAATTGCTAAAGATTGCTCTGTATTTTCGGCAAAATATTTTTTATTTAAAAAGAAAATCAAGCGTATAAGTTTGCATTTAAGTTTAAAAAGTCCACCTTTTTTAGACCCCCAGAAAAAATACTAAACGTTTTCAGCCGTCATTTGGCTACATTCGTTTACTTAGACTACTTTTTGCTCATCGATAATGAAAACAAAATAATATACCGTTGTAAAACATATACCTTACAATAATATACAAGTACGTTCAAATTTTCTAATAAAACCTGTAAGTCTTGTAGTTTTGGTAATTGGAGACACTTCAGTTTGTGTAAAAAAATGTTTTAAAAAAAAATATATATAACAGGCTTTTGCGAGATTCCGTTGATTAGTGGACTTATTGGTTCGTCTTGACCTAAAATGAGGCCCCTAATTTTTTAACATGGATTTGTCATTGGCCTAGGGATCAATTTTGGGAAAATTCGTGCGAACGCTGAACGTTACCGACTATATATCTATATAAGATTATATATATTAGATATCGCGTTTTCAATTGTAATTTTGTGTTTATTGAGTTCGGCTAACGTGTGGGAGCAACTGACGGTGGATTTTTATTCAAATAATTGGTGATCAATTGCATTTTTTTAATTTAATTAGATTAAATTGTTCAAAGAAGGGGTATCATCAACATATTTTTAATGAATCTCCATGGTATAAAGAATGGAATAACGAAAAATAAATATGACATTTTTGGAAACTCTTATTGGAATTCATTATATGTGATTAAAAATTACAGTCTGGCCAATAATATGATATCGCTAGTTTAATGTATCAGTTGAATGACTCCGAAAGATGTTTCACTTCATCCTTGCGTACTGGTTTTTTTTATTAAATTATTTTTTACTGAATTCTTGCCTAAGCGTTTACACGAAAATATATTTCTTCTACTTTAGAAAAAAACTTGTGTGATTCGATGTGCGTTTACGTTTTGCACTGTTTGCATAAATGAAATACAGTGCTCGTTTGTATTAGAAATATTATACAAAGCCAAAAGACTGTGTCCATTTTTTAGATAAAACTTGCATTTTAATAACGGTGTACGACAAATACTCATGGTCTTTAGAACTTCAAGGCCAACATGACTTGTTGACGATTTTTTTAAAGTTATCGTTATAACGTCAATCAAAAGATCCGTAGCCTTTTGAAATATTTAAAAAAAATGAGATTTCTAAAATAACCAAAAAGCATTTGAAAGACTTTAAATCAATTAGTTAGATAAATTGGGTTATGATAATTTTTATATAAATATCCACTGTTGAATTAATAAGTTTTGGTTGAACGTCGGTTTGTCGTTAGCTTCGTTTTTAATAATTGTTTAAAACTAATTTTTTTTCTCGTTTTAATTTACTAAAATATAAAAAAAAAAGATGTGCATCGTATAATATATTTTTTTTAATTCCATCAAAATCTTAAAACTGTACAACCACTGAAGGAAAAAATAGGACAGTTGTTTAGTATTAGTTTTATTTATTCCGTCCAACAGCAGTGTCTAATAAAGCCATATAATAATTATTGTATCTATTGTTTTTCATTTATATGACGACTAAATAGTTTATGTTATTTTTTAATATGAATTGACAACTTTGGCAATGATTTCTTCATGACCTTATCAACACAACCGCGGTTCAAAAAGATCATCAATGCTTATGGGTTTTTCAGAAACGTTTGAAATATATTCGGTAATACGAGAAAAACCACCAATATAACAAAAAAAATATATATATTTAAACTTCTAAAACATGACCAACAACATAGGCAAAACAGCGCAGGATAAATGTTTCGGATATACCTAGCTTGAAATATTGGTATATCAGTTTTAAACATTTACTTTTATTATTGAAATGGTTTTTTTTCCCATACTTATAGGTACATCTTTTTCTACATTTTTCAGTATTTAGTGTTACGTATCAGCAGTTTATATAAATATATATGGTGGGATTGTCCACCATCCGCGAGTGTTACACCGCCATAACTTGTCTTTTGTGTAACTTGGGTTTCATAATAAACATCGGCGAATATTATTGTTTACATTAATCTAATTGTGTTCTACTTTCATACTAAGGTATAACAAATTGGCGACGAGGAAAACTCTTTATTTCTCACATAGACCATACTGTCTATAAAAAGTAAATTTAAATTATTTACGTGTCAAACAAGTTCAGTGAATTAATAAAAAAAAAATGGTTGAAACCAAAGAAACAATTAAACTCAATCAAGTAATTGGAACACCCGGAACATTTGAACCTGGAATGGACGTGACCATATTCGTATCTAAGCTGACAAATTGTTTTGCGGCAAACGAAATCGAAAACGAAGTTAAAAAAAAACCATATTGCTTTCATCGGTAAGTGAAGAGATTCATAAAATTGTATTCATTTTACGCGTTCCAAGCACACCAAACATTCAGACTTATGCTATACTCAATGGTCTTTTAAATAAATATTATAAGCCAGTAAAGTCCTACTTCACTGGTAGACATGCGTTTTATCAAGCCAATAAACGTACAGATTAAACAGTTGCTGAATGGGGTGCCCATTCAAAATCGTAATTTTTTACTTGAAAGTGGTAAATTCAGCTTAGTTAATTTAATAAGAACTTGCTCTGTGGCGGTTAGGTCAATCAAGACCTTTCGGACCTACGACGATTTTTTTAGTATTTCGTTTTTTCTCTTTACTAATATACCTATTAAATGTTATTCAAAAATAATATAATTATTAGTTTTGTTAAAAAATAAAATAGAGCCAAAACGGTCTACGGGGACCGCAATAAAATCCTAGCCCCCCCCCCCCCTACTCATGTCAGGTAACGCTCCCCATTATATAATAAAGTCCCTTGTTCTGGCGGCGAAATGTCCGGGTCCGTGTCTATAGTTGTCACAATCTAAAAATTAGTAATTACTGACCGATAATTTGTCACCTGTTGTGTGTATAGAAATAACGACACATTTTTTAAACTATCGAGGTACTTACCTGTAGATAATGATTAATTAAATACCTAGTAACATTTATGGATGAAACATACTATGCATAAATATTTAAAAGTAATAAGTGAGATAGCTTGCCTCAGTAAAATGAAGTGTAGTCTTTGATTTTATGAACATAGCCTTCCTAAGTTCTACTTCCTTATTTGGTTATAGAATTACCAATATGACATTTCTCATTTAGCTCTTTCTAAATTTCGATTACAATGTCCTTAGACTTAATTAAATGTTCTATGCTTTTACTTACATCATAACAATATGTTTAACTAGTTAGAAATTTCAAATACACGTTTCAATACTACTGAATTTTTGTCTAGTTTTTATACTACATTATTATTATCATTTTTTTTCTCGTTTCATTTATAACTTTCCAAAACAAGATATTCCTAAAACAATTATACCTTATTTCAATAATAAATAAAAATGGGATTACTTAATCTGTTATGGAATTTTGTCCCTAGTTTAAATCGAGGTAACCAATTTAGAAAAAAATGAGTGCCTACTGATGGTAAAATCTAAAAATGATTGCGTTTCATTGATAAATTGATGAAAAGCGAATATATACGTTAATATATTTATTACGTTATTTATATTGATATTATTTATTGATTATAGTTAATATTTATTAGGTTATATCGCTATATGTCGGAAAAATAACTGAACTATCGATATTCAAAACGATTTTCGATAGCAGTACCTAGTATATAGCAGTAATCATTGGGACAGGTATGTGATTCTTTATCTCTCTGACCCGCAATAAAAATTCACACAGGCCGTCGGCACACCACGGCATATTTCAATTGATAAAATTGCCACGGCAATTTTTCAACCATGGAAAACCACAATCTTCATCTCAATCCAAAATTTACAATTACAAATCATTTACAGAAACTTCTGCTAACACCATATTTCCAAAAAAAGAACAAGCAATAGTATTAAACACAGTAAATGAAATACCTCAAATAGAATACATAAAAGCGTTCAGTAAAATTACCGCCCCGAAAAACATCACATTTGCATCCAGAATATCCATCCAACAATCGATTTTGTATTTATTTTACAAATAAAAGTATAGTCGAAACCCATATCTCTCTTACTCAGTTCAAATATATAATTGAGAACTTTACAAATAAAGCAGTAAACATACACTCTCTTTGCAACGAAGTCGAAGTAGA
Organism: Adelges cooleyi; assembly: GCF_023614345.1. Taxonomy (NCBI): domain Eukaryota; kingdom Metazoa; phylum Arthropoda; class Insecta; order Hemiptera; family Adelgidae; genus Adelges; species Adelges cooleyi. The sequence continues at coordinate 302,841 of NW_026096129.1, read as the reverse complement.
TATAACTAAGTTGACAGAAACAATAGATAAAATTAGACCAAAAATAATTGACCGTGCCGTGAAATCCAAACTTACTAAATTATCAAATCTCTTATTTCAAGCTGCGCCACGTTAAATAATCATACACACTTACTATAAAAATACAAGTATAAATTAAACGAACAAAACAGACTAAAATTAAATCAAATTAAAATAGGTACCAATGATCAAAAACAATAATAAAGAAAAATCAATTTGCAAGGAAACATAAAACTAATACAATGGAACCTAAACGGATTTCTGAAAAAAATAGACGAACTAAAACTACTAATACCTGAATACACTCCAGAATTTATATGCCTGCAAGAAACCAACTTAACAAGTGATTACACCGGAACGTTACGTAACTATACATCTTACAGTAAAAATAGAACCGACGGTCTTAGAGCAAGTGGTGGAGTAGCAATCCATGTCAAAACAAATTTTCCTAGTAAACAAATTAATATTACATCTCATCTAGAAGTTATAGCAATATCTGTAAAACTTAATGATACCCACTTAATTATATGTAACATCTACTTACCAAATATAACGAAAATAGACATATCAGATTTGGAAAATATCATCCAACAACTTCCCAAACCATTCATTTTAGTAGGAGATTTCAATGCACATAGCACAACATGGGGTTCAGATAAAACCGACTGCAGAGGTAAAATAATCGAAAAATTAGTAGAAAAGGACAATATTGTTCTATTAAACGACACTTCACCCACTCATATTAACTTATCAAATGGGAACTTTTCTTGTATAGATTTAAGCATGTGTACAACCTCCTTAGCCCAAAGTCTTAAATGGAATGTTATGCCAGATTTTTTAAGTAGCGATCACTTACCAATACTAATTCATTTTATACCCAGGAAAGGAGATACAAATAAAAATAAAAGTTTTAGATGGAACCTTAAAAATCCCAACTGGTCATTATACAGAGATATAGTAGATGATGAAATCACTAAAACCCAATTCAATAAACAAACAAATATTAAAAACTCAGTAGAATCATTCACTAATATAATAATCTCAGCAGCCAAAATAGCAATAGGTAGTCAAACAACAAGGTTGTACAAACAACAATAACAAACCAAAAGTCCCATGGTGGAATGACGAAATCAAAAAAGCGATAGAGAACAAAAAAAATGCATTAAAAATATACAAAAAGCAAAAAACTCCAGACAATTTTATACAATTAAAAAAAATAAGGGCTAAAGCGAAGTTTTTAATCAAATACAGTAAGAGGCAGTCGTGGAAGGAATTTACAACAAGCATAAACTACAAAACTAACTCCTCTATACTCTGGAACAAAATTCGTTCATTAAAGGGATTGAATAGAAATCAAGAAATACACATAACCGATGAACATGGAACAACATCAGTCCCCGAAGAGGTAGCAGAAAAAATAGGAAGGTACTTCCATTTTAACTTTAGTAATTTAATATATAAATCTGAATTCATTAATGAAATTAAAATTCTATCAGAAAATACGCCAATATACTCATATACAAACCCTAATAGCTGCGATCAAATAAACCTGAATACATCTATATCATTCAACGAAATGGAATCTGTGTTAAAAAAAGTCGTAGCAAAAGTCCCGGCCCTGACGGAATTCCCTATTGCTTTATCCAAAATCTTGGCAAAACTGCAAAAAAACACTTATTAAGTTTATTCAACACTATTTGGCATACAGGAGACATACCTAGCGAATGGAAAAAAGGCATAATAGTACCAATTCCAAAACCTGGAAAAAATAAACATTCCCCTGAAGGATACAGACCTATTACCCTTCTTAATACTATGACAAAATTAATGGAAAAAATTATAAATATAAGACTAATATGGTATCTAGAAAAAAATAATACCTTATCCAAGGTGCAAAGTGGATTTCGACATTCGAGATTCACAATTGACAACTTATTCATAATTGAGAATGAAATTGAAAATGCTCTAGAGCAAAAACAGGCACTCGGAATGATCAGCTTAGATATAAACAATGCATATGATTCAGTATGGAGGCATAGAATACTTATTATATTAAGCAAAATATTGTCAAACGATAATATGTACAAATATATAACCAATTTCCTAAAGGAAAGACAATTCCAAGTCAGAGTATCAAATATCTTATCTAATATCTTTGTTCAAGAAAATGGCATACCCCAGGGATCGTCACTGGCAGTCACCTTATTTCTCTTAGCCATAAATGACATTGCTGAAACAATAGAAGCTCCGGTTAGGGCCAATCTATTTGCGGATGATTTTAACATATTATGTAGAAGCAAAAACTTAAAAACTATTCAAAATATTCTCCAAAAAAGTGCAAACAATCTATCTGAATGGTCAAAAAAAACAGGGTTCACATTCTCAAGCCAAAAATCGCAAAGCATTATATTCACAAAACAAAGAAACCTAGAGCCACTAAGTATTAAAATAGATAACCTCAATATGCCAAATCACGGGAAAATAAAAATTTTAGGAATAGTATTTGATTCTAAACTCAACTGGCTTGCCCATCTAAAATATATAAAAAATTCAATAACCCATAGTCTAAATATAATAAAAATGATATCCCACACATCTTGGGGAGGTGATAGCTATTCTCTATTAAAGATACACAGATCATTAATTAGATCTAAAACGGATTACGGTGCCATATTATTTTAAAATGCTAATCCAAATTAATTAAAAATGATTCAAACCGTTCTCAATACTTCTACAAGACTAGCAATTGGTGGCTTTAAATCCAGCCCAATCGAAAGTGTTAGAAATATAGCAAATGAAATTCCTCCAGATCTAAGAAGAATAAAACAACTATTCCTTTATTGCTCCAGTGTGATTAAAAACAAAAACAACCCCGCTAACCAATTTTTAAATAAATATATTCAAGAAGCGGAAAAAGAAAATATAAATCTTAAAAATGTGTTAGAAAGGAAACCATACATTCTTCCTCCATGGTCCACGCAATTTAGTATCAACTTGTCCCTAGCTGAATTCAAAAAAGAAAACATAAATCTAACCATATACAAAAACCTGCTCAAAGAGATCCTGCAAGAGTATACAAACAGTGAACTTATGTACAGTTTAACCAAAGTTTTTGTAAATCATAAAATAAAACAATTTTTAAACGAAAAACGACTTTTATTACTATAATACAATTCAAAATATATATTAATTTAAATACATACATATAATATTATTGTTATTATTTAAATGACAATGACAAACGGTAATCTAATCGGTAATCATCTATCACGATTAATACATATTCATTTTTCTAATGAAATAAAATACCAAAACCATACTGATACCTGTTTGGTATTACAGAATCTTGGCTACTATAGTAAATAGGCAGACAATAATTCAGTTCGAAACGTACAAGACGATTCAGGTGAACTGCGAAACCCACGCCGCAAGACAAACGAATGCTGTTAAATAATGCTTTCAGGTCTGTAGCCAGATCGGCTTGACGATTCCCCATATTGCCAGAGTTCATAAACATATGGATTCTGATCAAATGCGATAGTTTATTATTTTCGGATAAAAACGGCAGTGGAACATGTAGATGAGTGTTGAACCTCCAGAACATAGTAGTTCCAGTAATGCTGCCATCGTTGTTTTTACCTACACCGTTATCATCAAAGCCTCTGAACGTTAACGGACCACCCAAATAGAAATTTTCCACCATACTGCATTTTCCCATCTTTTCTAACAGACCCAATGAAAACGAACCAGTGATGGACGTGCCCAAAAACAATCCAATGCTTTTTTGAAGTATTATTTCATTTTTGAAAAATTCGTTACTTCCTCCAAGACCAGCGACTTCTGATATTAATTGTACCAACGAGCCATTAATGGAAAATACTCGGTTGTCGCGGCTGTCATAAGAAGCAGACATTTTCAAAGACGACTTCATGGACTGTCCAGATTGTTCTCGTATGCCGAATGGAGCGTTTGGCACGTGTTGCAAATTCCGTATCATTCCTTCCCATCCCAAGTCTAAGAACCACGAGTCATACTCAAGAGTTATTCCAGTTTTCAGTCCATATTGATTATTAAAATAACCAAGTTTCTTTTTACTAACGAAATGCTTGTAAACGTCTAAGTACAAAGTCGGTTTATAAGGAGCTAATAATGGCTTTGTGAAACTAACCATACCAGTGGAAAATCTTTTATTTGTAGAATATATATCAGTTGATACTGCTAGTTTTTCACCACGGCGAAACAGGTTCATGAATGATATGCAAGTCGACAATTTGGGTTGGTCGTGGCATTCAGTTAAGACCTTCACGTGGCCTTTAATCCAATTCGATTCTTCCACGTTGATTGTGACAAAGTAACTGTCACGACCGTCAACGGTAGTCACGTCTAAAGTGCTACTGACACTGTTGAAACAGTCGAGTCTCATGAGGTTTTTTTTGGTTTCGACAATTTTGGAAACTGCTTCGTTTAGTGTCTTAGATTCGAACAGATTGCGCGTTGCTTTTGTCACGATATCTTCTTTGGTCCTATTCAAACCTACAACTTTGACACGATCGATTCGGATCGGCTGATCACTGACTGCGGGATCGATATCGACTCTCATGACTACGTAAAATGAAAACTTACAACCAAAACGGAGAGAATGTAGAGTAACTTTAAAAATTTGTGTTAATTGCTCACCAAGCGGTCTTTGTCCAACGTGAGTGTGGCCACAGACTTGTCAAACGAGCCGGACGCTAAACGTCTTCCGTCGCAGCTTCAACCGACCGAATGGATTTTCAACGAGTGCGCTTGAAACTCTTTGACCGTTTTATGTGAATGAAAGTGTATTCCTTTAATTTGGCTGCGACGACGTCAAAGTTATACCGATAACTAATAAGTCAAATCGTTAACAAAAACGGTTTCGTACACGGATTTAGGAAATCGCTGCCGGCATCTGCAGTGTGAAACGTGTTTTGACAGTGTCGACAACTGATAATTATTTTCCCCAGTCTACGATAGCTGCACTGTTGACTATCAAATCAACGAACTGATAATAGAAAATTGTAGCTAGATACAAATCAATTATGTAATTTAAAATAATAAAATATATACTCGTAAAATAATAATATTATAATGTACAGTTCATAATAATTTACACAAAAATGAATATAATTTATAAGAAACCCTTTAATTTTAAAATTGTTGTAACATAATAATAGTTTTATTGAAAATAACTTATAATTGTTATTTATTATTTACATTAAAAATGTTTAAAATTATTAAATAAATTCAAAATAAAAAAACGAACACGGTCAGTTAATAGACGCTATTAAATAAATGTAAAATAAGAAAGATACTCTTTACTGACACAATCGAAATACCTATTGTGAAAAACACGTTAGAAATCCAAAACGGTACTGTTAATAGACGCGAAAATTAAGTAAGGTTATGGTCAACAATAATATTGTTTATGTTTTTTTTATCAAATTATAAAAAGGGTTCGAAATAAGATTTTTTTTTTTATTTAGGTTATGTTCCTTGTGATCATTAATGGTGGGAGGGTCTTTATATTTTCGTTTATTGAAAATGCTCCGATATGTTTTTTCTTGTCTTATATTTTTAAGTAAGGTAGACCAGCTAAATTCCTAACAAATCATTATTGGCTTCACACTCATGTTTGTTAATAATTATATACTATAAATAAAATTGCCAAATATTAACCTTCGGTGTTCTCTAGAGCAAAATCGGGTTTTTAAAACATAATTTACTTCAAATATGTTGATTTTAAAAAATTAAAAAATTTTACTTAGATTTAAAAATCTTTCTATTAATTCCTTTGAACTAATTTATTTTTTGAGGTTTTAGTTTATTCTTAACTGTCTAAACATTGTCATTGTTGTAAGGTTAGAGCACCTTTTACCTGTAACGAAAATATAAAATAATTATATCACTTAACAATTTTTTATTATTATTCGCAACGTGATTCATTAAAAATAAGACAATCATTATTAAAGTTAAGCTCCAACGTTGCTTTCTAAATCCAAATTTTAAGATTTTTTGTGTTGTTCCTTACTGAAAAAAATTGTAGTTATCATAGTTGTTTTTATTTGTATGTAAGTTATATATGTAATAGTCTAATTATCAATCTAGTTTAGAGCTCTAAAATATAAAAATTGGGCATGTAATATAAAAAAACGTCAATCATTACTGAGGGACGTAGGGTTATTAAAACTTGGATTTAAGGCTATTTACAGATAGTGACATGCTTGATGAATATTCGATAAAATTATTGACTCAATCCAACCAATCGAATCAAAAAGTTTTGAACGATTATCAAAGCCTTAAGCAAAAAAACTTTTATGATTGTGACTTTTAATTTCAATCAAATTTATCGCTATTATTTAGAATTATATAATACTAAAGACCCAGCATAGTCCGAACCAAGCTTAGTCTATAAACCAGTACAGTCGAAACCAAGTATACTATAAATCAGTACAGAAGGTATTAGCAAAGTTGGGTCAAAGCAACTATTCAATCTGAATGTATTAATACAGTACAATTTTTAAGTACGAGTACATATTATATATGAATATGTGTATACCGTGGTCTGATATATGCCGGATTACTGTGAGTCTACTGTAATACCTTTTCAGCTTTGCATCGAAGCTCAAATTTAATAACTGTTCGTACAAAAAAAGTTAAAATTTGTACTTACCTATTACAGCTTCTATTTCTGATTGCACTTGTTTTTGGTACCATAACCTATCTAAAATTCGAAACAAAATAAATTTTGATACACATCGTTCATTGTACTAGAAACCAATATGTAAGCATACGATTTATCTCATTATATACGAATAATCTAATATCTACAATAATATAATTAATCAATAACTTAAAAGATGTTACACTTTTTTTAATTTTTTTTTTTTTTTATAATTTTATAATTATTAGTTGGGAAAAATTTAATATATTTTTTTAAATTACAACTCCGTCCCTTGTATGTTAAAATATTATAAACATGATTTTTTAAAATAGTAATGTGTATATTTAGTTAACTTTTTGAATTAAGAATAATTTGTTGAATATTTTGACTGGTCGATAACCAGTTTTGGATAATTAGTTTACAAGTTATTTAATTTTAAAAGATATAAATAAAAATTTCTCTACTCTCCACCCTTCCTCCGATCCTAAATAATGTAAAAAAAGTCTTATATCTTTTAAGTTATTGACTGGTCCATAGTTGAAGAGTGAATTTGTCAAACGTTCTAAGTGCCAAAGCAAAAAAATTGAACTTTATAATTTAATTTGTATTTTATTCATTACCGGAAACACTTGAGCATATTTTTATGTCTGAAATATAATTGTTTTTTATAAACAACTATTCCTCACTTGACAAACGTACAAAATTGTTTTCCGTAACGCGTAAAATACAAATCAAATTATAAAGTCAGGTTAGGTATACTTTGGAACGTTTGACAAATTCACTCTTCAGTTAACCAATCGCCCGGTATTTTATATGAAGGGCTGCGGGGAAAAAAGATCAATGTCATTATTTTTTCATTCCGAGAAAATCATTTAAAAAAAAAACTCATTAATCATTATAATTTAATACTTCCAAAATTATATAGCGTATAATAAGTTTATTCGATTTTGTCTCCGTTTTAGAATTTAACTTTTTTAAGTATTTGTTTTCAGAGCATACAACGTCTATTATCTCTGTATTATTGAAGAAAAACTTATCCAAACAAAATAAAAATCATAAATATGTGGAGAAAGATTTCACTCTAGATACTATAGGTACTATAGTTACAATATTATGAAACAACATACTTGGTTGCATACAACTTGTGTAATGTAAATTTACGCCATCATAAAAGTAATTAACATAAAACTAGTATAAATGCTAGCATGTGGGATTAAAAGAAAAATACACTATTCGCACTTTTTAATTTGTCTTTTATTTTAATACCACGTTACACAGTCTGTTTATTTAGAGTTTTTCGCAAAATCAAAAATGTCTATAGCTAGTGTTAGTTCATACAAACTATTCTGTATTTGTGCTGGTTGTACGTTAGCTATAATTTAGTAAAGTAGAAACATTATATTTTTTTCTTTCAATTATTTAAATACTTATTTGGAAAAAAAAGGAGACGGAAGTGAGGATAGTGATGGAGACTGACGGTTTTTGATAAATTTGTATGAAAAATTATAATGATACACAAATTGCCTATGTAGTCATAGTTTTGAATTTCTATTGGAGATATTTGACTACACAGCTCAGTGACCAAACACTACAATAAAGGTGGACAAAAATATATTTTCTTCAAATACTCGTATTTTTAAAATTTTATATTTTAGTTAAACATGAGTTTGAGAATTTATTCGTATAAATTAATTTAAAAAAAAAAAGTAAATGCATTCCGAAAAATAGAACATGTACAATAATTATTTGTCATTAATTTTGAGAGAAGAATAAACGGGAAGCTGGAAAAATTATACCTCAAGTCGATTCACTCTTTTGTAAGTTAGAAAAACAATCAAGTAAGGAGATTGAATCAGAATGTGTTCTTTGAGATGACGTTTAATAGACAAAAGTGGAAAGACTTGATGGAGGCAGTATTGATTATAACCAATTGTGATACTAAAGGAAAAGAAGAGCAATATTAGAGTAATGTACTGCAAAAAATTCATACACTAGAATGTCTAGATATTTTGATTAGAAATATTTAAATTATATTAATTATTTCCTTAATTGTGTATAAGTAAAAATTGTATCATAATAGTATTAAAAATTCTGAACTGTACAGAGTTCAGGTGTTGCCTGAAAAAAAACTGTAATCAATAAAAAAACTACAATCACACAGTTCTTGCAATTTATAAATGGATAACGAGGGGTTAGAATTACAACTACACTAAAAAAAAAAAGAAAAAAACAACGTAGAAATCTAAAACAATTTAGTAAGTTCAAGTGCTCGTAAAAATGAGATATATTGAACTTGTTATAGCCGATCTAAAAAGATGAACTTATTTTTTTAATCCAATAGTAGGTAAGTATGTAAAAATATATTTTTCTTTTTTGAAAATAGTTATTTCTAGTAGTCTAAAGTATTATTTATTTTTATGACTATTACAGCGATTTTAAGCAGCCAATAATATAGCGTTATTATTTGTTTAATCCAAATTTAGTGGGTGGCGTAAAAAAAAAATTGAAAATATTGCAAATAGTGAAACGGTAATTGTGGTGAATGAAGACGTAGATTTTTTGTATTATTACTGGCATTAATAACTGAAAGAAATAGTGATTAGTTTCTAAAGCCTAAAACGTTAAACCAAAAGGAAGTAACTAACATTTAGCGTTTTATTTTTTTAGACATACGGAATTTAGCACACAATATTCTGAAGAAATTTAATATTTTTTTTTTCATAGTGTTTTTATAGGTACAATAATGTCTCAATTTTTTACTTTTTATTTTACTCCCTCTCCCAACTTTTTTTATAGCAACTTTTGATTTTTAAATAGCAACACCTCTTTTTGTTTGTTGAAACTATGAAAGGCTATAATTTTCAAGTCGTTTCCGTGTAAGAAAGTAAGTCTACAATTTTTTAGAAAAATAATAACAATTGGAAAACCATATGATAATTTTTAAAAGGTGCGTTAAACCAATTGCAGCTGTATGGATAAACACAGTTATGTAGAGGCATAGTGGGGTCGAGGAGCTCACAGATTTTCAGTAATATTATTATAACTTAAATTAATTTTATAACAAAAAATGGGGTTCTTTTGTATGTTGTATCACACAATTTGTGTGATACTAGAACTGACAATAGACCTACTTTTATAATTGGTTAAATGAAAAATAATTCGTACCTAAATATAATATTAATGAAATCGTTTTAAATTTGGAGACTCCGATAATATATAACTAGGTCGATGTCAAGGTGTGGTTTTTTGGATATATTTTAACGTATTTTAAATACGTTTCCGCGAATGAAAGTAAAAACACGATTATAAAGAAGAGTAAATACAATGATAAAAAAATTGCAATCTGTTGTTATTTACTACTTATGGGTAACAACGGCGATAAATTATTATAGAAATACGATTAACCCTAACCTACAGGCGTGACAAACACCTTGACAACTGAAACACCGGAAAAGGTATAGCTGTAAACAATCATTGCACATCATTATCAAATCAATAGCGTCTTGCAATCGAACCAAAGTTAGTATTTAACTTTTACTACTTACATTTATCTAAAACCTATTATATTTTAAAATAAATAATAAAAGTACTTTAAATATGTATAGTTTAATCACAGTCTTTGTAAATAATAAAATGAAACAATTTTTTAATGAAAAACAACTTTTAATACTATAATACAATTCAAAATATAAATTAATTTATATTATAGTATATTTAAGAGAAAGTTTTTTAGTATTGCACCCTTCCAGAAAGTAGTAGAATCTAAAGTTATGCTGTAAAAATTCAAAAGTAAAAAAAATTGATTTGTTCAAGTCCGGCAAAGAAAGCAAATTATCTCTTACTCGGTTTTGCCTATGTATTAATGAAATGTAATTGCTAATTAGTACCTACTATTATATTTGTTTTTTATAAAAGTGATAGGTATTATATATAGAATACCTGATTATTAAAATGTATTGCCTTTCCTGTATTTAAAAGCTAACTACATTCAATTAGTCTATGTATTGAATTTTTCTAACTTTAAAAAAAAATTTGTATTTGTATTCAGTTTTAAGTTTTTGTTGTTTCTAAATACTTTAATTATACTAGGATTAAACAGATGCTTCCTAGTTTCTATAGCTTATTAAAATAAATATAAATGTAGGCATCTACTAATGTCTACTAATGACAGGTGATATGAATATTAACCAATTAGATACATATTTTGGGTATCAATCTATATGTTTTGGCTAGTCACAACTTTCTTTCGTGTATAAATGTTTCCAATCATGTTATGTCATTCTCTTAAACTTGGATCGACCACATTTTTGTTAAAAACCATTGAATCTGGGAGTACAACATCTTGTATACTTGGAAGAATTTTTACTGATCAGAGATCACTATGCGGTATGCTGTTTTTATCTCGTTCTCGTCGAATATGAACAATTTGAATATTTGAGTATTTATTGGAGATTGATCAAGATGCTAAAATGTAGATAAATTATGTAGACGTAGCTATAGAAATCAAAAGATTGGATATAAATGGTCTGGTTACCTCGATTAAAACTAAGGACAAAATGCCATAACAGTTTAAGTAATTCCGTTTTCATTTATCGTTGAAAAAAGGTATAATTGTTTTAGGAATATCTTGTTTTGGCAAGTTATCAACGAAACGGCAGAGAAAAATAATGACATTAATAATGTAGTATAAAAACAAGACAAAAATTCAGTAGTATTGAAACTTGTAATATATTTGACATTTGTAATGAGTTAAACATATTGTTGTGATGTAGGTAAAAGCGTAAAACATTCAATCAAGTCTAAGAACATAGTAATCGAAAGTTGGAAAGAGCTAAATGAGAAATGTCATATTGATAATTCTATAACCAAATAAGGAAGTGGACCTTAGAAGGCTATGTTCATAAAATCAAAGACTACACATCATTTTACTGAGGCAAACTGTCTCTTCTAAAATTTTATACGAACTGTACTTTTGCTACATTCATAAAATACAATTGATGACGATTAGTATAAATTAACAAATTTGTTGGAATTAGTTTATGAACCAATGTTTTTAACCAAAAATACATTAGTTGATCGCAATCAATTTGGCATTTATTGTTTCTTTTACTATACATTTATCAAAAAAATATATTATTATTTATATGAGTATGTATGTCTCAGCTTATTAATAAAAAAAAAGCAGATACAGTGGGGCCGTGGCATAGAAGGGACGGGGAGGCCACTGGTCTACGCTCTACTGGAACTATTATAATTGAATGTGATAAAATATTTTTTCAATAAACGCTTCAATACGAATCTGTGGATAGTAGGTTCAAGCCAGTACAGTCTAAGCCAGCAGTAAGAAATTTATACGTGAGTAAGTAAGAGAGGTCCAATGTTCTAGACAAAAATACAAATATCGATAAAAGCATTTTACCTAATGACAATTATGTGCTTAAAAATTAATTTTTAGTATTAAGGTGGATACGATTAGGGCTGATCGTCTGTCTATAAAAATGTATTGTCATATATCGTAGTAAGGTAACTATGTAATAATGGAAATATTTTCGTTACCTGTTGACTGTTAGTTCACCTACACTTAGCAACCTGGGAATTGAATATCATGGTCAAAGATTAATTTTCCTCTCTATGAAGTTATTCCTTCATAAATAAAAGGTCTACATATTTTTGAAAAAATTGTATACGTTATAGTTATATTCTAGGTCTACCTTCGGTCTCATTTTCTGACCTAAATCCCTAAAACTTTGCTTGAAAAAATGAATTAAAGAAAATATTACTATCCTGTCTAGAGGAAAGGATTTATGATATTTTTTTGGCTTGTCAATGTTAATGGTAGATTTATAATTCCACCTTGAGTTTAAGGTAAGTTTGACTGATTGATAACAGTAGAAATAGTCATAACTTTTACAATTATGGAGCTAAAGAGCCGAAATCGTATCTTTCTTTTTGATAAAGCAAAATACAATTATTAAAAAACTGATTATAAAACAACTTAAACTTACTAAGTATAATTTGGAAAAGAAAATATAATAAATTCGTATCCAAATTTATTTATCCAAATGTAGTATTTTACAGTACGATAACCTACCATCTATGTACGACAGTGTAGCACGTGTGGCCCGTCACCACTTACGGTTTTTTTTCTATATAATATTTGGAGTAGTATATTTCCTAAACCAATTATCTAAACTTCTTAAAATTTTAGGAAAATAAGAAAAAGCTGTTTAAATTTTCAAAACGATTAAACATAACGTAAGATTTCTTTTATTTTCAATCTGGCTATGAAAATGTAGGCAATACATTTTATTTAACTGTAAATATTTAGTAGGTGATACATGTTTGTCACTGAAAATAATTATTTCTTTTATTTGTGTGGAAACTGGAAATTAAATGGAAATATATATATATATATCTTTATACAAAGATATACAAAGTGATTTTATTACTTTGAGACTTAAAAATTCCTGTAAGCCTATGACCTACCCGTCCCCACAGTACTGTTTTTTTTTAAATTGTTTTGAGTATAACAATATTCATATATTTGGCTAAAGTACCGCTATTAATATCATCAGCCAGTGTTATATACTAGTCAATAGTGGATATAAAAGCAATACTGTTACTAGCATTTTATTTTTTTCAAAGTATTAACATTTTAATACATATTGTACAGGATGATTGGTTAACTATGGCTCTCTTAAATTCTTCTAAGATATTAGACCTTTTTTCATAGTTTTTAGTTAATCTAAAATGTATACATTTATTTTTGAAAAAAATATATCAAAATTGGGTGGACTAATACTATAAAATTACTATAAAAAAGAATAATATGTCTTTTTTGTTCTGTACAGCCAAAATCACCTTGCACTAGAAACTATACCGTATGGTTTTTGTCAAACGCGCTCGAATAACAACAGCTTTTCAAATATGACATTGAACAAAATATAAAGCCATAGCTCGTGTTGCATACATCAGCTATAAGAATACCTTTATTACAATGGCATTGAAATTCGTTGCGATTTTACAGAAACGCCCGACATAGCGTTTGGGAAATTATATTATAATATATATTTTCTTTTTGGCCGCCGAAATATGTGTTGTTATTAGTTGTACACAATATCTTGCAATTCGGCAAAACATTTTAATATTTTGGTCTGATTATTTTTTGGCTAGAAATCTTATATCTTACAAATATTACATATCGTTGATATCCCAAATGATTTAATACCGTTAGTACTTGTTTAATGCTGTACCAATGTTATTATCGTCGCTGCAGTTTGATTATAACTGAAAAAGAGAAAACTAAAATAAATAAATATTGTGTCAACACACAAATGCAGCAGCGTTGAAATTCGACGATTTGTGGGGGATGGAAACATAATAAGAATTAACACAATTTGCATAGTAATAATGAATAAGTAATATTTTATTAAGACTAATGCAATAAAGTAGTAGTTAAAGACTTATAGAAATTTTAAGTACACAGACAGAGTGATTAATTTGACTTGGTATAGTCAAATTAATTATAGTTATTATACTTGTCATTAGCTTACATGAAAATAGTGTGAAAAGTGTGTAACTAACACACCCCCCACAGTGACGTATTTAGAAGGGGGATGAAATAAATAATATTCCACAGACTTGAAAGGGGCTTTGCCCCCCCCACCCCCCCCCCAAGCAACTAAACAGCATATCAACAATATTTTAATTTTAAAATCCACCAAACTAATGACTCTTAATTATAACTTAAACAATTATTTATAATGTTTAAGTTCCACTATACTATTATAGTAATGGCATTTAAACATAATTTTCTTATTTACTGTCATAATCATAACACAAATTCTAGTTTTCTATTTTTTTGGAGACTTTGATCATCGATAACCTCATCTGGCAACATTTTTATTGACCGGCGACATTACAATAAAGCCAACCCATTCAGTCTGTTCTAATAATAAAATAATGAACTATTAACTAATTACTAATTAGGTACTAATTTATAATTATATTCCAATAATAAATAGAAAAAAAAAAATTTACTTCTGTCATACTGTTCCTAAGATAGGACTTAATCCTCATTAAACTAGAAAAGCATCGTTCTGGTGTGGCAGTAGACACAGGAAAAGTACAAAATATTTTTAAGAGTTAATGGATATTGGAATAAAATGTAAAACAAGAATAAATCAAAATCAAAAATTTAATTTATACCGTAATATAATAATTTTCAAGTACTTAATTAATAATAACTTAATTTATTACAATATTAACAATATGTAACTTATATAATTCATATTAAATTAACTTTTAATGAACCAATAGATGTTTAGAAATATAATTTAGTGGTCAGTGATTGGTCCATACAATTTTAATTAATCATTAAATTTATTAATTCTTTATGCAACGCATCATTGTGTGAGTTTTCGATGTGGAGCCAAATTAAAATACAAAATTTGTATACATACATTTCACAAAAAAAAATGTGTGTATTATTCTGTTATCATTTATTATCAATTAAATATGGAGCAATAAAACATAAGTGTACAATTATGCGATACCCATTACGAATATTTAGAAACAGATATACTTAAAAGTAATTTCATATTGAAATACGGAAAACATTAACTAAAAAAAAAAAGGCCAAGGGGGGATCTATCCCCCATATCCCCCCCGTAAATACGCCACTGACCCCCCATACCCTTTGATATAAGGCATACACAGCTTCAAAATTATACATTAGGAAAAATTGAAAATTAAGCGTTTATAAGTTGCATCAAACAGAATTTTTCTTAAACTCAAAACGTTACACCGCATGAACGTGAAATCCGATCTACCTGTTTATTATCTTCTATTAAAGCTATGAAAATAATCTATCTCCTCGCTATTATGGTGTGTAGCATTTTTTGCCGTACGTAAAAATCCTCAAATTTACATAATAATTAATATCCATATTCCACATCCCCCCCCCCTCCTGCCGTCAACATTATCTGATTATCGATTTTTTGTATACATAGATAGCTTAAACCATATAGGTACAGTCTAACCAAGTAAGGTATAAACCCGCATAAGAAGACTGTACCAAAATCAAGTCCCGTATCTACACACGCGTAAATCAATAATTTTTTTCATTTAAATAATGGTAAAAAATTATACGGCTTTGCGAATTCTCGAATATTCACGTTACGGTGAAAAATACAAAAAAGAAATCGTTTTCTTTGTTTTAGGAAGGACGGGGAAGGGTAAAGTACGCGAAACGAACATCGAACATTGTACCTATCCAATGTCGCCTTGTTGTTTGTTCAAGTTTTTCTAGAAAATCTAACCTACCCACACTACCAACATTACTATCGTTGGAAACGAATTTAACGTACGTGTAAAAAGTGTTTTGGATGGCCACGTAAGTTATAACGACGGTTCAGTCTATAGAACATACTTGGTAGTGAGCAGTTATAATTTTGTGAAAAATATTGGGGTTCTTATAGTATAACAGCTAATATCATTCCCGTTTAGATTTATTTGGAAATATAAGTTTAAAAAATATGTTTTTGTTGCAAATCTGTGTTATTGCACTGTGCAGTCTTCACCTTTGTCAAACGACAATCACACCTGAAATCATTCGGAAACTGCAAGAAACCGAGGCGTCATTTATGGGGTTGGTGTTTTCAGACACCACGTGCTATAATCATATACCTGCAATCAGGTGTGTAAGTACCCCGGCAGTTAAAGTAAATTATAAAAAATACGAGTTGCCACCACCTTTTACGGTTCATGAACAACTGTGCCATAATGTTTACATCGCTAGAAATTCGCTCCAGTTCGTCAGTTTAGAAGAGGCAGACAGTTTTACGGCCTTTATACGGAACACCTATAGCTGTGATACCGTAGGCCGATCATTGCGCGACGTTATGGACCAGTGCACAGGAAGTAATTATTACATCGAAGCGTTTATTCGGCTTATGAACGTGATCGAAAGTGAAGGAATTTCGATGTTGAATAGAATATGTCATGTAACGAATATAATAATGCATGAACCAAGGATTAAACATATGGAAGCTGTTGCTTACTTGAATATGATCGATCCTGCACTAGAAAACATTCGCAACAAGTTTACAACTTATTACATAGCGACTGTTCCGGTGCAGCAAATACTATACGCCAGAAATTTATTTATAGTGACAGAAAAAAAGGTATTGAAAGATCGAAAACAATTCTACAATGATACATGCGTGGAGTTTAGTCAACGATATGGTAACATGATGGGCTTGGTGAATTCTGGCGACTATGTGGACCTCAAAGATTTAACGACTCCAAGAAAAGCTATCGAAGAATTACAAACTATTACAAGACGTGCAACCGTGTACTTCAACACAGAAACAGACGCTGAACCAAGCTTCGATCGTGAAGAAGTACTGCAACAACTCAAACGTGAGTTTTTACCTAGAGAATAATTATAATATTTACGGGTAGCATCGGTTTACACATTTTTGAACTAATGACTTAAAGAATTTATAAAATTGAAGCTTTCATATATATATTAGTAGTAGTAATAAATTATATTTTACCTCAAAATGTTTGCCAAAAATTCCTTATGTGTTATCTAACAATAAAAATCTACGTTAAAAATGTATATGCAATTTAAAAAAAATAAATAATTTCCGTCTAATATTTGTATAATTATTATAATTTTTCTCCTTAGTGACTTAGCGTTTGACTACAGAATTTTGAAAAAATAATTGAAATATATATGTGTATACATATGTATATACTTATACATATTATGTGTACAATGTAATAGCTCTACTGTAGTTCTACCTACGGTTTAATTTTCACATCTTAATACCTAAAACTTTGCTTGAAAAAATGATTTAAAGAAAAAAAATTCTATCCTTTTTAGGCAATAGAGTTTATGCTATTCTTTTTTTTTGGTTTCCCAATGTTTACCAATAGTACTATGTTTAACGAATATTCCATAAAAATTTGGAATTAATTCGAGTATTAAAAAAAAAGTGTTAAAGCAGCGTATTTTTAAGTTGAACAATTTGTAAAAATGTTTAGCTGTTTTTTTTTTACCCCATTTTAAGTACTTTTCTGGTACGATTTCTGTTTTATAGAGTTGCTACTCGAAGAAATCGGTATTTATAATATTATTAATTTGACAACTTTAAATGTTTATAACTTATACATAAACTACCGTACCTAGTATTTTTGTAATATTATACTTTTATTCTATTTATTAAAGTTGTTTTTATATTGTAAAAAACGAATTTTAAATAGTACGGTCGGTTTTGCTGTTTCCTCTATTTGCAATATTACCGGCCAGTCTCTTCAGTTAGGTGTAGGTAATAATTATTCGATAAAATTATTTAGGAACATAACAACATTTACATATATTCACTAATTATTATTTTTCATATTGTTTTTATATAATGTGATTTCAGTTTTTCACAAATTTTTAGCTTCGATGCAAAGCGACGGAGGTATTGGTTTTACTCTGATGTGGGTTTTTTTTTATATGTATACACTGTAATTTTTTTAATACTGGACCAATTCCTTTTTTATTTTTACCCCCCTCCCAACTCAGTTTTTTTAGTAACAACTTTTGAAACTTAAATGGTAATAAGCACATTTCAATGACTTTTTAAATTAAAAATAATGTACTAAACATGTTGAATGGTTTATAATATTTTAAAAGTTAGGATGTGTAAGTGCTCGCAGATAACAATAACACTGCACCCCATGTGTTCCGTGTTTTTCTAAAAAAAAAAAAACAAATAGAAATATACCTTTTACCAAAAGAGTTTGCGTTAAAAAACAACTTTAATGTACGTGTAAAATGTGTTTTGGATCGTCCCGTAAGTTGTAACAAAAATTCAGTCGACAGAAAAATAATAAATTATATTCTTTAGTTTTGGAAAGACGGAAACGGGCAGAGTACATGAAACGAAAAAATAACACCCAAGTCAAACATTGGATCGAACCCGTCTTGTTAGTTGTTCAAGTTGTACTGTAAAAGAAAATAGAAATATACGTGCTAACGAAATATAATTTGAAAGTGATTTTATACAAGAGGACTAGTACAGTAGAGTATAGGCATAATGGAATCACAGCATAGAGTGAACGGAGAGTTTACAGCTTTACAGGAATTATTATAAACAAAAGTGATAAAGTCACTTTCAATAAAAAGCTTTGATGCTTATTTATAAATACAGCACTACGATTTAATACTTTCTAACTTTGCTGGTTTACACTGTGCTTGGTTTGAGCTGTACTGGCTTGAGAATACTAAGTACTGATTTGCACCGAAGCGTTTATTCGAAAGTGATTTTATCACGTATTTTTTTTTTGCAAAAATTCGTGGC
The DNA here is from genome assembly GCF_023614345.1 of Adelges cooleyi. NCBI lineage: Eukaryota > Metazoa > Arthropoda > Insecta > Hemiptera > Adelgidae > Adelges > Adelges cooleyi. The sequence continues at coordinate 283,782 of NW_026096129.1, read as the reverse complement.
CAATAATCAATGTCTTGTAAAATTTAGTTGGAATGGTCAATGATTCATATTTCAATCGCTTGTACTCAATAAAAATAATATTTATGTATTATACACTTCCATTAGAGCAATCTCACGCTAACTATTTATACTTCATAGATTATATTCTTTCGTAGCTTAATTATATTTCTATTTTACTACATTGACAATGTACAAAAAAAAAAAAACCTTTGCATAAATCCTTAAATTGTTTATTAATTTCTTGTAGTGTTCTAAAGAAAAATCTAGTCTCTAACATTGAAATTAAAAATTATATCTTACACTGGTACTGTGTTAGAGAAAACAATACATTTTACAAAATTTAATTTGACAACAATTTATAATTTAAAAAAAAAAACTAGAAAATTTTGTTTTATGATTTTTAACTCTATGAGTTGTGATAAGGAAAAAAAAGGAATAATTGAACTAATACGCTATTAGTTTACTAAATGGGCAATCTAATATAGTATACTATTTTGTATACTTAATCTAATAGATGATCGAATGTACTTAAAATCACTACCGCCGCGTAGACAAAAATTTGTTGTCAGTAAATATAGGATTTCAAAATAACCATAACAACGTTATTTGTTATTTAAAAATTATCAGTGTATGTATTTGTGTAAGAATCATTAATATTCTGATTAGAGAACAAAGGACATGGTTATTAAATTAAAAAGATAAATTTAAAAAAAAAATTGATTTTTTACTAATTATTATTAATATTGTATTACTTTTTGTAGCTGTAACATGACCAAAAATGATTAAATTTATATGCCATGGTTAAATTTGGAAAATCATTTGTCAAAATACTTCAAATTTGCAACTACATTAAAACAAAATTATGCAAAGCGAGAAGGTATTGGTTTTACTCTGATGTGGGCTTTTTTTTTCGCTGTATACACTGTAACTTTTTTAATACTAGACCAATTCCTTTGAATAGCAACTCTATAAATCGCAATTTTCATCTAGTTGGTACTTTGGGGGGGTAAAAGTTGAAAAAGTTTAAGTCTTCACAGACGAAAGTTGAAAAAACAAAAAAAAAACCGTACGAGTTTTTAAGTTAGAACTTTTACTGGCTATAGTATCGAGAAAAAGAGTCGGATCGAGTTGAAATGTATAAGAAATATTTATTTGGTATGCCCGCGCACGTCAGTTTTGTCAAACTTAAACTATACCCATTAAAAAAAACTTTAATAAATTACTGAAATCATAGTACAACTATTAGAATATTAAAATCTGTAAAAAAAGTATAAATATAATTAGTGAAACATCAAGATGCTAACGTACAAGAAATAAAATAGGTCAAACATTTAAATACAAAAACACCTGCAAAAACAAAATATGATAAGAAAAACACCTTGTTTTCGATAAAAAATTTATATTTTAACCATACAGTTTTTGTCAAATACGAAGATTCTAATAATATTTAAAGTTTGTGATACCTTTAGGAACTTACCATTTGTTTACATTACAACAGTCGCTGTTAAAAAACGCTTAGTTTTGATAAAAAAAATAATTATACCATATTGGATTACAATATATTAACTGTATGAAAAAAAAAAAAAATAGGTACTCGCCACAGTTATTGTTGTAATACTATACATAAATATAGTATCATGTAGTATAGTGATGATAATCAAGTATTCAACACAAATAAAGTTATTACAATAATAGATATATTATACATAGAATATATATACAACACAGTGAAACAATAATACACTAGTAATATGTATAAACTGAATAGAAATACTGAGCCCCGAGCCCTTAGATCAAATGCTATTTATATTAACCCACAAGGTTGCACGCGTCTACACATACACGTGTGCTTACAAAAACAACTTTGTTTTTCTATAACATTTCCTGGTTAACAACTATGTATTTTTGTTATACAGATAAACAACATATTTATATATTGTGAAATACTTCCTGATATATAGAATATTAATTATTATTCCAACAGTTATTTTAACAATTATAAAAGCGTTTGAAAGGGTGGAGTTAGTTTATCATATATGTAATAGTATAATTATTTAAAATTGTATAGCTTTCAAAAATTCGGGTTGTTGATATTATCTTATATAAAGCTAAGACAAAATATATCTATCTTCTCATTTTCAGTTTAAATATTTTAACTATTTCCTGGAATAAAGTTGTGTACATTGTTATTTGTACATACTTAATAAGTTACTCTATCAAATTTCAATAAAATTGTATAAAACTATACATAGAGTTTACCGTTCAAATTTATTTTTTATCTTATGCTAAAACTTATGACTAAAGCAACAATAATACCTATCACGTACAATACACATTATTTAGCAAGTGTTATTCAGACTATGGATAAACAGTTTTATTAAAGTATGACTTAAGAAAACAGTGTTACTCGTAAAACAACAAAACGCTACACATATGTATCTATATAATAATAAAACACTCGTGTTGCCATAATCATAATTTATAAAAAAAAATGCTATTATAAACAAATTCTTGAAATATTACCTACCCTCGACCCTCGGACCTCTCCCTCGAAAAACAGTTCATTTCTTTAGATATAGGTCTATCACTTAAAAACGTTTATAATATGTTCTGCTTAAAATGTGACAATATATTTTTTATCTGAATTTTCCCCTAACATTTTACCTGTATGACTGTTGAGTTGTCTAAATAAACTGATACAATTTTGGTGCGAGTCACGTGTTCTATTTATTTCATAGAAGATTTTTTGAAGGTTACTTTTAATTGTAACCATCAGCATAGTTAAAAGGGATCAATTTATTAGAGCCCAATTAAACTAAATTCAAATCAAATATAATATGTGTCTATGAAACATATGGTCAGAATTGCACTACGAGGAACGCCCTAAAGAGAGGGTGGATGATAACGAAGCAAAGGACACGGTTAAAAGAAATATGTGTTTATTTAATTATTGTAATATATACGTCAAACAGATTTTTTTGTATTAATTATTATAACTTTAGTAACTACTGTTTGAAGTGTTATGATATTCGTATTCGATGTATTCAAATCAATTTCCAGGGAAAACCGAAAGATGAGTATTTTTACTTCCATCAATAAAGAACGATAAAACATCAAGTGTTAGTCCTTCTAATTTTGGTTTATACCATCTTTCTAATTCTTGTAAATGTGTTTCAATTGCTTTTCCAACATCAGATCGTGCGAATTTATTAATCTCTGCAATGTCGGCCAATTCAGTTTTATTAGTATGCCCAATTAAATTTGTCAAAATCGTATTTACTTCACCAATAATTATATTCTTAACTATTTCAATCTGCCCTTGATTTGGTTCATCACAGAACGTTAATACTTGGTTTAACGTTTTGTCTTCAATATAGCTGAACTCAAGCAAGTTAGCAATCAGTCGCTTAACAGTACAACTAATTATATAGCCGCCAGGGTTGATAAAAAGTGTCACCCAAATGTAAAAATATAGTTTTACCCTGAAAATATCTATAAACGTTTGCTGAAATTTAATATGTCTAAGCGGATCCTTCTTCCAGTCTTGTTTAAATGTAAACTGATCATGGACCTTTTTAAAATCATAATCGTACGCTTGCTTTATTACATTCCAGTCAATAGCAACAAAAGGCATTGGTTTAATCAAAACCGGTTCATGACTCCATAAGTTTTTTAAGAATAAATGTGAGCCGGAGATAGGGAACACAGGTTTATTGTAATTATAATGTATAAGTTTTTCTTCGTTTAAATTATGACATTCCACAATTTTCCTACTTGCTGTATGATTAGGGCCTTGTAGATCTTTAAATATATCCGTTGTGTATTTATATGCCACACACATACCCATCAAATCAGCTAAAGGTTTTCGAAACTTTTTTAGATCATCCGCGATCATATTCAATGGTTGTACCGCGTTGTTCGTAGTTGGTGACCAAAGGCTGATATGTAATTTCCAAAGCCAGTCGAACACTATAAATTTCCCTTTGTATGCCATCACTATCATATTGTATACATGCTCAGCAATTTCTTTAGTATTGCATTTAGTGTCATAATATAACTTGTAATGCAATGTCACATATTGTGCGCACTGAATTTCTTGACCTTTGCGGTAGTATTTCAGTTGGGCAAGTGTTTTAACATTAAATGAATCTTCTGTGTTGCTGGTCAATATTCTTATTTCGACGTCATTAAAACTGATGGGAAGGTCCTTGAACGTCTTGTAAGTGTTCAGCAGTTCAATGAAATCCTTTGAGTAGTTCCCAATATTAATATATTGATTCAAAAACGCAACCTGACAACATGGACATTTGTATTATTGCAAATAAAGTTAAATGTATAATAAGTGATTGTATGCAACTTAAGCTATATCACAAAAATTGTTGGAAGTTGGAACAGTTAATTTATATAGAAAAAGAGACATTGACGTGGTTCCTGTTTTATATACCAAATGGTAATTATCATGCTGTTGTTCAATTTCTAATATAAAGACAGTTAAATATAAACATATTCATTGCATTTTTCCACTTGTGCGTTACCTTATGACCTAAAAGGAATTTCCACAGTTGATTTTAGTATTAACTAAGTTATTTTTTGGTTTTCCTATTTTATGTTTATTAACGTGGATATTGATTGAGTATATTCGGGTTATAAGGAGTTCGTTCTTTTAACAATCAATAAAGCGTGCCGTTTAACATTTAGTATCAGTATTAACACTGCCGATATGTTTTAGGGTATTTTTATTAGAACAGACAGTAGACAAGTCTTAAATATTTATAATAGTTATTACGTAATAAATATGATTACATGTTTCATATTTTGTTTTACCTTTGTTTCTTTTGGGAAATTCAAATTCTCCACTGCATTGCTTATCTTGTCGGCAATAGGTCTAGATATAATTCTTTTACTTATTGCAGATGATGTCACAATCGTTAAAGAAAAAACCAACTCTAGTATTAAAATTAAAAGACATGAGTTTGCTGCCATTATGAACAATTTAGTTTAGTACTTTATTATTTTTGTAATGCGCTTATGTTGTAATGTATGTGAAAATGATGGAATAATAATGTATACACTCAAGAACTTGGAAAACTATACAATTTAAAAAAATATTACACATCAGCTATCGGCTAGTGGATACGATTTAATGCGTTGGACTGAATTTGCTTGTTGAATAGTTTGTGTTTTTCCGAAGTTCAACATAAATGTTTTTTAAAATCTGTGTAATGTGTACACAACAACAAAATAATTGTATTGAATCCAACATTTACTCACGAGTAGTATATTATTAGGTGTATTAGGCATTATAACATTTTATACAGGGTAATAATAATATTAATAATAATATTTCAATAATACTCGATACTTCAAATAATACAAATGCACAAGAAAATTAAAAATAACCGAAAACATGCTTATATACAATTATACTTACAATTGTATTAAAATATGGTATATGTTAGCATTTATGATAGATTACTAATCTCACATATAATGCTTTAATTTATTTTTTCTCTTTATCATCAGACTCGCTTAAATGACCAAATAAATATTGATATTAGGCTCAAACCAAGTACAGTTCAAACCAAGCACAGCAAGAAAGTATATTAATGTGAGCTGCAATGTCCACAAGTCTAAACGTTTATTTGAAAGTGATTTGATCACATTAAGTTTTAGCTGTTATAATTCTTGAAGACCTGTGTTCTCCTTTCCGTCCCGAATTACACCCCGCATTAACCCCTCTGTACTGTTTTTTTTTTTAATATTCTAAGTGTGTATCATAAATACCCATTTTGTTTTTATTCATATATGCTTCCAGTTTAGTTTAAAAGGTATAATTTAAAGTAAAATATTCAGGTATATCTTTTTGTTCGTAATTGTGTTTTTTTTAAGATAAATAGGCCATAGCTGTTGATAAAATTGTTTACGATTTTAGAAGAACTTGTTATTGTCGAAAACAAGTGTGGTTTTTTGTGGCTGACTTGTACAAGTTTTTAATAAAAGCAATGTAGCCTTATAAAACTGACATATTATGTACACAATAACAAAATAATGTTATAAAATCCAACACTTAAATATGAATCATACATTTTAAGGCGTTTTTGCATTATAAGATTTTATACAGGGTAATAATAATAATCAGTCAGCTTTTTTGATTATAAAATAATTATGTTATTATCTAAATTTGATAAAAACTAATTGTTTTATGTTAAATAATCAGAAATAATATTTTATGTTGGAGGATACGAAAAAAAAATAAAATCAAGGAAAAGAATATATAGGTTTTTTTTTGCAAAAAAAAACTTTTATAAATTACTGAAATCATAGTACAACTATTAGAATATTAAAATCTGTAAAAAAAGTATAAATATAACTAGCGAAACATCAAGATGCTAACGTACAAGAAATAAAATAGGTCAAACATTTAAATACAAAAACACCTGCAAAAACAAAATATGATAAGAAAAACACCTCGTTTTTGATAAAAAATATATATTTTAACCATACAGTTTTTGTCAAATACGAAGATTCTAATAATATTCAAAATTTGTGATACCTTTAGGAACTTACCATTTGTTTACATTACAACAGTCGCTGTTAAAAAACTCTTGGTTTTGATAAAAAAAATAATTATACCATATTGGATTACAATATATTAACTGTATGAAAATAAAAAATAAAAAATAGGTACTCGCCACAGTTATTATAACAATTATAAAAGCGTTTGAAAGGGTCGAGTTAGTTTATCATATATGTAATAGTATAACTATTTAAAATTGTATAGCTTTCAAAAATTCGGGTTGTTGATATTATCTTATATAAAGTTAAGACAAAATATATCTTCCTCTATCTTCTCATTTTCAGTGTGTAGAATTTTAAATGTTTTAACTATTTCCTGGCATAAAGTTGTGTACATTGTTATTTGTACATACTTAATAAGTTACTCTATCAAATTTCAATAAAATTGTATAAAATTATACATATAGTTTACCGATCAAATTTTTTATTTATCTTATACTAAAACTTATGACTAAATCAACAATACTACCTATCACGTACAATACACATTATTTAGCAAGTGTTATTCAGACTATGGATAAACGGTCTAATAAAGTATTACTCAAGAAAACAATGTTATTTGTAAAACAACAAAACGCTACCAATATGTATTTACATAATAATAAAACACTCGTGTTGCCATAATCATACTTTATAAAAAAAATGCTATTTTAAACAAATTCTTGAAATATTACCTACCCTCGACCCTCGGACCTCTCCTTCTAATATCAGTCCATTTCTTTAGATATGGGTCTATGGCTTTTTGTAACAACCATTAGTCAGTTGTTAGATTAAGAAATAAAGGATTACGTAGGTCTTATAAGGGAAGCAATATCTATATAACACGCTGAGCTTATACGATTGAAGAATCAAAATCTTTGTAAAGCAGTCATACACTGCACAACTGACTAAAAAATGTTAAATGCGAGGCATTTTTACAACAACAATACCGTTTATATTATACGTCAACTCCATATAAAACGTTTCTTAAAAATTATTATTAAATGAATTAAAATTAATGTTTACGGTTATATAGCACTGTTTTGTCCGGACTGAGACCAAAATATTTGGTTACCGCCATCATCACATTATAATCTGGTATCTGTTAATCTACCCACAAATTCCAAAAACTGATGAACTGTTATGGCATTTTGTTGGAATATATTATTAGTATGGTCAGCATTGATATAACTTAAAACCTCTTGAAAAGCGACATCTAGAGCCTAAAATTTAGTTACACTAATATCATTGCACATCGTTACTGGTTACATAAAAAACTGATAGTACAATTTAAATTCGTTTAAACTACAGATCAACATAAATCGAACAATCATTAACGTGATACAAGCCATAGAGAACTGCATAATTCCAATAAATGTATAATTAAATAAATTCACGAAAAAAATAAAGTTTTTCCATTATTCAATTAATCAAGATGAACTTAACTCTTTACCCGTGAACTAATTTTAATATTGTACACAATTAAATTAGCTATTTACTTTAAAACAACATTTGTATGACTAAAACTCATTTATGATTGAGGTTTACGAACATGGGTCGGATGAAATTCCATAAAAATATCGTTTTTTAATCGCCAACTAAAAAAAAATTGTATCTCCAAAATGAAACAAATATATTTTTTCAGAATTTAAGCAATTGATTTAAATGAAATACATACCCAACAAAAATAATTGTTAAATTATAATTATCAATAATCTAAATAAGGATTTAATGTTAAGTAGAAAAAGTTACTTGGTAACTAAAAAAAAATAAATTATAAATAAAAGTATAATTTTTGTACATTAAGAAAAATGGAAAGCATTAATTTTTTTTACAAATAAAGACTAAAACGTGGAGTCACTTTCTGAAGTATCTACCGAACCGATTTCAATCATTTTTTTATTGTTTTATAGTTTAACATCTTCTCTATGGGGGCTAAGAGACAGATTTTTTATTTTTGTTTTCAAAAAATATTTATGAGCATTTTTATTTTTACTTTTTATAGTTTGATCTAATACATCTAACTACTTTTTTAATCGCTAAATAAAAATCGGCTTTTTAGCCCCACAGAAAAAATAGTAAGCTTCGTATAAAAAAAAAAAACTTCAAATTCGTCCAATAGATACGCCGGAAAAAGACGAAAGTAATTTTTTATCAAATTTTCGTCTAATTCGGAGAAAAATAACTTTAGAAGTATTATAATTAGAAAATTATAACATATGTTCATCTTGAAATTAGTAGGCATATGAAAAATGGCTATTAGATGAATGTTTGTCAAATATTGCCTATCCTTTGCCCCTTAATAAATAGCGCTTTCCGTTCCCCTTAATCATTTTATTTATGGGAAATACTTTTTTAAATTTGGAGTATTTTTATTTACTAGAGCACCTGGTTATTAGCTATTCACTTTTATCAGTTTTATTTATAACAATTCTTGTAGACCTTTGACCTCTCCGTCGCCTCTATGCTTTGATTCCATTATGCCTATTTTCTAATGTACCAATCCTCTCGAATAAAATCACTTTCAAAGTAACGCTTTGATGCTTTTTTGTAAATACAGCACCTCAATTTAAAACTTTGTAACTTTGCTATTATATGGCAATAGAAAATTATTTGCACAAAAATGTAAGGAAAAATGGTTAGGTATGTGCTCTAAGATTATTGTGATGTTTATTTGTTTTATATTTTCGTGCAATTAATTAAGCAGATTAAGGTATTGAAAGCGGGCGGGTTTTGATAAATTTCGACCATATCAATTTTTCTCCAAGTTCATTTGTAATTTGTATGAACTTCGTAGTATTAGTTTTAACGTATACAATTGTTTCTACGACTTAAAGTAATTTTGCTAGTATATGAAACCAATTTAGACCTAAAGACCGGACATAATTACGCCTACTTCGGGTGATCGGATTTTGATTCTGTAAAAATATTTAAGCTTATCCGCTTTTTTTCCAGGTTGTTGTGGATGTGAATTTTTGAATAATTATTTCATTTACTTAAAAAGACTAGGAATGAACAGGATTTAAACATAAATTTAATTGAAATATTAATAATCGATTCCCTCAGTAAGCTAGAAATGAGGCCGTTAAGTTCTGATATTTTTACAGAATTTAAATCGGACCATCCTAAATTGGCGTAATTTTGTCAGGATTTTACATCTAAAACGTCAAAAATACGTTTCAATGGAGGGGCTAAAAGGCCGATTTTTAATTAAGCTATTAGAAAATAAGTTAGAAAAAAAACTGTAAAATACAAATGATTATAGAAAAATTTTAAAAACAAAAATTAGCCTTTTAGCTCATTTAAAGAAAATAGTATGATGAAGTAAAAAATAATTTAAGCACCCATACAGGCTGAAACAAGCGCCCACATAAGAGCAGCCAATATGGCCTGGTTATTTTTAATGTCTTAATACACTTAAGAGATTTGACAATAGTGGAATACAATACATGTTAAACGTTTAGTTTACTGTACGTAATTTAACACAAATAATCTACAAAATATGTATAAGTAATTGTTGGAAAAAACTATATATACATGTTTTTCCTGTTTTGTTATCTTCACAACACAGTTGACTGATTGAGTAAAAAATGTTAGACACAATAAAATAATAAACTTCATATTCATAATTATTGTAATAATATTTTTTCGTTTTCAATAAGGCTACAAACTTTATCTGAAATCTACTACACAATGATTCTTATGCTCAATAACAGGCAGTTTTAAAGTAAAAAGTTTTAGGTCAACCATGTTTTTACTATATTTACATATGTCAAAGAAATTCACACTACAGTTCACTTCGCAAAAAAATTCCACCAAAGAGTGGACTATTTGCTTAACATGTCATGACTGTGTTGTTGATTCAATAGAAAATTTTTAGAACAATAATTTTCTAAACGTTTCTTCGGGACTATTTTTTAGTGTTATAAAGTTTAAATTGCAATCCAACAGAAAAGCCAAAATGAATATATGTAGGTAGAGTCTTTGAAATCAGTTGACAACTACTACATTCTTATTTATGTAAACATTGGGAACAAAACCGCACAATGTATAAAAACTTGATTTTCTCATAATTCGTTGAGAACAAAGTATCTCAGTTTAAATATGGGCAACATTTTTTTAAACGCCCTGTTCTTTTAGTTTCGGATACGTCCAGTGAAACATCATATTTCAATAAAATCTTATTTATTATCTGATAAACGCTATTCCTAATATATATTTTGATTTATAACAGATATCAAAATAACAGGTTTGGGAAATAAGTTTTAGAATACGGCGTGTACTAAGTTATTTGTTTTACAACGATTTGTTATTTGGTTTCTTCAACGGTACAAAAATGTAATACAGATAAAAACTCATTGGCGTGTTCGCTATAATATTATATTCGAAGCGTTTACTTGACACGCACAACAAACTAGAAAACCATAGGCAACATGTTTTCTTCTTTATTTTTTTATCATGTCCCTTACGCCTGTAACACATGTGTATAAACATAAAGTATTTTTTACCCATACAATGACTTGTTATTCGGGCTTTTTTCATCGGTGCAGAGTAAATAGCAATACTGTATTTTGTATCAATCTAACGTAAGGCATTTGTTTAGCGATGAGCTGTTTTTATTTTGTATGTTTACCACCGAGCTAAAATCTGAACGACTCAAGTGTTTGTATACCTACCTGTGTGCTCTTAAATCAAACCTCGACTACAAAATTTACAGTTTTTAAAACTTCATATTTAGGTCAAAGCAAACCTAGGGATTATTTAAAAACAAATTATTCAACACAGTTTTAAATAATTATTGTAAAAAGATTAAGATAATAATATTATTTTAAAGAAGGTCCAAATAGTAATTTCTTGTAGATATCTATTCAAACACATTTAAAATAGGTAAACATTTTTTTAAAAAGCCGTTTAAATCAATTTATAAAAGTTAACTTTAAATAATTTGTATTATTTTTGTTATTCGATTGTTGAAAAAAATTATAGCCAAATTTGTTTGCTTTATTCTTGTTTTATGTAAAATAATCGGATTTTAATATTGAAAAAAATGCAAATTTAATTTATTTAATTACAAGAAACTGAAATTTTTAAATGAAATCGGGTTTCTTGCATAACATAGTAAACTAATCAAAGAACTCGAGTCTCTTTACAGAATTGAAATTAGACCATCCTATGTAGTCGAAATGGACGGGGACCCGTTAGGCGGATCGCACGTCAAATTAAAAAAAAAGAGAGAGTGAAGGGGAAATAATAAAAACAAATATATAAATTAACAACAAAACATGTTTTCGTGATGGGATATATTAACCATGATGAAGATGTTCTGCTTAATAATAGTATACCTGTTGTAATTTTGTAGAAATTTGTCCCTTTTTAAATTACTACACAAGTTATAGTCATTTTTGTTTTTTCTTACAAATAAAAATAATATTACACAAAATGTAAATAATTAGTCTTTATTTAAAAAGAAACAGTGATTTTTCAACTATAAAAGCCGTTAAGACGTATTGTATTTTGAAAAAAAACTTTTTTAATAACATTTAAAGAGATTTAATATTATAATATTATTTACTAATCATCACTTTCGATTTTAATTTCTCTTAGGAAAGTCCAAGGAAACAATTCGTTTCCATCTAATTCCTTATTATCCGTTAAATTATATAAAACGTGTGAAAATAATTTGTACAATATATTCTCATATGTTCTGTTATATATTCCTCTAAGTACGGTTTTATTAAATTCCTATCTTCTGCATTGTCACCCATGTACGAGTAATAATTCCATATTGAAAGACTTCCTTCAGTCACTTCTTACTTGTAGCCTACCCATTTTATAGCATTCTTGTACACCTCATCAATAATCTGAAAATTGTTAACCAACACAAAGTTTAATTCCATAAAATATCTGATTATAAAATTTAAACAGGCGTTGACTTAAATAAATACGTGCTAATAATTAAGAATCATTAAACAATTTATAAACAATTTTTTTTATAAATTTAATATAAATACAAGTGTAAGTTTGATTTATGTATTATTATTTTTTTGGGGAAAGGAGCAATGTGAGTTTTTAATTTATGTATTAAACAAAGTAGTAAAATGTATACATTTGTATGGTTAAACATTTATTATATTTAATGAATTTTACTCGAATGATTAAGTTACGATTCTAACTTTAATATAATATTTTAGAAAAATTTTTTAAGAAACAATATTCAAAACTTATTTTGATTATATTTATGACAATAATTATATTTGTAAGTCTTTAAGCTAAAATTATAATAGTTCACTAGATAAGAATGGCTGTTTAGGGAAACTTTTTCCTTTATATTATAAGTGATTCGGAAAAACAAATATTAAAATACATAGTAGGTATAATATTATAGAAATATTAGTATATTATTGGAAACAATAGCACACAACTTTTGTTTACAGTTATATTATTCCATTTTGTTGTTATGATTATCTTAATATTGTATTATAGGTCTCAAATATATATATATTTTAATATTAATACAAATAGCAAAAGTATAATTTTTAAAAGTTTAAAAAATTTAAATGGTCATTTGAAAAAGTAGTTTTTCGTGCGAATTATGGCTGGTCATCAACAAATAAAATTAATAACTACTAAAAAATGATCTAAACTTGAGTGGGGTATTGTATTTACTCCATTTATATAATTTGACACACCAGTCAAACTGTACAAGTGAGAGAAACCGCAAAAAATGTAAATAGATGGATTGATAGATGCGATGGATTAATTATAACTATTCAGGGGGATTTTTTTTATCATGAACCACACAATATTTCAAAGGGTATAATAAGAAATTAACATTTATTTTTTCATATTGATTTTGTACAATGTGATCTCAGTTTTTCACAATTTTTTTTGTTCCCTCCCCTCCCAAATAAGTCTTTTTGATAGCAACTTTTAAAACTTAAATAGTAACGTACATATTTTATTAACTTTTTAAGTTGAGTATAATGTACTAAAAATTTTGACTGATCGGTAATCAGTTTCGGATAACTATTATTGAAGTTATTGAAGTTTTATGTTTAGGCCAGGAGGAAAGGTAGAGTGTAGTATTATTTTTATCTGCGTGCATTTCCCAACCGCACTTCCCCTCCCGTCCTAACTTTAAAACTCTTATAACTTTAAAAAATGTTTAGTACATTATTCTCATTTTAAAAAGATAATAAAATATATACGTTACCATTTAAGTTTCAAAAGTTGCTATCAATAAAACTAAGTTGGGAGTGGGGTAAAAACAAAAAAAATTGAGATCACATTGTATAAAAACAAAATGAAAAAAATAATTTTAATTTCTTATTAAACCCTATGAGTTGCCGAGTGGTTCATAATAAAAAAAATCACCCTGTATTAGATTTTGGTTTAATAATGAAGTTTTTTTTTTTTTGTTTCTGTAGACCCGATAACTTTTTTCCTATGGCCCGATTTACTTGTGTAGCACCTCTTTAGATCCAAAATCGTATGCGATTGGTATTTTGGTGGGTCAAAAGTAGAAAAAGTCAACTTCTCAATACCCGGGAAAATTTGACCGATTTCTTAGTGTAGGAACTCTATAGATCAGAAATTGTACCTAGAAGGTACTTTATTGGGCTGAAAATTACAAAAATTAACCCCTTCCCATGCTAAACATGCAGATATAGAATGGGACTATAACATATAAAATTGTCTTAAAAAATCTATGGTCAAACTTGTTTTTATCAAGGACAAACCAAAAAAAACCAGTACAGTGGGGTCGGTGCATAGTGGGGACGGAGTATAGTTGGGTCGGGGCATAGTGGTGACGGGGAGGTCACAGGTTTACAAAAATTTTTAAATCTGAAAGTGATAAAATCACTTTCGAAAAAACGCTTCGATGCAAATCGGTAGTTAGTATTTTCAAGCCAGTACAGTCCAAACCAAGCACAGTATAAACCAGCAAAGTTAGAAAGTTTAAAATGAAGGTTCTGTATTTACAAATGAGCATCAAAGCGTTAATTTGAAAGTGATTTTATCCGAGAGGACTAGTACAGTAGAGTATTGGCATAATGTAATCAAAGCAATGAGGAAACGGAGAGGTCACAGGTCTACAAGAATAATTATAAATAAAAGTGATAAAATTGATTAAAATCGCTTTCAAATAAACGCTTTGTGCTCATTTGTAAATACAGAACCTTCATTTAAAACTTTCTAACTTTGCTGGTTTATACTGTGCTTGGTTTGGACTGTACTGGCTTGAAAATACTAACTACCGATTTGCATCGAAGCGTTTTTTCGAAAGTGATTTTATCACTTTCAGATTTAAAAATTTTTGTAAACCTGTGACCTCCCCGTCACCACTATGCTCCGAACCAACTATGCTCCGTCCCCACTATGCACCGACCCCACTGTACTGGTTTTTTATGTATAAAACTTGCACAAATCAATATTACTAACTCATTTAAGCTAATGTTTGTGAAGGAGTCAGCCAGAAATATTACAACAAAAAAATTGCAAGTACAAAAAATAAATTTCATCGAATTTCCAGATGAAAAATGTTAATACTGATCTAAGATGTTATTAATTATATACTAGTCGGCGAAAGGAAAAAATTAGGTTATCCACATTATTATCCAAATATTTATATTAATTTAAAAATATTCGATAAGAGATGAAATATATTCTGTTAGTCTTAAAATATAATTTTTTTCTATAAATTTATAAAACTAAATTCGGAATACTGACAATTGACCTACAATTTAAATTACTCAAGTAAAAAATGAATGGACCCAAAATATAATAATTATCAAAATCGTTTTAACGTTGGAGTCTTCAAATAATTTAACTAGGTCGATGATAAAAGACGTTGTTTTTGTTTTCGAATATTTTCTTATTTAGGACATTGGTGTATGACTATGACTGTTTGAACAAGCATACACAACAATAAATCAAAACAAGTATTCTTCTTATTTTAAATAAATAATACAACTTAAACCGTGTTTTCAATACGTTTTCCCGGCTAAGAAAGTGAATATACAATTATTTAGAAAAGTAATGATAAAGGTTTTGAATGTAAAAATAATTGTAGTTATATTATTTATGACCGGATGTAGTCAATTTTAGGTGTTTTAAGACCAATTGTGGGAATATGGAAAAAAATAAAATACAATACAATACAAAAAATGTACGTATTCATGATAATTTATAGTTTTTTTAATATTATATGAATAATAATATATTATAAATATATTTACAATTTTCTTATTTCTGTAAATTCTACCCAAAGGTGTACAACACATTTGTGTCTATAACGAATATGTTTAACATAATAAAACTCCAAGGCCTTTTATATACTAACACATTGAAGAGTACGAAAAATCTGTGTACATCTACCATAAAGGAACATTTTTAGGTGTTTTATTATGACTCGTATGTTTTTTCATACCGATACGAATTTTAGGTAAATAAAACGCAAAAAAAAAATTACTACCGTGTGTTGTTTACGCAATAAAAACATACAACGAAAATTCAGAGCATAAAATAAAACCATACATATTATGGTTTGTAAACCCAAATTTGGGCCTTAAAGAGCAATCCAGTGATCACAGATAAAAAAACAAATATCGATAAGAGCATTGTACCTAATGACAATTATTATGTGCTTAAAAATGAATTTTTAGTTTAAGGGTGGATATGATTTGGGTTACATTTGTATTCACTTTTTGTTATCTCTGGTGAAACCAGTTGACATTGACTATTTAATAAAAAAATTTCAATTAAACACTTTTTAGTCGTTGTATAAAATCACTCTTCTATATTGGAATCTATAATGTAGGAGTGACTAAAGAATTAAATGGTTTATTTATGGTTACATATCAACGAAAAACCAGTGAATGCTCCCAGTTTGTTAGTTGTACATTCACTGGTTACATACTACAATACATTTAAATGACAATTACACTTAGGCTTTACACATCAAAGGACTTCCACAAGGAATTGAACAAAAGTAAAAGAGTAAGCAGAGTTTAAACATTATGTTATCTTTATAAATTGGTCACAAATATAAAATAGGTTCTCTCTGTATAAATGTATTGTTATAATAACCCATACATCGTTGTTAACAATATAATGAAATATTTTCATTGTCTATTTACTCACTCACACATAGCAACCTGAAAATTGACTACGGTAAATGTGTAATTTTCCCCCTTTTTTGGGGGGGGGGGGTCCTTAATATAAAATAAGTTTAATCACAGTTTTTTTTTTTTGAGAAAATTGTATATGTTATAGTTCCATTCTAGATAATTTACCTTCGGTCTAATTTTCCCGACCTAAATCCCTAATACTTTGCTTCGAAAAGTGAAAAAAAGAAAAAAAATCTATCTTTTCTATTGGAAACTGTTTAAACTCCACACAAATTTGGAATTAATTTGACTTGTTAGTAGTTAAATCTTAAAATTGCGCCAAACAAGTTTTAAGAATATTCAGCTTTCTTCCCAGGAGGAGGGAGGATTGTTGAAATTTCGGGGTTTTCCATGTATAACTTTTTTGGTAAAACTTTTAACCAAATTTAAAAATGCTAAGGTTATAATACATGGAAAATATTTTCGAAAAGCATACAATTTCGGCACTTGTGCACACATGAGAATGTTTTAGTCATTTTTTTTTTTGCCATCCGTTAAGCAGAAAAATACATCGTTCGAACGACAACAACAATATATAAAACTGTCGATGTTCGAATTACAATTTTTTTTTTGTGCACATCTTAGTGTTACTTTTTACGTCGAAAATTCGAAGGTCATAGGAAATAGTCAAAACTCGAAATTGTTTTCTAATCGGATATACTATTTACGATATCGATTTGCGCACATAAATATTTTATTCATTTACAACTACTGCCTTTAATAGTCTGTAAAACAAATAGTAGCCTAAACTTAAGTATGACCATCGACGGATATTCTCAAAGGGAAAATCCATTACAAAATGGTGAAAAATTGAAATCACATTGTATAAAAACAATGTACAATAGTTCACGATAATATGATCACCCTGTATTCAATTAATAAAATATATATATATATATAATTTTAAATCGCTTAGTAATTATCACGTATTATAGATTACATTTTGATTATTAAGCGCTGACTTATATTATATTAAATTAACTTTTAGGCAAAGCATATTTGTTTTGACAAATAATGGGATTAATTAATCTTTTTTCTTTATTTGTAGTTTTAGGAATTCAAATTATACTTAAAGTAGAGGTTACCAAGGTATACTGTATTGTGTAAATCTATTTGATCTATGAAAATTGCTTTTATATGTATTCGAACAGAAAAATAATATGCAGGGTCAAAAAATACTGTTGAATATTGAAAACAACAATTCGCATAAAGGTATAAAAACTATTAGTACCGACCTATAGTATGGGACAAAAAAAATAAGTTGTTTTTCAGTGAAATATTTGTACAAATAAGAACAGTTACAACGACAACAACAACAGAAAACACAATAACAATTTCATTTTAACAGCAAACGAATAGATTTTCAATCGAAACGCTCGAAAAAATATCTGTTTATATTTTACATTGCCAATTGAGAACAATTTAAAAAACAACCGGCTAGGTTAGGTTAGGGGCTGATGCAATGGTTGAAATTATTATTATACTTGCTGGAATTTTAAAAAGAACATACATACTATGGAAAGGCCTTTTTACGATATTCATATGTATATATGAAAGTTTTTATACTAAAGATTACAAAAATATTGACACATTTCCTAGCGTAGGTTTAATACATTGTATAGCTGTTTACATACATCCACATTTTAAAACGGTTAACATCGTGTTGGTAAATTGTTCAATCGACTCATAATCTGTCTTGAAAACTATTACTGTGAAATTCAAATACAAATTGGGTTCAAAACCCTGTTTGAAAACATGGGTTAGATCATCATCAAAAAGCGATTTTTCCCATACAAATCCACAGGTGTAATTAAAGGAAGGAGAGCCCATCTATAGAATACCCTCCCGTAGCTCAAAGGCTACATAAAAAAATGTAACGTGTTTTCTATAAATTTCGAAGTAAATTAAAAAAAAACGTTTTACTTTTTAAGGGTTTTCGTATGTCACAAAAAAGGGTTATGATACAAATAAATATTTAGAAGTGAAAATAATACATTGGCAATCTTGATTGAACGTGTATTGGGAACAGCATGCTTACTTATAAGAAATTGAAGAAAATGCTCTTCAGTCATAATTTATTGTAGCCAAAAACTGTTGTAAAATTTATAAGTTTGATTTCAGTGAATATGTTTTGATCCATCTAAAGGGGGTTGAAGTGGCCTGTTTGTTGGACATTTTTGGCCAACTCAGGATGGTTAGATATCAATTATGTAAAAATATTTTACTAAATCGGCCACTTTTCTAGGTTAATGTAGAAATCGACTAATGATATTTCATTTAAAATTGTGTTTAAGTCCTATTTTATTCGCTCAAATTTGTCTTTTCGAAGTAAATGAATCAGTTATTCAACAATCGACTTCCTTAATAACATGCATTCCTGCATTCAATCCCTTTAATGTAATCGTTGGGCAATTTATTTATTTATTGTATTTTTAAACGGGTTAATACCCAATTACACATAAGAGAAGAATAGGAACATAAACATAGAATTTGCATAAAAATAAAAGTATACAGATTAATATAATAGCTGACAAATACAATGGATTTCAACAACACAAAATAATAGATAAAGATAAACAATATTTACACAATTGGATTATTTAAATAATTAACAAAAGCTTCTAACGAGTTTTTAACAAATAAATCAATATTATTTTTATTTACTAGTCGCATTATGCGATTTAAAGGGGCATCACGACAATAGTTTAAGAAAGGTCAACAGTCTTCCCTGTGTCATCTATTATTTCACTAATATTTTTTCTATTATATAATATAATATTTGATTAGATTCCAAACTACTTTAAAATTATTTCGTGAATTAATAATTTTAGTACCATAAAACATGTTTTGTGCCATTATACATTAGCTTATTCAATAAATCTCTATACTATATAAACTAATTTATTACATATTACAATGAATTGTTGCATTTTCGTTTTATTAAAAATTGTCCTCTTAGTTCTGATTGAATTAAGCCACGTCGTGTAATCCACGGATATAGTTTAAACTAAATCTAAAAATCTAAACTAAAAAAAGTAATTACTTTTTTTCTTATTACTAAAATGTTTGCTTATTATATGATAATAAGAGTAAGTCCCATAATGATGAACCTACATAGTCCGGCGATGTACGGTTTTCCATTTAATGGACAACGTATAAAGGTAGATGTGGTTAAGAAAAATGGTCTGATAATGTATGAATAAACCATTCAAGACGTTAATAATTACCTATTTTTAAATATTAAAAAAATTAAGTCTAACTGTTTTCTGTTATATGCAATATGAAATATGATTAAACCGAACTAATGAATGAATAAGTGTGAATTTTGATAAAGTGTTTCCCTATACATTGTGAGAGTTTAGTAAATCTACCCCTTAAGGGGGTCGGAGCACAACTAGTTTTCATGCGTTTTAGCGGTGCTTAATTAGACATACTTCTCGTTGTTGGATTTTAATTTTTAAAGTATGTGTGGATTTGTTGTCAAATTGTCTGGGTTTCTTAGGAAGCCCATTTTTGATTTAAAATTGTATGCCTAAAATAAATTCAAATGTAATTCGGGAATAAATTATTATTGAATTTTCAAAAAAATAATTTTGGAGATCTTCAAAAGAGAAAATTGCAAATTGCCTTCCTAAAAAACCTAGAAAATTTGTCGAAAAATGCATACATATATATATTAAAAATTAAAATCCAACATTGGGAAGTATGTCTAATTAAGCGCCGCTAGCAGATGATATTTACCAATATAAAGTTAACAACATTTTTATTTTAACGTTGTAACTTACTTTAATTAATAATTATTAATAAATAAACCTTCTGTTTGTAAAACCCACTTTACTTAAGCTAGGATTAAATTTGATTGATAAATTCAGAATTATTTTAATCTCCGATTAATCTTAAACCGAGATTAGATAAACGACATTTTAACCGCCGAATGATAAAATTGTCCTTAACACTATATTGAAAATGTATGTTTTTTTTAATAATAATAACAATAATGTATTTATAATAGTAATAAATTTATAATAGTAATAAATTTACGCTAATGAGGCAATTTACAATTTGTTTACAACAAGTTTTACAATAATTTATTTAAATATGTACAACAATATGCATTAAACTTGACAAATTATTTACCAATTACAACTAAAATTGTAGAGAAAAATAAAATAAGTATAAAAAACTTATAGAGTTAATAGAGGACTATAAATAAAAAATGTAAATAATAAATAAGCTAAGTTAAAATTGCTTATTGAGAGCACTCAAAAAGCCAACATTTTGAATTGAATTACACGAATTATAATTCGGTTTACTGGAGCGAGATAAATTTGTCGTTGTGTAGAAACGTAAAATTGCGTATAAAAACGTATACTAATATTTAGTAAATTAAATGAATCCAATCATCATTTTTCAGAACAGTCTTATATTTATATAATTTATGATATAGTTATTTATTTCTATGATATATTTAAAAATATATCATTTAAATTCTGTCAACATAGTATTTTACAGACGATTCAACAATTGGCTTTATTTTCTTAAAACTTAAAAAGTAAAAAATATAGGAATCGTTTCTGGATCGATTTTACAGAATTGATAAGGAGACTATATTATAATTCAAAATAAAAGCATATTCAAGGACTGACCTAACCAAAATTTAGTAGGTTTATTGTGATTTATGCATTTTGTATTGTTAACATTTTAACACAGGGCCGGATTTATGGAGGAGTGGGGCTTCCGTTAGGTTGTAAGGGGGGGGGCTCACCATTAAAATTGGTATGAGCGTTAAAAAAAACAAAGCCAAGTAACATTTTGTAAGTTTTATTAAAGACAACATAATATAAAATTAAAATGCATCTCCATGGACACGCATATTCTTTATAATAATTTGTTATTTACAAAATAAATGATTGTAGAAATGATAACATTTTACTGATACTTATTATTTTTCAATAATGAATATTATAATAATAAATTAAAAAATATTAACAATTTAATAATATTTTAATTGTACGTCCGTGATTCATTTTTGTTTACAACAATTTTTGTTTTAGAAATTAGATTATATGTAGATATAGTAACCTATACAAATTCTCTATAATCTATATATTTTAGATTCTATAAGATTTATCATTTTAATTTTGATAGAATTATTATTATAAATAGTAAATACATAATCATATACAACGTGGTTGCCACCGCCACGTACATTGTAACACGCAAACGACTAATAAAATAATTTTATTTTCATAAATTAATAATATTATTAAAATTATCTGTTTTGAAAAAAAAAAATAAACCAAATATTTATAATCCTAACCAGTATTAAAATTATAGGCTAAACTGTACTTAAATTTTACCCAAACTACTATAAACGGCCGTTAATGATATTTCCTAAGTACTAAAAATGTAATAATTATTTATGAATGATTTTAAAAATCTCAAATATATATATTATGCTTAAAATTTGTTTGCTCTAACCTCGAGAGAATATTTAAAAAATAATTACACTATCTAATCACTAAATGGGATAAAGCTACATTTTAATGTTGTTAATTATGTTAATTGTCTTTTTTCGATCTTGAAAGATCCCATGATGTTGTGAGCCCTGAGTGAGCGGGCCATGGTCCTTTCTGGTATCCCTTAATCCATTATGTTGCGATATAGTGCCTAGTTAATATTTACTTATTTGTACAAACACTGAAGCCAAAAGTCAATACAAATTTGAATTATATCAGAGACGATTCTACAAAAAATGTTTAGAGGGGTGTTGAACAAATGTTTGATACACAACATTGATGTAGAAGATGAAAAGTAACAAGAAATAATTTCATGGTTTGTATCACTTTTGATAAACAAAAGCAGATATCCAAGTCAAGAAATTTAACCGCATAATATAAATGTTTTTAATTTACCACTTAATAATGTCATTAAAAAAAGGTATAATCTATACTCTATACCGTTGATTTAAAATTTAAACACTGGTTTAGGAACTAAACTATTCAATATTATTACTTTTTTATAATACCAATTTGAGTGTTTTCACATATTAATCGTAATTAAAAACCAACTTTATATTGTTACAATTTTTTATATTGTAAGTTATTGTCCATTTTAAGTGACTCTTGTCTCTCAGTGTCATACAAAACCTCAAAATTGTTTATAATACCAGTCACAACGGATTAACAACAATATATATTCAAAAATCTATCTGAAACCCTTGGGACTTAATTTGAATCAATCACCTACCTTCTAAATTATATATTACAATCAGATTTATATCATTATTCATAAAAAAAATTGTTTATAAAATTCTTCTATCTTTTTTGTTTAACTTTTCTATTTCAAATGTATAGCCTACTGTATTCAATTATGTATGTCAACTAATTAAATATAACCCTTACAATGCCCTTTGTTGCCCTTGCCAAAGGTTTTTAACCAATAATTAAAAGAAAGATATACTGTAAATTAAAATGTGCAATTGATAATAAAGAATACACTATAAAACGTAATTAATTAATTTAATATATTCATTGTGTACAATAACCCAATTCTGTCTTTAAATTTATCAGTAGTTAGTTAAAAACTTTTGTGTAGAGTTGGATTTAGTTGCGGAATGGACAGTGTTCGGCCCATTACAGAAATTAACTCATTCGGCCCACAATACAGTACTAGCGACAACTATATTTAAATAGTGATTTGTAATTTCCCTGTTTGTACACCAAATGAGTTCCAAATCTAAGACATACAAATACTGACAATAATATATAATATATTTTCATTATACAATCATAGAATTCACGGAATAGTCGGTGCCCGGTGGTCAAGTATTCTTATCATGTATAGTCGAAGTAAAATACTTTCGTGGTATCACAATATCGAGTTAACTGTTGTATGATTCATTTAATTACTTTACGATGTCGGAGTATGTTAAATTCGGACTAACCGTCTAATCGTGGCAATTGTATATTCGAAGTAGATTATATTCGTGGTAAATGGCTGATAAAGCAATGTCGGAGTAACTACAAGTCGTGGCATGCAACATTCGTGGAAACTGTAGCAACCCCATTGAGATTATGATACCGTGTAATGTTTTATTGTTGTTACTCGTCCGGGATTGTGCTTGTTCTTTGATGTTAAATATAGTATATACAGGTATTAGAGACAAGGCTATAGAAGGCTTCCGATTTCCGTAGACATAATGTTTTGACGTTTAGACTTTACTCGAAATCGAAACGCACTGGACGCACTGGACCTCATACGATAAATAAATTGTTTTATTTGTTTTCCGAAGGACGGGGAAGGGTAAAGTACGCGAAACGAACATCGAACATTGTACCTATCCTATGTCGCCTTGTTATTTGTTCAAGTTTTTCTTGAATATCTAACTTACCCACTACCAACATTGTTATCGTTGGAAACAAATTTAACGTACGTGTAAAAAGTGTTTTGGATGGCCACGTAAGTTATAACGACGGTTCAGTCTATACAACATACTTGGTAGTGAGCAGTTATAATTTTGTGAAAAATATTAGGGTTCTTATAGTATATACAGCTAATATCATTCCCGTTTAGATTTTTTTCGAAATATAAGTTTAAAAAATATGTTTTTGTTGCAAATCTGTGTTATTGCACTGTGCAGTCTTCACCTTTGTCAAACGGTAATCACACCTGAAACCATCCGGAAGTTGCAAGACACCGAGGCGTCATTTATGGGGTTTAAGTTTACAGTACCTACGTGCTATACTAAAAACCCCCGAATCAGATGTGTAAGTACCCCGCAGGTTCGAGTAAATTATGAACAATACGGGTTGATACCACCTTTTGCGGTTCATGACCATCTGTGGCAAAATATTTTCTTTACTGGAAATTCGCTGGCCAGTTTACAAGATGCAAACAGTTTTATGGCCTTTATACGGAACAACTATAGCTGTACTACCGCGGGCCGACCATTGCGCGAAGTTATGGACCAGTGCATAAGTAGTAATGATTACGTGGAGGCATTTATTCGGCTTATGAACGTGATCGAAAGTGAAGGAATTTCAATGTTGAATAGAATATGTCATGTAACGAATAAACTAATACAGGATGTAAGGGTCTCAAATTCCGTAGCCGTTGCTCGCTTGAAAACTATAGACATTGCATTACAAAACATTCACGACAAGTTTACAACTTATTGCATAGCGACTGTTCCGGTGCAGCAAATATTATACGCCAGAAATTTATTTAAAGAGGCCGAATCAAAGGGATTGGCAGCTCGAAAACAATTCTACAATGATACATGCGTGGAGTTTAGTCAACGATATGTTAACATGATAGGCTTGGTGGATAGTGGCGATTATGTGGACATAGAAAATATACCGACTATCAAAAAAGCCACCGCAGCATTAGAAACTATTACAAGACGTGCAATCGTGAACTTCAAGACAGAAACAGGCGCTGAACCAAACTTCGATCGTATAGAAGTACTGCAACAACTCAAAGCTGTGTTATTATATGGACAATAATTATAATATTAACGGGTAGCATCGGTTTACACATTTTTGAACTAATGACTTGAAAAATGTATAAAATTGAAACTTTTATATATATATATATATATATATATATAGTAATAGTAATAAATTATATTTTACCTCAAAATATTTGCTAAAAATTCCTTATGTGTTATCTAACAATAAAAATCTACGTTAAAAATGTATATGCAATTTTAAAAAAATAAATAATTTCCGTCTAATATTTGTATAATTATTATAATTTTTCTCCTTAATGACTTAGCGTTTGACTACAGAATTTTGAAAAAATAATTTATAAATATATATATATATATATATATATGTATATACATATTATGTGTACAATGTAATAGCTCTACTGTAGCTCTACCTACGGTTTAATTTTCACACCTTAATACCTAAAACTTTGCTTGAAAAAATGATTTAAAGAAAAAAAATTCTATCCCTTCTAGAGAATAGAGTTTATGCTAATCTTTTGGTTTCCCAATGTTTACCGATAGTACTATGTTTAACGAATATTCCATACAAATTTGGAATTAATTTCAAGTGTTTAAAAAAAAGTGTTAAAGCAGCGTATTTTTAAGTTGAAAAATAAGTTAATTTTTTAGGTATTTTTTTTTTAAATTTTATTTTTTACCCCATTTTGGTAAAATAGCCATAACAACGTTATTTTTTATTTAAAAATTATCAGTGTATGTATTTTTTTTGTATGAATCATTAATATTCTGATTAGAGAACAAAGGACATGGTTATTAATTTAAAA
Organism: Adelges cooleyi; assembly: GCF_023614345.1. Lineage (NCBI taxonomy): Eukaryota > Metazoa > Arthropoda > Insecta > Hemiptera > Adelgidae > Adelges > Adelges cooleyi. The sequence goes on along the minus strand of NW_026096129.1, from coordinate 257,779 downwards.
AAAAATGCTTGGTCATAGGAAATAGTCAAAACTTGAAATTGTTATCTAATCGGATATACTATTTACGATATCGATTTGCGCACATAAATATTTTATTCATTTACAACTACTGCCTTTAATAGTCCGTAAAACAAATAGTAGCCTAAACTTAAGTATGACCATCGACGGATATTCTCAAAGGGAAAATCCATTACAAAATGGTGAAAAATTTAAATCACATTGTATAAAAACAATGTACAATAGTTCACGATAATATGATCACCCTGTATTCAATTAATAATATATATATAATTTTAAATCGCTTCGTAATTATCACGTATTATAGATTAGATTTTGATTATAAGCGCTGACTTATATTATATTAAATTAACCTTTAGGCAAAGCATATTTGTTTTGAAAAATAGTGGGATTAATTAATCTTTTTTCTTTATTTGTAGTTTTAGGAATTCAAATTGTACTTAAAGTAGAGGTTACCAAGGTATACTGTATTGTGTAAATCAATTTGATCTATGAAAATTGCATTTGTATGTATTCGAACAGAAAAATAATATGCAGGGTCAAAAAATACTGTGGAATATTGAAAACAACAATTCGCATAAAGATATAAAAACTAATAGTACCGACCTATAGTATGGAACAAAAAAAATAAGTGGTTTTTCAGTGAAATATTTGTACAAATAAGAACAGTTACAACGACAACAACACAACAGAAAACACAATAACAATTTCATTTTAACAGCAAACGATTAGATTTTCAATCGAAACGCTCGAAAAAATATCTGTTTATATTTTACATTGCCAATTGAGAACAATTTAAAAAACAACCGGCTAGGTTAGGTTAGGGGCTGATGCAATGGTTGAAATTATTATTATACTTGCTGGAATTCGAAAAAGAACATACATACTATGGAAAGGCCTTTTTACGATATTCATATGTATATATGAGAGTTTTTATACTGAAGATTACAAAAATATTGACACATTTCCTAGCGTAGGTTTAATACATTGTATAGCTGTTTACATACATCCACATTTTAAAACGGTTAACGTCGTGTTGGTAAATTGTTCAATCGACTTATAATCTGTCTTGAAAACTATTACTGTGAAATTCAAATACAAATTGGGATCAAAACCCTGTTTGAAAACATGGGTTAGATACATCTTTAAAAAACGATTTTTCCCATACAAATCCACAGGTGTAATTAAAGGAAGGAGAGCCCGTCTATAGAATATCCTCCCTAGTACCTCAAAAAGTAATTACTTTTTTTCTTATTACTAAAATTTTTGCTTATTATATGATAATAAGAATAAGTCCCATAATGATGAACCTACATAGTCCGGCGATGTACGGTTTTCCATTTAATGGACAACGTATAAAGGTAGATGTGGTTAAGAAAAATGCTCTGATAATGTATGAATAAACCATTCAAGACGCTAACAATTACCTATTATTAAATATTAAAAAAATTAAGTCTAACGTTTTCTGTTATATGCAATATGAAATATGATTAAAATGAACTAATGAATGAATAAGTGTGAATTTTGGACAGCTATGGCTGTTTAATAATTAGCAGTTAAATTTAGGATTTAGTGAGTGCCGAAGCTTTAAAGCCCACGCTGAGAAGCGTACATCCGCCCATGTTTATGACTATTAATTCGCAAAAAATGATTTCAAAATGTAGTCAAACATGAGATAAGTAATCTAAAAAAGAAGTAAATTATTCAAATGGAAAAAACGACAATAGATAAATTGTTATAAAAGTTATATTACTAATTATCTAACTTTCCGAAGTATGAAAATATCCATAAGCCTTACATCTACTTTTTCCAATGAATATATTTTCTAAAGAATATTTTAAAATTGGGAAGTATTGTTGTACGTGTAAAAACTAACGACCCAATGACCACTTTTTTCAATCTATTATTTTTCCAGTTTGGAACAAGTGGTTAACAGAAAAAATGGTCTCTGGAAAATAATGTTGTTTAGAAAAAGTGTACCATGGAATAACATGGTTTTTGGTAAAAGTAGTGTCATCCCGATAGAGTCACTATCGCACTATTGTGATAGTACTATCACACTATCAAGGGTGACTTGATAGTTGATAGTACTTTCGCGACAGTAACTGTAAGTTCAACCATCAATGGGCCTTTAAGGAAAGAAATCTTTACTAGTGCTCACATAGTTTTCACTTGACATCATGATGTTCATTGGGAAATGTAACATATAATTTTTTTCTGTTTTGTTTGGGACTTTGGGAGAGATATGGAATAAATCTTTGTTTCTAGTATTTTCTGTTTTGAATTTTTTTCTGGTCTTGCTGTATAAATTTGGGTCTTCTACTTTATTATTTGACAGTTTGTGTGAAAATGAAGTAATATAACTGGATTGTTTTCTGTCTTATATAGATTGAAAATACCTAATGTAATTTTTTAGACAAAACGCTTGAAATTCAAACATAAAATAATGTGGATATATGAAAATAAAATATGAAACAGTTTCCTTAAATAATGCACACCAGTTTTATTATTTTAGTTTTTGTTAACAACAGTTATCGAATTATGCGCTTATCTATATTTTTGCTATCATATTTAAAGAGATACGCCACCGACCGGTATTACCCACTGGCCGTCTCATTCCCTCATCTTCCTCTGTATCGCTTTGAACTCCTTCAATCGGGTTTGAACGGTCTATATTAAAAGTTTCTCGGGTAATTGAAGCGTATACGATTTTTTTTATAATTGTTTTACCGAATTCAATTAAATCAAATTCTACAGCTGACGAATAACTGCGGCAACCCGCGCGCAGTGGCCGTTGACATTTTGCCGCCATCGGCTTTTGATTTTCATGGAATAGAAAATGTAAGCAACGTTTCCCACGGGTTGAAAATGCAAACAATGTTCCATGAGCACATGCGTTACGATTAGGATGCCGATTGCCGCCGCCGACTGACGGCCACATTGAGATTATGATACCGTGTATTGTTTTATTGTTGTTACTCGTCCGGGGTTGTGCTTGTTCTTTGATGTTAAATATACAGGTATTAGAGACAAGGCTATAAAAGGCTTCCGATTTCCGTAGACATAATGTTTTGACGTTTAGACTTTGTTCGAAATCGAAACGCACTGGACGCACTGGACCTCATACGAAATGTTCTGAGTACACAAGTCTATGCATAAAAAGTGAATTTCCACCAACATGGTACCCATCGGACAGAATTCTCAAATTGGCGGCCCCCAAAGTATGCAACAGTCAAGAGATAAAGAGAAGTCGTCCAGCAGTGTGGTATGAACAAAATATTCGTTATCGATATCGTTTTAACAATACCCATTCTTTTTGTTTTAGAAGCCGAACTACACGTTGAAATTTACGTTGGCCGGTCACACAAAAGCTGTGTCGTCGGTGAAATTCAGCCCTAACGGAGAATGGCTGGCTAGTTCATGTAAGTGTTGTCGGTTAAATCTGTAATATTTATGATTTTGGACAGATAACCTAAACGATAAGATTTTGGAAGTGATGGGCAGCTAGGACTTGCCTACTTAACTTTATAGAAACACAAAATTAACGGTACAACCGATTCATTAACACATATTTCGATAATTTACAGAAAATCAAATTAATAGTACTCGTCGGTGAACGGTACTATCTAAAATATTACCATGGTAGGTTAGACTATGTTTGTGAATAGGCCAGTTAGTCAATTAGCTAGTGAATCATTCGTTCAGGATGACGCGTAAAGAATGCCTGTATTTTAAACAGTTGGAACATTTTAATTTAAAAAACAAATATAGGTATATAATACATATATATATATATAAATTTTCTATTAAATCTAGTTTAATGTGGTATAAATAAATTGTTGGGGAGGTGGAGGCATTGTTGCTAGATGCTCATTAGGAGCCGCGCATTCGGACTTTCGTTATAACCGCTCTTCTCACATTTTACGGAGTTTGGACCATACATTGATGACCAGACAGTTTCATTTTCAAAAACATTTCAGTCATGTTCGGTCGAATAATTTATGTATTTTTTTGTTCTAAACATTTGAAAAGTTCTTTGCTTAAATCATGTGTTATTTATACGCCGTCCTATATAATTTCATGGACCTAAAACAGGCGATCATACTCAAAATATTGAGCGATTGTAGGAACGGTTTAAACGTGTAATAAAATGTTTTGTGTGGCAGTCATGCTTTGCCTAATTATGGTCACAGACAGTAATATTTTTGAAGCTATTATCAATTAATTATAAGTTATTATAGGTTACTCACTGAGACAAATTTTAGTTCTAGTCCCCAATAGGGGACAGGCACTGTAAAAAAAACTTTTTACAGTAAAAATGATATTACCAGCGCCTGATATTACTGTCCCATGTTGGCGACCAGAACTAAAATTTGTCTCTGTGAGTAATCTATAGTAATTTATAGTCAATGCTATTATGAATAAAATAAAAATTTTAATTCATTATTTGTTCAGAGATAACAATTCACTTTTTAGATAAAAAAATATTATTATAGTTTCAATATTGATTTCATATTTGAATACATCTTTATTTGTATAGAATTTTAATAAAATAAAATGTTTTTTCGGTAGTTCCGATAGCAAATATATTGAATAGTGGTAGTTCCGTTAACAGACAAGTACCAATATTTAAAAAAATCACATTATATATGTTTTCTTTAATCAAAACTTAATTGATTATCACTGATTTTTTAAAATTCGTTTAACTTCTGCTTATGTGTTATATATTATGCACTAGACTTTTTTTAAAAAAATTTTAACACTTTACGAGGGTAAAATAAATAAATGTTTATATTTAAAATATTAATAATATTTAAGTTGTATTTACCGATCAAACAAATAAAACACCAAAATGGCATGTTATGAAAAACGGTTGTAACTATAAATTATTTTGTTTGGTTTTTACAGCGGCTGATAAATTAATCAAAATTTGGGGAGCGTATGATGGAAAATTTGAAAAAACCATATCTGGTCACAAATTAGGTATTAGTGATGTCAGTTGGTCATCGGATAGCCGACTTTTGGTATCAGCGTCCGATGATAAAACTCTTAAAGTGTGGGAATTATGTTCAGTAAGTATTTTACTTTTACTTTGAATCATTAATTTTATACACATTCCTAAGCCTAAGACTAACTCAGTGGTTCCTCAAAATAAATTTATAGCCCTCAATGAATAAAACATGTTTAGTTTTTTCTTCTAAGTTTGTATCAGATGTTGGCAAAGAAGTCAAAAACAATCTGTCGTTAGTATTCATTCACGTGGTAGAAAGCCGAAACATACAATTGTTATGAGGCAGATTTACATTTTGTAAAGTTTGTTGAATTGCTATTAAATTAATTCTACCAAAAGAGATTTAGTTTAAAAAAAAAAAAAATTAATTTGGAAAAAATGTAATCTTTTGGCAAAAGACAGCCACCACAGATGGTGCTTTAAAGCGTCTTCTTTACCTCTCATTTACGCGTTTGACTGAAGCGAAGTCCACACGACAAGAGCAAAAGGTGCGTTAAAAGCCGTTGTGAGAGTTGCTGTCATGAATTTGATAGTAACTCCTATGGTCTCGCTTTTACTCTCGTTGAGTTGATATTACATTTATATTTCCACCTTCCCCCTCCCCTGTGTATTCTATAAAAAATCCTCCATTGTATTATAATGTTTGTTTTTAAAGTATATGTTAAAATATATTCTTTTCTCTTTGCAGGGAAAATGTGTCAAGACACTTAAAGGACACAGCAATTATGTATTTTGCTGCAATTTCAACCCACAATCAAATCTCATTGCTTCGGGATCAGTAAGCTATATATTTTAAAAATTATTTATTTTAATAACTCAAATCTTAAAATATCATTCGTTTTCTAGTTTGATGAAAGTGTTCGAATTTGGGAAGTAAAAAGTGGCAAGTGTCTTAGAACGTTACCTGCGCATTCAGATCCAGTTAGCGCTGTACATTTCAACAGAGACGGTTCCTTGGTTGTTTCCAGCAGCTACGATGGGTTATGGTAGAATATTAAAATTCCTACACTGTGTGATTGAATGTTTTATTAATAATGAGATAATTTTTTCAGCCGTATTTGGGACACTGCCAGCGGTCAATGTCTGAAGACGTTAATCGACGACGACAATCCGCCAGTATCTTTCGTTAAATTTTCACCAAATGGAAAATATATACTTGCAGCCACATTAGACAACACGTTAAAATTGTGGGATTACACCAAAGGAAAATGTCTAAAGACTTATATTGGCCACAAAAATGAAAAATATTGTATATTTGCCAACTTTTCTGTGACCGGAGGAAAAGTGAGTGGCTAGAAATCAATTTTTTACTTACTTGCCATTTACAGTTATAGTCTTTTTTCTCTTTATAATGAATCTATTTTTTTTTTCTTAATTCATTAATCCTAGTGGATCGTATCTGGTTCGGAAGACAACATGGTTTATATTTGGAATCTTCAATCAAAGGAGATTGTACAGAAACTGCAAGGACACACTGGTAATTTCATAATTTGATATTGTTTTTTTGCAAAGGTTATCGTTCTAAGTTTTTTGCATTTTTTTCAGACGTGGTTTTGTGTACATCTTGTCATCCAACAGCAAATATCATAGCATCAGCCGCCTTAGAAAATGACAAAACGATAAAATTATGGAAAAGTGATACTTGACTTATTTTAAACTCGTTGTTTATTAATTACTGAACATTTTACTATTACAACACAACTATTACAACTTACTATTAAAAATATTAGGATATAACAAAATAGATTGTTAAATAAAATTTATTAATTTAACATAAATGTGAACATACAGTTTTATTTTGCTCAAATTTAGTACTGCAAGTGAGAATCAGTGGTCTATTAGAGTTTAACTATAATTACCATTTAAATCGTAAAATAATATTTAGATAAGATTTTCTATATATTTTATTTTTTATATACGTCTGTAAATGTACACATTTTAAAATAATATTATAAACATTTTATCAATTATGTTATGTAAAATACATAATAGTTAAATAGCATTGGTGTTTTTGAATTATACTTATAATAGTTTGATTAGAGATAAAATAGTTAATTTAAAATTTCTCAGTATGTTTTCAACACGACAATGTTGTTAAAATTATACGACATAATTATCAATTTGTAACACGAATAACTTGAAAATGATTAAATAAGCATTTTTGTTTTATAGATATTAATGTCAAAATCTAAGGTAAAAATAAAAATTAACTACAAACATTTTTTATTTTTTTTTTTTAATAACGGGTAAGAGTAACAACTTTCGATTGCTTATGTGTTTTGTTTTTATGCATCTTTGAGTGATTATTATCATCGTAGTACATTATGTTTTACTTCAAATTTTACCACAAAAATATAAACTCCAGAATTATTTAACATATGTTATTACAGAAATTATTATTAGCAAGCTTTGAGATTGGAGGTAGTGGAGTACTCGCACAGTGTATAGACATTTTTTGTATTAATTGCACATAAATATTTTATTTTAAACCTACTATTAGACTAGAGTGAAGTTTCGTCTCTCTTCACCTCTTTTTTGATATTTCAACATCATTTTAATATTAATTCAATATGTTTCTTAGATGCTAACGTTAAACAAATTAATAAAATTGTCCACCATTAAACTAGTTAATCTTGTAAAATTATCAACAATTTTCTTTGAACCCTTAATGCAGAAAATCGAATAATATACGCACAACAAAAAAATATTCTTAGGTAGGTATTTAAAGAAAAACATTGAAATGACAAATTATTAGGATTAATTTTTTTAATTCAAAATAAAAAATAAGTCTATCGTTAAAAACCATGTATGTACTTTATAACGTTTATTGAAAGCAATAATTTTATTAACTAATTTAAGTAAAACAATTTCAATTTGACAGATAGTCACTTTGATAAATCCGAATATTGCCGACACTAAAGTAAATATTAAAACACTTTAGTTTGATTTAATCCTTATAATTCATACGCTGTTTGTACTCACTTGACACAAAACATAAAAAATGTTTTTTTGGAAAAAGTAAAAACTGACTATTTAGAAAAAAATTAATACATATCATGTTATTTTTTTAAAGCCATATAACAAATATGTTGAATGTAACTTGCATACCTCTCTGAAAAATGTAAGATTTTCCATATTTTTGACACAAAAATTAAAATTTGGCCAACATTTTATACATATTGTTAATATAATATGAATTATGATATCTTACATAATATTATTTTTTATTTTTTTAGTGCATATATTTTTGAAATCAACTGCACATTTAAAATTTATATACTACAAAATTAGTGTCCTACACCCTACTGCAGCTTAAATTTTAACCATTTTAGGCACAACGTTCCACATTTGAAACAATTAAAAAGTTGGCGTTCTCTGTGAAACTAAAACTCAAAATATTATGCAGCGAAGGGTTAAAATAAAGCAGTCTGTTAAAGGGTTTAGAGAGTAAAAAAAAATCATAATATCTATTAAAATTTGGGGGCAGTTCTTACAAAAAATGATAACTAAGTGTGATAACTGATAAGAAATAGATAAAAGGTTATGTAACCTTTAAAATATCAGTAGTGTCAATAGCGATTTTACCAAAAACCCGCCAAAATAAATTTCGTATTTTAAATTAAAAAACATCTCTATACCGCTATGCAGTGTACGATTGGAGTATTTTAAACAATATCTTATCGTCTATCGATTGTACGAATAAACAAACGCACAACAGTATAATTGTCAATTATGATTACGCCTTTATCGATACGGGGTATCCCATCAATATATTTTAATAACTGAAATATCATATTCTCATATTTATTTTCTAATTTGATATGTCTTATTTAATTGAATTATTTTTATAATCATAACATAATAAACAAATCTTGATTAAGATAAAATGTTAAAAATAATTTTTTACCGATATTGTGAAAAATAGATACTTAAGAGATATATTTTAAGAATTATTTCTAAAGTAAAACTGCAACTGAGTATTTTGTTTAATTAAAAAAAAAAAAAACAAAAATCCTTTCATATATTTATTTTGAGTTATTAGTATTTTGATATATGGAAGAAAAATATTGTTTTTAACTTCCAATTCTATTTAATATGTTTTAGTTAAACAATATTTTATAAAACTCTAGTTATTTCCTTGTAGAATAATATCTTTTTTGTTATTTCTTTATGTGGAGGAGCTTTGACTGATTAATGCTGCAGAAATAGATCCATTTTATTTTTGTGAACACTTCACAGTATACAATTATGAACTGGTATACTTAATTTAAAAATTGAAATCTCTAATCCAAGTACAATTATTGTTCCTATTCATACAATGACCATCATACATTTATAAGATAAAATGTGTGTAATATTTCAGGGCTATAGTGCTGTGAAGCTAAATTCAAGAAGGTATTATTAAATCATGACGGGACACCCTGTATATATGCTATAAGCATCGAAAAACATGTTGTTATACTTACAAATTTGCACTAACCGTAAACTGTTATTTAGACTAGTGGTAAAACACATTGAATACTAGTATACATAGTATAGGCACTGCAATAAATCTCAACAACAAAAAAAACAAACATGGAAAAAATATGTCTTTGTGCGTTCGTTTTTTCATTATACAACTAGAAAAACAAAGTACAATTTTTTTCCCCTAAAATACACAATTTAGTAGGTACTGCGAAAAACCACAACCGCTGTCCGACTTAACACATTTTTTTTTTTTAAGTTAAAAAGAAGTCATGTCGCTTTTTCGGTCGTTGGCGTTGCTGATTGTAATACAAGTGGGTTGTTTGCAATACGGCTATTCGTGTGGCCGTCAAAAATATGCCAAATACGAAACGCGAGATCATTACGAACGACTGCTCGAAATCGACACGGGATACTCTCATCGACAGTTAAACAACGATTATGCCGGACAAAAGAATAGTGCAACGTGGACGGCGAAGACGGCGATCGACGACGTTCACGGGAAACTCCTGTGCAGTTTTGTGTTCAATTGTAGCCATTACATGAACTTGATCGGACATCTGTTGTTCGCAGAAGGCGAGGATGCGTCTGGGGAACTGACGGGTTATCAGACGAAATCGGTGTTTTTATTCGAAGACACGGTGGTGGACATGTTAAACGTCTTGTACAATTTCGGTAAGATCGGTTCGGTGGATCACTTGTGGCTGGTGTACATGTACGCGAGCAGTTTGAACTCGCTGGACGAAAACCGTCAATTAAACGACCGCAAACGGATGATCCGCCTGTTGCAACAGCACGAAACGGTTTCCACCAGACTTGCACAGTTCACTCAACTGCATTGCAACGTCGAAGGTGACAATAACTCGTACAACGACCAATACGACGATTCCGAGTGTTTTAAACGTCTAAAAGGAATCCGTGCCGGTCCGATAGTAACGCGAGAGTCCATCAAAAACGCCGTGGACGAATTCAAGACCACGGTCCAAAAGAGAATCGACAAAATAACCGAGGCTATGGTGATCGACGATTGTAAATCTTATTTCAAAATCGATCATTTGCTTTTGAGACCTGCAATTGACGACTCTCGTGTTTTCGAGAGAGTAATGAACGGCATTATAGAAATAGACTTGTTTCAAATGAAAAAAAGTAATATATGTAAAATAATAAAAAAAAGATGCTCCAGAAGAGTCGACGTCGAATCTTTTGAGACACTGACCAATAACATTGCTAAGTGTCACGGCACTTTCAAACTCCTTGTGAAATATGCTTTGTATATCAACCCGTCGAGATACCAACCTGATACCATAGAAGAAAAATATTTTAGCGGTATAGACTTTGAAGTCATCCGTTCATTTGATAGCTTTTCGAATAACATGTGTCACAATTAATTTGTATATTGTTAGAAAATAGTGATATTTTATTTACTTTTACTGTACAACTTTTGCTTCGTATATTTAAACTGTAAAATTGAATGATACTTTCAAATGTGTGTACAGCTATAGTTTCTAAATAACGTGACTAAATCAAATCAATAAAATGTGTTAAAAATATAATATCATATTATAATATTGTTATTTACTATTTGAACTGATTGGCATTTATAGCAAACAATTATTAATTTTTTTTTTAAACTGATGATAATTCGCGACAAAGCGTTTTACTTAGATTTTGAATGCTGTAATTTAAGATCCTAAATGACTGAACTTTGAAATAATGTTTAGATAGTAGAAATAATTTAGTTAAATTAATTGAGCCTAAGCTTTTTTTCTTTTTAAACGTATTTTAGCTAATGAGCAGCATGGCTTCAGTAAATTTAAATCTATTGAAATCATATATAAACTTCACAATTTGTTATACATTTATAGGAAAATGTTTTGTACAAATTATTACAAGTGGGACTATAAAATTAATCATTCGTTTATTTGAAAGTGATTTTTATCCCATCCTTCTCAGGGGGCAGTGTAGACACAAATAAACCATTACTGTTATAATCAATTATATGTACCATAAATCCAGACGTGTAATGTCCGAATAAAAGATTTTAAAGTGATCAAAGGATCTGTCATTAATTTGTTTTAATATTGAAATACAATTTATTTTTATTTTAATTAATTCAAATTTTCTATTTGAGATAGGATCATGTGAAGGGAAACTGAATTAAACCTGAAATTTGCCACATGTCTCTGTCATAATCTCAGATATCAGATGAAAAAAAATATGCAATTGGTTCTATACTACCTTCTATTGTTTATTATGTTCTATTAGAAAAAAATCAAACAACGCTCCAAATGTTCAAGATAATGAATACGACCTAAAGTTACCATCTATCAATCACTACCTCTAGGCTTTGAAATTCCAGAAAACAAAGAATTAAATGATGACACTGCTTGTGTAGATTTTCATTGTGATATATTTATTGTATGAATTATGATATACATTTCTTTGTAGGTCTTACAATTAAAATACTATTACTTTTTATCGGTTTGAAATTGATTTACTTATTTTTAATGCTAAAAGCTATGATACTTACAGAATATCTATACTATTCCTTTTCAATTGGCTGGCTTTTAAACAGAGTTGCTAGAGCATTATTCTTTTTAATAGCAATTTAGAAAATCTGTCCACTGGAACTGTGTACATGCTTCATGTATAATAATAATATTATAAAATTACTAATTTCTAATATTCAATTTTATATTAAAAAAATACATTTATTTCCTGTACTTATACTAACAACGCCCATTACGAAAAGTTTTACCCAGTGATGCCAGAACTTAGATATTTCCTTTCTTTTAATTTTTCTGTGACTTATGGCTACACTGTCTAAATCACCTTTCGGTCATGCCAACATTGACAGTATATATTGTATACAATACACGATTATTAACGGTGTTTGTTGCGAGTCCAGCACCACATATTATTAAGGAGTAAATAGTAATGATTCATCTCATTTAAATATGTTGATTTTTAAATATTATTTAATATTTTTGACAATTAAAGAAGTTATAAATATAATGTTGCGGCGATATTCCATCGTTATATAATAATTTTATTTATTCAATATAATATATTATATCTTAGAATTGTCTAATCTCAATGAGAAGAGACATCAAACAAAATAAACTTAATAGAATAGTGTCGGCCTGGCGCTTTGTTTTAAACAATACTATGCAAAAATAGCAACAAGTACTATCCAATTTACAAATTTATAAAAGATCTACTATTATGTATTCTGTAAAAAATGTAATACAGTAAAACAGGCAAAATATAATTAAATGAATAACTAGATATTATATTGTGTACAAATTCAATGCAAGTGAGGGAAAAAGCAGCTGCAGTCTTTACCAGTGAATGATGGGAATTATTCAACATGTTTATATAATAAATATTGGACCTATTCAAATTAAAAATTGTTTTTTTTCCTCCCAGCAACCGAAGTTGTTTTTCTTGATAAAATTAACTATTCCCTCGAACGAAATTTAGTTTTTTTGATTTTTTTCAGAAGTCTCATCAATAATAACATTTTTTATTAAAATAAAAAAGCAGTTACAGGTCTTTTGAAAGGCAGTGGAGATTATAATATAAAATTAATTTTGCTATTTATTATAGTTATGTTCTATTTAATTGTTGATAAGGTGTTTTTATTAAGAGTTTATTTTATAATTTTTTAGGAATTGAACAGTTATTTATTAAAACAAAATAGGTATGTATTTAATTTAAAATGTTTTAAGACATCTAAAAATATAATTATATTTGGAATATATAATATGGTTGATTAAATACATTTTAATATCAAATTAAATATAAATTTATTACTCGGTAAACGAGTTGAAAAAATATTATTTTGCTTATACACATTAGCATACATTAGCAATATAACATATCTGAAAGTTTTTATTTTTTTTTTATGGAAGAATTCTACACTTATTAGAATTTCATTATATATATATATATATATAAAGAGAGAGATCCATATATAGCATACATAAGACCAATATTATTATTAAGCTAGATTACCATTATAAGTAATACTCTTGAAAAAATAAAAGACTACCTAAAATATTAATATTTATAAAAAAAGCCAGTACAGTGGGGTCAGGGCATGTCGAATATGTGAATATATAATATTCACAAATATTTTAAACATCTGTTGACTCACACAAAGCAACCAACAAAATTTACAACTGTCAAAGTGTATTTTTTCACATTTTTTATTTGGTTTTTCCTTTATAAAAAAAATATTTGACAACAGAATTTTGAGAAAGTTGTAAATGTTATAACACCATTCTAGATTTCCATTTCGACAAATTTTCAGACATTAATCCCTAAAAAAAGTGAAATAAAGAAAAACAGTTGCAACCTTTCTAGAGATATTTTTATGTTAGCCAACGTTTATCTTTAGCAAATTTAAATTGATTTTAAAAGGGAATGCGTGAACTTTTCTACGTCTGACCCACCAAAGTACCAATCGCATACGGTTACGGATCGATAGAGTTGCTACTCTAGTAAATTGGTCCACAAGAAAAAAGTTATTGTGACCTAAGACACACACAAAAAAAAAAACACATTATTGTAAAACTACAATAATTTTCATACGAATAAATAAATGGTAAAACTAATACCTTCGCAGTTAAAACAATTAAAATAAATTTCAAAAATTTGAACGCAAACTTTGTGTTAGTTGTCGTATTTTATTTTTACGTAACAGCGTACTGGCTTTATTTATAAGTCAATTAACTATTTTTTAGTAATTTTAAAATCTTCTAAAACAGTACTCCTTAGTGCTTACTTATATAAATAGTTAAGCAATAGTCATTACAACAGCAAAATGTATGCTATAAAAGACATATTATGTCTATGAAATTCACAATTAAAAAAATTACTTTGCGCCAGAGAGATATAACTGTTACTCTTAGCATTACAAAAAATGTTATTTTCTTTTATTGAGTAGGCGCAAAACATAATAATGTATAACTAATACCAGTTCATAGTTGTATGATTTTTGAACTGACCAAATACAAAGTGCAAAAATATATATTTCTCATTCAACAGAAAAGTATAGACAGTTAAATTATCTACGTGACCTAAACTATGTAAAATAAGGTATACACATTAGGTATAATATATAAATATAATAGTGAACAAGAACATAATATTTACCAAAGTACGTACAATCATCAATAACATAACAAATTAAGTTATATTTCAAGATATTAAAAATTGCATATTGGCTTACGGATCAAACTGATTATTTGATTATAGTCAAATATGTTTAAAAAAAGTCATCTTATGTCTAACTAGTCATTTATATAAAATATATATTTTAGTATTGAAAAAAAATGGTATTGTCCGGATAAAAATTCATTGAGTTTAATTTCATATTTTAAATAAGTGCCAATAATAATTAAAATAATAAACTGGTTTTAACATTAATAACTTTGTACTTGAATTCGTAAAAATAAAAATTATGTACTTTAAACATACAAAAAAATATATACTTAATTTTTTTTTTTGCAAATATTATATATAATTAATTTAAACAGTCCAGTTAAAATTGTACCCAACTTATAAAAGTACTTTAAAATTGAATTATTAGTTATTAAAAATAATATATCAGTCGTTTAGTTTTAATTGATTAACGGCTTAACTAATAGCCAAGGCAATGACATCATTTACATAACACTTAAAATATTATTACTTTATAAAATGATGTAAAAAAAAAAAAAAAAAAAATTAAATAATAATGTATTTAGAGTATTTAGTCTGAGCTAATACCGAACAGCTTCAAATTTCCACTGTCTCTTTTCCTGTCAAACTGATCTTTGTCATCGCACGCAAATGCCAACAAATACTCTTTGGGATGCCACGCTACGGTAAACGTGGCTGCTTCAATAGGAATATCGGTTATCTAAGACAAGTTAAGAAAAAACATTTAAACAGTTAATTCTGTTCAATTTATATTTGACAGAACTCACTTTTTCTCCAGTCGTTACGTCCGCGATATCGACGTACAAATCTTCACTGCCAGATGCCAACAATTTCCCGTCATGTGAAAAACTAATTGCGCGTACCGGCCAATCTAATCTGTAAGCAAAATAGTGAAATTAAGCAAAGTCGGCAGTGTGATTTTGTTTTTGTATGCGTGTTCACCTATTATAAGTTTGAATGCAAGCCAAATTCTTAAGGTCCCACAGGGAAACCGAAGCGTCTGCCGAGCCTACGGCAAAATAACGACCGCTGGGCGCAAACTCTATACAAATACAAGTGCCGGGATGAGCTTTGACGATGTGACGTTGATTTAAGTCTGGAAAACTAACATTTAAAAATGTGGTTATATTATAACAAAAAATTTTTTTTTTAAAAATCATAAATTCTTGTCGGCTGTGCAAAACTTAAATTTGGGATTTTACCTTAAAACATATACGTATCCTAAACCATTGGTCAAAAAGAATAAATCACTACTGTTGTTCCACGTCATTTCGTTCACTTCAAAATTGAACTGCACCTCGTTGAATGGCAGCAACGTACGCACATCGATAAAGGTAATCAAGTCTTCTTTGTTGCCCACAGCAATCGTGTTACCATCGGGCGACCACGTAATGTTGATGTTTTCCCCTAGAACATATTACATTAAAAAAATGGTTACCAGCTTTTTTATATTTGCTATAAATTAAAAAAAAAAAAATAACATTCTAAAATTTTATAGTACAACCTTTAGTGAGAATAGTGTTGGAACATTTTTGATGTCTGACGTCCCAAATTTTAACCGATTTATCACCACTTGCCGTACTCAACAAGTCGGGATTCGATTTGTGCCAGCATAATTGGTCGACACTTCCGTTGTGGCCTTTGTACGTGTTTTCTTTGAACTAGAAACAATACCAATAACCAATAACAGTAAAAGCCATAAACATTTTGAAAAGTATCAAAGCAAAACGCCGATGTATAAAAATATGAGTCTTAGTACAGTAGAAAACATTATATTTAGATGACCGCCGATACTATACAAAAGCAAACTTTAATAATGATTAATGTCTGGACGTTTTAAAAAATGAATTATTACAAATACCATGTGTGTGTATTTGAATTAAGTAGTTTTGCTTTGACACCCCTCAAACATTGTATTGTTTTAAATAGTATAATACTTAAATCACCTACCTAAAAAATTTTTATTTCCAGAAGATTTCATATATAAAATGCTAATCACATCCAAGTTGTGTCATAAGTTTAGCGACAAGTCGAATAATCTAAGTGACTAGTTAACGGTCAAACTCGAGTGGATTAATGTACGCACTTTTCATCAATTTATCAGTGAAACAGAATCATTTTTAGATTTTGCCATCAGTAGGCACTAATTTTTTCAAACAACTTGAATATAACATTGTTTTAATGAACGAAAAATATCAACGTCGAAAACTGTTTAACACAGATAAGAATGTTAAATCTTCAACAGGATATACTAATATGTTTTTTAAGTGTCCGTAAAATCAGATTTTTAAAAACAATTAAATATTCATAATTAATAAATAACTTGATATTCACACAACACACACATAGACCATAATAATTCACTTTTAGTTTTCATTTAAAGATGCATTTGGATAAACATTTACTGGTAATATTAAGTTTTTTACACAATTTCAACATTTTGCTTTGAAACCTTGGAGAGTAGATTAGAAAATATTTTTAAACACACTTTGAGCCACTTATAATTAATATATCTAACTTTTCTACTTATTTTTATCTAAAACTTATTATATTTTAAAATACATAATAAAAGTACTTTAAATATATATACTTTAGTCACAGTTTTTGCAAACTATCACAGCTGACAGCTAATCAGCTGACATATGGACAGTTTGACATATTACATAGCCCCTTTCTCCCGGGCGAAGCCAGAGCAACACAACTAGTAATAAAATAAAACAATTTTTAAATGAAAAACAACTTTTATTACTATAATACACTTATATATACATATATATATAAATATATACATATATATATATTAATATACATATCTATATTATTATTGTTCTTATTCAAATTACAATGACAAACGGCAATCTAATCGGTAATCATCTATCACGAGTAATACATAATTATTTTGCTAATAAAATAAAATACCAAAGCCCCACTGACTCCTGTTTGGTATTACAGAATCTTGGCTACTATAGTAAATAGGCAGACAATAATTCAGTTCGAAACGTAGAAAATGATTCAGGTGAACTGCGAAACCCGCGCCGCAAGACAAACGAATGCTGTTAAATAATGCTTTCAGGTCTGTAACCAGATCAGCTTGACGATTTCCCATATTACCAGAGTTCATAAACATATGGATTCTGATAAAATGCGATAGTTTATTTTTATCGGACAAAAACGGCAGTGGAACGTGTAGATGAGTGTTGAACCTCCAGAACATAGTAGTTCCAGTAATGCTGCCATCGTTGTTTTTACCTACACCGTTATCATCAAAGCCTCTGAACGTTAACGGACCACCCAAATAGAAGTTGTCTACCATACTGCATTTTCCCATCTTTTCTAACAGACCCAATGAAAACGAACCAGTGAGGGACGTACCCAAAAACAATCTAATGCTTTTTTGAAGTATTAATTCATTTTTGAAAAAATTGTTACTGCCTCCGAGACCAGCAACTTCTGATATTAATTGTACCAACGACCCATTAATAGGAAATACTGGGCTGTCGCGGCTGTCATAAGAAGCAGACATTTTCAAAGACGACTTCATGGACAGTCCAAGTTGTTCTCGTATGCCGAATGGAGCGTTTGGAACGTGTTGCAAATTCCGTATCATTCCTTCCCATCCCAAGTCTAAGAACCACGAGTCATACTCAAGAGTTATTCCAGTTTTCAGTCCGTATTGATTATTAAAATAACCAAGTTTCTTTTTATTTATGAAATGCTTGTAAATGTCTAAGTACAAAGTCGGTTTATAAGGAGCTAATAATGGCTTTGTGAAACTAATCATACCAGTGGAAAATCTTTTATTTGTAGAATATATATCAGTTGATACTGCTAGTTTTTCACCACGGCGAAACAAGTTCATGAATGATATGCAAGTCGACAATTTGGGTTGGTCATGGCTATCCTGATAGACATCATTTAAGATATTCACGCGGCCTTTAATCCAATTTGATTCTTCCACGTTGATTGTAACAAAGTAACTGTCACGACCGTCAACGGATTCCATGTCCAATGTGCTGCTGACTTTGTTGAAACAGTCGAGTCTCATGAGGTTTTTTTTGGTTTCGACAATTTTAGAAACTGCTTCGTTTAGTGTTCTAGATTCGAACAGATTGCGTGTTGTTTTTGTCACGATATCGTCTTTGGTCCTATTCAAACCTACAACTTTGACACGATCGATTCGGATCGGATGATCACTGACTGCGGGATCGATATCGACTCTCATGACTACTTAATTGAAAACTTACAACTAAAAAGGAAAGAATGTAGACTATAAAAGTCTGTGTTAATTGCTCACCAAGCGGTCTTTGTCCAACGTGAATGTGGCCACGGACTTATCAAACGAGCAGGACGCTAAACGTCTTCCGTCGCAGCTCCAACCGACCGAATGGACTTTCGACGAGTGCGCTTGAAATTCTTTGACCGTTTTGTGCGAATGAAAGTATTCCTTTAATTTGGCCGCGTCGACGTCAAAGTTATTCCAATAAGTCATATTGTTAACAAAACGGTTTATTACACGGAACTGGGAAGTCGCGATGAGACATGATCGGCTCGGCTGAATGTCAATTGTAAACAACTGTGATAGGTAAAGGTAGACGATAGCAATCCCTGTTTCAAGATTGTAACGTACCGCGTAGGTTGTAGGTTAACCGCGGTCGGCACGCCGTCGGTCGACAGGTGCGTTCACAACTCGCGTTATCAACACTCGCGAAACGGCCATCGATCCGCTCCCGTATGAAACGCACGGCCGCCCGTCAATGCCGTCGGCCATTTTCCGGGTTGTCGCGGGTTCCCGGCGTACCTGTTGTTGTATTTAACTCGGACGGCATTGGCGGTCGCGGCCGGCATCTGTAGCGAGAAACGTGTTTTAACAGTGTCGACAACCGAGAATTATTTTTTCCAGTCTACGATAGCTGCACTGTTGACTATCAAATCGACGAATTGATAGTAGCAAATTGTAGTTTGATATATTTTATCAATTCTGTAATATTAAAAATAATATAATTAATAATACATATATACTTGTACAATAATAATACTAAAATGTACAATTCATAATAATTTACACACAAATGTATCTAATTTATAAGAACCCCTTTAAGTTTTATCCTGATTGTATCTAATTGTATCAGATTGTATTCGGATTATTTTCCTCAAATGCATTTTAAAATAAAATAAATCCTAAGTGTCTTACACACTAGGCGGTTTGTTCGCGCGCGGATGCGGTTTTAATCCGCAGCGAATAATCGCTTAAAATCAAACTGCTTAGTTTTCTTTTTTTTTATGTTTATCTCATCTGCTCCTATGTATTGAAATCATTTAATATTACAGACATTTTGAGCTAGATCGACAATTTTTTTTTAGACAGCTTTAATGTAAAAAATACCTAGTCCTAGTATTATAAATCACTATAATAATTACTGAAGAGTAAAATTTCTTTAGAGAAAAATAATTATTTAATACTATAAATATATATTATGTAGTGACAAATACTTGTCTATGATTTAGTATTATAATTTATAATTATAAAATAACAGGATTGTGTAAGTCATTAGTCAATATTCCAATTCTATTCGTATAATCGCAGATTAGATAAGATTTTATATAGTATGTAAAGAACTACCCCAAACTCAAATTGTTCTGTGATAGTGTAAAAGTGATAATGGTTTGATAACAGAATATTATGTTCGTTAATGTTTTTGTTTTTCGTAACATGGAGACGACAATAATATTACTGATTTATGATAGTAATCGACACTTTTTATTATTAAAGATATCATATTAATATTTTCGTCTAAAAAATGTATCTCACTCTTTCATAAAAAAAAATTACCGTAGTAGGTGATACTTGAGTACCTTCATTCGTACCATCGGTGAATGTTCAGTTGTTATATTTTAATAGTTAATCATAATTTCAATGGTAAGTGTATTATACTATTATATTTTATTGTCGAATATAATTATTTATTTGATCGAATTGGTTAGGTATTACTGAAATATTAGCTTAGGTTTGAACCGGAAATTAAGGTAATATTTAAATTGGCGTGAGAAAAAATGGTTAATGTTGGAATTAAAAAAAAAAAACAATACTGCAGTTGGGCAAACTATTTTATCTATCTATTCTACGATGTATGTGTTGTAAACTATGCTCCAATACTTCAATTTATAGTCCTAGAAAGCCTAAGTTAAATGCTGTAATAAATTTGATCTCGATGTTTCGATCATGAAACGCATCTGAACGAGGGTGAAACTGTAGTTATTTAATGATCCTAATTAAAATTTGTTAATAATTATATTAGGGTAAAAACTTTAAACATTTGGTTGGTGGATGGTTAATTTTTGATAAATTTTTTTTTTAAGGTAAATTGAGTAAAATTTAATAATTTTATTTTATTTAGGACGATGAGCTCTCAAAGAATTATTGGAAACGCTGTGCAGACTAAAGATTCCAACGATTTGTGCCTTACTTCTGGCGCGATACATGAAACATGTAAAATTAAACCAAATTCAATACCATGTGTAACCGATGTTGTTCAGTTACAAAACCAGACTAAGACAAGACCGCAGGTTCCTACTGTAAATGAAATTGTTTTCCTTAATAAACAAAGTAAGAATTATTTACTCATTTACAAAAAAATAGCTAAGGAACCAATCAGTTTTCGATTAAAAACCAAATGAAATATTTCCAGACACTAAACCTACGGAATGTGTAACTTTGAAAGCCAAAGAGGTCTCCCAACGAATTGTTATAGAATCCCCCGTTAATCAAAAAGCTAGGGGGGATGCAAAAGCGATTGAAACTAAATTGTTTATCGAAAAACAGAAGAAGGAAAGAGCCAAAAAAATTCAACTGGATTTATTAGAAAAACAAAAAGAAATAGAAGAACGTAAGACTAGATTACAGCAATTACATATTACTACGAAAATGTTAGCTAAAGCTTCGGTGAAGCCAAAGGTAATATCATGGATTTCAGGTCTGAAAATATGTATGATTTGTTAGATAAAGCCAAATTTGTTTGCTTATCATGACGATTCTATAAGTTTAGGTCGCCGATGATCAACAAGATAAATGTATTACCAGAAACAGAACGCCTATAAGGGTATCATCGCCTCAAAAGCCTGAAGTAAACCATTTGAAAACTGTTTTTTGATTATTAGTTATTAATTATTTGAATTTGTGTTGTTAAGTTGGATCAAACATGGTCGCCTCCAAAAAATATAAGCTGTGCCCAAAAATCAGTAAAAACTATACAGAATGCTATTGGAAAATCCCCATTAAAGTCAGAGTCGAAAAAAATGGATTTTTTAATGGTTTGTATTGTGTGAATTAATACGATGACATTTTTTTTAAAGCTTTATATATATATTAACGTTGTCATTGTCGTTAAAATTTTTTTTTTTTTCTATTAGACTAAAAATGCCGAGACCTTACAATCAAATTCGCACAAAATAACCAACCGATCTTGCTTGCAAAAATATAAAAATTGTAATGTTTTAACTATTTAATTTTTTCATTTATCAATATAAAAAATTATAATCGGCGTATGTTGATTTCATAGATCCAGTACAACGAGATGTCACTAAACCAGAAGTTTTATTTTCAAAGTTAAAATATTTTGAAAACATTGACGAGTTGATAAATGAAAATACTTTTGTGATTCCCCAAATGGACTTAAGCGAGACCTCCATAGCTGAGGAGAAACAAAATAGTGGTACGTATGATTTAAAAAAAAAAAAAAAAAAACCATCATAATATTTTGTTTTTATTTTAGAAAGGCGCATCCAAGCTGCCAGAATTATACAGAAATGTTTTAGGAAATACAACGAAAGAAAGAAAAACCTTAATTTTTATACAAACAAATCTGATTTTCATATCAATTCAGCTGATATATTAAAATTAAATCCGTCCACTGTTTCATTTGTTGGATCTGCGAGAAATCCTAACGAATCGGTACGCCTTGACGAACCGTTAAATTTGAAAGCTAACACATCAGATACTCTGAGTAGAAAGGTGTGTGAAGGGTTCACTCAAACCGATGTAGTTAGTGATAAAATATTTAAATTTGTGTCATCGAAACAACAACCTCCTCCGATGAATTTTATATCAGTGCTGAAATGTAAACTTCGTCTCAAACAAATAGAACAATCCCAATTGGATCCGGTAATTCACAGTCTAAATGAGGACAAACACATTCCCACGTATACTCATAATCAAACAAATAACGTTGAAAGCGAATATGCAGTCAAAGCAAATAGTTCTGATCATTCTGATATACCGTGCGATGAAGATGTTGATATTAAACGTTGCTCTAGCCGCAATAAAGACAGAAATTATTTAGAAAAATGTAAATCGATAATTTGTGATCCTGATAAGAAACTTGAAGTAAAAATATCACTAAATAAAATAAAGAACAAAGAAAAAGAAAATCTAGAACAGAACCACCAATCGACTAAAAATATAGCTACGATAACCAATGAAGACATAAAGCACATTTTAGAAGGGTTTAACTTTGACTTTCTAAATAAAAATGAGTGTTCGACCAAGACTGATTATAATAGCTGCGTTAATCTAAAATCCAATCAAAACCAATCGACACCTGACAATTACTCTTGGCGGCCTGTATGTTTCCTAACAAATTACATTGTTGGCTTACAATATTTCAATTTGTTTAATCATATAATTTTTACTAATTTCAGTTTAACGATATTCATGATGAATTTCAAGCTGAACTGGACACTCTCAATAATCTAAACGAATCTTTATGCAATATAGAAAATATGAGCTGTAACACATCGTTTGAGTTTAAGGTTTAATTACAAATATTTATAAATGAATAGCCTATAATGTAAAAAATACATATCATATCTTATATTTTGCAGGAAACGCTTCAAAAAGTCGACAATAGCGTACTCGAACGTTACTCTTTTCCCAAGAAAGTAAAAAAACTGTGTGTGGATTCAAATATTGATTCGGCCTTAACAAATCTAAACATTTTAACATCAAATATGACGAATGTGGATAAAACAATAACAGGGTTTTCCATACAAATGGTAAATTACATTGATAACATTTTGTTACATATAAATTTAAAAAAGTCAGCGCAGTGGGGTTGGGGTAGATTAGGCTTAGCATATTGGGATCGAGCACAGTTCACAGGTATTCAGGAATTATTATAACGTAAGTGATGAAATCTGAAAGTTAAATCACCTTCAGATTTTTAAAAGCAAATTTTTAGTTTTATTCAAAAAAATAATCATGTTTTTTAGAAAAAAAAATAATGTATTCATTTAGCATTTTTTTTCATGATCAGCGGTCATCATCTGGTCCATATTACCGTATTCTGTTTTATATTTGAAAGAGATATAATTTTTTTCTATTTTCATATTAATAAGTTTGAAAAAAACATCAAAGCTAAAAAAAAATTTACTATAGCACTTAAACATTTAACTAACGAAAAAAAATATTTGTGTTAATCCAAAAATTGAAGATGTTATCGGAGTGGTACACAAAAATGTTCAAAGTTCTTTCCAATTACTAAGATTTTTTAACATTTATTTATTAAATGGATACGTAAGCATACGCACGGGTTTCAGAAGTCTGAAAAATGTTTCTACAAGCGTACAAACAAAGTTTAAATACTAATCTACTCTAAAGCTCTATAAGCTTATAAAATATACATTTTTGAATTGTCTAAATATCAATAATTTTTTTGTTTAATAGTTCGAACAGTTTATCAAAGATGTGGAACTCAGGGTACAGCAACATCATACTATTCTTCATTTGAGGGAGAAATCTTTATCTAATCGTTTGAAATGGGAAATTACTATGTGCGATTTACAAATGAAGTAAACAAAATTACCTAACGTAGAATGTGAACTGTGTATTTTAACAATTTAATGTATACTTCTGTTTATTAGATACTTAAAAAATCGACCGGGACAAGAAAAACAAATACAACTTTTAAAACAGAAACAAAGGAGTAGTGTTAAAAAACTTGAACACGCTATATCTCAAGTTAAACTACTTTCTAAACTAATAGAGTCGCTTTACAAACAACAAATTTGTATGCTCGAGGAACAAATTCGGTATTTAAAAGTGCAGTCGTCTTCTAAGAAAATAATACGTAAACTTAAAAGTTTAGATCATTGTTCAAAAGTAAGTCGGACAGATGGAAAAAAAACAAAATTCAAATTATGTTTTGTCTAATGATTTCGAATCGTTTTTCTTGTATAGAAAAACGAAACGGCTCATCAGAAGTTAAATTTGGATGCCTCGAATCGATGTTTAAATATTAAATTCCAAGAAAGCGATGAAGTTGATATGAATTTGAGTGACTCAAGTAATGCGTTAAAACAGACAAAAAAAATGCAACCAACAGAAATTAATGAAATTCAATTTTCGGGTCAGTTAATTTTTTATAACACTTTATTAATGTATTACTTAATAAAGCCTCAAATTATTCTAAAGTTCTGAATATCGTTACCATAATATGGTGTATTAATAAATATTATTTTATATGGTATATAATATGATATATTATATCTATTCTGCACTCCTGCCGACATTAAATCAAATTTACTTTGAATTCATTTTTTTATCAGATCAGTGCTGTTCGCCTATTTTTTTTGAATCGAAACACAATGTTGAAAGTATTCATGTACAAACTGACATCCGATGGCCAATGCAGATCGAAGATATATTGAATAAATCTGTGCAAACGTCAACAGTGTAGTGAGTAAATTTATTTAAACGTTTAAATGTTTTATTAACTCTTGTTCAACGTTTATAGTAGCGGCAATATCAGTGAAAATAACGAGGATTTATCTAAATTCATATGTAAGAATACGTCAATGATTCTACCTAAAAGTAACTGTGATATATCGGCTGACCATCATTCGGATACTTCGTCTAGTAAATATTTACATATTTTATAAATGAAATGATTGCTTAAAATTTTCGTTTTATTTTAAAGGTTCAGACCGAGAAGAATTGCACTTTCGTATCAAGACTTTAAAAAAAACACTTGAAGATAAAAAACTGGAATCTAATCGTTTGAAAAAAGAACAAAAAAAATTGAAACGAGAAAGTCTAAAAGTTATAGAGAGAGAATTACTTAGAGAAATAGAAGCGTACAACAAACAAATTGAAGACTCGAAAAAAAAAATTGTAGTTGAAGTGGAAAGAAATAACATTGAAGTTATCAAATGTCTTTCAGTGTGTAGTGCTTCGCCAGACCACTCAGTACTTCAGCGAGTTTTACATAATGAATCCAAAAAGTCATCTAACCACTCTTGTTCAGACGAAGTTGTCTGTCCAGAAGTATCAGAACCGTTCACTAAAGAGCCGCTGTTGTCTAATCAACAAGTTTGTGAAGCACCGAATCACGTATCAGCTCATTCTGATGAAAATCTTGATACTTATGCGTCCAGCTTAGAAAGCGATTGTGTTTTAATAAAGTCCGTCAATCAACTATCGTCTCAGACACCGAGCTCAATTCAGTTAGAAATCCAACAACAGCTTTTATTAAAAAACAATTTTGCCAACGACAAGTTTCTTGGTGTTAAAAATGAAAATCCTCTGACTGCCGAGTGTTCTACGCAGACAGTAGAAAAAATAAAAGACAACATTGAACAAATCGATAATTTTGAGCCGCCCTTGGATTTAAATGCAAAAGTGCTTATTGTGGACGACTTGTTGGTTAATCGTACTGAAGACAGCAATTGTAATAATACAGTCGGTGCGCAAAGACAGCTTTTCAACAAACAGTTGACCTCAAACGAAATTGGTGTTGAAAATAAAATTGAAACTAGTTATTTAAGTGAAGTCGGCGATTATGGCTCTAAAGTAATAGATGAGGATTTAGAATGTTTGGAACTATCAAAAAACGACACAACAATCGATGAAAGTTATAGTTCTGATTTCACGTCGGACAGTTCCACTTCGGACATACCTTTACCGGAAGAGCCTTCCAACCGTAATGATAAGTCAACGTGCGTATCTGATAAAGAATCATCGTACGAAGAAGACAGAAGTGAAGGAGACATAATATTTGAAGATAAAACGTTTATTGAGCAACATTTTGATGAATCTAAGGTAATTAAAATTAAATAAAAGCCAGCACAGTGCGGTCACGGCATAGGCCGATTTTTTTGTTTAGTTATTAGAAAATTAGTCGAATTTGTTATAAAAATTATAAAAGTATTTTGAAGTGTAATTTTAAAAAAAATCAACTCAAATTAAAAGATTCAACCTCTGGTGGGTGAAATGGTTAATGAATGTCTTTCATTATCTTTTTACGTTGAGAATAATATACCGAAATCTCTAAAATAATAATTGTAAAACAACCAACAAAAATATTTCCAAAACCTAACTTAACAAAAAAGAAAACAAATATAAAAATGCATCGTCCTCGATTTGCATTGAAGATGAAATAGTCGTAGCTATTCGGTTTAAATTTAACCATTCTGTTTTAGATTCCAGGAGAACCGCATAGAACGGATGGAACGTTGCTACCCAATACGTGTGAAGCCGACAATATAACCAACAATATCTTGAACGGTCTTGTCAAAGAGACAAAACGAGTGTTGCAAGAGAATAGGAATAAAGCATCGCCGTACAAGAAAGGTGGCAATGACTTGAATGACTTGACCGATGAAACTCCGTTGTTGCTTACTCTACAACGAGAAAGAGAACATCAGAATTATATCGTTCTTAACGAACATGCCACAGTCATTACGGCCACGCTTTTCAAACGACACTTCCACAGTCTCATTTCACATACAGTCGGTGCTTACATAGTTAATTTAAATGAAGCACAACTCGAAAGGCTATTTCTTTACTTAAAATGGTTTTGCAACGCTAGAAAAAAATTGAAACCGCCCGAACATCTGACAAGACGTAAGTGAATACAACAATATAGAAAAAAAGTTGATATTTGCTCGTGTAAAATCACATACCTAATAAAATATAATGTAAAATCTTTGTATGCATGTTTTTGCTTTATTACAAGTGTTGCTTGTCGGCATAACAATCGGTTCATCGATATGGCTTATTGAGCATTTTAAAATATTAACGTTTAGTGCATTTTTATTAACTATTTTATTTTACAATTGTAACATAAAAAGCTTATTTCTGCGTAAGTTTTATTGTCGATAACTAACTAATTATTTTTTAAATATAATTTTGTTTTAAATGTATTGTTCCTTTTTAGAACACACAACTAACAATATGGAGAATGATGACGGGTTATTCGAAATATACTATCAAAAATACAGAAAACAACAGGTAACTATTATTGTGATTTTTATCGGTTATGTAGATAGGTAAAATTTTAATTTGTTATTATTAGTTTCTAATCGAAAAATACGGTGTTCTAGAAAAAAAACCAAATCGGCTTTGCTACCACTGATAAATATCTTAATGATCCTAAAGAAATTCTTAGCCAGACGCTACAGGAAGCGGAACAATTGAAGTTGGAACAAATGCGCATCGAAGAAGAAGTATGTAATAGTATTAAATGTGTAATAATTTTTTAAACTTTGCATTTATCTCTTCTACTCAGATTGAACGACTTCGGATGTCGGATGAAGATCGGTTTTATCTGCGACAAATACCCAATAAACCACCACCTCCATACAAGAGTCCGACAAAGACAACGGCTATGCCAGCCGTGGACTTGCCGTACACTACTGAAGAAGTGCATCAATTGGTAACGATAGCAACCAGTCGCTTGATCGATAACGTTAACGCTACAATGCCGGAAGACTTCATAAGCAAAAACGATTCCAAGCAGCATGTCGACCAAAAGATGTTTGTTTTTGACTACTGCAAGGAGATAGCGCAGAGTGTGTTCAAGACAAATGAAGAACCAATACCCGTTTGGATGAAAACCGGACTAAAGTTAAACAAGTTTCGAGTGACACCAAAGAGCGCCAAAGAGTTTCATGATCTTGTGGTGCAGACGATGGACCGAGTCGTAGATGTAGATGACTCAGAGGAAAAAGTCAACAGATTTGTAGCAAAACAGATGTATGAAGAGAATAGCAAGTGGACTGATTTTGAATTGGATGAAGTAGAAATAAAAAACGATGTTGTTCAGAGCCTGATGAAAAAACTGATTTGTGATACGATAGAAAACATGAAGACTACTTTTAATGTTAAGTTTAAATAATTGTACAATTATTTAGATTTTAGCCACATGAATTTGGATCGTAAATGGTCGACGGACAATTATTTATTTAATTTCTTAGATAAATATTTTTTTTTATAATGTTTTATACAATTTAAAAATTTTTTTTGACTGCTGAAATGCACTTTAAAAAACATTATTAATTTTTTTTTCTCTTTAAGCGTGTGTATTTATTAGTGTAAAACGTATGTGTTGCCTGACTTGTGACAATATGCAAACTTATTTTTGTACGAATAAACTTATTTTTGAAAGAAAACATGCCCATCTTGCAGTTACAAACAACATTTGTTATGTATAGTAATCAGAAAACAAATAGTGTCCAACAATTTTCATTAAATTAGATTTATCACATTTTTTATCTTAACAATATAATAACATATTGCATAATAACATGTGCAGTTGAAAAGTTAATCATTCATTTACATAATAATTTGACATTAGTATTCATTATTGGCACATATGAAAATGGTATGGGAACTTAAAAATAGGTAAAGAATATATTATTTAAATACATCTCCAAACAAATGTCAGTAAGTACCTTGCAGTGGGTCAGTGGGTTGAATTACGAAATCGATAGCTCCCAATACTGTTTCTAGTTGTTCCCATGCTTCAAGAAATTGGCCACGATTTTCGGGTGTTGACCAACGGGTCGGTGCTTTTGAGCTGCACGTAACCGGTGCTAATAATATTGTTGCAGGTTGGCATCATGAACACTCTGCTAGTCATATTTTGGGTATCAATCTATATGTTTTGGTTAGTCACAACTTTGTTTCATGTATAAATGTTTCCACTCATGTTATGTCATCCTCTTAAACTAGGTCAAAACGGTATTCCATGATTCATATGAGATGTAACTGTATTGAAACTATCATATAGAGTATATTATAAAACTAATCAATTATTATCAAGACATTTATAAATATTTAGGTGTAGGAATTAGGTAATTGGAGCATAAATTGTTTAGGGGTAAACTACCTAAGCTAACTTATTCATCATTTGTACAATTTATAATTATTTATTGCATTATAATCTGGTGGCAGCTTATAAATTAAAGACAACAATGTCTGGATTTACAAAATTTATACTAAACACACTATTGTATACTCAAAGAGGGAGAGTAATCATCTTATGTTTAACGTCCTTCATTTTGACGTTTAATATAATAAACACTTATATGAACATTATACAGATACCAATCACACACTATGGAGAGTAAACAAGTCTATGGGATCAGATTTAGAAAAAAAAAACTCAGTTTTAGCCAAGTAGAAAAAAAAGTTTTTCCAAATGAGTTACATTAATAAAGTAATAATAATCACACCATATAAAAAAAATAAAAATAGTCAATATTAATAAGTGTCTTATTTAGTTAAAGCTGCATCAACAGCAGCTTAAAAAAGAAATAATATATATTTAATGAAATAAACACTGAACAGTA
The DNA here is from genome assembly GCF_023614345.1 of Adelges cooleyi. Lineage (NCBI taxonomy): Eukaryota > Metazoa > Arthropoda > Insecta > Hemiptera > Adelgidae > Adelges > Adelges cooleyi. Next base: position 227,454 of record NW_026096129.1, on the reverse strand, counting down.
AGTAAAAATTAATGATTTTTGATTACTACCTACTTATAAAAACGGTCTAACAACACAGAATGTTGAACGCTAAAATAATATAATGTCTAAAGGCAACTATTTTAAGAATTTAAAAAAGATGATATGGGAACTTTTGTTGATGCTTTTCAAAAGCATACGTATAATTTTTGAGTATAAGACTGTGTAAAAATGCATTTATGCATTGGTTACATGAGTATTATAAAGCCAGGGAGTAAAAACTGGAATGATTACAATAGTATAAGATGTGCATGTGTCATGTGATTAGATAATTTAATATAGTTATTTCTTATTAGGGTGGAATGAACACATACATATTTTATGTCAATAATGTATATAACATTTAAACACACAAAAGTAGCCCCAGGTGTATAAAACCAAAAATGTATTGTTTTTTATCTGAACATCATTGTCTATTAGGTATTATTTTAACAGCAATAAACATTTTTAAATTATCCATGTATTAATGTTATTTATAGTTAGGTAAATAAATATTTTTCAACTAAATAATTAAAAATAATACTTCTTGAAAAAATTTCAATTTATCTTTTTTCAAGTAGGTACCACCATTGTTAAAACCTGTTTTCATAAGTGTGTGTCGTGTGTATAATTAAATTACTTGCTTCCGTGACATACACAGTCAATAATAAAGATTTCCAAAATGAATACTCCAAATTTAATATGAATTACTTATAATTTACGAATATTAAATATTTGGGTATTTTGAACTAGCAACCAACGTCAAAAGATATAGTTTTATATATATTATTAATACATTATTTTCTAGTAATCACTAAAAATAATCTATATATATATCGAATTATATATGAATATTTAAAAATAATTATATATAATATTTTATGGTGGGGGTTTTGTTCAAAATGTAGGTAATTCTTATGAGAAAAAAAAACTGTTTACCTGAAAAAAAATATAAAAAGTATTTTTTAATTCAGATGCATTATACTTTTATAAACTTTTTTAATAACAATTGTTTAACCCGCAAAAAAAGGTTTAATTAAATTAACTTAACCTTTTTAATATAATAATGAGTTACTTAGCCCCTTCATAAATAAAATTACTAAATCATAAATGGGTTTGTGTGCAATAGAGCGATACAACCCAAAACTACTTGGCTAACGTATTTGATTAATTTTTATTTATTTCAAATATATTTTTATATATTTTGTCATATAATATAAATTACCTAATAATATATTATTATGTATGTAAATAATATCATATACAGTTATTATTTATATTGGAAGTTATATTTTTTGGAATAATTTTTGGAGTACCTAATCCAACGTTTATTTACTCATGTTCCGAAGATACTTTGTTCCAATTATCTTTTTCTCGAAAATGTTCCCCCCTTTATTTTTAAAGACACAAAAATGTACCTACATATTTTTCAACTTACAAATATAGTGCTCTAAAACTTTTTTTAAATTAGTCGAATTATGTAATTTCAAATTTGTTTGAAATATTCTATAAGCATAGTACTAACGACACTTGTTGACATACCAAAAAAATATCAAAATGCGTTCCTCCAAGAAAGGATGGAAACTTTTTTTTTATTTTAGGTCTTAAAGCCTGAAAATTAGACTAAAGTTAGATCTTTAATGGAGCTATTATATTTGTTTTTGTCGGTTTTCTTAAAAATTGTCTGTAGACCGTTTTCAACTGCTAAATATAAACGTTTTAAAATGGCTTCCTATTTTTTTTAGTTAAAAACGTTTGAAAATGTATTATGGACTTTTTTGTGCCCTTTTTAAACACTGGCACCTGACGGATTAATTGCCTTTCAAACATTTGAAAATGGTGACTTATTCACCTTCTTAAAATAAACAATTCGAATAATGTGTTACTACAGAAATAAGGACTCTTTATTGGTTGTTTTTTTTTTTTGGTAGACTATCACGTTCAGTTCTATAGAATACATTTAACATTTTTTTCCATTAAAAAAGTTTTTCTCGGATTAAATCTAAAGTGTCGTAGAATTGTTGTGAACTCATTAAATTTCCACAGTAAATAGAAAAAAACTTTATTTATGCTTAAGCGTTATTACATTTTTCATTACTCGATCGGGTTATTTTTTAAAATAATTTATTAAAAAATACAAATAAAAATCGAAACTTTAAAAATGTTTATTATATTTTCACACTAAAAAATACACGAAAAAAAAGAGTTTATATTTTTAAAATTTAATAAAAATGTTATTTGAAATAATTCAAGCCAACACTGCCAAATTATTTATTTTTTGTTTTTTCACGATTTTTTAAAAAATTAATTTTATACTTAACTGTCGCTGTGATGTTTTTTTTTTAAATTGAATTGATGACTAAGTTGAGTTATTCAAGAGTAATTTCAATACAAATGTTTAGTAAATCTTATTTGTGACTTCCACATAGGCGTTCTGCGTTGTAAGTACCCACATTTTCGAAGGGCAATGAGTTGATGGTTTTTTTATAGTATTACTTTAAACTGTAGTAATCAGCAGCTCTCGACAGTTTTCAAGACAAGGAATGAAATTAATAACCTATTGTAACTAGGAAAGTACCTATACCTAACAAGACCATACAATTTTCTAATTGAAAACTATAAAATTAAAAGTAGAAACGGTTTTGTTCGATTAAATTTATTTAATATATATCAGCTTAAAAGGAAAACTCTTTTTTGTCATGTACCTATCATAGTTCATAACTAATAGGTATAATTTTAATACTTAAAAATTATACCTAATTATATTGATTTTGTCCATGAATCATGAAAAAATTCATAAATATCCTACCATAAATATTATCTTACATTAAAATAAAAAGCTAAAAATTGTATTACATTAATTCTCCGACTAGTTCTAAAATAAGTGCATATAGTATTTTAAAAAAATACTGTATAATATATTATTATTAAACTTCTAGAATTTTAGTCAACCAACTTTGTCAACCCTTTTATTTTCCATTAATTTACCTTTTTTTTACAAAGCTGCTTATAACATTTTAAGTGTTGTTCTGGAATACCACTTTTTTTTTGTTAAACATTACAACAGGATTTTTTTTTACCTCAGCATTGGTTGTTTGATACAAATTAAATGTTAAAATTGACACCAACATAATAGCAACTATTATGCTTAATATTTGGGCAGAACTATAGATTAAAGAAAAAGGATAGAAAAATAAAAACACTTAACTTTTGGTCCAATAAAGTAAGATAGTATAATATTTTTATAAAGTGCAAGCTCTAAAAACATTAACACGAATGAAATAAATTACTACTTTTTATTTCTATAAAGAGCTTCAAACAATCGAAAACCATACTTTGATTAAATTGTATTATTTGTTTTTTGTTTTTAATGATAATCTTGATATACTTTACTGGTTGCTGTGAAATTTAAAATGTATTTGTTAAAAAAAAAAAAATATTATTCGTAAGTCATAAAAACAAAAACGTGACAAATTGAAAAATGTATTTTTTCTAAATTTATTAGGATATTTTAGTAAATAAATTTATTATGAATGAAACGTTAACCGAAAAAATGAACTCTTGTTCGAAGCTCTGTTTTATTTTATTCGAATATTTTAATTTCATCGTGTGTGCTGTACTTTGGGCAAAAGCCTCAGTACTATAATTATAACAAATAATTTTTGTGCATAATAATAATAATAATGTTGAAATCTATCTTGTGCCTGCTGTGCAATGGTGCATGTGAACTTCTACTCGAATGTTCCGGTGCCCTGAAAAAAAAAAAAATTGCATTTAAGTGAATAGGCAACAGCTGTTGTAAATTAATTATTTATTTTGGAATCGTCGCAATTCTATTTTTCATAACACAACAAATAGTTAAGCCTTAATTAAAAATAAAATATGCTAATAAAAATTGCTAAGGGCTTATATATGGAACACTACAGCCTTCTCCTTTATACGATTACTATCTAACCACTAATCAGTAAAAATATTAAAAGGTCATATAGCAAAATAGCGAATTTTCATTAAATATAATTCTTCTTCATCTCTATGTCTCATGCAAATCTGCTCTCTCCACATAGCTCTATCTTAAAGCGTTTTTTTTTTTGCATCCTTTGCCTCTAATAATAGGGCTTAAACCGACCAAACCCAATCTGTGTCCCCTCATTTTTTCGTGAAATTGGTGTACCTAACACCCATACTCTATACCGTATATTCTCATTCATTATTCTGTCTAACTTTGTCATCATTCCACACAGAGCGATTAGCACTATACTCACTGTAGGGGAAACACTGAAAGTTTACAGCCAAAGATTGATTGTCAAATAAAACGGATTACAACTAGTATTGAAAATTAAAGAAATAAGACCACTGCTTACATCGGTTTTGTGGCTTTCCCGGTGTGATTTATTGGTTTACACAGAAGTATACCATCTTGCCGGGAACGTCTGTGTATTCATCCGACAACATGGAATTGGCGTATTGTTCTGTCCCATTTGACTGAAATACAAACGAATAAAACATAATATTATGTATGCGTGCAATACGGTTTAAAATATAACCTTCGTGTTGATTTTTTCAAAACCAAACACGAGGTATAGATATAACTTTGAACTCGATAAGGTGTTACCTTTTTTACGCCTCCAACGAGAAACTTGCACCTGAGCCCGTTGGTGGTAACGAACGCGGTCAAGTCTTTAATGGTTTTGTTGAACCAAACGGTTTCGTCCAAGAAACTAATCTTGTTGGTGGACAGCTGGTGTTTATTTCCGTGGCCACTTGTAGTTGTAAAGAAGGTCGTAGTTGTTGTTTGATTGGCAGACGGTGGCTCAGTTCCCGAAGCCCGTTTAGGCCGATCTCTCCTATAAAATTTGTAATTGAATTTTTGTTGTTGTTCACATCAGTCGATAGAGATTTAGGTTTATCCTCAATACTCATCTAGGCCAAGACAATAGATACTCACAGATCGATAGAATTCCTGGTGAACACGATCATAGGGTGTTCGGGCCATACGAGCCAACCGAATGTACCTTGATGTATCCAACGCCCTTGTGGTGAAGTTGCGTTTATCCAACGAGGACCATTGACACACAAAAATACCTCACCCTCGAAGACACTCTTGTCGACTTGCAACTTGATGCTCACATACGCGTGAGTAGTATTGGCCCACATCTAAGAAACGTTATGTTTTTGTAATTTATATTCTTCATTATATTTGATGTATAGATTATATTATACAAGGTGTCCCACGAACATTTGACAAATTAAATAACTTTTGTTCTAGTGAATATTTTTTAAGACTTTTTATCCTAAACTTATAATTTGAATAACTTTAAAAGTAATTATCCAAAACTGGTTGTTGACCAGTCAACATTTTCAGAAAATTATTCTTAATAAAACGGCTGTCTTAAAATTAAAAAAAATGAAGGTAACCAAAAAAATTAAAGAGCATTAAAAACCGTAGTGTTTATAGCGAAAATTAGTAACGGATTAAATTAAATACAAATTAAAACCACCACCGTCTCATAAGAAGTTGTTTGTGATTGCCACGAGTATAATTTGAATTGAGTTCAGAGATTAACTCTTTTTAAATGGCAAGAAATGTCACTAATAAGGGGCAAGCTAAAAATGATAAAATTAGCAAAATCTTCAAACGCTTCTTATTCATAGTAAGAATATATATATATATATCAAAAAAGTACCTCGTAGGATCCCAAGTAAACATCATAACGAATTCAAATCGGTTTTTAGATTACTAATCGGATCACTCGTTTCGGTCTGTGCGATGGACAAAAAATGTCCTATTATATTAACTAAAACGGAATTTAACTCATATACAAAATGATTTAAATTTAATTTAATACCATAGTCCACAAAGAATCAGTATAATATAAGAAATACAACGTGTTGCAAAAATAATCGATTGAGTTCATTAAATATTTAAGCAATTCAAAAATGCAACCGAGTGCATTTAATGGTTCATAATAATAATAATTATTACGTACTCGTTTTGTTCCCCGACAAACTGGATCGAAACGATTTTCGGTAAGTTCAATTTACCGCTTACATTTTTATGAATCGAATTTTAAATTTAGACTTGAGACCCCCTTCGTCCAAAACAACACCATAGTAAATAATTAACTTTACTGACCTGTTCGAACATATGATTTTCGGCGTCGACGTACTTGAGTTTCTGATTTCTGTAACATTCAGACCCGCGCTGCTTCAGGATGGAAGTGGTCCGCAATTTTATGCCGTTCCTGAAACCCGCGCCGGTCACCAGCAGTGTGATTTTCACAAACGGCTCTTCGTTCACGGTGGAAATGGTGTAGTTGTATATGTCGGCCGAAGTGACGGCGTACGGAATGTTCTTGGTCAGCGCGTACACCCGAGACAGTTTCATCGGTCTGACCGCTTCGCCGTCGCCGGGGAATAGACAAAGCAAGAACACCATGGTCGCCAACAGGGCGAACGAGTTCATCTTGACCATTTTCGTCGAATGCGCGTAGAACGGATATTTAACGCTCCGAACAAACCAATGTAGTCGTGTTCACGTGGGCACGACCGGAGTGTTTGGAGACGAATGATCGCCGATGGACCGGTGCCGGTGCTTAATAAACGGTAGCCGCGGCGCCCTAACCGATGACAACAATTGACGGACTCCCGCCCACGTAAGCCGTGCCTGCGTTTCCCCCGGGCACCGAAAACCGCCGATATTCGTTCGAATCCCTTCCCCCGATCTCCTCCCCTCCTACCCCCGGCCCCACCCCGGTCGTGGTTAGGCGCTCTGTTCGTTCTACTTCCCGTCGTTTGGCGCAAGGCCGGATCAATAGAGCCGAGGCTGTGTCCCGGTTGCCCCCCTTTGTTGTGTGCGATTACCGCCGAGATTCCCACGGCGGCAAGAGTCGTTTCCCAAAAAAAAAAAAAAAAAAAAAACCATCACTACAATCGAAGAGTTTTTCAATACGGTCCCGTGGAACATGGTACACCGGCTTTTGTGTTGGGGCTTAAATCTTAATTGTTTTGATTTACACCAATTTCTTATCGTCCCAGTCCGTAGCCGCCCGACAGGCTTCTTCGGTTTTCCCGCAACCGTGTATGGATCAGAAATCGTACCTGAAAGATACTTGACAGGGCCGAGAGTCAAACGAGGGCCTAACCAATTTCGATTCGAGTTTTTTTGGTTATTCCACTGTTATTTGTATTTAAATGAATTAAATTTGCAATTTTTTCATATTATTATAACCCGATTTTTTGCACATAAAAAATCAAAAAATTAAAAAATAAATCTGTTTCCAACATAACCTAGTAAAGTGGTCAAGGAACTTGTATGTCTTTATAGAATTAAAATCGGACCATCCTGAGTAGTCGACGTTTTCATTCGGTCTTAATAATGAAAAAAAAAACAGACCGGATGCAATCCTCTTAAAACAACAATACCTACAGTAATCTGTGAATTAATATTATTCGACATGTTGTTCATGAAAGTTTACGCTTATATCTATAATTTATTAATACAGGATTTACACTTTTTTTATTTATTTTAATATCGATGTTTTCAAGGAATACATTTTGTGTAAGATATCAAAGGGGGTGATTGGAGCGATCCCGCTCGTGTACTTTATTAATATAATAATAACATTATAGTGTTTAACCACACAATAAATACGTGTATACAAATATTAATAACCTGTGAAACTTGCATTATCAATTTGTTGGATTCAACAGATCTTAATTACAAATAAAAAATAATATAATGTTGAGTGACTACAACTAATTGAGTTTTAATTTAATAAAAAAAGAAAAAACTGTACTCAATTTGAAAATAATAAACTACTTTTTTTTGACAGATATAGTTTAAAATGCGTTTTTGCAATTAATGCATTAAAAATACATTTTTTTCTTTTAATTTTATGTTATATTATTCTATAAGTACTTTGGGCTAATTTTATATGTTGTTCCGATGACAAAAAATTAGCATATTAGCGAGCAGTACCAGCTGTATTAGATAGGTTATTTTCCATTTGTTAAGTACACTATTAAAGAAATAAAATGGAACTTAAGATATTGAAAATTTGCATCACCTCTAAAAGTACATATTCACATGACGTAGGTTCAGGTTTTAATTAAATCTGTTCTTTTTGTTTGTAGATATTGTTTTAAATTTTGAAAGCAATAAGAAAATGACATTTTCACTTGTATTCATTTTACAACAATTAATTTTGTTTTGTTTTTATTACTTTAATACAAATATTGAGTAGAAATTATCGTAAAAAGGCACACCGGGTACGTCTTATTTTATTTAAGTGTTGATTTTTAAGGTTGTCAACCATATGTGATGAACGATGATAATTTGTCAAAATAATATAACATTGCTGTAAAATATTTTAGAAGAATTTTAAAAACAAAACGTGTAATCAAAACCGTCGAAACAATAGGTTAATACTTAATTTTTAACCTTTAGATTTTGTGTCGTTATCAGTTGTGTCAAATGTTTTTCATTTACCAGTGACAGAGTGGGTAATGCGTTTAAGAATTGGATACACATAGCCGTTCGGCCGAGAGCGTTCTGCGAGTTCATTCTAAACACGGTAATTGAAATAACTTTTTTAAAATATAATTACTAATTGGTTATTGAATTAATTTTTAAAATATAGACTTCAAAACTGTATGGATAATTAACAACATTGCAACAGCTGAATTATTTGATATTGAAGCCAGGGACAAAGTTTCAGGTTTTTATTAAGTTACAAACATTTTTTTGGGGATTATTTTTTGATGCATCTAAATTTAACCTTTAAAACATACGGTTTAGCATGTTTAGTTGATTGAACTACCCAGATATATAAAACAAAAAAATTGTTTTGTGATTTAAGAGGGTTTTATATGTTATAATCATTTTTCAGCCCAATTTTAACAAATGTCGCATAATTGGGTTTTGTTTACGCAAAATTAAATTTAAAAATGTTATGCTATTGTTAAATATAGTAGCAATTATAAAATAATCAGATGTAACCGAAAATCTAAGATCAAACTCGGACTGGACACATCATTTGGTCGAAAAATTAAATAATAACTAAAAGAAATTTTAACACTTTAATATTATTATAATATTTTATTATGTACAAACAGGATTTTTATATAATAACATACAATAATGGTGATTTAATTAAATTGTTTAGTGAAATTTAACAGTATTAGCTATACTGTTAAACATACAGTATACTGACACAGATATAAGGGGCTTACTTTGATACTTATTTAATTAATTTTTCTACTTCTATAACGCTTACAGGATCTAATTGTGTAAAAAAAAACATATGTTTCTATTTCGAACGAAACGCTCTTAATAATAATCCGATTTAAGTTTTGAAAAAAAACCATTTGGATTATTCATAAGTCATAACATTTACAAAGTATCGATATCGTGGCATGAATTTAAAATTATTTTCAGTTTATTTATAATTTATCTGTGAAAATAGCAATTTTTAAAGATTTTTATAATACTTAACATTAAAAACACACATTAAAAATACATTTCGAACGATACATCAAACAAGTATTAAAAAATCTTTATTTGTTTTCAAAACTATTTTTAGCAAATAGTTTCAGAGAACAGTTAAAATTAGAATTAGCTACTTTTGATCAAACTACGCAGGTGGTAAGAAGTGATAAGAAACAAAAGGGTAAAAGTTAAATTATTTATAAAAACAAGTTATTGGTCGTACAATATATTTTGTCAATGAGGCCTTTTCTGAGTTAGTTTTTTGTCGAGATATTGAAGTTATAAGTATGTTGGAACATAATTATCATTTAGCTCTCGTGAAATGTTTTGTCTTAAATGTAATACCGCTTTATACTTTTAGCAGGTAAAACTGAGCTGAATACATAATTTTTTTACTTAAAATTAAATATAAATATTTTCGTTTTAAAAGGATTGTCAATTAAACGTGAGACACTAAAATTAATTGCAATTGTCTAGTATTTCTTTTTGAAAACATTTGTTTTAAAAATATTATAAAATAATTAAATGTTTACCTTTTTTTAGATCTACTTCCCAGAACGCTATCAATTTTTAAAACTTTAATGCTAAAAAATTACATTTTTCAGAAAACGCAAAAAACTGGGAGCGTTTGTCTAAACAAATAAAAATCTAGACTAAATACATTATTTTGTAGTAGTTTGGACCGAAAAACTAAAAAATAACATGAAAATATATAAGTTTAGTCGATAAACACTTTTTTTTAGAATGAAGTTTGGCACATGTTAGTATTGATAATAATTGAAATGAAACATGTTTGTAAAAAATTGTTTGTATGTGCACAAAATTAAACAATGTCTTATCCTTCATTACGCCTTAACAATACTTGAAACTAAAATCGTAATAGTTCTCTTAATTTTTAATAAATATAAATATTTAAAAATTATTCGGGTTAATTGTGCTAATGGAACTAACTTGTTAGTTTTAATTCCAACCACTTCGTTGAATACACACGTTCTCATAAATTTTCAAAATATCTGATAAAACATTCGGATTGGGAATCAAAAATCCTGTAAGGCAGCGTTTTAAACTAATTTTCTTATTTTTTAGACAATGTGAGAACTGTTAAAAATTTTATAGAGGTTCCTGATCGGCTTTATCTTTTATATTATTAACCCAACATTAACAATTTATATTTAATTTTTGTATTTTTTTTACTTCTAAAGTTAATGTATGTAAGGTAAAATTTAAGTTTTCTAAAAATACCGACGGGACTGCCTAGTACAAGTTCTCCTCTAATAAACGGTATGGGCATTTTGTTTTCTACGACCATTTCGCGTTTTTACGATTATTTTTCAAAGGGTATGACGTGTCCTTTTAATCTAAAAAGTTAATTTAATATTATAAACGTTACCGTTTAAGTTTTAAAAGTTGATACAGCTCTAGAAAAAAAAAAATGATAAAAATGTAAATATCGTCTAATACTGTAAAATAACATAATCAAAAGTGTCAAAAATTGCAATTATTTTAAGAGAAAATCAATGTCTCACGTTAATTTGAGCACTTTGGCTCGCGAACAGTAATATTTATCACAGTAACCGGCGTCAATGTAGTTTTTCTGGTAAAATTGTACCTCTATTACATTAGATATTTAGAGATTTAAATTAATTTTTATTTTCAACGATGCACAATATGCTTTTTTACAGTATACAAAGGAACGTCTTAGTAACATTCGAACACACCCAAACATTGAAACTTATACATGGGGTAATACAACAGGTGAATGGGGTGTTTTGAATTTCTCGCCAAATACAATATACTGGAGCACACGAACGGTTCCGGTTGATTCATCAATTCGTATACGGCCATTTTCAGGCTATACTCGAATCGATGGATCACATGAACCGAATAGGGAACGGTCAGCTCCGTGTTGGTTTTCAATAGTATTTCGTTCAGTGGCATGTTGGCATTTGTTATGACACCTCTCTGTATTTCCTCGTACGTGGCGTCGAGGCTTTGGGAGATATTTCTGAGCAGAATATTGAAAAATTTAATTTCGCGTTCAGTGAAGTCGGGCACCATTGTGATGTACAAGTTATCACGGACACACCGACTTGTTTGCCTAAAAAACAATAAAATAAATCGTTAAAAAAATGGTCAGCCACTCGAATTTGAAATAAAACTAAGAGGTTCATTAGACCAAGCGCCCAAATACAAATTTTGGTTTTTTTTCCAGGAGACTCAAAAATCCATTTTTCTAGGTACGTTTAGATTTTTCAACGAAAACTTTATAGTTTCACCTAATTTATTACCATTTAATGGGTTGGTTTAATTTCATTTGGTTTATTTCGAATTAATTTTGATCAAATACACATTTGATAAGTCAGCGTTGTAAATATACCGTTATTGCGGTAGTTACCTATTCTTAGCCTTCTTAACAGCTATAAACGCACTTTGTGTTAGTCATTACAATTAATTCAGTATATCATTTTATTTTGTATTGATTAATTTAGTGTAAGCAAACCGTTAGCAAGAACCGTTGTTCATGATATTAACTAATGAAAAAATGCTCTATCTATAATGTCTACCATTGCAACCCCAGTACCCTTATATTATATCACTTATAAAAACTTAAGGAACTTAAACATTTTAATTAAAAAAATGATTAGCCTAATAATCACTATTAATCACTTTTTGCCTAAAACAAGGATCGAGTTTTTTGATTATCTTCTATTTGAACAAGAAATAATTTTGAAGTTTCAAAATAAGCTACACAGAAATTTCTACTGTCTAAGATCCTGTCTATTGATAGTAACTTACATTTTGAATTTTTTTAATGAAAGTTCATGTAAAATTGATAGATCTTGGGCTTTTAATTTTAAAAACTTCTAAATATATCTGTTCCACAGTTAGCTGATAAAATGGAACTTTTTGAAGTAGTTCCAAAAGTATTTCGTATTCAGGTCAAAACTATGATTTGTTTTGGATGAGCAAAATAATTTTCAAAATAAGTGTTTGTTATACTCTTAAAAAAAATACAACACTATTAAGTATCAAGTTTTCTAAAAAAGAAACCTGATTTCTGTTTTCTGATAATAGTTAGTTTTAAGTTTTTGTTATAAAACATTTTGGAAAAATGTTTGATACGTTAATTATTTACTTTGTTGTGTCTAGATTATTCGTACATAAAAGTATTAAGAGTTTTAGGAAACCCAAATAAAAAGAAAAACAAGATTGTAAATTAAGAGGTACTTCGAATTGTATTACTAATTACAGCACAATATTATTTGTATGGTAAATAGAATAAATTACTTTGTTAGCTTTATTTAAAAATAAACAACAGAAAAAACCCGTTCATAATAACTACATATTTTAATAGGATTGGAAACAGGAATTTTCTATATCTTTTTTATTCGTAGAATTTATTTAGCCCTAACACTTGAACATTTAATTAAAATAATGTTTTTATCTTAATGACTTCATATTTTCTAACTTAACCGATGCGACCCACCGAATAATCCATTAAAGAATCTGAAAACATTTGAATTGGTCGTGGGGTTTACTTGGTTTTTTAAACCTTTCTAAATTTGTTTATAATATTGAAAAAATGTAACAGTTTTTTTAATTTTTACTGCAAGGCGGATAAAGATATTGAAAAATTACTAAAATCAGTCACAAGTAAACTCAATAAAAAAAAAAAATCCAGAAGTATGGTATATTACGCAGTTGTTGGCAATGTAACAAATTATTATTGCTGTTGAAATGAGGAAGAGCAAACAATACAAGCTATATTGCTGTTGTACCAATAAAAAACGATTTCAGACGACAAAAGCCAAATGTAAACGACTCCGACAAGTGTGCTCAATGGCATTTTAATTAAAAATAAACTTTTTAAATGGAAATTCTCATCGCTTTTGTCGAGCAGGTGGAGGACGCACATATTATTATATTAATAAAATATTATTGTTCAGCGACCATTGACCGACCGGTTAACTCGGTTAAACGGTGGAAGTTTGCAATATTAACTAGACACAATTAAGGTCACACTGAATATTGTAGTGTTCGATACAACTAATACCCACGCTAGGATTTAAATTAAATAAATTGAGAGAACGTACACGGCGCGAGTACCCCTGCGGAAGCTAACAATTATTGGAGATATTAAAATATTAAATTCACCCAAGTGCATTGTTAAAATATATGTACTAAACGCACAGCACACAATAGTGTCGCGACAACCTCAATTTATACGACCTTTCAATAACACGAACAACAAAAAAAATATATTATATTTTAGAAAATAGACAACTATTTTTTGTGCTCTATGGGAAATGTATGTAAATATTTTTACCATTTCATAGTTCACACTGTACTACGTTCATTTTTTACAAACGCTTATTATTTAATAACTAATACACTCACTTTTGGTTTGGTCACTACCTTTAAATATCTCTACAACAACCTCTTTTACTTGATTTCACCATTTCATATGCATCCCTCTTTGCGTTGCCCCTGTTGTTGGTGTAGCTCATAAAATATCTCTTTTATATTTATTCCCAATTTTTTTTTTAATTTTGCTAACTCTAACCTCACACTTCATTTTTTTAAACCTCCTTATTATGAAATTTCAATTATTTCAAGTATACATTTTAGGACCTGCTCAGGCTAGTTTTCTCTAACGCCCCCCCTCGATTGCTTTCGACCAAACACTCTGGTCTATATTTCTATCCACTAAAACTACAAGTGTATCGCTATTTGTGTTCCATTTAAATTCATCTAATACCAAGAAAAACGGGTATGAGTAATAGCAATGTAATAACAATGATTTACCGTTGTTTTTTTTTTTTGGAAACTCATAATACCCAAAACAATAATTCTAAACGACAAATGTACTCTCAGCTTTTACTTTTAACGCTAACTCGATATTACTGGTGTTTTAATAGCTTAAATTTCTATATTACCATCATACTAATAAAAATTAATTATAACCTTTTATTAAAAACTCGATGTACACTTCTGCAACTTGTAGGTGAATTTAGTTCTGTTTTTGCACAGTCTTAGCAACTTTACGACGTTCCACTGTATCTGTTACTGTACATTGCATTTCTGTCCAACTTATTGGGATCATCGGGTGTCCTAAAAATTGATTTTTTTATTAGTAATAAATTAATAGAATATAAACTTATAACAATAACTTACACTAGTGGCTTAGGTCCATTTTATTGGAATAAAAAAAATGTATTTCATTTAATTGTTCACGATACAAATACAATATGATAAAAAACTAATTAAATAACAATTTTTTTACTGGTTATAACATTTACTTTTAATTTAAATAGTTTATAAAGTAATTATATAATATTCAGTATTAAGTATTATAGTTTATTTAACAAAAAAAAAATTACTTTATAGCCAAATAAATTGATATCGAATAATTTTAGTAGTCGATAACGAGAATAGAATCGATTATTCTATTAAAATAGGTGTAATCTATTAGTGAAACAATTTTTTTTTAGTAACTTATTAAAATAGAATTTTGTTTTAAAAATGACCAACTCTGGTTTACCTACCAAATTCACTGTTTGCTAAAATCACTCCGAGTTCGTTTTTAGCCGTCGTCAATCTAAATGTGTTGGCCTCTTCTATGGGAAGCTGTAACGAAATAGGATGGAAGTATTTTTCAAAAATTACACGCCACAGCATAATCATTAAACGTATAAAACGGTACTGTCCAATACTTACAACTTTAGCTAAAATTATATCTCCTGGCCTAAAGCACTGTGCTATGTCCACTTGATCGATTTCTTTAGAACGGATATTTTCTTTTTTCAAACACGCTCTGTAATTTTGGTTTAAATCGTATCCATCAACACTCATAATTCGACATTTGCATAATTGCCTACTTATTTTTACCACCTTCGAATATATATATATTTACATATTTTAAAAAACAAATATTTAACAGCCGCTAGTTTAGTCAACGAACCTGAGCTGTAACAGTATTTCCTGGTGCTGGCACTACAAGCTGATTTTTACCAACGACTTCAATAACGGTTACCTGAAAAAAAAATGTACAGCCTAATTAATAAACGCACTTAACAGTATATAGATGCAATATTATCTTACTCCGTTGTTCTTATTTATATTAACGATTCCTGCTAAACTAGAACAGATGAAGTGATCCCTCTCGTAAGTTCCTTTGCCCAAAATATACGACGGATCTACTCGACATAACTTTTGTCCTATTTGGTCATAATATAACGGATATTCAATAACGATCGGAATTAACAAACAATAGCTGGTGTACTCTAATTGCTTTACTTTACTGAACATCGTAACTAGAAGCCAGACCATACCAAAATTTAAATACGTCCTGTTGCTAAGCTCAAATAATATGTAAAGACAATCTATAAAAGTGAAATTCTACGTTATTTTTTTTTGAAAAAATGTTGTCTCATCTTAAATAAAAAAAAGCCAGCACGATTGGGTCGTTACATAGGGAGGTTCTCGGGGATTCTAATAAAGTGATAAAACAACTGTCAAATAAACGCTTCAAATCGAAACAGTGGTTAGCTAAAACATAAAAGTGTTGATAATTCAGTTATTATTTTTTTTTTTTTGGGGGGGGGGGGGGTGAGGTTTGTCGATAAAAAGAGAATGATTACATATTCATTTTATTCTTTTTTTAAATAACGATAACGCATGTATGTTGTTAACTTTAATAATTGTGAATGTACTGTAAAAGAACTGACGAAAATATTTTCAAAAAAAAGAAAGACTAAAAATGTATTATAATTACCGAAAAATAAAGTGTTTCATTCTACCATGTATATATATTGGATCACCCTGTGTACAAGCCTAAATTTAAAATATTGAAAACTAGGTGTTACATCCTGGTTTTACATACGGTGTTAAAGCATTAGTAGTAGTATTTACAATCATTCAACTTTTGACAAATAATGCAAAGTTTAAAAAATAATGGAAAAACCTGACTAGACCACTGAGATCTACCATCTAACTCGGAGTCAACCAAAATATTTGCATTAGTATTACTTGTAATTTGTATTTCCCGTTAAATGTCCTTTTCATGTGTAACTATATATAATTATTTAACTTTGACAAAAAAGTATTACCAAAATGTTAAATACCAAAATTGAGCTTAGTTTACTTTTACAAACGCCAATGCAGTTGACCGTGACTATGCTTATAAACACCCCCTCAGCAATATTTGTATAAAAATAAGCCAATTAGTATTTGTTAACCTCTTGTCTGATATTTTATAATCTTTTCATAATATTTATGAGGAATTTTTGAGGGTTTACGTCTATTGGCGCAACTAGAGAGATAGGGGGGGGGGCGGAGCGGGCAAGGAAGTTCAGACCTTTTGAAAACTCTGAAATCTCCTTCAGAATTGAATTAAATATTATAAACCTTACTCGGAGACTGTGCCTGATTGGTTGCTGACATTTTTTTTAAAGCCTGAACGAGTTTTGAACTCCCCTAACCTCTTCCCTCCTTCTAGTTGCACCAATGGGCTTAAATAAAGTCTAAAAAACAATGCGGACTTCAAAGATAATTATCAAAAAACCGCACCGAAATCGGTGTCGCCGTTTTCACGCCAAGTTGGACAGTACAAAGGCTAAACTTTATCAACTTTAACCGCAACAAGTAAACATCAACAGGTGGTATAACAATAATAGAAACAATATTGAATTTTGTTGAAATTATTGTCATTGGAATCGTTTTTAAGGTTTTTGACAAAGGTTCAGACCCGAGTCCAAAAACTACATCTAAAATAACTAAATATATATATAAAGCTTTCAACTCTTAGGTAGTACTATATCTAAAGAGTATCCTGCACAAATTCGACCATTTTTCAAAGCGTTCCATAACTTAATAATGAAAATGTTGTAAATGCTTAAAGTGTTGTTCTCGATTTTGAAGGCTACGGGTCCTTGCTAAATGAAAAATTCGGTCCAGTGTTTTAATTTAAAAGATATCGCCAGATAAAAGTCCAGAGTGTAGATGAAAAAAATTTTAATACATTACTGTAAGAACAATACCTTCTCAGCTTTGCATCAAAGCTAACATATACGAGTACTATTAATATAAAAAAAGCCAAAAAGCATACTTCAAAACGTCATATCGCCACTTTTATTTTGCGTGTAAAACATGTTTAAGGAGTTAGCTAGTTAGCTAGTTTGAAAAGCGGAATCTATACAACAGTACTAAATTAAAAGACAGAAATTAAGTCTCAAAAAGAAAATAATAAGCTGCTATTTTATGGTTAGTTTTTCCATTGAAGGAAACACGTTGAATGATAAACATGATTTATAGTTTTAAGAGACCCCCAGCCATTAGACATATTTATGTCAAAATAACAAGCTGCTAGTATGGCTAGTAGTAGGTACATTGAAAGATGGTTAGGAAAACCAGATTGCAGCATTTGAAATGTTGTGCAACAAGAAAGTATGGAAAATTCCATAAAGAGCAGCAACAATGTTAAATACATACATTTTTGTACTCAGTATATATAGCCTTGGCCCTTGTATATTTGTGAGGAACGCGTGACGCTGTGTTATTATTATTTATCATATTTCATTACTTATTACTAAATATATAATCAATATTATTCAATAGTGTTCAAGTCAATACACATATACATACAACAAAGCAGTTTTAAAGTATTATAAATCAGCATTAAATATAATATATACATTTTAATTCGACTAATTCATTTTTTTTTTTTTAAAGCTGCATTAAGAAAATGGCAATTTTACAGGATAGCGGTGTTATTCCGGCACGTTTGTCAAGCCGTCGCGTTAATGACTATAATTACAACAATAGCAATGGTAATAAATAATTATGAATACAGGACGATTACAAATGAATAAGATACCGAAAGCTGCGGTATTCTTTTGTAACCACCCTGTACAGTAGAAGAAAAAAAAATTAAATAACGTAGCTAATTCTCGGTGCGAACCCGCGACGGTGCAGTTTAAATACCTGCGTAGTTTTTAGGTTTTTTTTAGAGATTTTTTATTAAAGATTTAACACGTTTTAAGTGCTCTGCGTGGCGCGCGAAGCCTTTAATAAATAAGGTAAAAAATTCAATAACAAAATACGTCTTACCTGGTACGCATATGATTTTGCTTTCCATAACTTTGTCTCGCAAGTCCACGTCGAGTTTCGCCAAGCAACGGACAAGACTGAGCCCGGCTTGGAGTGGTGGTTGCACAAGGGATGCTGCAATCGATCATGTCTGCTACAGCGCTGGGGTGCGGCGGCTAAAGATAGTACCAGTGCGCACACTTCAGCGACAAAATCCTGTATTGATTATTTATTACAGGTGGCAAAGGCGGCAAGTGAGCGCGTAATGCCAAGGCTGCCGGGGCGAACATTGCGATTGAATACGACGGTTGAAGTAATTGCATTGGTTTAGCTTTGAAAAAATGTCAACAAAGAATAATAATTTCGTTTGACAATGGTAATACATTTTTACGACGAGGTAAAAGGGGATGAAACGCGCGTTTGTCGTCGGAGAAGTATGGTTTTGTTACCGGACGAAAAGCTGAATTATTTAATTTTTAATTTTCTTCTCTTAACCCCACCCCCTCCCCCTCTGCAAGAAAAACTACATCAATCGATGTATGGTCACAGACAATTTGAGTTCTTAAAACTACGGAATATATTTTAAATATAAAATTATTAAGGCCATTGAAAGCGGTCGGTTTTTCGACGTTTTCGAAACCTGACAACATTTCCCCACTACCCAGGACGGTCCGTTTTTAGTGTAACAGTTACATGAAGGTCTACTCTACTAAGTCAAGTCGGAAATGGAATTTTGATTTCATTAAAACCACTTTTTCTTATATATTATACTCATTAAAAACCGCCCTCTTCCAATCCCCTTAATCAATATGAATTGCAAATACACAGAACATTTTCACAGTTTTTATTATTATTATTATTTTCAAGACATAACAGGACAAATAACCGATAAACATGATAATCTTGTATGATATCAATGACCGATCCAGCAGCGTTCATCACTTTAGTAAAAAAAAAAAAAAGATTGACCAGACTATTATTTATGAAAGGGGTTTAGTTCAAAAAGTTAAATTTTCGGCAAATAAATAACAACTGTTTTTGTCAAAATATTTTTAATTCTTATGCACTAAACTTAAAATTTGAGAATACCGATTTTTCAAATTTTTTTTGCGACCAACAGTAAGAGTTTTAGTTTAACGAATTTGGCCCTTTTCATAAACAAACGAGGTACTTAACTCATTTCATAAATAAAATTACTAAATCATAAATGGTATTGTGCGCAATAGAGTGATATCCAACAAAACTACAATACCAATATATTTTATTATGACTTTTCAAGTATATAAATCATTAACAGGAACTTTGTTTCCTGACTTTACATTTTAATTAAATTTAACTAATTGTTTGAATCGCCATAATAAAATTAACTATCATACGAGTTGTCTCTTTTCAAAAAAAAAAAAGATCCGTTTATGGCCACAGAACATATATTTTATTAAAAAAAAGTCATTGTCAACAAAACTGTGACATTGTCTATTTATTTCACAAATAAACGATTCGTTTTGTTTTTACCGAAATTATGTAAAGTTTGTTTTACTTCCTATAACTTGCCATAAGTGGGTTTTCAATGTTGGGTAGGTAGCCCAATGTAATTTTGCTACATTTCTAGTAATTTCCTTGATATTTGAAGTAGAAAATGAGATAAATAACGAAAGAATAATTTTCTGTTTTCTACAGTACACATGACCGACAATACAAACCTTACATTTATTCGATTTAAAAAAATATACGTATACAAGCGCGTTACGACTTATAACGACAATCTTATTGTTGATTAATTTATTATTATTATATTGTTGGCTGGCTCGTACACAGTAAATACAAATGTTCGCTCTACTCGATAAAGTCTTGGCGATTATTTGTTTGTTTATAATCCATCACAGTTAATCGTACACGCGGGTATGTTTTTAAACTAAATTGATAGAGCACATTGCCGTTGTAAATATAATGTTTTTTCTAAGTAACACGTTCAATGGCCTCCTTGGTGGTCGAAACGCAGTAAAGAGACCAGTAACTGATGTCAAAGCCGACGGTGAAGCCGACAAGGTAGCCGACCTACATAATATTATAATAATTATTATATTCATATTACTAAACGGGCTAGCTTATTTACAGGCCAACCAAGACGCGCAAGGAACGAAATCGATAGTTGACAGAACGGTGAAACAGCCTGGTGGTGTGTTGAACAACTACTTGCTGAACAAAATTAGGGTGGTCAAAAAAGCGGGAGACGAAGGAAAAGAAGTGAAAGTCGAATTATCCACCACCAACGACAACGAACTAATCGATCTAGATGTTAAAGGATCTTGGAAAGGAGGTCAGTGATTATTTCAAATGACAAAAAGTCGCCAGCCTGGTGGAGCACCTGCTATTCAGGAACTATTATTTATAGTGAATGATTATATGTTTAGATTGGAATCCTTACTTTGGGGCGACTATGCGCGATTTCACTATTGGTGTGAAAAACAACATCAACGAATCCTTGTCCACCGACGTCGGCTTTAAGCAAATGTACCTAAACATATTTTCTCATCTCATCGTCAACCCCGCGGGTATTGACTGTTGCTTTGAACTTGGTTTTCAGCAATACCAATAAATGCATATACGCTTCCGGGCTGTTCAGTCATCCGGCCGTGGTGATGAACGCCGGCCTCGAGGGCTTCGTGACGCCGGCCATAGATCCGACCAGCATGAAATTTTCCTCGATGTTTGGCCATCAGTTCGACTCCGTAGGTTTGCTAGCAGGATTCGAAATGAAGAAGTCCGCTTCCGGCAGTTTGAATTTGAGCGGTTTACACAAAGTCGCCACGTTTGGCGCCGTATTCCCAACCACCACAATACGATTTGATGTGTAAGTAAAAACAAGTAAATTTGCAACCGTGTATTGACAAGAAAAACGCCAGTTAGCTTTACCCTGGCACCTACGCCAAGGAGTTGTAATATAACCGGAAAACCGCATGCAGTCATTTCAAATGTGTCGACACTGTGCTATGCCCAAAGAGCATTAATATAAAGTTCAATTACAAATCTTATGTAAACTTCTTTTTGCAATTACTCAAAACCATATAAATTAGGGATGGCTCTTGTGTTCGTTTATTTTTCTCTCCTCTTTTCTTTTTGCCCTTTTCCCAACCACATTCTCCTCCCCGCTCTTTTCTTGAAGTCGCTAATTCAGGATAGGCCTAACCATTAATTACAAATATACTATACAGATAAACAATGCCCCCATATGTTATGGATAGGAAACGCATACGACACAAATGTTTTAGTGTGGATTTGGGAGCGCTCAGTGGCGGGAAGGGTGGTGGAAACGTGTGGCACATATATTGTTTATCCATAGTGTATTTAATCTATGGCCCAACTCAAGTCCAACCTTAACCCAACCTGAGCGAACTTTGATAATAATCTAACGTTTACAATGTACAGGAAACCGAACGACGTCATGGTGACGACCGGCGCGTGGAAGGTGAATGAGAATTTTGAGATTGCAGCTCGCCTAACGACCAACTGGAGGTTCTCGTCGTGGTCTCACGAATCAAACGAACTTGGAGTTTTGTACAAGCCCTCGGATGCTAATTCGGTGGGCGTGAAAATCGATTACGGCGGTAGACTCACTCTTGGAACTTGGTGGAAGAGCGAAGGTACTGTATCGTATTTACCGACCGGCTTGGTGAAAAATGGAAATTTTTTTTAAAACATACTTTTTTTTTATTTTGCAGCATGGAAATTAGGATTATGTGCTCAACCGAACGTAAAGACCTCGGGCAATCCAATAAAATACGGCATTGATTTTGAGTTTTGAATAAATACACAACTGCAGTTGAATACCGTCGTTTGTCTTGACTGATTTAGTACTATTACATTGTTATACTAAATAATGTTAGCCGAAAAACGTCCACGAGTATCAGTGTTTCTCGTTATCATACCTTTATACATAAACTTAATTATGGGATCCAAAGAAGTGCGTTATATTTATACACATGCTGCATTTTTTAGTTAGTAAAGTCTCTCCTTTACACTTTGCTGAGTCGACTAGACTAAAAGTGGAATGTAAAAGTCATTCAAGTGTCTTAGTATAATTTGATTTTTTTTAAATGTGCCTTACAAAAAAAATAAAAAATAAAATTATACATTATTTTTTTCAGATTTTGAAAAAAGAAAAAATTTTATTACTAAAAAAAATTTAAATAAATTTTTATTTATTTATGATTTTATGATAAAAGTTTTAGAATTTTAAAACGGGTCGAAATAGATTTTTCGTGAAAAATAACATATAAAACCTCTATTTTTGGGGTAAATATGAGTGATAAAATTTTCAAAAAATTAAGATATTATATTAGACCAATAGTAGTTGATTTAGAAAAATTTTGAGATGGCTGATCCGATGACCGCGTGGTTTGATTCAATGCTTAATACACGCACTTAAATAATCATTAGAATATTGGGGTAATCATTGTTTATCAACTAAAAATACATAAATTGTTGTACGGTTACGATGACATCAACATTCAACATATATCAATTCACAAAAAAATTATCTTAAGTGTTTCATTTTTTTTTAGCTATAAAATTAGGGCCCTTATTTTCTGTAGAATAAGAAATCTGGGAATTACATTAAACACATTACCTAAGCCTGCTTTGGTGCTACGAAATATCGATAAAGGCATTGAAATTACAATAATGTCTTACAATTGTAATTTTAGCATTACGGTCTAGGTTTGGTCATCTGTCTATAATAATTATTTGTTCCGTTGTTAACCGTACAACGCATTTAACAGTTTAATGAAAATAGTTTTCGGAGACCCGATGACTGCTAATTCAATTCAATCATAGCAATCTATTTATATTTTACTACGGTCAGTGTAATTTTCAAGGGTTTTTTACTGTTTTAAATCTCTTTTTAGTTGCCTTACATGAATACTTTCTATAACGGATTTTATTTCACTTTATATCTACCATATATAATATATGTATGTACACTAGTTGATTCAGATCACCGTGAGACACGTATTGTTGTACAAATAAATCCTTAACAGCAGAATTTTTATACTAAGACTCTTTAGATAGTTCTGAAATTTGTTTCAAAACAGTTATAATTTTAGCATTGATGCGAGGCTATTTTTTTTAACTTCGACGCGTAACTAAGAATGTATTGTTTTTATATTAACTGTTTTATTTTATTTTTTGTCTGCATTTAGGCGCAGTTCTATGGATAAACGTTAAAAAACCAAAAAAAAAAATACCAAAAATCCTTTCCGCTAGATGGGATGGAAACTTTTCTTTTATTTCTTTTTTAGATGTAGATTAAGTACTTGTTTAAATTGAACTGAAGGTAGCTCTAGAATGAAGCTGTTGTACTACTACAACTACAACCT
Organism: Adelges cooleyi; assembly: GCF_023614345.1. Taxonomy (NCBI): domain Eukaryota; kingdom Metazoa; phylum Arthropoda; class Insecta; order Hemiptera; family Adelgidae; genus Adelges; species Adelges cooleyi. Next base: position 203,508 of record NW_026096129.1, on the reverse strand, counting down.
GTAGTCAACATTTTAGCTTCGATGCAAAGCGTGAATGTATTGGTTTACTCTGATGTGGGCTTTTTTTTTATCTGTATACACTGTAACTTTTTTAATACTGGACCAATTCCTTCGAGTAGCAACTCTATAAACCACAAATTTTATCTAGTTGGTACTTTGGGGAGAGGGGGGTAAAAGTTGAAAAAATTTACTTCTTTACAGTAGAAATTAAAAAACAAAGTTTTTAGTTTTTTAGCCGTAATTTTAAGACCAAGTTGAAAATTTGTCAGTAGTTAGAACTCATAAGTATCCATAACATATAAACGGATATTAAATTCGGCACTACAGTTTTTTTTTAATTGCCGGAAAACTGTGATTTCGAAGATTGCGTATATTAATATAAATAAAAGTGATAAAATTGAATAAAATCACTTCTAAATAAACGCTTTGATGCTTATTTGTAAATACATAACCTCAATTTAATACTTTCTAACTTTGCTGGTTCATACTGTGATTGGTTTGGACTGTACTGGCTTGAAAATACTAACTACCGATTTGCATCGAAGCGTTTTTTCAAAAGTGATTTTATCACTTTCAGATTTAAAAATTCCTGTAAACCTGTGATCTCCCCGTCCCCACTATGCCCCGACCCAACTATGCTCCGTCCCTACTATGCCCCGACCCCACTGTACTGGTTTTTTTTTTATTAATCAAAACTAAAAAAAAAATGGAAAATTACCAAAAAATAAATTCTTTTACTGGCATTTTATGTTTGTATTTTGGCCCTTTTACCGCTGAACTGATTTCTTTATGTAGCAAATGTATTCATAAAAAATTGTACTTCAAAGATGTTTTATTAGTCCGAAAATTAAAAAATTTCACCCCTTTTATTTCGAAAAAAAAAACCACAAAAAGTGTATAATAGTTTTAACTTAAAATAAGCTATAACTTTTTCTATTAAAAATAGTTGAATATTGCTGCTAAGTTATTATAAATTATGTATCTATTTTCAAGTGTAGTACTATCGATAGGTGTTAACGTTGTCAAAGCACAAACATATCAGAAAGTAAAAACCTTTGTCATGACATTCGTTTCATTTTTTCTAGCTTAGTTTTCAGACTTAAGGTCTGTATTTTCAAAACAACCCGTCCCCAATATACTGTTTTTTTTCCCATTATTAAATACTGATCCTGCGAGGACTGTTCTGTTAAATGTTTATAATGTAAATATTGTTAGTATATTTTATATTGTCAACAACAACGATCGTGTCATGTGTGAGGATCACTCAAGGTGTATAATATACATAAAACGAACCTGCTGGAACTGTCGACGAGCGTCGAACGTGGACGTGTGTTTACAGTTACATTTTCCCATGATTTTTCCATTGGCCTGTTAACTAAGGGACGCCTAATAGAGAGAGAGAGGAGAGAGAGAGAGCTAAAGCGAGGGTTTACCACAGCGGTCGTTTTTTTCCATGATTTTTCCATTGGCTTGTTAACTAAGGGACGCCTAATAGAGATAGATGGAGAGAGAGAGAGAGAGAGAGAGAGTAAAGCGAGGGTTTACCATAGCGGTCGTTTTCTTCTTTCAAGGAAATCCTCCTTTTGTCGTCTCAGTGTAAGCTGTATCGATTGGCATAGGCGAGGGGTAAGGAAAACGTGGCGAACGTCGAGGCTTAGTGGGGACGGAGAGGTCACAGGTCTACAGATATTATTACTTAAAATTTAATATTTAGTCTTGTGCAGGGTGGATACGATAAGGGTTGATCGTCTGTCTGTAAAAATGTACTGTCATAGTTATAATATAATATAATGAAACACAATGTAATGAAAATATTTTCATTACCTGTTGACTGTTGATTCACTCACACGTAGCAACCTATAAACTGACTACGGCCAATAAATTTACTCTATTTTGGGGGTTTTTCCTTAATAAAAAAAAAAAATTGACTACAGATTTTTGAGAAAATTGTATGTGTTCTAGTTCCATTTTAGATCTACGGTCTAATTTTCAGATCTAAATCTTTAAAACTTTGCTTGAAAAAGTGAAATAAAGAAAAAAATTCTATCCCTTCTAGGGGAAAGAGTTTATGATATTTTTTTGTTTTGTTAATGTTTATCGATAGTACCATGTGTGAAGAACAATTCATATAAATTTGGAACTTTTTCGACTATTTTAAAAAAAGTTATAGAGTATCGTAATTTTAAGTTGAATTTTTTTGGGTGTTTTCTCGATTTTCACGGGGAAGAGGTGACTTTTTAAAATTTTTGGCCTTATAAAGTACCTTTCCGGTATGATTTCTGGTTCGGTTCAACGGTTTACGAGATATCGTGGGTCCAGACACAAAAAATAAAAACACATTTTTGTAAAAACAATAACTTCTCAGATCCGCACCGAAGCTAAAAAAAAGTTAGGGATCTGAAATTTTAGTATTTCTTATTTGAATAGGCTACCATCAACTGGGGAGGGGAAAGGAAGTAAAAATTTTTTTCTCAGACACACAGTCTACTATGAGAAAAGGTAATGAGGTTTTTTTTTGTTTTTCCCTACCCTTTTAATGGAATATATAGGTATATATTATATACAATCAGTGGCTTGTGGCACAAGTTAAAAAACAAGTATTAATATTTAGGTAGATCAAATTGAGAAAGGCCGCTAAAATGTACAAACACCATACAAAATGGCTCACTCCTACGACAATAAGTTATATATATTTTTATAAAAAAATGTCGAAGAAAAACATTTTAGAAAGTTGATTATAGCTAGAAATATATATTCCTTTATCTATAAATTGATATTGGCATATTAAAAATGACTCTTAGATCATATTATCCTGTGCAAAATAGTTATTGCCTGTATTTAGTTCTTTCCGTTTCTCTATAATATGAAAAATGGTGCCCAAATAAGAGAAACAAGGAATATCCACTTCTTTCGAGGGAAACGATTAAAGTAATGTTTTGGATGGTTGCTGAATACTGATACTTATATTAATATAATTTATCTAACTGTGCTCAATTCAAAAATTTCCTCAAACAAATTTAAAGGTATTTCGACCGTTTTTTAGAGAGAGTTAAACCAATAAATAACGATAAACAAGTTGTTATTTTACAATCAAATTGCTAAGTACATATTATATTAATTTTGAGAACATGACTTGTTTTTGTATTATAAAGGTGTCATAGCGTTGGTGTATTTTGTGCTGCCAATACAGTATTATTTTAAGGGGCAGCACATGTACTCCCATACACCGACGATAATTATTATTACACGAAATCAAATATATTATTATTTTACACCGTTTTTGAGGAGAAGGGAGGGGTTATAGCCCTCATAAAATGCTATCTAGCGATCCCTCTAAAAGTAAGACCACCGGAAAAAAACCTGAAATTATAAAGATCGAATTATACAAAAAAAAAAAATAATTATTCAATGATGAGCTGTTTATAGATAAAAAAAATTTAATTTGGTCATAGGACGATTTTAAACAATTATATTCACAAACAAAAAAGGTGATTAAACTCTACTGAAGTGATCGAAATAAGAGTCAAGTTGACTTATCCGTTTATGCACAAAACTCATACTGACATAGCTCGTATAGGGGATTGCATGCGGTCTGTTTTTAAGGAGTTTTTAATAAAATATAGGTTATTTAAATAGGTTTTAATAAATTTCGACCTTGTCAATTAATATACCGGTTAATTTGCATCAAGTTTCAAGATATAATTTTTAATTTAAAACATTTTGTCTATAAGTAAAAGTTGTTTTGGTTTACTTTAGACCAAAAAGCCAGACATTTCGACTACATTGGATGATCCAATTTCAATAATTCTGTTGAGAGATTCGAGTTTTTTTGCGGATGAACCTATTCAATTTCCTAATTTGTTTTATATTTGTCTCTTGTTGACTTAACAGTAGCCCAACACTGTACACATGGGTTAAATATACAATGTTATTGCATATTACACTCACTTTATTATACTTTATTACACAATCCACAAAATGTCGGCATAAGGGGGTACATTATTGTTTTAATAATATAACTATATACATAATACCGTTATAAATGTATAAATTAATTTCATTGGCCGACCCTTAAGCTGTCATTTTGTATTTAAATCATGACTGTACATCAGTACGTGACAAAACTGTATGGAACATTGTCACGTTATAATATTATACAAAAACCGTCACGTCAATGTTATTGATTCTTATCTCGTGGTACGTGCGCACATCCACCGACAACGACCGCCTGTAGATGGTAAAGCAATAATATTATTGCACTGACACCGCCACTACAATTTAGTACCTATAAAATAAAATTATAACTACAAGTTTATAACAACTGTAAGGGGGGGGGGGTGGCTTAATATGACATAGCTAAGAAGGTATTGTATTTACAATGATATATGTTTTTATTTTTTTATGTCTGTATCCACGATATTTTTTAAGCCACTGAACCGATTTCTTCGCGTAGCAGCTCTTAAAGTCAGAAATCGTACCAGTAAGATACTTTGTAAGACTAAAAATTTTGAATGTTCATCCCTTCTCTCTCAAAATCGATAAAAATGTACATTTTTTTACAACTAAAAATTAATTTAAAAAGTCCAATTAGTTCAAAATTAGTATAGAATATTCTCAAGACAAAGTACTACCGGCAAACGTTGAAAACCTAAGCAATTATCGTACGCCATTTCTCCTCGAAGGGATTGAATTTTTTTCGCTTTTTCCTGAAAAGTTTTAGGGGTTTATGTATGGAAATCAGACCAAAGGTAGATCTAGAATGGGGTTGTAAACATATTACAATTTCCTCAAAAATCTGTAGTCAAACAGGGAACAAAAAATATGGAAAAATTACACTTTGACTCAGTTTTTAGGCTCCTATGTGTGGTTTATACATACTATCCACAGATTCGCATCGAAGCGTGATTTTATCACTTTCAGTTATAATAATATTCCTGTAGACCTGTGATCTCTCCATTTCCACTGTACTATCCCACTGTACTAGCTTCTTTTAAATGGACATATTAAAAAAAGTATTTTTAACCTGAAAATATATCTGCATATTTGTGCTAGTAATATGCACACATTTCTGCAGTAAAACAATAAATTAAACACAATGAAAAAAAATTAGTTTACTTTTTAAAAAAATGCGAATTATGCCATTTTACTGGGATATTTTGTAATATTTCAATGTTTTTTTTTGTCCCATTATAATAACCAAATAACACCAATAGTCACGTTCACATGGTTTTATTATCCTGATTTTTTATTTGTTCAAATACGGGTTTGATGAAAAAAAACCAGCTAGCGGATAGTATAGAAAACTCTTGTTTTGAAACAACGTTATTCATTTTTAGTCTATTTTTGGGGGATTTCAGAGAAATGCTTTATAAAAAATAATAAACATGTATTATATTATATAATGCGAAATTTATTTTTACTTTTCTGGTTTGGATGGAAAGTCTAAATTATTTTACTGAATATTGGCTTGTAGCGAAAAATAGTAATTTCTGTCGTGCTATAATTCTCTATAATATTATTAAAATATAAAAAGTCTCTCATAATGTTACTATTTCATTGGTTTTAAGACAAACACAATTATTTGAAAAATGCAAAATATTCTGCAAATAACGAAAAAAAAATAAAAAATAAAAAAATATGCGTAAATATATTATAATAACATTAAAATGTGCTTAAAACATTTTGGATTATAATACAATCCAAAATTTTCACCTCATACAACTTTTACATCAAATAAAAATGTTAACGACCCAAAATACATAACTTTATTGGTAGAAAATCCCCCTTTTTTTGTTTGTTTAAATAAAATAATGGTAATTTAGTATTTAAGTTCTTTAGAACAAAAATATGACAAATACAAGTTTTATTTAATGACAAAACACCAAAAATTCTAAATGACATCGGAAAAAGACTTTAAATTATCTACCACTTTTTAAAATTAGCCAACATTTGTATTTCAGTTCAAATTATAATATCAACAAAATATTTTCACAATAGTTGTTATTGCTTTAATCAATATTATTTAGCGCCTAATCCGTAAACTTGACTAAACATATTTTTTCAGTCTAAAAGACTTGTTTAAATTGTTTTAATCAAAAATTAGCAAAAAAAAAAATGATATATTTAATATCAAATCTAAAAATAACTACTTTTTCCAGCACATTAAAGTTAAACATCCAAAAAAAAAAAACAGTACCTAATCAAACTGAATAAGCCGGAAAGTTAAATATTATTGTTATTGGTAATACTTATTGGAGCGTATTGGCCTTTTTTTTAATAATTTAAGCTGGTACACAGTGTCGTTGGTAGTTTTCTTAATTAATTACCATAACTATCATCTTTGAACGTTTTCTATTGCAGATTTCATCTAAGTCTCGAGGTGCTGCGACCAAAGCTAAAAAATAAAAATATCAAACATAAAAAAGTAAGCGAAACAGATAAGGATGTTTAGTCTGATTTAAAAATGTGCCCGGATAGCTCAGTCGGTAGAGCATTAGGCTTTTAACCTAAGGGTCCAGGGTTCAAGTCCCTGTCCGGGCGGGTACCTTTTTGCACTTTTTTTTTGCATTTTTTTACACATTTTCTTAAAATTTATACTCGAAACATTTAACGGCACGGACTATCGACGGTTGTCCGACTGAAAACTATTTGTTTCATGTGGATGGAAATTATCAAAAAAAAAAAAATTATATATAATCGAATCGTCGACTGCGGTTAATATATTTATTTAGTATTTGCACTAAACGAAAATTAAAAATTTATCATCCTTTATAAAAATAAAAACGGTAGTATACGGACGACCATACAAAAATATAATTTTAGTTTTTAGTATAAAAAAAAACATTGCATTTTCGGTTATTCCCGATTTTAGTAGAAGTATTATTTGTTTATAATATTACAAGTAATAATATGTTAGGTTTGATTTTATACTATATGTTGTATGAAATGCGCCAGTATATTATAAATAAACCTACACTCTCCTAGGCTGCGTTATGCTTTTGAGAAGCTCCTATCTTTCTTCTATTTGATATTTGTTGTTTATGTCTCCTAGGCTACTTAGTCGTGTGTCAAGAGCATCCTGATATTTTTTTAGGCCATCTTCATTTTTCAGGCATTCTGTGTTCCATCTCTTTCTTTCTATGCATTTGTCTTTTTGTATGTTAGCTAAGCGTTGTCTAAATATTGCACGAAATAGATAGTGATCTGTATCACAGTTGGAGCCTCTCATCGTTTTTACATAAATTCTAGCTGAGTCGAGCTTGAAAGCCAATATGGTCAATTTGATTAACTACGTTCAATCTAGGCCTCTCCCATGTTCCTTTGTGTATGTTTTTGTGCGAAGAACAAGTACTTTTAATTATCATTCTATCATATGTTTTTTTATGTGTATATATATTTTTGCTACAACCACTTAATTTCCTAGACCACTGTTTTTTTTTGTACAGCAAATTGTAGTTAGTTCACCCTAATGAATATTGACAAAAATTAAAAATTGGAGTTTAAAACCTAAAGTAAAAAATATATTTCTTCCACCCCAAGTCAAAAACACAATATTTACAAAAATGGTTTAGATTTTCTTTTATAACTCAAAAAGTTCCAATTCTACAAAAATTAAAATAACGACTATAAAACAACAATGAACAAAAAAACAATAACTCGAATTATATATATATAAAAAAAAAAAGTTTCCATAGACTTATAATGTGTATATAATTATCAAACAAACAATAAATGATAAGTGCTTTTTATTAATCGATAAAATAAAGTAGTTGTTTCCTGCATTTTAGTATTAAAATGTTTTGTTTTAAATACAAGCATTTTTTCTAGACCGTAGCCGAACACTTTAAATACAGAAATCATTATTTACAATTTTTCATAATCCGGGTTTTTTTTGTTTTCTCTTGTTTTATAATCAATTTTTTTTTCTTATTTGATTTTTATATAAAATTTAAAAAAAAGTCAGTTCTCAAGGCTGTATATTGTAAAGCTTTAGCATACCCCGTCTCAGATTTTTTTTTGTCTACATACATATGTACATTACATTATATTGATTATGTCCTTCTCAAAGACTCCCCCTGTTTGTGTACACCAAGGAGCTACTTTTCTGAGGTATTATGAAAACGGTTTCGACAATTTATTTTTTACACCACACTTTATAGTGTACATCAAGTCAAATCGTGAAAAAATATATTTTTAAAATTCTCCCCAAAATATGAATGTGTAAAATTCGTTATTTGTATATGTAAAAAAAAAAATATAAGAAAACCATTCGCTTAAAAACGTTGTTAACGGACGCCGTTAGACCCGATAAAAAAATAACTAGTAATAGAAAATACTCATTATTGTCTTTTTCACATTTAAACATATTAATTTCATTCCTTTTTAGTTTTAACGTAATTAAAATTTTCAGAGTTTGATAAAAGTACTTACTTAAGTTCTTGGATAATAATCGACTTGATCGGCTTATGACACTATATGTACTTCTTGTGACTGACGAATGGCTTTAGGTATATTTCGACCGAAAAATCAGAATCTCTCAGTGTAACTATAGTTAATTATTTTCGCAGGTGATTATTTTTTTTTTTATGTCATTTACCGTGTACATACATTACTTCGACGTGGAGCTACGACTATGTTTTTCTTAGGTTTTACAATCACCCATACATCTTATGTATGACATTAGAGAGTTGCGGTAAAAACGTATGCCAAAATTTCGAAGTGAAAAATACTTAAATCAGAAAATGCTTTTTTTTGACGGAGTAGTATTCGTTTTTTCGAAAATTGTATCATGGCGTTACAATTATTTCAGACCCTTAAATGTTATGAATGAATAAATGTCATGAATAATTTTGCTATTTTATTTTTATATTCGTTTAAAACCTTTTAAATATTATTCGGTATTTTATCATTGTTATTACTTTTTTAAATAATAATTGAATATTTACTTTATTCTACAGAAACATATTGAAAACTCGTTTTTAGTTGTGTTATTTATTATATGCACATAACCTAACCTGTTAGTCATACACCAGTGCTCTAAATAAGAAATATATCTAAAACCACAACATTAACATCGGCTTATTCATATTAAGTGTCTAAAATGAAAAAAACAATCGTTTGTATTCGATGGTCTTATAGCTTTTCCTTCAGTTTATTTTTCGAAATAATATTTATAATATACCTAATAAATATTAAAAAACCATACATATAATATTTTATATTTTTTTTGTATTTAGAACAATTTTAACGAGTAGAACTATTTTTTTCAAACGTGTACAGACATTTTAAACGGGGCCAAATTTAGGTTCCAAATAATAATGTGTTACTTTTGAATAAGAAATTAAGAAAAAAGAATTAAGAATACTTAATAATGGTCGCTGTGCCCAGATTTTTCGAACTCTTAAATGCGCTAGCATATAAAAGACATTGATGTATTGCGTGTAAAAACACAATTATTTTACACTGCTTTTAGTGTCTTTTTTTTTTATTTGTCGTATCGATGTGAACAACAAATGAGTAATAGCCCACAGAAAAATACTTCTTTGAACCAATACACAACCACAACGACAATTTTACAAATCTAGAATTTAGCACACAATAATGTGTTGAAAAATAATATGAAATCATAATGCTTTTCAGTTTAAAATATTAAAATATTTTTATTCTGGTTGACGTACAGAGTAAAACGTTTTATGTTCCTGTTAGTTAGATAATTACACTATACATTTTTTATTATCAACACAAATAAATTCATCAACAATACAATATAACCAACTGATTGTGCATTTTTTAAATCGGCTTTTATTGGTTATAATAAAATTATACAACTTCTATTTATAATATCCTGTAAATCTGTGACCTCTGTATCCCCACTATGCTTTGTACCTTATTATGCCTCGACCCCACTGTACATGCTTACTCGAATAAAATTACTTTCAGAGGAAAGCTTTGATGCTAGTTGTACACACAGCACCTCACTTTGTATTTTCTTGTGTCATAATAAAGGTATTAAACATTTTTTTCTTACAAAATGTCTTTATTATATTGAATATTTACATCTATACAAAATATATGCACAACAGTAAATGGGTAAACAGTAAAAAATAATTAATAATATAGCCTGAACAACATGCAGTAGGGGGGCACCCAATGGAGCTACCTACTTTGAATTTTGAGTTAGTTTGTCTAATAATTCTTTTTTGGTTTTTTTTTTAATTTGTAGGAGGTTTCTACACCATTTCCTTTTTAATCTTCTTGGCGGATTATCAGGGATATGATTAGAATAGAGGTAGTGTATATTAGGGTTAGGGTGAGAGATGAATTTATTATGAAGTTTTTGGTAGGCAGTTTTGGCGATATTGTTTACATAACTGATTTGGAGATCAGAATGAAGAGACTTATTAGAAACATAGAGTTTGACTGATGGGCAGTTGTTTGGCGAAGAGAAAAGGTGATGTGGTTGGATTTGCTTGTATTAACTTTAATTTTCCATTTAATAAACCATTTTTCTAAAAGAATGAGGTGGTGTTGGAGTTTAAAATTTGTACTTATGGGATCAGAGTCAGATGCTAGTATATTTCTATCGTCGGCAAAAGTATTTAGAATAGTGAAGGAAGATGCAGGTATATTTGCTGTGTAGATTAAGTAAAGAAGAGGAGATAAGTCATTGCCAAACATATTAGTCATCGTGTTGTTAATAAAGAATATTGTCAATCGTATGGTGCAAAAATAATACTTATCAAAATATATAAAAAAAACAGTAGACATCAGACTCACACTTTGGTCATACAATGGTAATTACGGCTATTCGTTTTTGGGTAAAATTTTTGAAAACATTTACTGCTTTTAGTTACTATACCATCTAGTACGGGGCAATGTTTATAACGTTTTTTTTTCTCATTCAATATTATTTGTATAGCAAACGGGTATGAAAATTGTGCTGCCATCTGTTTTTCTTCAAATACATGTTATTTTTTTTTTTAACGAGACGCATCGGCGAATAACAAAACCTTTTCGTTAAGTTTATTTAAATAATAGCAAAAAACAAAAAAACTTTGGTTCAAGTTACGTTTTGCAAATGTTGTTTTTGTATCAATTACTTACCCACAAAACCTCATACGTGGATATGATGAATTATGCTAAAAAAATATCTAAATAATATTTACAGTCTTTTAAACCTGTACGATTTTTTTTTACAGAAGTAGCAACTGTATTTTCATTTATATAAACAGTGGAAATGAAAACGCACACCAAAGCACCCAAGTGTTTTTCTAAATTAAAAAAATGTGTTTTCGAGTAAATACTTAGGCGAGAATTCGATAAACAACACTTCTAATAAAAGCATCATATTTTCAAAACCTTGGTTTACTTTTGAACTAACCGAACTGGCCTAAAATGAGTCCCCTAATTTGTTGAAAATTTACCATGAACTTATATGGTGTCACCACAATAATAAATATTTTATAAATTGGAAAGAATACCAAGCAATGGACATTTTTGATAAATCTATTTCATAACTTCAATACGGAGTAGCGACGCTATTGGTTTTTGAAATGATGTTAGATTTTTTTAGTGTCTGTATACATTGTAACTTTTTTAATACTGGACCAATTCTTTTGAGTAGCAACTCTAAAAATCACTAAATTTATCTATTTGGTATTGAGTCGGATCGAAATTAAAGTTTCTTAATTTACTGGCTCTAATTTCAAGAAAAAACGGTCAGATGCAGTTGAAATCCATAAGGAATATTTACTTGATATTCCCCCATACGTCATTAGTCTCAAATTTAAAAATATACCCATTTCCCACCCCCCCCACCCCCCACGGGGCCTGCAATGTTTTTCGTGTTATTTAGCCTAAAGTTTAGGACTTTTTGGTCAAACATTTGTCTGGAGTTAGAACTCTTGTGTATCCATAACATAATTTGATAATTTATAGTAAATATGTATGTCAATTTAATGTTTAACGGTATTAACTCAGGACATAATATTATCGCACTGTTGTGTCGATTAAACGATGAAATTTTATATCTGGTGACAAATGCGATTACCCTAACAGTAAAATATTTTATTTGAAATTGTAAACTATCACATAAACTAAATGTGGCATATTAATTTTTCAAAACTCTATTGCTAAATAGCCGTCACCTAAAATTCTGGTATCTGGCTAAGATATAAATAGGTAGTGTATAATTAAAATAATAACCTTTGGACGACAAAAATAATTGCAAAAAACAAATAAAAAATTTTCCGGTTGTGTGCCAAAGCAAAGATATTAAAATGTCAAAAAAAAATCAAATGCCAACGTTGTTGAAAAATTGACCGTTTTATTATTATGATATTATCAAGTTATGTCACTCTACTGAAGCGAATTACTCTTTGACTCTGGTTGAAAATGATGAACGCACGTCTTATCACCAGTCACAATTTTACTCACAAATGTATTTCCTTCATTTTTAAAACGAGACAAAAATGACAAAAAAATTTAAACATAGATTCTGATCACTGCGTGAATTTAAATTTTAGACGATGTAACTGCAGTAGTAGCCATGATAGTTACCTAATAATTTATAAACTTTTCAACTAAGTTCAATTTTACCATCAGTACTTTGTTAGAATTTCTTAAACAGAATTGTCATTAAATTTCATAAAAAATGTTCACTGAGTTCAAAGTACGGTTGAGTAATACGCACAAATAAAAACATCTCCTCACTACCCTTCCTGCCGTCCTAAATTTTAAACTTTAAAAACTTTGAAAATAGTTATTCAAAACTGGTTAACGACCAATCAAAATATTACATACACTATTTTACATTTGCTTATGCTTAGCTATTTTTTTTAAACGAAATGAAAAAATTATCTTCTGCTTTTATTTAAATAACAATATATTTCAAAAATGTAAGTACAAAAATAATTATAATTACAATTTCGGTCGTATGTGTTTACATTTATAAGCTCTGAAATACATTACCTATTTCTTTATACGTTAATACAGCGTGAGAAAATGTTAAATCGAGTATTCTTCTTTTGAAATATTCTCCTTTGGCGTCGATCGTGTAGTCTTTTAAGCCGACGGAAACCCATTTGTCATAAAACTCATACATCGGGAAGCAAAATTGTTGAAAAAAGTCGTGCGAGCCTTTGTCGATTTTCGAAATATCATTTTCGATTGCCGGAGACCAACTCATCACAACTCGGTCGTCCCGCGCGTTTCTGTCGTCGTAAAAGCGTTTGAAATTTGCCAGCAAGTCAAAAACGCCTGTGTTGTACACGGTGTTCGGAGACAATTTATGAAAATACCATAACGCGTCGCTCATGCGCAACACCCCCGGAACGGTCTCCTCTAATATTTTCATAAATTTGTCTAAACAGACCGGATCCTTCGATTCCCGACAACTGGTCCACATGCTCTCAACGAAATCACAACATTCACTCAGAATAGAAGCGTACTTACAGTTTAAAAAATTATACGCCCGCTTCAGTTTTGCGTACACGTTTTCGTTGGTGACGATAGTAGTGTAAGAGGAGGTGTCATTTGGAAGTAAATATGACATTTTCGTTCGATAGGGACAGTCGCGTTCCTTGATTTCCACGGAATCGAACTTGTACCAAAAGTTGCGCATTTCTAGGAGCTGGTTCATTTTATCCACTCGTACCGTAGTGTTCGGATCGTTAGTCAGGATACGTGTAGTTTGCGATTCGGGAACGTATTCAAAGCCGGAAGTGGCGTCGTGCGTTTCCCTAAACTCGTTAGAGATTTGTGCTAATTCTACTTCTATCTCATCCACAATGAGACTACTGTCGTCGCCGTATTTTTTGACGCACCACTTAATAGTTTTTGTTGCGCTTGAATAGCCATAATTTTTTAAATTATACGGAATGGGCCTGCACAATTCATTGTAGAACGCAAACAACTGACTTAACGTGTCGTTTGCCTGCTGTTCGACGGCGTCGCATTCGGCGATGATGGTTTGTCGGGTAGCCTGATCGTCGTCTTCGGGTGGTCTGTCAACGGTCTTTTGCGGGTAATAATTCGGCAAACTTACCAAAATTGCATACACGGCTTCTTCAAATTTCGTCTTGGGGGGCGCCAAAGCTTTAAGGGACGAAAGGGCGCCGGTCATGCGCATAACCAACGGGTGTTTATGCCGGATTACTTCCAGACAGTTGAACGATTTTGTAGCCGTGTCCAGGTTCTTGCAATGAGGTGCAATGCCTCTCTCGTAGACACTCACGTCCATCAGCACTCTGGCGTACGAACAACTCAAGAACTGATGGGCTAGTTGGATTTTGTCGACCACGTTATCGTTAGTCACCGTTGCCGCCAGAAATTCGTTCACGGTCATTTCGAGTTCAGTTTTGTCCGTCTGTCGTCGGTCTATAATGTAGGTAGGGTTATCATAACTAGCCATCTGGAGCCATCCGGAACACGACAACAGTTCGTGCATCGCGACCACCGGATTTGCATCACAACTTAATCCAACACAACCCAACACACACGAGAAATATACCAAGTACAAGATATCGAATAAAAACTTCATTTTAGATGCGGATTAATAAACGATTGTACCGTTTTTTTTTTCTTTTTATGTATCCGTGTATAACCGTGAAAAATTACAAGTGACAATGTCGTGCCTACGTGTCGCGTATCTAATAAAACGATGCTCGTCGTGTATCGGCGATAAAGAAATTTCGCACAGGGACTGGAGGTGGCGTTTTCGCGGTCGGCGTTTTATTTACATAACATGTGTACTGAGACGCAAGCTTGTAAGCGCGATTCGGATACGACGGTTGATGGCAACAGCTGTCAAAATTACTATTGTGATTTGTTTTCGATAATCGCAGAGCAATTTTGTTTTACATATTTAAAATATCGAGAACATTATTTAGGTTCTCTCGTTGCGTCGGCTTGTTTCGGTATTATTAACCCAACACTCAAAATGTATATTTTAATTCTGACGTTTGTTTAATTTTTTTTAGCGCTTGTAATTAAGGTTAAAATATTAAGTTTTCTAAAAATACCGTCGAGAAAACCTAAGCAAAATTTCCCTCTTTTTAACGGTATCAACATTTTTTTTTTCTTCTATGACCAATTCGCACGTAGAGCTATTTTTATTTGCTTGCATTACTCTACTGCACTCCACCTCCCATCCTGAACTTTAAACTTAAAAATCTTTAAATTATCCAAACCTTGTTGCCGACGTGTCATTATTTTCAGCAAGTTAATCCTAATAAAATTTTCGGTATCCGGACATATTTTATTGGCAACATGCCCGTCAGTGTTCTCGCCATTTAGGCGGGCAGCTTCCTCGTCCGTTGTTTGCTCATCTCATGGAATTATAGGTCCGTCACGTCGGTCGATTCCGCCTCGACAACAACGGCCTTTAGGTCTTTCGCTGAACCTCGCAAAACGATTTACCTACGTTTTTTTGTGTATTGACACGAGACACCGTCACGACTGCTACTGCCATATTTGGATATAAATTAATCCCCCCCCCCGGCCATACTTGTCTATTTCTTTTTATTTTAGTTCGTATTTTTTTCTGGTTTTTGACCCTTTCAAGGCCAATTTTATCGATTTTTGGTTTCTTCAAAAAATGTCATGGTATTGAGAGGGGTGGCGGTGTCATATTGAACTATAATAATTTTTTTAAAAAGGTTAGATTTACAATTGCAATAAACTTTTTACAAGCAAATTACATAGGCCCGATTTTTCGTTCCGTTTAGCGTAGAGCCCTTTAGTTCGTTATCGACTAAAACTGAAGTGACCATTCTGATTTAATCTATTCTGCGGTAACACTATGATGGACATAAGTAATTTTCAGTGTAATTACCGACGGCCGCAATGGAATTTCTAAAATATTTCAATTTATAACATAATTTCCCTCACTCAATTCAAATTTATAAATCCACATTTTCCTCCGATATACTATAAATTAACGATACCTACATATTATGTCATTATTTATCTAATATCACCCAACAGTAATTTTTACTTAATAAAAAATGTCGTGATTAATTTGAAATTTTAATAGGACACTTATAAGTAATAAGGAATGTCCCTTTATAACAAAAATTTCGGGGCCGGGATAAAATCCGAATTGTTTTCAATTAAAATGTGAGCCCCAATTATTAAAATTTTAATTTTAAATTCAACATGTCACATCACATTCTTAATTTTTTTATTTTTGTTTTTAAAGCTAAAGACTATAAAACTTCACTAGGTATCGCCAACACCAATTTGTACCCATGATGACCCATATTATTGTATTATTAATAAGAAAATATATAGTTATTTAAAAGATCAATAATTTCAGTACAGTATGTAGCCAAGTTCCAAATTGCAGTATTTGTGTTTACAGAAAATAATAAATAATTTGTTCACTGAAACTTTGAATTTATGTATATTATAGTACGGTCAATGTACTTTACACGTTTACTGTGAATGATTTTATTATTGAAATAAATTTTAATAACAATTTTTCATTAAGTTATTATTTTGTTGTTATGAAAACGTATTTGTAATTTTATTAAAAAAGATTCAAGTTTGTTAAGTTAATTTATGTATTTTTAGTATGGAAAGACTAAACCAATTGTTAAGATGTTTAACCGGCAATCTATAAACCTCTAGAAAGTAGAAACTAGGACGAAGTAAAATATATTTAAGCACCCCAAAAAAGCGGCCAGAACTACTTACTATATTACTACTACTACTACTATACTTACTACAGTACTATACGGTCTTGACTTACGGTCAAAATTACATTTTGTTGTCTAACTGTTTAAAAATAGCTGCTTATTTTTCTGTCATATTCATGTTTTTATTCAACAATTGGTCCTGCCAAGTTAGACTATGTAAAAATATGTAATTAAATTTTATCAAAATTACTGATACGAAATTATTTTTATTAATTAATTACATCATGGTTTTAATAATAAATCATAAAAATTAACTACCATTTGTGTGTTTAAGAAACAATTATATTTTTATGGTTCTCGAGTAAAATATAATAATTAGATTAACTTTTTTTTTAACAATAAAAATATTTCCAAATAGCTGTTGACTGTTTATTTACATTGTAACCTAGAAATTGGCTACGGTCAATGTGTAAATTTTTGGTTTTTCTCATTAAAAAAAACATTGCCTTTAGATTTTTAAGAAAATCTTGTTTGTTATTGCATCACACCTTAGGACTAATTGTCAGTATAAAATTACACCACTTCTAGGGTGTGTTAATGTTTATTGTCAGTACAGAATCGTCAGAGTTTTTCTTCTAAATTTGAAACTTATTTGACTACTTTTAAAAAAGTTATATTGTTCCACAATTTTAGGTTTAAAATTGTATGCATGTCACAGTTCTTTGTACGTATATTGTCACGTTGTTTACATCACTTATCAGTTATTTAAATCAAACTAAAATTAAACTAATTAATTTAAAAAACTTAAAACTAATTTTAAAAAGCTTATAAATTATAATGGATAATACATGACTTTATATATACCATTCACAATGATAAAAATTATACAATCCACAAAATATTTAATTTTTTTTTGAGTTTTCAGATCTTATTTTTTTAATGTTTTTGGAATAAAATTAAAATTAAAATTCTCTGAATTGTCTACACAAAATATGAATGTTTAATAATAAAATCAATAAGAGGCCAACACTGCTCATTAAAGTTTATAGTTCCAATTAATTAATTTCTAAAAAACTGTAACTGTTCTGGCTTATTATTAAAAATGGCACATTTGTACGGATTAGAATTATAAAGTGAACTACTATCTAATGCGTCCAATAGATTATTTAGGCCTGTAATTAATTTTAAAGGGTTTGAAGCCGTTTTAGATGTTAATTCTTTTGTCATGATGCAAGTTTCCATCACTGCTGCCACAGAATTACTAATAAGTTGCATAGCTAACTTACACAACATGAGTTGAAATGGACCCGGGTTAATATAACTATTGGTGATGTTTAGTACCGCTACTATTAACCTTCGATACATAATACTCGGTTAATCAATACATAGATCATGTTCGTATACTTCTGTAAACAAAATCATTTTATTACAGTCGAGGAGATATCAAAGATCCAAGTAAAAAAAAAAAATAACAATACAAACAAATCATTGCACAAACAATTGCATCGAAGCTATAATAGTATACTATAACATGTGGAACCCACTAAAACTATTGTTATTTGTTTTTAGTATACAATGTTCAAGCTTTTTTTTTCTAGCTACATCTGAAATTCATCGTTAGAATAGATGTTATTTAAAATGGTAGGCTACATTAAAATAAACATGCAAGCTTGTGTAAATACTAAAAACTAAAACATTTCAATATTTTGTATTAACTTTAATAACTAGGCCTTTTTTTTTTATTAAACATTTTGCAAAACATGTGTATTGAAACATAAACAACAAACCATAAATGATTCTTTTACGCACTTCAAAATGAGCAAAACATATTTTAAGGTAATAATATAATATTTTATAACATTTTCACTCGCTTCTCTAGTTGCTTGTTAGTTGATAAACGAAAAAATGATTTGGAAAATTATATTTTTTTTGGCGTGTTTCAACGTTTTATTAAAAGCGAATACAACCTACCAAAACCTTCCAGGAGAGGTAAATATAATCAATTAATGTCTTTTAAATGTTAGCAAGTACAATATGTATAATATGTTTTTCAAAAATAAACAAAATGTTTTGCATTCATTGGATTGAAAACTGTAGTAATGATATTATACTTAAAATATTTCTTCATACATTTTTAAATGTAACAACATTTTGGGTGTAAATCTACTTTATTGGATACCTTTTTTTTTTAAATTGGTAGTACTTTTCATACTGAAATCGAGACTGCAAAAATGAATGATCGCTTTTAATACAGTTAAGGAGCGTAGATACGTGATATTTTATATTGGACTCACATATAAAAGAAATTAATTTGCTAGTTCCAGATAAAAGTTTTTGAATATGTTGCACTACTCACTCACTAGTGACGTAAGAGCTAAGAGAGTCACTGATTGAGCTGATATTTTCTCGAAGATATTTTTATTGCTTTATGTAACTAGTATGTTTCTGCGGTGTATATGGAACAGTTGGAGGGTAGAGGGAATGTGTGGTTTAGATGGTTTTTAATTGCAGCAAAAACTACACCTACTTGTGTTTTCGAAGAGTTAGTGTAGAATCTCTTGTGATTTTCTTATTGTCGCGATAGAATTTCGTTAAATTGAGCTTGGATACATTGTTTAGGAGCGTTTTGCCTGTTGTATTCTGTAAGTTGGGTATTTATTATAATTGATTTATTGATTTTAGGTGACCAAAGCCAAGGGGATACAGGAATTTGTATCATTTTGAGCGTTGTATTAAAGAACTCTATATTATTTCCACATTTTTTACAATGAAATAATAAGTAAATTTAAAGTTACTGAACAAATAAAATGCGTTTCTATTTCTAGAGTTCAAGCTCCAGTGAAAATCAACAGGTAGAGTAAACAATCAGTTAACTATCTGAACAATAGTGTAGCCACTTAAAAATTTTAAGTCACACATAAGTTGTTTTGATAAAAAATTAATTATTTATGAACGAATCAAACCATTTAACACAATTGCCACATTAGATATTAATAACATTTTGGGTATACTTTACCCAAAACACCTTAATCGAATGTTTTTAGCTTCGATGCAAAGCGAGAAGGTATTGTTTTTATATTAACTGTTTTATTTTATTTTTTGTCTGCATTTAGGCGCAGTTGTATGGATAAACGTTGACAAACCAAAAAAAATACCAAAATTCCTTTCCGCTAGATGGGATGGAAACTTTTCTTTTATTTCTTTTTTAGATGTAGATTAAGTACTTGTTTAAATTGAACTGAAGGTAGCTCTAGAATGAGGCTGTTGTACTACTACAACTACAAGCGGTAGTCAACATTTTAGCTTCGATGCAAAGCGTGAATGTATTGGTTTACTCTGATGTGGGCTTTTTTTTTAGCTGTACGCACTGTAACTTTTTTAATACTAGACCAATTCGTTCGAATAGCAACTCTATAAATCACAAATTTTATCTAGCTTGTACTTTGGGGGGGGGGGGGTAAAAGTTGAAAAAGTTTAAGTCTTCACAGACGAAATTTAAAAAAACAAAAAAAAACCGTACGAGTTTTTAAGTTAGAACTTTTACTGGCTATAATTTCGAGAAAAAGAGTCGGATCGAAATGAAATGTATAAAAAATAATTATTTGGTATGCCCGCACACGTCGATTGTGTCAAATTTAATTTATATCCATTTCCCACCACTCTAGGGGGGGGGGGTACAATTTTTTTTGTTTTTCGGGGTTTTTAGCCGTAATTTTAAAACGTTTGGGTTGAAAATTTGCCAGTAGTTGGAACTCATATGTATCCATAACATATTAAACGGGAAAAAAATTCGGCACTACAGTTTTTTTTTAATTGCCGGGAAACTGTGTTTTCGCAAATTTCGTATATTTTAACAAAAACATCTAAAATCTTTAAAAAAACCAGTACAGTGGGGTCGGGGTATAGTGGGGGCGGAGCATAGTTGGGTCGGAGCATAGTGGTGACGGGAGGTCACAGGTTTACAGGAGTTTTTAAATCTGAAAGTGATAAAATCACTTTCGAAAAAACGCTTCGATGCAAATCGGTAGTTAGTATTTTCAAACCAGTACAGTCCAAACCAAGCACAGTATAAACCAGCAAAGTTAGAAAGTTTTAAATGAAGGTTCTGTATTTACAAATGAGCATCAAAGCGTTAATTTGAAAGTGATTTTATCCGAGAGGACTAGTACAGTAGAGTATTGGCATAATGTAATCAAAGCAATGTGGAAACAGAGAGGTCACAGGTCTACAAGAATTGTTATAAATAAAAGTGATAAAATTGAATTAAATCGCTTTCAAATAAACGCTTTGATGCTCATTTGTAAATACAGAACCTTCATTTTAAACTTTCTAACTTTGCTAGATTATTCTGTGCTTGGTTTGGAGTGTACTGGCTTGAAAATACTAACTACCGATTTGCATAGAAGCGTTTTTTCGAAAGTGATTTTATCACTTTCAGATTTAAAAATTCCTGTAAACCTGTGACCTCCCCGTCACCACTATGCCCCGACCCCACTGTACTGGTTTTTTTTAATCGTAAACACTATATATACTGACTACGAATCTGCAAATATTTTGCTAATCAAAGTTATAGACTAATTTATTGATTGCGTTTTACTCATTTTACATTCTGATCGTTACTACTGACGTCCCACATTCCTCCACTCTACGTGGTTTTTTTTTGGTATTTCTTCAGTATTTAATGACTCATTCAAAAATATATATGATGAATTTTAAAAAAAACGATCGTCAAAATGGTAGCTTAAAAAAACAAATGCGAAATGATACAGAAACTTCAAATTTCTGAATTCATAAAAAGCTTTTCTATTTCTAGAGTTTCGTTTTTGAGTTACCAATCGATTAACAGTTATTATAACGGATCTATGATTAGAAGAAGTATACTTTAAAAAATATCTTTGGCTTCCACAGAAATAAATATATTTAATAATTTAACTTTGTTTGTTTTATTTGTGAACGTCCAAATAACACAATAACTGCTATAGGAATATTTAGAAGAACTGTATAACGTGGAGTTTGTACAATCGTTAAATTCTATGCCGACGTTAGCCGAGACGGATGTTATGTTTAAAAAAAGTGAAATAACACTTCTTTCGACAGAATGCTGGCCTGACGAAGAATGTTTGGCCAACAAAAGAGCATCCGTTATAAAATACCGGCAGAAAATGCAAGCTATCCAGTGTATTCACGGATTGTTCGTTTTGTTCGTTTTGAACGAACTGGAAGCAATCTTCGAAGTACGATCACACAGCTGGATACTACAATATTTTTTTGAGGAGTCCGTTCGGAGTCCCAAAGTTTATCTGACCAAAATGCTGTCCCTGTTGAACATGGCACAATGGGACGCTTACTCTTGGCAAGTCGAAATTTTCACCTTTGTGTCGGGTCTCGCCGCTTCGGACGTGGACTTTGAAAAATACAAAGAACATTTCAAAAATCACAAAGAACCCATGCGAGAAATAGTGCTACCGTTCGTAAGCCAATGTGTCCATCTTAAATATTTAATGCACCCAGGCTATACAACCACAGAGGCGTCAACGATATCCGGTCTCGTCAACGGCGTTTTTGAGCATATGAAATTGCTGTACGCGAGTGGTGTGTTGAACGCCTACAAGTTTTATGAACACTACACAGTAAAGAATCTTATGTTGCTGCGTTTATCTATTAATAACGATTTCATTTTCGACTGGGGGTGGAAAAAACTCGATCTCAAAACAAATAATGTCAAAAATCAATTGAGAGATAATTTTGGGTTGTACGGTCTGGAACAATTGATTTATCGATGGGAATTGGACCCTATCAGCCGTAACAAGAGCAATGCCCTGATTTTGAAATGCATTCATTTAAGGTTTGTGTTATATGCATGGTGTCACTTAAAAACATACCTCGTCTTACGGAACCGACTGTCTGGCGTTGACGTACCAATGATGGAAATGTGGAATACGCCTGTTTCACGTCTCACAAAAGCCTTGAGGGAGTTTGGGTTTGGGAACGAAAACATCTACTGGTCTGCAATATACATTATGAGGAAGGACATAAATAACATTAGCGACGAAGAACTCGCGGCACGGGAAGAGTTTACGAGAAATTATTTTTGTCAAGCTGCAGAAAATTTAGGAATCACTAGTGCATCCGACCTCAATCAAAAATTACAAGATTATGAAATTCCAGAACGCGGTCTAACGGTCAAGTTCACAAATGATAGAATCACAATGATAGACTTTTACATTATACTTATACAAGTGAAACTAAACCCCGTTGACAGCACATTTATACGCATATTAGTGGCAGCTGAAAAAAATGAAAGTTTTGTTATGCCTTAGATGATTTGAAAATGAAAAATAAATAACATTATAATGATTTCATATTGCAAAAAAAAATTGTAATTAAATATAAAAGCAATAATATTATTATAATAATTATTACTACTAAATAATAATTGTGTTCTCTTCTGTTTATATACAGGGTGTAATGTAAAGTTCTACCGAGCTTCAAATGAGACATTTAGGACGCTCTATTGGTACAATAAATTATTTTAATTTTTTATTTTAATTCATGTGTGGCCAAGATACCAAAAAATCATATTACGTGCAGGGTGATTCTTTTATCACGAACCATTCAATATCTCACTGGGTTTAATTAATAATTGAATTATAATTTTTCATTTTATTTTTATACAATGTGATCTCAATTTTTCACAATTTTTTTTGTTTTTACCTTTTAAACTTTTGAAACTTAAATGGTAACGTTTATATTTTATTACCTTTTTAAATAGAGAATAGTGTGTTACAAATTTTGACTGGTCCATAACCAGTTTCGGATAACTATTTTTAAAGTTATAAGAGTTTAAAAATTTGGATGGAAGGGGAAGTGTGGTTGGGAAATGCGCGCAGATAAAAATAATACTACACTCCACTTCCCCTTCCATCCTTACTTTTAAACTCTTATAACTTCAAAAATAGTTATCCGAAACTGGTTATCGAACAGTCAAAATTTATAATACATTATTTTGCTATCTAAAAAGGTAATAAAATATATACGTTAATGTTTAAGTTTCAAAAGTTGCTATCAAAATACTAAGTTGAAAGAGGGGAAAAACAAAAAAAAAATGTGAAAAATTGAGATCACATTGTATAGAAACAATATGAAAAAAAAATTCAATTATTAATTAAACCCAGTGAGATTTGACTGGTTCAAGATAAAAGAATCACCTTCTATACATTTAACAAGATTTTATCTCCCGATTTCAAATCAATAATTTTATTTTTTCGTTAGATCATTTTTTAATGAAACCATTACAAATAATATAACGTAGGTAAAGTTATAAAAAAATTGTTTTCGTATAATCTGACTCTTCTTATAATGGCATAATTTAAAGATTGTTCTGTACCCAACATGTGTTTTTCATATTTTGTTTTCAACGCTACAGACGTTGTGAAAAATACTGTATAATAATATGATGTGTAAAAAAATAATATCTATATATCTTCTGTACAGCAAGGGGATTTTATTTGATACTAAAATTGCTAGTTGTGTATTTAATAATTATACCTTAAACTCTAATTACAATATACAGTATGTCTTGATGGATATAATAACAAATAAAATCATTTTTAAAATTTCAACGACGGTAAAATACCACTGTACAAAATAGGCATTTACTATATCTTTTGTTAATATAAAGTACTACCGTGTAAGACAATAGTTCAAACATACATAGTCACAAATAACCGAACGACATACAATTAAAAAAACAATTTTTATTATAATAGTACAAAAAAAAAATATACCCACTCGTTTGTAGTGACATTGCGGTGAAAAACAGAAAACAAAATAAAAAACATGCTTCTCACATCGTTGTGAAAACATGTTACCGCTTAAAACATAATATTCGATGTTCGCACTCGAATAATTATTAGCAACCATGAAAATGGTTGAACATTTCAGCAAAGAAAGTTTCACTGTTAAAAAATTCAATGGTCTTACTTGTGTCAATTATTGGTTGTTAAATAATAAAACCGTTCAGATCAAGTTTTAGAATAATTATTCAAAAATACCAAGTTTGTCTTACAAAAGAGAGATTGATCACTCGCTAAACGGATTTTTACTTTGCATGGTTAAATTAAAACAATACGATAATAAATTTGCACGTTTACAAATGTGTCTATTATACATAATAAAGCGGTGAATTAGTAAGTAATGTGTTTTCTAGGAAAAACTTATGGCTATATATAATAAAATAATAGTTAAAAACCCTTAACCATAACAAATTATATACTCTCCGCGTACATAATTTTTCTATAGTTTTTAAATATTATTTTATTAATGTGTTTTGTTAAATGGGTAATCAAAATAGTCAGATACGTAATGCATTATTTGATGCACTGAGGAAAATTGTCCAAATCTAAAAACAACACATTTTTCTCGCACAACTAAAATAGTGATGAGAAGCGTCGAAAGATTTAAATTGCTAAACGGTCTTTGAGACAGCACCTTTTATACCAGTTACGGTTATAGTTCTGAAGCTACTTTGTGTGCTTCAAATTTGTAAACATTTATAATCGACATGAAATATGTAGGTATGTGTTCAGCGTATCCTACTTAGAAATAACTATACTATTATCTATTTCATTATAATCATATTATTATGATACACTTTATACCATCGTACTCATTTCAATTTTACTATTCACCCTCGATACATAATACTCAGTTAATCAATACATATATCATGTTTGTATACTTCTGTAAACAAAGTAATTTTATTACAGTCGAGGAGATATAACAGATCCAGGTAAAACAAAAAAAAAAAATAACAATACAAACAAATCATTGCACAAACAATTGCTTCGAAGCTACAATAGTATAATATATCAAGTGGTATTAAAACATTTAATATTTATTTTTCGTGTACAATGTTAAAGCTTTATTTTTCTAGCTACATCTGAAATTCATCTTATAACAAATGTTATTTAAAATGGTAGGCTACAGTAAGAAAACCATACAAGTTTGTGTAAATACTAAAAACAAAAACATTTCAATATTTTGTATTAGCTTTAATACCTAGGCCTTTTTTTTTTATTAAACATTTTGCAAAACATGTGTATTGAAACATAAACAACAAACCATAAATGATTTTTTTACGCACTTCAAAATGAGCAAAACATATTTTAAGGTATTAATATAATATTTTATAACATTTTCACTCGCTTCTCTAGTTGCTTGTTAGTTGATAAACGAAAAAATGATTTGGAAAATAATATTTTTTTTGGCGTGTTTCAACGTTTTATTAAAAGCGAATACAACCTACCAAAACCTTCCAGGAGAGGTAAATATAATCAATTAATGTCTTTTAAATGTTAGCAAGTACAATATGTATAATATGTTTTTCAAAAATAAACAAAATGTTTTGCATTCATTGGATTGAAAACTGTAGTAATGATATTATACTTAAAATATTTCTTCATACATTTTTAAATGTAACAACATTTTGGGTGTAAATCTACTTTATTGGATACCTTTTTTTTTTAAATTGGTAGAACTTTTCATACTGAAATCGAGACTGCAAAAATGAATGATCGCTTTTAATACAGTTAAGGAGCGTAGATACGTGATATTTTATATTGCACTCACATATAGAAGAAATTAATTTGCTAGTTCCAGATAAAAGTTTTTGAATATATTGCACTACTCGCTCACTAGTGACGTAAGAGCTAAGAGAGTCATTGATTGAGCTGATATTTTCTCGAAGATATTTTTATTGCTTTATGTAACTAGTATGTTTCTGCGGTGTATATGGAACAGTTGGAGGGTAGAGTGAATGTGTGGTTTAGATGGTTTTTAATTGCATCAAAAACTACACCTACTTGTGTTTTCGAAGAGTTAGTGTAGAATCTCTTGTGATTTTCATATTGTCGCGATAGAATTTCGTTAAATTGAGCTTGGATACAAA
Source organism: Adelges cooleyi (assembly GCF_023614345.1). Classification (NCBI taxonomy): domain Eukaryota; kingdom Metazoa; phylum Arthropoda; class Insecta; order Hemiptera; family Adelgidae; genus Adelges; species Adelges cooleyi. The sequence goes on along the minus strand of NW_026096129.1, from coordinate 176,922 downwards.
GTTTAGGAGCGTTTTGTCTGTTGTATTCTGTAAGTTGGGTATTGATTTATTGATTTCAGGTGACCAAAGCCAAGGGGATACAGGAATTTGTATCATTTTGAGCGTTTTGTTAAAGAACTCTATATTATTTCAACATTTTGGGTATACTTTACCCAAAACACCTTAATCGAATGTTTTTAGCTTCGATGCAAAGCGAGAAGGTATTGGTTTTACTCTGATGTGGGCTTTTTTTTTAGCTGTACGCACTGTAACTTTTTTAATACTAGACCAATTCCTTCGAATAGCACTCTATAAATTACAAATTTTATCTAGTTTGTATATTGAGGGGGTAAAAGCTGTAATATGTTTTTCATAAATAAACAAAATGTTTTGCATTCATTGTATAAAATGTTTTATCAAAGTAGAAAATTTTTCTCATCAGTTTTTAAATGTAATAATATTTTGGGTATTAGGCAAATAAAAAAGAGGTTTTTATTGTACTAGATAAATTAATTTTACAACTTAAGAACTCAATTAGTTAATTAATTCTAGGAAATCCACAGCGTTATTAAATAACTTGTGTAAAAACTTTTTAGCTAATAATTTAAAACTTATCCAAAGGCATCATAGTAAAATATCCACGTACACCATATAACCAGAGTGAGGAGTTCTATGTACGTTAAATTGAAAGCTTACAAATCGTAAAAAATTACTTTAGATTTTTTAAAGACACTGTAATTGATTCAATGACCTATCACGCCAAATTTAACTCGCGTATTCAGGCTGAGAACGAAATAATGAGAAATATGATAATTTTTAAACTTTATCATCAAGGAAATCTGTATAGGTAGGTCTAATGTAACTTAATAGATATAATGCCTTATTTGTGATAATATTAATATGGGAGTTGTAGGAGAGTTTAGAATCAAATGTAATATATAGTTAATTTACTTAAATTACTCTAGTGACTGTAAAATTGTTTATAGTATAGTTATAATGATTTATATTTTTTTTTTTTTTTAATAAATAAAATGAATCTACATTTCTCTATATTTAAAGACATACGATTGTCTATACACCACTCATTAAAAGAGTTTAAATATTTTTGAAGAAGTAAAGTATCATAGTAACAACGAATTTGTTTAAATAACTTCAAATCATCAGCTAGCAAATAGAAATAGAAATTTAGAGTATTTTGTTTTACTGGATACATAATTTATAAAGGGCATAAACAATAACGGTGATAAGTAGTCTCCCTGCAGAACACCGGATGTTGCATAAATATTGTTCGAGATGAAATTTTCGTATTTAGAACTCTATTAGAGCCCGTTAATTATCCTATAAAAAATAATTAAAATATTAAAATAACAAATTATAAACACTAAAAATGGCTCAATTATTTATTACAGAATTTACTAGAATAATACGTTTTCAAACAATTGACGTGTAAATAATATAATATTATCTCAACGATCATTTGGATGACTTTTTTTTTTAAATAAAATATAACTAATTTTATAGGTACTACGACATTTTCAATACTTTATTTGTTTAATATGTTAATGTCGAAACAACAAAATTGTTATAGGAATACTTGGAAGAACTGTACGACGTGGAATTTGTACAATCGTTAAATTCTATACGGACGTTAGCCGAGACGGATGTTAAGTTTAAAAAAAGAGAAATAACACTTCTTTCGACAGAATGCTGGCCTGACGAAGACTGTTTGGACAGCAAAAGAGCATCCGTTATAAAATACCGGCAGAAAATGCAAGCTATCCAGTGTATTCACGGATTATTTGTTTTGAATGTCTTGGACGAACTTGAAGCAATCTTCGAAAACTACTCACATGGCTGGGCAGAAGAAAAATTCCTCGGGTGCTCCGTTTGGAATCCCAAAGTTTATATGACCAAAATGTTGTCCCTGTTGAACATGGCACGATGGGACGCTTACTCTTGGCAAATCAGAGTTTTCACCTTTGTGTCGGGCCTCGAGTCTTCCGACGTGGACTTTGAAGAATACAAAGAACATTTCAAAAATCACAAAGACCTTATGCGAGCTAACGTGTCAGCGTTCGTTAGCCAATGTTTCGAACGAACATATTTAACGTATCGTGGCAATATATCCTCAGAGGGGTCAGCGATATCCAGTCTCGTCGACGGCGTTTTAGAGCATATGATATTGTTGTACTCGAGGGATGTGTTGAACGCCTACAAATTGTATGAACACTTTACAGTACAGAATCTTATGTTGCTGCGTTTATCTATGAATAACGATTTCATTTTCGACTGGTCGTCTGAAGGCTTCGAACTCGAAACGAAGAGTGTCAAACGTCAATTGACTGACTACTTTGGGCTGTACAGTCAGCAAACATTGATTTATCGATGGCAATTGGACCCGATCAGCCGGAACAAGAGCAATGCCCTGATTTTGAAATGCATTCAACTAAAGCTTGTTTTTTATGCATGGCGTCACTTAAAAACATACCTCGTATTACGCACCCGACCGTCAGGCGTTGAAGTACCAATGGTGGAAATGTGGAATACGCCTGTTTCACGTCTCACGAATACCTTGAGGGAGTTTGGGTTTGGGAACGAAAACATCTACTGGTCTGCAATACACATAATGAGGGACGGAATAAATAAAATTAGCGAAGAAGAACTCGCGGCACGGGAAGAGTTTACGAGAAAGTATTTTTGTCAGGCTGCGGAAAATTTAGGACTCGCTAGTGCATCCGACCTCAATCAAAAATTACAAGATTTTAAAGTTCCAGAAGACCATGATTTAATTTACAAGAGCATCGAAGATAACGACAAAATGATAGACGATTATATTTTACGTATACGAATTGCATTGGTACCAGTCGACGGCACGTTTATTCGTATAATAGTGGCAGCTGAAGGAAATGAAACCTTTGTTACGCATTAAACGATTTAAAAAAAAAATATATTATAATCATTTTTTATATATTGTGTTGTATCATTTGTATGTTGTAGAGATGTATGTGCCACAGCAACTTGAATCGTACAAATATGTAACGAAGGTAATACTATACTTTTTTTTGTGAAAAATACTGAATAATAATATTATGTGTAAAAAAACAAACCTACATGCCTATCGTACAGCAACGAAATTTTACTAAAACTAGAAATTCTAATTTAATACTTATGTTTATGTGTTAAACTCGTATAGCAATGCAGTTACAATATGTCTTGAGGGGTATAATAGTAAATAAAATAATTCCAAATATTTCAACTTTGGTAAAATACGAATGTACAAAATAGATATTTGCTATAACTTATGTAAATATACAGTACCGCATGTACAGTAGTACCGTGCAAGAAAATGGTTGTAACGTATAAAATCACAAAAAACCGAACGACATACGTTTAAATAATATTATTTATTTAAATAATATTATTTAAAGCAGATGGCATTTCCGTAATCATAATATTATTATTTTATTATCATTACACTTTTATTTAAATATTATTTTTAAAATGTTATAATTGCGTAAATATAATATGTATTATATTATCATTATTTGTTTATATAATAATCTTTCTATTACCTACTTAATATTAATTCATCTATCCGTAATTTGAAAAAAATTAAATAGAGTGACTGCAGTCTACACATTCAATTGTTGTGTATTTAATTAATATAAATTACAACAATTATTATTTTAAATAGAACAAATTAAATGGTCATTCTCTGTATACAAAAATAGCGTTATTGAAACATTAAAAAAACAATTTGAAGTATGCTATAGTGTTATTATAATATTTTCTTTACATTATTATGTTAACATAATTATATTATTTTGATAAATGGAACTAAATTGTTATCTATTAATAAACAGTATTATAAAAAATATATGATAATTAGCTACTGCTAAATTGTTTAATAATTCAACCTAATATATTTGTTTTAACTAAATAAAATTAATTGTTATTCTAACTTAGTACTCCCATCTGTAAATTCATTGTGTCGTTATAATTGAGCCTTAAATTATGGTTATGTAAACTACTAAAGTGGTTGTTGGAACTGTTATTTCCATGTTTAAAGGTTAATTCATAACAGACACAAGGATACACACACACACATGTCTTCTAAAATAAAGCCAATTTTAAAGGCAAAATAACAGAAGCCTAAAACTTCTGAAAGTTGATGTGTCTTTAAACAACTGTAAATTAATTTTCTTCTTATTTAATATTAAACAGATGATTTAATAGTGCTATAAGTTTTACAACAATTTTGATATTGTAGTGTAGTTTAACCTACAGGTTTTTTTTCAGGTGAAAGTCAGTATTTTGTTTTTCGAAGACGTTTTTATGTTTTGTAATTGTTTATCTGTTTTATTATTGCCAAAGTACAAATAATGTAGGATATGATACGTTTACACATACAGTGGGACTTGGATTAAATTGAGGTGAATCAAATAGAAACTGCGCTGTTCAATAACAAGTGAATATTACCTTTAAAATTTTTGTGGAAAACAGCTTATTATACTTCAAACAGTACGGTCCTAAGAAAACTGTAATTTAAGTTTTGAAAAAAATATTTGTATTCTGTATAACATTTTCAAGACATCGATTGTGGCATAATTTTAAATCATTTTTTGTTAATGATTACAGTTTAAAAATTGCAGCGTTTTTATTGACATAATTAATTAAATAATAATAATTTATAAATTGTGCCACTATCAATGCCCTGTAAATATTATTATAAACTCAATTTTAATGACTTTCCGTTACTCAAAAGTATATCAGAGCTCAGAATTAGTAAATTGTTTCTTAAAAAAGGACACCGTTAAATTTAAAAAATATTATTACTATAGACGACCGAAACAAATTACTACTTTCCCGAGTTCCCATTTCATAAGCAATAAATCTTAAAAATCACCATTTAACTTAATTAATGAAATCATTTTTGGACATGTAAGAAGGATTTCAAAAGTTTCACGGTTAACAAAACAGGCACAGTTAAAATGTATACCTGTAACAGAAACCGTTCCTTTAGCTCTGTAGTTAAAGAAGTCTACATAAGAAAAATACATATTATTGTAATACTTTTGATATTCATTGTTATTTGAGATTAATGCAGCACCAGATTTAGAAGTCCCACTTGAATCAATTATTAGTCGATTATTTAAACATGAAACCGTTAAATGTTATAAAAACCCTAAGAAAAATAAAATTATTAATTAAACCCGACGACATAAAGAGTGGTTCACGATAACATGATCACCCTGTATACAATTTCATAAAAATTTCACTCACTTCATGTTATTCTGTCACTATCAAATTGATGTTTTTTATTTAACCAAGCCCACTTGTATAAAAACGTAGCTTGGTTTTTACCCGCAAAACAAATTTTGAAGTCATATTGTAAAGAAAGCATCAAAATTCAGCTTAGTGCTGTACCTGACTAATATCACTTCTCTAGTTGTTTCTTAGTGTTATTATCCCATAGTAGAAAAACGAAAAAATGATTTGGAAAATTTTATTTTTGTTGCCGTCTTTTAACGTTTTAGTAAAAGCTGGCCAGATTTGTACTAAAGGTCAGCCAAAAACTCCAATAGAGGTAAATATAATCGAGTAATGTCTTTTAATTATTTTTTTCTTTAGTAGATAAGAAATGTATTTTAGGTTTTTCATAACGCCACAAAATGTTTTGCGTTCTTAGGGTAAAACATTTTATCAGAGTATAAATATTTTCTCATACATTTTTTAAATGTGAAATAATTTCGGATGTAAATCTGCTTTATTAGATACGTTTTTTTTTAAATCGATAGTACTTTTTATACTGATTTAGGGGTTTCAATGCAATAAATGAATGATCGCGCTGACTACCAAAGGCGAGTGTACGTGACATTTTATATTATGTCGTCGCACGTCCCCCCTCCGCATCGTGGAAGGTTTTTTCCTATGTATTTGATAAGTCAATTAACACTTATTCGGGCAAAGGTGTGCAGACGAAACAAAATAAAACAACTACAATTGGAATATTAAACTTATGATACTTACAAAAACCTTATTAATTGTTTACCTTTGACCCAGACACAAAAAACAAAGTTAAGAATCTTTCTCAAAATTAAAAGCCGAAAGCAATACTGTTGCATTCCCTTAACATACGGCTAGGAGGCTCATTAAAACTGGTTAGCAGCCGGTAGTTGGAACATTTTTCGCGGGCATGGAAATTGTGCTTGCGCACCACTCCGTATGCGGCCTGTGTACAAAATGTGTTAAGTAGCTCCGGATTTGTTTTATTTATAATCTATATAAGATAATATCCAGTACTGTAAACAACGGCCTCAATTTCGTATCAGTTCAGGACCGCAAAAATATAGTAGCCTCAATTATTGGAAATGTCCTATACATCTTTTATTATCTATGGCCGGCACACGTAATAGTTACGCCTAAAAACGCCGCTAGGGGGCGCATGACGCCAAATTGGACATGGGGGGTGTCTAGGCAAGCTGAGACCAGTGGTGAAGACTGCATTCGATTCGGACCAAAAGCCTGCCCACAGGGAGGGTTTTGAAATCCAAAAAAACTGTTTTCAGATACCAGGGTCCCAGGAAGCAATAATCTAAAATTCGTCTAATCCGGCCGTGTAAGATGTCCATGGAACCGGAAAGGTAAGCGGAGTCGATTGGTGAAGGTTTCGAGCCGATCAGAACAAAGGTCTATCGAGGAGCACCCACCAAAGGCCTAGTATAACATCAGTAGTTGTAATATGTGGTTGGCCTTTTTTAAAACACAATTGATAATTCACAGGATGAAGAACAGCAACTAGAGAATCTGATAGTAGAAGAGAGAGCGCTTAAAAGTGATGACGTGGTCCCTACTTTAGTTAGTTGGGACGATAAGGCTGGAGGGAGCCTGCTAACACTTAGCAAATCCGCCGGCAAGTATAAACCGGGGTGAAAATTGACCTCACAATCAAAATGACTCAAAACACAATTGGAAATACTCCTCCTGACCAAGGCCCCCACGGATTGGGGATTGACAGTTCACACGACAAGAAATCGGAAATCGGAACCACTGGAGATTTGGAAAACGAAACTGGTACACGAAATCAGCGAGCTCAAGAAAAAGCTAAGGGATCTGTACCAGTATTTCCTTCAAAGAGTAGTGGATGAAATGGAAACCAAAACAGAGATGCAAAGATAAAAGCAATAGCGGAAGGGCGGGAGTGTGCAGGCAAACTTACAAGGATTCGGTGGAAATTACTCTCACTACAAAAGACAAAAGAAGTTATGGATATCGCGGAAGCTCAACTCATCAGAGCCGTGGAGTTTGTCCCCGAACACATGCGGTCCGCCTGAGCCCGACGACGAGAAAAACGTCTCTGTACCTTAAGAGCCCCTTCAGAAGCTAAGCAAGGTGTTGGACATTATGGCGAATGAGTTTAAACTCTCGAAGCACTTAAATCATCCGATAGCAAGAGCCATCACAATAGAAGAAGATGATTAACTCATGATGCCCCATAGGGAGGGATCGTCGAGCCCGGTCGTCAAACCCCGAAGAAAGCGCAAGGGCTCCGCTGTTCGAAGAGAAGTCCTCACTACCAGACAGGAGCTTTGAGGGGAACGACTTCTGGGCTTTAAAAAACGCACACTATCAACTTTGAAGAAGTGCAGCCAAAAGTCGCCCTGGAACTTCAGTATAGTACACTATCAAATTAGTACATGTCGATTTGTGGGGCGAAACCCCTTCTGTTCATTAATTATAAGGTCATTAAAAAAGTTAGATGATTTAGGTTCTACTAAATTTTCAAAAAGTTTTGACACTGTGCTTAATTTTGATATTGGACGATAATTATTTATTGAGATCCCAATTATCTGATTTAAAAATGGGTATTACAAAACTGGATTTCAAACTATGTGGAAAAAAACTTATTAAAGAGCAGGTATAAGGGGCGAGTTAGTGTAAAATATATTGACTTCCCTGTCAACTTCTTCACAAAAAAATAAATTATTTCAGTTATTTTTATTTGAAGCAACGATATTTTATCCAAATTTGTTTTTTTTTGACCACTTTGAGTGTTTGACAAACTTGCGTTGGCATGAATGAACCGTTTATTCTATAAAATTCGCTCATAATATTATGGGAGGGTGTGGTTTATTCACTGTTACTAAAAGACACAAGTTGACAGACACTATTTTTAGAGTTATTGAAGTTTCATGTTTAGGGCAGGAGGAACGGTGGAGTGTAGAATTATTTTTATCTGCGCGCACTTCTCCTCCCATCCTAACTTTTAAATTCTTATAACTTTAAAAATAGTTGTTTAAAACTGGTTATCAACCAGTCAACATTTTTAGTACATTATTCTCAATTTAAAAATTTCTTCTCGACTAAAAGCAAATGAGTAACTTTGCAGATTCATAATTAGCATAAAAATTACTATCAATTTGTTATTTAATCGTTTAAAAAAAACAAGTTTTTCATAATGTAAATGTTGTATAATGTTTTTGTTTCTAGAGATCACGTCCCAACGAAAATCAACAGGTAAAGTAAACAGTAAATAACAGTTAATATAACAGATTTATGATTTTAAAATTAATTTTTTTAGATTATTAAATGCCTTGTAACACTCATAAAAAAACCATAAAAAAATGTTTTTATGCCTTAGAATTTCAAAATATTACACCTGTAAAGTAAACTAATTAATATATTTTTTTGATGGGCTATTATACTTATAATATACATAGGTTTATATAGAATATACTTATCAATGTTTAGTATTTAATAAAAGACATTTGCAAATGAATTTCAAAAAGTTTTAATGGTTTTTACGAGAGTGCCGTATTTTTTAAAATTCTTATTCAAAAGTAAATATGACGGATTTTTACAAAAAAAAATAGCATCACAATGTTAGCTTTAGAGAAAAATACAAAATATCTCGATTTACTTGTCCTACACATTATAACAATTATACTGCAGGGATGGCCACAACGAGGATCGCGAGTCAGCGGCTCTTAAATCAGTTTCGTGCGGCTCTTGAAACCAAGCTTAGAATAAAATAAATACATTTTCATTTCTTCATTTTATAAACATCTCTTAACAATGTGGCTCGCACTCGATTTAGCTTTATAAATTTGCGGCTCCCAAAGTTAAGGTTAGTGGCCACCCCTGAAATATAGCCTTCAAAATGATAATTTTAAACCGATTTTAAAAACTTTAAAATTTATATCATATTATGTCATCAATAGCGGTAGTATCGCAGAGCGTTGCATTACTTAAGAAATTTACATGTGTAAATATTTTAGTTTGAATGTTAGTGCAACACTCGCACTTAGTTTAGTGCCAGTGCAATGTTTTTGCAGGTTTATTAACATCCATTAAAAAAGTAGTAATTAAAAAAAGGTTTTTAGGGTAAAGAATTTTAATTAATTATTTCCAATTTGTTTGTAATGAAATAATTTACAATTTTTTAATTTTTAAATTCATTAAAAGAGTTTATTTTTTAGAGTTCAGATTTGGCAATCGATGAAAGTGAAATGGTAAAGTAAACAATCGGTTATCAGATATTATAAAGGATTTATGATTTTTAAATAATATATTTAGCGTGAATAATAAAAACTATTTTCAAATATTTCTCCTCATCAGATCATTTTAGTGTACCTCATAAATGGTCGATTCGAATCAAACATAAATTTAATTGTTTTAAATTACCGATCTCCCGCATCCTACCACTCTACGTCTTCTTTATCTACCTACTCAATAAGTTGATACTTATAAGTAGAGCTCGAAATTAAATGCCTTACAACAACCCTAAAAAAAATGTTTATGTCCACAAATTACAATGTATTGCAAATTTAAAATAAACTAAGTAATATTTATTATTCGATAAATGATAAACTTTTATACTTATATACTTAAATTTATGTAGAAAAAACTTATGAATGATAAGTATTGAATAAAAAGACAGTTGCAATTGAATTTAAAACAAAGTTGTAAAGCTTTTACGATGGTACGATGTATATGTATTTCGTTATTTCCTCATATTTTGCAATGAAATAGTATAAAAATTTCAAATTACTGAATTTATAATAAGCGTTTCTATTTCTAGGGTTCAATTTCCAACGAAAGTCTACAGGTAAAGTAAACAATCTGTTAACAGTTAATATAGCAGATTTTTTATTTTAAAATAATGTTTTTAGTTTGAACAGTAAAATCTATTTTTCATAATTTCGCTCTATCGGTATATTAGTGTAGTCTCTTAAAAATAGTCGATTTTAAGTAGCACATAATTTGTTTTAATAAAAAAACGTTATTTATGATGAATTAGCGTGGTTAATTTGTAACAGTATTACATAAAATGTTCAAAATTCACCAATTAATCCATATAATACAATTTTTACATTACACATAATTAACATCTGGAGTATATTTTAACGAATACGTTTTTCAAATGTGTTTTTAATCTATAGAACTATTTTTATTGACTACGAATCTGCAGATGTTGTGCTGATCGCCTTATTTTGGAAACTATGTCTAGACATTTATTGATTACATTTACTCATTTCACATTCTGATGTTCCATACCTACCCCCCCCGCTCTACGTGGTTTTTTTTTTGCTACTTGATAAGTTATTATTTCAGTATTTAATGACTTATAAAACACCTAAAAAAAGTTTTATATGTCCTAGAATTTCAAAACAATGCATAAGTACACTAAATTATATTTTTTATTTGGTAAATGATAAGGTATAATTCTTGTATACTTAAATTTAACTTTGGAAGAAAATGCAAAGAGCCTCGAATTTCTAGACCTACTTATATAAATAATTATTGTCTTCAAAATGATAAACTTTAATTGATAAATTAATTTCAAATTGATATTTTATATCATATTATGATATCAAAATGGTAATATCGCGGAGCCTTGCATGACTTAAGGAATAAATATCTTGATATTTATTCGTCTAAGCTTCCAACTAAGTGCGAGCGCAATGTTTTTGCACATTTTTTATAGGTAGGTTTATTCCATTATTACAACATTTTTTCAATGAAATAATTTATAAAATTGATAAAAAAAAGTTTCTAATTATAGAATTTTGTTTTCGAGTTCGACGAAGATAAACAGGTAAAGTAATCAAGTAGTTAACATTTATTGTAACGGATTGATGATTAGAAATACACTTAAAAATATATTTTTTGTCTTAGAAAGTAAAAAATATATTTAATTATTTTGATTATAATTCATCCGGTTCATTTTGACACCTGACGATCGTACGGTTTAAAAATTGTGAGGGTCAGCAAAGTAGTATTAGTAAAGAGATGGCTGCCAACATATTTCTTTTAGAGGTTAATACAACCTATTGAACTATTGAGTAATATAGTTTTTATTAAAATAAGTTGAACAAATACTATTGATGGATGATTCATTCTTAACGATGTCAGCCAGTATTACTTAAAACACTGGATCGTGGATTCATATTTACCTTAAATTGGCAATACTGACGTCCGACCATAAGAACTTCGAACTCCTGGTCAGTTCAGACGTGTAATCATCACAAAGTGTCAAGTTGAACTGGACGAGTTTTAATAAAATTCTTATTTTTTATCCGCTAAAATTAAGGTTGTGTGGGAATAAAAAGGGCTCTAAGCAACTACCAGAAAATGATTTGTCTTATTTATTGAAATGAGCGGAAGAAAATGTGTTTAGGAATTGATAGTTATATTTTACTGTTTTATGCACCAAAATATACATAAAATTTCCTTTGAAATAACAAAGTTTTTGATAAAATAATTTTTTCTGGTTGTTGCTTTTAATATCTTGTTTGTTTTATTTGTGAACACCCAAATAACACAATAACTGCTATAGGAATATTTAGAAGAACTGTACGACGAAAAATTTATGCAATCGTTAAATTCTATGCCGACGTTAGCCGAGAGGAATGTTCAATTTGATCAAAAAGATATTACACTACTTTCGAGGGATTGTTACCCTGTCGAAAACGAATTGAACTACAAAAAAACATCCGCTATAAAGTACAAGCAAAAAATGCAAGCTATCCAGTGTATGAATGGATTGCTTGTTTTGAATGTTTTGAAAGAACTTGAAGAAATCTTCGAAAAACGATCACACAGCTCGGTGATAGAGTATTTCATTGAAAAGCCTTTTTCGAATCCCAAAGTGTATCTGACCAACATGTTGTCCCTATTGAACATGGCGAAATTGGACGCTTACGATTGGCAAATCGAAATTTTCACTTTTGTGTCTGGTCTCGAGGCGATCAAGGAGCATCAATTTAAAATATACAAAGAACATTTTAACACTAACAAAGACCGCATGCGAGGAAACGTGTCAGCGTTCGTTGGCCAATGTTCGGATCATAAATATTTAACGTATCCAAGCAATACCACCTCAGTGTCATCAGCGATTTCCGGTCTCGTCAAAAACGCTTACAAGCATATGAAATCGTTGTACGCGAGTGGTGTGTTAAACACCTATAAATATTATAAAGATTACACAGTAAAGAATTTATTGTTGTTCAAATGTCGTCATGAATTAGTTTTAGGCTGGACGACGTTTGGTATAAAAACGACTAATGTCGAAAAAGAGTTGGATAAATACGGCGCATCTTACGTTCTCCGACAATTGCATTTTCGATGGGAATTGGACCCGATCGGCGGTAATAAGTACAATGACCTGCTTTTAAAATGCATCCACTTAAGACTTGTGATGTTTGCATGGCGTCACTTGCATGAATACCGCATATTAAAGAGCCGACCGTCTGGCATAAGCGAATCTATGCGGCGCAGGTGGTGTACGTTTCACGAAAGTCTCATAAATGCCTTGAGGACATTTGGGTTTAACGAGAACATCTATTGGTCCGGAGTAGACATTATGAGGGAAGACATAAATAACTTGACAGGAGGTCAACTCGAGGAAAGGGAATTGGTTACGAGAAACTATTTGTGTAAAGCTGCAGAAAATTTAGAACTCGGTAGTAAATCCGAAATCGAAGAAAAATTACGAAGAGTTGTAGTTTCAAATAAACCTGATTCAAATTGCGAGGTCATCGAACATAATATTAAGTTGATAGGCATTTACGTTAAATTTGTATTAGGTGAACTAGAACCAGTTGACGGCACGTTTATTCGTATATTAGTGGCCGCCAAAGGAAATAAATACTTTTTTATTGAGTAGACAATTTAATGATGAAAAATAAATATATTTTTTTTTATTTCGTGTGGCAAATAAAAATGTATTTTTTATTAGAAAATTATTTTTAAATTTTTAACAATAGTTTGAAAGAAATTGTTTTATAATATTAATAATATTTTTTTATTAAATGATAATCTTCTTCAATTCTTTATATATAATTAATCATAATAATGACCGTGTTGTAATATGATTTCTTTAATAAAATAACATTAAAAAAAAACTATTTTTTGCGATTACACAATTGTATTTCCATTGTAACCTCTTACAAACTGCACGTCAAACTAACCTTATAAGCAGTGTTAAGCAATGCCAAATTTGTAAGCATCTAAATTAGATTTTAGATGACATGCGTGTTTTTAGCATCGATGTGGAGCTAATAATAATAATAATATGTTTATAAAATATATTCTATTTCACAAACACCCTAATACAGCTAAGCTTTATTACACTTTTTTACTTTATTCTATATTATAAAAATAATACAATGTTAACGTTAAGAAAAGTATAATATAAAACAAGGACAGTGAAACCGGTATTCACACAAACATTACAGTCGCTTTGGTTTTCTATGAGGTACGGGTGACACAAGGCCATATTATATCATAGCGTTGTATATCATATAAAATTTTCTTCAAAAGCAAAAAACAGACAAAGTAAAATCAATAAAGTGTATCTACATTTCACGTCATACAGGCACGTCAAAAAACCAATACTATTGTTGTACCGTATCGCTAAAGTTTTGAGTTAAACCATGAAGATTAAATTATTTTTCATCGATAAACGCATAAACAACTTCAAGGAAAAATTCAGCTAGCAGTCGTTCGGTTTGCCTTTTTCTCTGTACAATTTTATATTATAAGTATGAAAAGTAAGTACCGTGGGGCAGGGGCATAGTGCTACTCATTTTTATTTTGTAAACAACTGTTTTACAGACGTCGAGTATTCTTTTGCATAACTATACCAACAAAACAGTATTTTACAAGACGAATATTTCAATAAAATCCGTATTGATATTTTGTAACATAAACAAATTAGTATCGTTATAGTTATAGTTTATCCCTTCTCTTTCCAAATCGATTAAATACCCTAAAAACTTACAAACTATACAAAGCTGATGTACAAAATAAATTAATAACCCAGTGAGTTTTCGTTTAATAAAACGGCTGCACTAAAATTTGGTGTTTTTGACTTTGTGTGTGTGCAATTGGTTGATTTAACGTTCAAAGGTAAAAATTATTTTTGAAACACATACAATTTCGGTACTTTTGCACATAAACGTTTCAATACATTTTTTTAAACTGCCATCGATGAATATTCTTATAAATCGATTATTAAAAAACGATAATCAGAAAAATACTTGGATCCAACGTAAGTATGTACACATTACTTTTGCAATCGTATCCTGCAGCATATTTACTCTGTAAAAAAATTAAAAAAATGCTTTTCTAAAAAATTGTAAAATGATGAACTAAAAAGTAAAAAATAATTTTACTACAAGAACACATTTACCAATCAATTACTTTGAAAACAACCGACAATTACCTACAATTTTAAATAATGATATACATCTTTAATTTATAAATAGTTATTTAAAAATATTCTAAAATATAAATTTATTTAAACATATGAAAAAAAGTAAGACAACTTTAATATTATCTAATAAATTTATAACTTAATAACGAAGCGTTGATTGTAATAATTTTAATATTAAGTTTAAAAATTAAAACCAATTATTGGCTAGTTGTTATAAAGATAGTTACTCTACTCTATAACTATTTTAAATAGTTGGTAATATACAGAATTAATACCTTCAGTTTCTTAATAAAATATTATTACAAATCAATTTTACTCATATCTAGTCTTAAATTCTAAACAATTTTTATTAATTCATTACAACAGTTTCTTAATGTAGTAAGTAAAAATTCAATTCAATTTAAGAGTTATACATTTTTTACAGAAATTTAAATGTTCAAACTGTTTGACAATAAGTTAAGTTGTCAGAAAGAGTTTTGAAAAATATTAGTTTAATAACACTTTTTTTGTTGAATATGTTAAAAAAATGTTTTTAAGAATATAATTAAAAAACACTATACTTAAATATGGTTTTATCTGCTTAGGTTAGAGATTAGATAATATTGTTAGCATTCATTTTACAAAATGACCAGCCACTAACGAATTAATTAATCTGAAACAAATAAATTATGTCTTTAGTTTCATTTTGACATAATAGAAAAATTCATACCTTACTGAACATAATTTATTGGTGGATAGCAAATCTGGTTTTAATGGGTTTTATCTAAGTATTTTTTGTGTTTTAGGTACTATTTTCTTGTTATGACATTGCTTAATAAAATGTTCCAATCACTGTATTAAAGAGGGCCAATTAGTTACCTGATAATCATAATAAGTAATTGAATAGTTTAGAAATAGTTTAAATAGTTAGTAAATATTTCTGTTTAAAAATTATTATAGAAATCTTGTATTACAATATTATAGTATTATAATACAAATTCGTTTAAATTCGAACAATTTGTCGAATAACAGCAGATATCAAATCAAAAATGCCCATTATTATCATGTACCTGTCGACCGTCGGCCATCTCATAACAGCGATAATTTATGGCCGAAAACATGAAACATGGTGAAAGTGTAATCTTTTCTGCCATCGTAGTCACAAAAAGCGTTAAATTGTCGAAATTTACCATTTTTGAGCAAGAATATTGTAAAAACTACTGGTAAAAAATTCAAAATTTGAATATCAAAAAATGTTTACTCTTTTTAGGAACTTAATAGTTGGTGAATAGATTACTAAATTAATTTTGAAAAATTTGAAAAAAACATGACATTTTAGTGAAATGACCCCCACATATGATCCTGTGTAGAGCGACCTGGATGTCCGAGTACCAATATTATTGCAGGATATTGTATTGTTTTTTAAAATGAGTGTCTGTACCAAGTTTCAGTCTTCTACGACATCGGGAAGTGGGTTAAAATAATTTTGCAAAATTTGAAAGATACCATTAAGAGTGAACCACTCAATATCTAATACGGTTGAATAAGAAATTAAATTTTGTTTTTATACAATGTGATCTCAGTTTTTCAAAAAAATTTTTGTTCGCACCCCCCCCCCCCAACTTAGTTTTTTTGATAGCAACTTTTAAAGGAGGGAGGTTGGAGAGTAGAATTATTTTTATCTGCACGCACTGCTCAACCTTTCCACCGTCCTAATTTTTAAACTCTTAAACTCTAAAACTATTTATTCAAAACTGGTGATCGACCAGTCAAAATTGTTAATACATTATTTTTAATTTAAAAATTTAATAAAATGTATGCGTTACCATTTAAGTTTCAAAAGTTGCTATCAAAAAAACTAAGCTGGGAAGGGGGTAAAAACAAATCAAATTTTGAAAAATTGGTATCTCCTTGTATAAAAGACATAATGAAAAAACAAATTTAATTTCTTATTAAACTCTATGAGATATTGTAGTGGTTCACGATAAAAGAACCTTGTATAGATATTTTATAAATATGGATACTTGTAATATTATAAGAAGTCGAATGACTTAAGAATTGAAGGACGCGGGGAAAAAAGATCAATGTCAATTTTTTTTGAAAATGAAATTTTGGTATTAAATTATTTGTATCTTTTATGCGCTAAAACCACGGAAAAATACAGATTAGTCGAGAGTAACGACCGCCGGAAGTTTAGACATACAGGTAAAATCATTTATACAATTATTATCAAAAAACAAAACATGTTTGTTTTAAATTTGTCTAGATTCTAGTTTTTTTTTTTTTAGTCATGAATTAAATATTCATGACACAAAATATTATGTTTTCTGAAGTCACTATTTTATAGCATTAGATACTAGGTTGTAAAGGAACGAAGTTCATTTTTTTGTTTGGTTTTCGAACTGTGTAGTTAACAGGGTTGGTTACTTTAAATATATATTTTTTATGAACATAATTACAAATATGACTAATGTTGATTAAAAAACGATTATAATAGTGTCGGGAATTAAGTACCATAATACTATATAACAATTGTTTACAATATGCACAAATAATAATAACAAATTTATTTTCTCATAGCCTCATCTTTTGTCATTTTGTTAAAAACATAATTGGAACCAACAAGCATTTGGAAAAAAATTAAATGTTTGTGAGTTCTGATCCTACGCTTATATTAATTACTAATAGTTTCCAGTCTGGGAAGTTGCCTGAACGAGGACAGTACTTCTGATCAGGTACGTCCGGTAGGTTCAGCCTTTGACCGAAGAACATTGGACCTCGGACAAATAGGTCTTCCTTTAATTAGAAAGGATTTTTTAGAGAACGCAAAGACGACTACTTCGCTGATGGATTTCGGACGTGCTTCAAAGCAAAGATCGATTTTTCGGGTATCTGAATAATAGACTATGCGAGATAAAAAGCGGCAGTACAACTTTTCAACAATACGTCAATAACAATTACGAGTTGGAAAAGTTCAACAAAGACCTCCGGGAAGAACACGTCGAACAGTTTCTAAGACCCTACTACGAATAGTGTGATTTTTTGTATTTGCCCAAAGACGATAGTGGTTTCTCCGTGAGTGAATTTCGCCAATCGTGGGAAAGCGATATTATCTCGGAAACAAACCTTACCTGCTTTACAGAAAAGGGTGATCGAAACGTTAAAGGAAAACGATGAAATGTCAAAGGTCACCTTGGACAATCACTCAAACAATTCGTTACAGAATATCAACATAGAAACATCCCAGATAATGGAAACTGCGGACGAATTTGAAATTCCGGTCGACCCCAGATTGAGAGGCTCAGCTGAACACACTCAAGCAACCATTCTGTGCGCCAATGTGTTGGTCGGATACATGAAAAAGATATTTGAAGATGTCAGTTTTAAAGCGATCCATTCGTTGGTTAAGCTGAGAACATCGACCAATTTCGAGCGATATCAGCAGTACGTACAGCAATTCCAAGAGGGCGTTTTTAGGCATGAACGTGATTCGTATTCCGTTTCAAGTTATTACTTTATATTCTTACTATATATTTTTCAACACTTAATATAAGCAGTTATTGTCTGTAAATCGTTGGCAAAAGGTTTTTTAATTAAAAATTTACCATTTCTTTTACGGATTATTTAAAGCAGTAGTTGTAAAATAATAAAATATCTATGTGTGTAAATCTTATGTAAAAATAGTACGTCTGATTCGAAAAAATAATTCTCAAAATATTCAAATTTCCCGAGAAAACAAGTCTTACATCAGATGAGAAATCTTACAGCAGTTTGATCACGCTGTACTATGTATTTTGCCTAGGGTATATTATGCCACCGTAGGAAATATGCCAATATTTTTGTAGTCTTCAGTATAAAAAATACTCAATATATACACGCGAATGTCTTAAAAAGGCATTTTCATAGAATGTTATTTCCCGAATTCTTTTAAGTATAATAATCTACTATTAGTCCCACGGAGCTAAAATAATAATTATTAAAAATCAGCCTAAAATAACTCACATTTTGGCCTACCACAAAAGCTTCATTTCTAGAGTAGTAGTGAACATAATTATTTAGTTTTGGCGATTTATTGAAAATAATCATTAATTGTCGGTAAATAAAAAGTAGTTTAGTTGAAGAATGCCTGATGTTAGTATTATTAAAATACCTAACTTCTATTTCTACGTATTTAGAAATTTGTTAATAGTTATAAAATATAAGGTCTCAAACAAGCCAAAGACCATTCTTGAATTATTTAATAGGCTGTATAAATCGTATTGAGCTAGGTTGTATAGATATTGTATAGTTGTAATTATTTTTTAGTAGTAACTTTTTTTTTATGTGGCTGATAGAATTATTTTTTTTTAATACTCTATTATTTGTTAAGAAAAATATTATATTAGAAACATTTTGTTATTTTTTCTACTTGAAATACTGTTTATAATTGTTATGAATTTCTTAATTTTGGTTTTTATTATCAAAAACCGTATATTACGGCCGGTATTTTTGTAAATGGTTCTCAATTTGCGATATGAAGTGAATGTAAGCACATATTATTTTATAGAATCGTAGGTACGAATTAAAGATCTATTCATTTGCTGTTCAAACGAAATCGTTTTTGTTTTTTTCTGCTGTTGTTGTCGTTGTGATTGTTCTTATTTGTACAAACGTTTCGAATACGAAAATATTTCACTGAAAAACAATTTATTTTTTGTTCAACATTGCTCGACCTCTGCAGATTTTATTTTTAAATTTGTTATGAAAATATATTTTTTTTTTTTGGGAAATATATAACTTGAGTAACAAAAAATTTGAACAATTCAATATTTTATCCACAGTATTGTCTTCATAATGAATTGTATTTATAGGATGATTCATTTTAAGTAAGACACTCGTTTTCACGGAAAATATAAAAACTTTGAAAATAAAATGTTTCTTTTACTTTTAAATGGTAACATTTAAAAAAAATGTTACCGTTTGAATTTTTAGTTTTCTATAAAAAATGAACAATAAAAGAGTCTGAATTCAGGGTATTAGTTCTCAAAAAATGCATTGATGCTTTAATGACATTAAAACCACATTTAAGTACTTTTCTCAGTTTTTACACCAATACTTATTTCAAATAAAATTATGGCCACACAGATTGCTTTTATGGCCTTTAAAGTAGTTGTAAATCAAGAACACCTGTTATAAAACTTGAAGATTGTAATAATCCTGTACGTTTGCGGAATTTTGAAATTGTATTTATTAACAAAGCTACAGTTATTTAAAAGTAAGGCTTTTATTCATGAAATGTTCTTTCAACTTATCAGAAACCCAACAGCAACCTTGAAAAAAATAGTTAAGTATTCACACTTCATGCAGGTACATTAATTCATGGATATGTCCTGCAATCTAGCATCTAAAATATCTTATTTCTAATCTATTATCTCTAATTCACTATCTCTATTAAGTCTTATTAAATAGTATGTAAATTAAACGTAATTGTACTGAAATAAATTTGAATCTGTAACAGTTTTATACACGAACTTACTGAATATTTTAAGAAACCTAAGCTGATTTAATAAAATATTTAGAAGAAATACACAATTTCTTCAGTAAAGTCATGAAAAAAAAATATTACCTATAATCCGACAAGTAAAAAGGATGTGACTTAGTACAAAAATTCTATATTACCAACCTGTCTATTTAACTATAAATGTTTGTCAGTATAATTTCATAAACCCAAAACTCAACCGAGACTTCACGGATGATGTTAAAAGTCACCCATAAAAACAAACGTTTTATATGACTGTAAATATTTCAAGTACATTATGTAATTGATTTTTATTGTTAAAATGTTTAAAGAAAAAATATGCTCCTCTACAAGTTTTGAGCGCAAAAAAAGTAACTTCGCACAAAACTAATTAAACATTATGAATTTTACAACATTTTTAAATGTATTAATTAAATTCCACATAATTTACCAATGATATTACAAATAAGTCACAGCGTCTTATCGCAATAGGGGTTAATTATTATTTTGAATTACCTACGATATCACAGACATTAAGTAGAACATTAAACTACTAGATTTAGTAACAATGAAAGAATATTGATAACAGTTTGGAGAAAAATGAAAATATTTAAGTCATAACAAATAAACAGATTGATTAAAACTTAAAATTCAAACGGCTACAATTTATGGAATTAAAAACATTTGTTGTGATTTGAAATAGTGATCTTATACTTTTTTTTTATTGTTAATCGATACCTAGTTTGCTGATCTGACAAATCTTCAGAAACATTACGCTCGTTTTTAGTTTGAAAGCTTAGACATGCTAAGGTATTTAATTTTGAGTAATGCAACGCTCCTATATTATCACTACTGATGCCATATTATGATTTAAGATATCAATTTGGAAGTAATTTGTCGTTTTAAAGTTATCATTTTTAAGTACTATAATTTTTTTATGAGGAGGGCTAGACATTTGAGTCATATAGGTGTTGGCTAAATTATACCCAAAATGTTGTCAATGTCTAATGTGATTTTTCAAATGCTTTAGTTTTTTAATTTATAACAGTATTAGTAAATTAAAAAAAAATTATATGTGAGATGTTACACTATTGTTCAGATAGGGCGAAATTAACAATAATAGCTTTTACTGTCTAAGATAAAATAGTTATTTTACAAATTTGATATTATAACTGTTAGCCGATTGTTAACTTTACCTGTAGACTTTCGATTGAACTTGAACTCAAAAACGCTTTCTATAAACGCTTAATATGAATTCAGTATTTTAAAAAGTGTATATTATTTCATTGCAAAAAAAGTGAAAATAATTGAATAAATCTACATCGTACCGTCGTAAAAACATAAAAAATTTTTTGAATTTAATTTACAACTTTTTTTATTCATAACTTAATAAGGTTGTTTTATATCATTTTTGATAAAAGCAAAAAAAAATTTCATTTATCAAAAAAGCCAGTACAGTGGGGCCGGGACATAGTGGCGACGGAGAGGTCACAGGTCTACAGATTTTATTATAACTGAAAGTTATAAAATGACTTTTAAATAAACGCTTCCATGCAAATCCGTGGATAGTATGTTCAAACCAGTTATAGCGGTTTACAAGATATCGTGGGACCAGCAATACTTAAAATTTAATATTTAGTCTTGTGCAGGGTGGATCCGATAAGGGTTGATCGTCTATTAATAAAAAATGTACTGTCATAGTTACCCATACATCGTAATTAACAATATAAAGAAAATATTTTCATTACCTGTTGACTGTTGATTCACTCACACATAGCAACCTAGAAACAGACTACGGCCAAAGTGTAAATTTATCCTATTTTTGGGGTTTTTCCTTAATAAAAAAAATTTGACTACAGATTTTTGAGAAAATTTAATGATATTGTATTATAGAAATTTTAATATTTTGAAAAATATTTTTTCAAATCAGATTCTACTATTACATAACATTATCGCACATAGATATTTTATTTTTTTACAACTACTGCTTTAAATAATCCGTAAAAGAAATGGTAAATTTTTAATCCCTACCTTTAAGTGCCTCCAATGGGTGGCTTCTTATCTCCTGCCTCAAGCCATGTCTCCTCCATCATATACGCTTATTGTAAAATAATAATTACAGATCGTGTATTTAATAATAAAAAAAAATTAAAAAAAAAAATGTTTAATTAAAAAACCTTTTGCCAACGATTACAGACAATAACTGCTTATATTAAGTGTTGAAAAATATATAGTAAGAAATAAGTAATAACTTGAATATTGAGTAGAACTGACTATGTTATAGTTATATTTAAAATAAGTGTGGCATTACAAATAATGTATAAGAGTGCAAATGTATTCTATGCATAAGGTTTATAAAATCATTTTAAAAACAAGGTCGATATTTATATACAACACATCAACACAACCAAAAGCATAAAAAAAAATATGTATGAATGAATCGTGTTCATTTAAAAAAAGTATAACGAAATAATTAATTATTTTTTATTAATTAAATAACGATTACAATGGTACTTTGATAAACCTTGGTTAAACGGTATTAGTGCGGAAAATATGTTGGGCGCCGCAAACTTCAACGGAACCTGAAGCACGTAAACTCTGAAACACGCCCTCTTGGAATTTCTGTTCGTACTGCTGATATCGCTCGAAATTGGTCGATGTTCTCAGCTTAACCAACGAATGGATCGCTTTAAAACTGACATCTTCAAATATTTTTTTTATGTACCCGACCAACACTCCAGCGCACAGAATGGTCGCATCAATGTGTTTACCTGAAGCTCTCAATCTAGAGTCGACCGGAATTCCGCATTCGTCCGCAATGGCCGTTATATAGGATTTTTCGATGTTGATATTCTGTAACGAATTGTTTGAGTGATTGTCCAAGGTGACCTTTGACATTTCATCGTTTTTCTTTAACGTTTCGATCACCCGTTTTTGTAAAGTGGGTAAGGTGGTTTCTGAGATATTACCATTTTCCCACGATTGGCATAATTCACTCACGGAGAAACCACTATCGTCTTTGGGCAAATACAAAAAATCACACCATTCGTAGTAGGGTCTTAGAAACTGTTCGACGTGTTCTTCCCGGAGGTCTTTGCTTAACTTTTCCAACTCATTTAAGAAATCATAATAGATTCGCAACATCAACGTCTTGAACGCCCGCTGCACGTGTTCGTGGAAGTCCACCAGTGACATGACGTATTGTTGGAAAGGTGTACTGCCCCTTTTTATCTCGCATAGTCTATTATTCAGATACTCGAGAAATCGAAATTTGCCTTGAAACACTCCGAAATCAGTCAGCAAAGTATTCCCCTGTGCGTTCTCGAACACTCCCTTTAAATATAATAGGTCCAAACTCAATTGTTCTTCGGTCAAAGGCTGAACATTCGGTACCTGATCAGAAGTGATGTCCTCATTTAGGCAACATCCCTGTATAGAGTTCCACTTCAGGTCAGTCCAGTGATTCTTCAGAAGTTCCATTATCAAATACGTGGTTTTCTCATCATTTCTCCAAAACGGTATCGACCAGATCTTGTCGGCTACGTATTCATCAAATTTGCGCTCCTTCTTGTTCTTCGGGTTGTACATCGTGCAATGATTCTCGAACATTGTGCAAAGCAGTGTCTCATACATCCCGTAGTGCGCATGCCACATGACGGGCTTAAATACTTTTGCTGGGTCATTGGCCCTGGACACATGCACTTCTATGCGTTTGACGTACAAATAATGTAGCCAAGCCACGTCCATTCCGTTGTCATTCTGGGCGACGTTGAACGCGGTCGCCAACATTTTTCTCGCCCATTCCGGATACTTGGCGTTCAATTTCTTGTGTACATTTTCTATATAATCGGGATACCAAAAATTCCACGGAAGCATCAGGTGCAGATACGACCACATGTAGTACATGTCGTTGCACTTGATTTCTTTGCGAATTGCCTCAGACGTCCGTGTCATTACGGCGGTGTCCGATTGGCTCATACTTTCTATCGACTGTGTCGGCCGCTGCACACGTGTGAACGGTCCTCTGCGGAACGAATAAATATTCCACGGCTGAGTGACTCGTGTCTTTTTGCTCGATTTACTTTTCCCAAAAACCCCTAACATGCCGTCCGTCATGTTGACAAAGACCAACACGACGATAACCGACGCGATCCACTTCAATGGGAGCGGCATTTTCGAAATACTTATACAATTTACAGCACAAGGCGCAGGCTTTTGGGTCGGAATAATAGCTTTAAAATAATATTTACCTGCCAAACGGCGACTTTTTATTTCTATAGGTGGACTGCAACATTCGATTTCAATGGTTGAGACGGGAGTAGAAGGAAGAATGCCGTTTGTTAAGAAAAATAAATGAAATGAAATAGCAGCAATTGTCAAGCAAGACCCACTAACTCAAGTACGGAATTGACTTTGCGTAATCGAACGCGTAAATCGTTGAAAACAAGTTTGGTTTTTAATTTTAAACCGAGTAAGTAAATATACACGGGAGTGGAAGGTGTGTGAAATGTTTTTCAATCACTTAAGTCGGTGTTATCAAATGTACGAATTACGACTGTTGTACACACGGCAGGTGCCGTGCACGTACATGCTAAAAACTTTACACTAACCCAATACGGGATAACATAATGTCAATTTGAGAATTCGTGTCACAATTCTTGTTTTTCTTTCCAC
Organism: Adelges cooleyi; assembly: GCF_023614345.1. Lineage (NCBI taxonomy): Eukaryota > Metazoa > Arthropoda > Insecta > Hemiptera > Adelgidae > Adelges > Adelges cooleyi. The sequence continues at coordinate 152,074 of NW_026096129.1, read as the reverse complement.
TACAAAAAAACAACTATATATTTTCAAAAACTATCAACGGCTGTGTTGTAGTACTTCCACATTTAAAACAAGATAATATCATCAATAACAATTATTTTATTCTTATAACGCGTTTAGTATTGCTGTCCCATGTTTGCGCTAACTCCTTCAACTAATTAGCCTATAAGAACCTTAAACATTTCAAACCAATAAGGGAGTAACATTTTTTTTTAATGGAGGACTGTAACCTCAGCCCCTCTCATTGTAAAAAAAAACAGATTGAAATATTCTTCTGTATACAGATCTAGTATTATTTTTTAAGTATACAAGAACTTATCTTTTTACACTGAATAAGTACAAAAACATACATACTTATTTGAGCATTTAACACTAATTAACTAATTTTAAAAGTTTAACAACTTAATTAATCATGTTATTGAAATATAATATATTGATTACTTCAGCTTTTAAATATCACATAATAAGACGTTTTATAAAAGTTTTACTGCTTCAATTTATATACAAAACATGCAATATTAACACAAACAAGCTATTTTGCTATTTCATTTTTATACAATTGATAGAGCAATTTTCTTTCAATGGTTGCAACTCCAGCTCTTTTCAGCGTTTTGAACATTATTTCCCAGATAACATTATCGAATGCCTTCTCAATGTCAACAAAGGCAATAAACGTCGACTTATCTTTCCGTATTCTTTTTCCTGTTATTAATCTTAAAGCCAATATCGCTTCTCTCGTACCCATATTTTTTCTAAATCCGAATTGGTCCTCGGATAATATGTCTTCTATCTTCTTTTCCATTCTCCTAAACATAATTTTTGTTAAAATCTTTGAGACGTGCGATAGCAAGCTAATAGTTCGATATTGTTTACACTTTTTAGCTGTTGTCTTCTTTGGTATGGGAATGATTATACTCTTTACAAAGTCGGTGGGTATATCCGCCGTTCGGTAAATATCTCTAATGAGTTTAAATAATTCATTCACCATATTTTCTCCTGCTTCCTTCCAAAGTTCGGCTTGGATCCCATCTATTCCCACCGCTTTCTTTGGTTTCTTTTAAGTCTCTTAATGCTTTGTCAAATTCTTCTCTTAATACCGGATGTTCAACATACTCCTCATCTTGCTCAATATCATTTATCCTTTCCAAATCTATAACAACTAGTTCTTCCTCTACTAGTTCCTAATCATACGCATACACTCAATTAGTCATTTAAATACCATATAATGTTTTAAGGCACCGTTTTTTTTAATACAGTATTTTCATTTCTCCACTAGTATTCCTTAACAACTAACCAAACCCAACACAAAAAAACAACCAATTAAAACATGGCTAATGACCTAGATGTCGAAGCCTTAAATAAAAAAAATTAATTTAAAACATTGAATTATCATAACGCATAGGTGAGTTATTAATTGCTGTTCGCAATTTTTAGTTATTGCATTTATATAATGCAAAGACAAATATTATATAGTAAAAAATGTAAATTTTACAAATTATTGGTTATTAGTTAGTATTTTACGTACTCATAATGTAAATATACAAATAAACATAAACATAAAAATAATACTATCAGCTAAAGAAATTGCGGCTCGTGTATAATCATCGTCTTGGAGATAATAACACTCTACGCGTACTTGCCGCAATACAACAAAACAACAATTTATCACGGAAAAAATTCTGTAAATAAATTTATATGTAGTTGAATACGTTATAAGAAGGTACTGAACGTTATAGACATGCTAGCCTTCTGATAGTAATTTTACTTGCATGTTTGACTGGGGTAAATGGTTTTTTCCAGTTGGAAAAATTTAAACTGCACTTGAACTCTTAAGACGTTCGAATATGCTAGAACGCTAAATATTTTGTTGCAAAAAAGAAACTGTTTAAGATCGTACGGTATATGACGGTATATTGATCATGACCTGCTTTGTTAATCAAACAATAACGCAATGTAGGTCAACGCTGAACACATTTCCATTCTAAATACTCATAACTCCTGTGCTGATTGCGAGCGGATAACGAAAAGACAGTAAAATAAGTATTTTCTTCTTGTTCGGTGTTGCATAGACACAAGTGCAGAAAAAACCCATCTTTGCCAAACCATGTTATTATATGATTTTGGATATTAATTTCGATCGCACTGTGATAGGTATTCAAAGCTGTAGGATATAAAGGCTTTTTTCTAGACAAATACAAACCGTGGTTATGTTTTCGTAAAATTTTCTTAGCACCGATTTTACTTGTAAAGCAAACGGGTATGAAAATTGTGCTGGCATCTGTTTTTCTTCAAATACATGTTATTTTTTTTAAACGAGACCTATCGGCGAATAACAATGCCTTACTTAAGGTTATTTAGTATTATTTTTTCGGCAATTTTTCCGTTTTGTTTATTTAAACGATAGCGTAAAACAAAAAAACTTTGGTTCAAGTTTCGTTTTGCAATTATTGTTTTTGTTTCTATTATTTACGCACTATTGATAACAAAAATATGTTATTCGTACATTTTACTGTCTAACGTGTGAAGCAACGTGCGTCATACGAATATTGTGTATTTGTATTATACCCAAAACCTCCAAAAACATAGACCATAGCAAATATTAGCAACTTTTGACAATTTCCATTTCTTGCCAATGTCAGTTGTTATTTTCATGAGAATAAAAGGTCTTAAAACGTTAACAATTTTGGCGAATTATAATTTGAAAATTATAATATACTCCTATTCAAGTTTCTATATTATTTCGTCGAGAATAATACTATAAAGTCATCTTCTCAATAATTATTCTATATTTATTTATTAATTAATTCATACGAATAATGTCTAATTTACAACATATTAGTATAATATAATTAAAAATAATATGATATTACGTAATAAAAGATAAATATAATAATACATAGGTTATACAATGTTTATTAAAATAATTGACTATTTCCAGAAGACATTAAAATATTAATTGTGTCGTTTATTTTTTAGAAAAAAATTTTTCAGCCAAGTCTGCAACCACTCAAGAGCATTTTTATGACTCGTTGAAGTACCGAATAAATTTAGAGTAGTGGTGGAATTATAGATAATGATATAGTATATTAAGAAGCAGTAACAATCAAAGTAAATATGATTCGTGTGTTTTTACTAATCATGATAATAATGTAAAATTGATTTTAGCTATTTTTGTTGATGATAATCTTATTGCGTCAGTCAGTAAAACAAAAATTCAGGTATTATTGTCTAAGTTAGAAAAAGAATTTGAAGTTAAACATGGTAACTTAGATTATTTTCTAGGAATGAGAATTAAGAAGTTAGATGATGGATCATTATTTATTAATCAAACTAATTATTCTAGAAATATTATTAAACGTTTTTTACAAGAACTTACTAACAATAATATGTATGATAAACCTATATTATTCGTTGATAATCAAAATACTATTCGTTTAGTCAAAAATCCGGAGTCTTATCGAAAAACCAAGCACATCGATGTACGATACCATTTCATTCGTGAAAAATATGTGGAAGGTCAATTCGAAGTTCAATACAAGAACACAGAAGAAATGTTGGCTTTAGAAAAGCACTTCCAAAAGATAGATTTGGGATGATTCGATCAAGCATTGGAGTACAGAAGATATCACAGTAGAATAGGTTAATTTAAGGGAATATTAATTAGGGGGCGTATTGAATATAATTAATATTGTGTATTTGGGTCATGGAATATAAGTATGTTATAAGTAATAAATATAGTATAACCTTATATGGTAGTATATGCGAACATTATAGAAATCATTATGTAATATTTAAAAGTTGTCTGATACAAGAACCAATTTCATTTATGTCCTAGATTATACCATATATAAGCCATAGTATTAAAGTGTTGGATTACCACTCTATTACGGACACTGTTATAACTGCAACGTACGTTGTATATTTATACTTTATATTTATACTGTGTGTTTTTACGTTTAATAGCATTGCGTTCAATCATATTATTGTTGTGTTTTATTTCTACTTAAATACTAACTTCCACCAAGGTATACAAGTGTATATCGCAATAACTCGTCTCACATAGCGATTTGAAATCTCTAAAGCCGCCGAATGTTTGCGTGCCGATCGCCTAGGGGATTTCAAAAAAACGTCGCCCTTGCCCTCTCGATGATTTCTGGCGTCCTGACGGTTCTGGAAGATCCATTGCATTTCTTTTTCACACTACCAGTATCCCTGAACGTGTCTTCCTACAAACAAATCGATTTCCGATCAGGAACGCTACCTAAAGGCGCGATATTGACATTTTTTTTTAATGCACAGCCGAAGGAAAAGGAGGCCTCCACGTCGAACGCGCGCTCTTCCTTTGTCCACTGCATTGTTGACATTAATAATAGTCATGAAAAAAACATTAGACACCGAGCTTTCGTATGCGCCATATACCAACGCTTAGGAGTAATTGTCGCTTTGTGGCGCGAGTTTCAAATTAGAAGTAACCGCTAAGACTATAATACAAACATAGTACATACCTGAACATTTCAAGTCGCAAGCTATCTCAGTTTAGGCTTTGTGTTGATTATGAACCAGTCAGGACTTCTTATTTTATATAAATAGATTATACATACAGATAACTCAGACATAGCCAATATAATATTATTCATAACAATTTAAAAAAAACTTAACAATATTACTATAAAAGTATTCAAAAAGTTTATAACTTTAAAAAAATATTCTTTTTTCTGTGTTTCTAGCTTCTTTCTGGGTTTTTCTAAATTTTCTGCAAGAATATCTTGATGGAAATGATTTAATATCATTAATCAATCACATTTTTTTTTTAAATTACTTAATAATTGTTTTGGTTCTAGAGTGCTCTATTCTTAATATGGCTAAGCTATTTAATCTTTCTGATGACATAGTTGATTCTATTTAGGGTTTAAGTGTCAAATATCTATTGAAAAAACGCTTCGATGCAAATCGGTAGTTAGTATTTTCAAGCCAGTACAGTCCAAACCAAGCACAGTATAAACCAGTAAAGTTAGAAAGTTTTAAATTGAGGTTCTGTATTTACAAATAAGCATCAATATTAACGACGGCATAATATAATATGCCAGTACAATCGCCATTGGTAGTACACGCTACCATTCAATTTTGCAGCCTAGAAATCAGTATAAAAGTACTAACGATATGAAAAAAAAATGTATCCAATAAAGTAGAAATACACCCAAAATGTTATCACATTTAAAAATTTAATAAGAAAACATTTATGTTGTTTTATCCTAAAAATGCAAACAATTTTGTGGGGTTATGAAAAACATAAAATAGGTACTTATTTATCTACTAAAAAAAATAATTAAAAGACGTTACTCGATTATATTTACCTCTATTACAGAATTTTTGCAAGTAGCATGACACTGACCAGCTTTTACTAAAACATTAAAACACGGCAACAAAAGTAGAATTTTCCAAATCATTTTTTGTTCATCTACTATGGAATATAACACTAAGAAACAACTAAAAAAGTGAGTCAGATAAGGCACTAAGCTGAATTTCAATGCTTTCCTTACAAAATGACCTCAAGTTGGTTTTTCGGGTAAAACCAAACTACATTTTTATACAGGACGTCTTGGTTAAATAAAAAACCATCAAACTGACAGGTACGGAATAATATGAAGTAAGGGAAAATTTGATTAAATTCTATACAGGGTGATCAATATCTCATCGCGTTTAATTAATAAATTAATTTTTTATTTTATTGTGTTCTTATAATATAATATAATATAACGTTTTCATGTTTGAATAATTAATTAACAACTAATAATTGATACAAGTGAAACTTCTGCACTCGGCGATGAATGAATCTTAAATAATAATGAATATCAAAAGTATTACAATAATATAGTGTATTTTTCTCAATGTAAACTCATTTAACTGCCTAGCTAAGTAACTGAAGTTTATGTTACAGATATACACTTTAATTGTGTCTGTTCTATTAATCGTGAAACTTTTCAAATCCTACTAACATTTGCAATAATGATTTCATACATTTAGTTAAATGACGATTTTTAAGATTTTTTGCTTATGAAATGGGAACTCGGAAAAGTAGTAAGTTGTCTCAGTTTTTTATAGTAATAATATTTTTACAACTAATTAGTGTCTTTTTTTTTGGACAAGTTACTAAATAATGAAGTTGATAGTTCTGAACTCTAATAGTTTTATACTTGATATAATTTCGAATAAGAGAAAGTCATTAAAATGTAATTTATAATCTGAAAAATTATTTTTTCGCGTTGACCAAAGTTTGTAAATTTTGTATTAACAAAAAATTTTAAAACTATGCCACGATCGATGCCTTGAAAATGTTACAAAGAATTTAAATAATTTTTTTCAAAACTTAATTCGGAATATTCTTAGGAACTTACTGTTTGAAAATAGAATAAGTGGTTTTCGACGAAAACCACACAGGTGTAGACCTCTTAATCGTAAACGTTATTTGCAATTTAGAAATGCTTTAGTATTGAATTGTTATTGCACAACGCAGTTTCTATTTGCTTAACCGCACTTTAAACCAAGTCCCGCTGTAAGTGTAAACAATCATTTCCAACATTATATTTTGTGCTTTGATAATAATAAAGTATCTAAACAAATGCAAAATGAAGAAATTTCATCGATTTTAGTTTTTTGTAACCGATTTAGTTTTAAAAAAAAGCATCGGTTAAACTACACTACAATATCAAAACTGTTTTGAAGTTTATAGCTCTTAATATAAAATAGGAAGAAAATAGAAATAAGAATTAATTTACAGTTGTTTTATGATTCTACAACTTTCAGAAGATTTAAACTTCTGTTTTTTTTTTCTTTAAAATTTAAAGTCATTAAATGTGTTATCCTCTGTGAATTAACCTTTTTACATGGAAATAAAAGCTCGAACAACCACTTAAGTAGTCTACGTAACCATAGCTTAAGGCTCAATTGTAACGACACAATAAATTTACAGATTGGAGTACTAAAACAGAATAATAATTCATTTTATTTAGTTAAATCAAATATATTACGGTTGAATTACTAAATAATTTAGCAGTAGTTACATATCATATATTTTGTATAATATCTATTGTTTATTATTAATTAACAATTCTGTAGATTTATCTAATACTAACTATATAATATGGTGGGAATTAACATGGTAAAAAATTACTATATTGTAAAAATAAACAAATTAAAGAAACACACGTTTATTTATTTATCTAATTTCCGTAAAATGTTTGTAAACAACTCTAAAACCCCAAACTTATTCTATTATATATTTTTTTTAAAATTCCAATCCCTAATGTAATTGGAGCTTTTAAACGAAAATCACTTTTTATCCCCATTAAAAAAACTTTAAATTAATCAAAATAGTATTGTAATACTTATAGTTTTATCAAATCCTCATTAACATACTCCAATTGTATTAAGAGATTATAACTCTTAGAAGACCTGACCAGAGCGAACGAATTAATGGCATTAAAATAAATAGCTGGGACCGTTTGTGTCAATATCCTTACGTACCTGACTAACGTTTGCATGCCCATTAGACTCTCGTTTACTGAAGGTAGGGTTATTAAAGCCATAGGTTCTTCAGGATTAAGAAAGTCATGTTTAGAACTGATATCCAGCAAATTGTTGATAGTCCGAATACTGTTTTCATTATCTACGTCGATCGGCGTGTTAACACGAATATCGCCTAACGGCATGTGTTCCAATGTTTTCAGCAAAGTATCCACATACTCATCAATAACCCTACGATCATAGTACTCATTTTTCATCAAATCAATTGCCGGGCGCAAGTACTCGTCGTTGGTAATCTCGAAACGTACAGCAAACTCTTTCAAATAACCGATCATTTTGTCATTGCATAGTTTGACAAGACTAAAATCTAAAAATGTTGTGCTTACAAAGTCTTTTAGTGCTCCGTCATCCAATCGCTTGATGTTCAACAAGTATCTTATTATCACACGAATAGCGACCACCTTCATCAAGCACACAAATTTTTGCTGAAATATAATAAGCGCATTGATTCGTACATACAGAGGTTTGTTAAGGTTTTGGCCGAGTTCGTAATATACTCTGAGTCGGTCCGCTACTGGATTCAATTCCAACTGAATACCAAATTTTTCGAAATCTGTAATATTGTCATTGTTGTCATCCAAGAGACGTTTCATGAGCAAATTGTCTAAGGAATTATGCTTAAAATTAGGTCGTTGGTCAAATCTTAGATCTAACTTGTAATTATGTTCAGACTGTTTATTAAACATTTGCCTGTTTTTCTCTACCTGATCTAGTAAACTGATAATTATATCATTTTCATATAAAACTTCAGCCGAATTTTTTTTCGGTATTGTATTGACTAACCTTACAACGTCGGATACTTTTTCTTTAGAAAGTGGATCAAACATTTCGCAAGCCTGTGTTTTTATAAAGTCTTCGAGCAGTTGAACTACGATGTCGTGAGTTTTTAATATGTGATTTTTGGTTTCTTGTGAAAGGGACTCGAAAGAGGTTGGCGAAAAATATGTATGTTCTAGCTCAGAGTACACGAGCAATATCCACATAACTTCTGTGATAGGATGTCGGCTATCTTCGTGGCCATCGTTCAACAAAATTGTTAATATCTGATTGACTTCGTTTGTAAATGTAAGATTTTCCGTTTCGGTCGCCTTTAACAATTTACGATAATCCTCGTTCGCCAAAAATGGCTTTGTTAAATGCAAATGGACGGTAGCAGTTACCACGTGGTTGCACCAAAGTTCTTTGTAAAATTGTTTCTTGTAACCGTCTAGAGTTGAAAACATATCAGATGGTGACGATTTAGGGGCGCTATAACCTCCTCGATCTATATTTTTAGCCCATTGGACAAAATCTTTTTCCGGTTGGCCGGAATGAGAGATCTCAATTAGAGTGTAAAAAGCGAAAAGCCATAGAAAGTGCTTCATATGAAAGAGAGCCATAGTACCTACTTGTCTTAAGAAAGTGACTAAACTGTTTTCGTTAACAGTGTATACAACTCAGAACGTGACGATGTGTCATGAACCAAAAAAACATCTATGTACACCTATAAAATTATACTAAGTGTACGCATAAAAATTGTCACTCAACGTAATAAATGTGGTTTCTAAAGTTTTCAAAGCATAATATATTCTTATTGTTTTACGTCTAAATTTGTTTTCCACCAGCTTGTATTATTCACGGAAATCAATAAATAAGACGACCATTTAAGTAGTTAACGCACTTAATTGAGTGGTTGTATACAAAAAATGTATAATTGAAAGTCCTATCTAAAACTATTTGCGACATTTAGCTGAATAAATTATTACAAACTGTTAAAGCACTTCTATTGTTGGTTCAAGACATAAATATTTTACGAGTTTTATAGACTTTTAACGAAAACATATTCTTCGCTATGTCGAACCAAATAAGTACTATGGCGCTCTTTAAGATAAAGTACTTTATATGGCTTTTTTCCTTTTATACTCTAATTAAACTGTCTCAGTCCGACGAAGAGACAAAAGTTTATATCGAATGGGCTGAAAAGATGGATCGAGGACGTTATAGCGGCCCTTTTCAAGCTAAGTTGTTTGGAAACAAATTTGTTGGTTTGCAAGAAACAATTTTACACAGGCCATTGGTGTAGCTACGCGGTAACTGCTGTCGTCCATATGCAGTTAACAGAAATATTTTTGACGAACGAGAATGATCGAAATAAATTAAATCCGGCCGAAAAGAACTTTCTTATATTTACAAACGAAGCTAGTCAAATGTTAACCGTTGAATTTTATGACAAGCACGAAAATAGGCGGCATATTGTCTTTGCAGAATTAATGTGGATCTTTTGTACATTTAATGAACTTGTAAACGATTTCTTACTGCTCGACCTTCTAAAAGACCCCAAAATAACCGTGGTTAAAACTCATAACATTGTAGTACAACTGTTCAAAGAGTTTATAAAAACACAGAAATGCAAAGAGTTCCATCCAACTACTAAAAAAAAGTATCCGGCATTGTAAAATTAGTCGAAAGAAGAGAAAAAAAGGAGAAAATTCGTATAATAGCATTAGTATAGGAGCGGTACTAATACAGGTATTGAATAACAAATAAAGAATTAATAAACAGATTGAACATAAGTACGAATTAGACAAAAGATTTGGCAGCGGACTAGGTGAGAATTGTTTTTTACATTATTCTTTGAATAATTGGCACTTGAACCATATATTCGAGTACAACTATAGTAAAATTGAAACTTTAGACACATTCGGTATTCAGTTGAGCTCGAATCCAATCGCGGTTAAATTTAATGATTATTATCTACTCGGTAGTGACCGTACTAACCCTCTGTGCGTACGAATCGAATCGCTAATTAAACTTCAGGAAAAAATTGTGCATTTGATGAAGGTGATCGCTATTCGACTCATAATGAGATACTTGTTAAGAATCATGCAAATGAAATACTCAACATTAGAATAATTTGTGCTTAAGCGTGTCAAACTATGCAATGACAAAATGATCGAACATTTTAAGTCGTTTGCTGAACTTTTCAATATAACTGACGACGAATACTTGCATTCGGCAATCGGTTTGATGGAAAACCCACCTCAAAAGTTCTCTGATCGCAGTGCTGTCGATGAGTATGTGAAAAAATTGATAACATACTTGACAAACATGGCGTTAGACGATATTCATTTCGACACCCTGATGGAAGTAGATGAAGGAAACAGTAGTTCAACTATGGAAAATGTAAAAATGTTCGCTGACAAACGTGGATTTTCCATACCTCGAGAAACCATTGTGGATTCAGTAAAAGAAAACCTAGTGGGTGCCAAAGTTTTTGTAGATTACGCAGAGAAAAATCTTACACGGGATCGACATTACTGCAGTGAAGTCGTTAACTGTGCTTGAAAATTCTAAGACTTATAATCGCTTAAAAAAACTGGGAATTGGTGATTAAGAAGATCCGATAGTTGCATAAGTATTTCATTTAGTTTGATTTTTTAACGTTTATTTTATGACCGAATCTCCATTCTTTACATTGGGTGTTCCTGAGTATAGTGGTCATAATAGCATTTTGTTATACTAACTACACTGAGGAAAGCTTTTTAACTATAAACTTTTTTAAAAAATACCCCCTAACTTCTAAATACTAGGTGAATTCAAGAACCTTAAGTACAACTTTTTTTTATCATTTTTTAGGCAACTTTCTGATGAATAGAAAGTTTTTTTCTAGCTAAAATTTCATTTCCCACTAATGTGCGTTGCGTTGTATCAATTAAGTACAAAAATAATAATTGAAAACCAAAAAAACGCAATCCGCCTTATCTAAACTAACCGATTCATTATTTTTCTTAAAGTTGAGAAATTCTACTTAAAGTTGGATTTAATCGGTAAAGTAACTATACTTAACTAGAAAGTCAAGGTCTATGTCATTTTTAAGTAAAATGTTGGTTAGGCCAGGTCATTTTGGTCGGTAATGTACTTCCTGTATGGGTTTGCATCTCGGTAAGGCAAGACAATTTTTTCTTAACATTATTATTTTTTTAACTTTGGCTTCTTAAAAAATATTATAACTAGGTCGATGTTAAAACGTACAAAACAACTCGTCAAAATAATATGTTTTCTTCTTATATCAATAACCAACACGACAAAACGTGTTTTCAATACGTTCTCAGTGTAGGAAAGTATTATTTATTATACTAACAATAATGATAAAACCATATAGTATTTTCTAAACGTTTTAAAATAATATAAAAAGAAAATTAGTAAAATTATTCATGGTCAGATTTGGTAATTCGTAGGTACTCCAAGACTAATAAAATTACAGTAATATGGATAAAAATAAAATATATCACAAAAACAATAATTTTTTTAATAATATTTATTACTTAATTAGTTAACATAATAAGTATTGACTACTGTCCAAGTAGCTGAAAAGAATTAGAAAATAAAAAAGACAGAGCCTTTTTGAAATTTGTTTTCGGTGCGGCCGCCTACCTAGGATCATTGTTTGTATTAATTCTAATAGATATAAATCCTAATTCATCTGATTTACCTAATTATTGTACAGAGATTTAATGTTAGTGATATAAAACGTAAAGGGAGTTCTTATGTGGAGTCACTAAATAAAAAAATTATTTATGTAGCGAGAAAGCCAGAGTCGAGTGGAGAAAATAACCTGACTGGTCAAACTCATTAAATTGGCTTAAATACGATTTATATAAGTATAATTATCCCGGGTAAAAAAATTAACCCTACATATTTTTAATTGAAAATTATGTGGATTTCAAATTATTATTCAACATATTATTGTGTATTAAATTCCATTTTATTGTTCATGTGATTGTGAATTGATTTGGAGAAGTGTTTTGTGGGGGCTATTACTCATTTGTTGTTCACATCGAACGAAACTAAATAAATAAGACACGAAAAATAATAGTGTGTTTTTACAAAACCTGGGAACATATACCTACCATTTTTCAGTATTTTTCTGCATATTATTAAAACTTAAATTTTATTTCATGTCGATACGAATTTATTGTAAGTAAAACGCAAAATAAATATTACCAACCGTGTTTTTATTATAGTACACTAGCGCATTTCGTACAACGAAAATTCAGAGTATAATATAAAACCAACATATTGTCAATTGGAAACTCTCGTCTTACCATCACTCACATAACTCCTAAGTGAGTACATTTGATAATGATGTTACACGCTTAATTCAGAAACTGGCCAAGTGTTAAGCAATACAAATAAAAAAGCAGTGTTGCTCATGAGAGTAGGAGTGAAGTCTGGTTATGAACTAAAGAAATAGCAGATTTGGCCACAATGTAGATATCACTACTTTGATAGGCAGTCATTTTTGGGAGGGGGTCTGAAACTTGGCCTGTTTTCACTGTTAGGTTTTTGTTGGGGATATCATTGCTTTTTGCTGGCTTCAGTATCGACGGCGAGATTTTTTTTTACGAGGCATTGAATGGATATTGTACGTCGCAGATTTTCTCTTGTTTTTACGTGTTATTATATTAACTATATAAATATGTAAATATGTACATAATGTATATATATATATAATGTATATATGTACATAAAACTACACTTTGTTGTGAAGCTAGAATTTATAAAAGTAGCCACTATGCATAATGATTTATTATTTTATTAATAAACCACGGTAGTAATAAAATTAGTCATAATTAATATAGTGTAATTTAAATAATAAATTAGTGACGCTAGAATTTATACAACCATCCACTATAAATCTAGTTTAGTATTTTAAACGTATAAACGAAACCTAAACGTTTAGGTGTAACATTACACTTTATAATAAACCACGTGACAAATGTAACAAGAAAATAAAGAATACTGCTACGCTGCCATACATGTGAACACGAATTAACAAAGACACAAACTACGACCAAATGATGGCTGACAAGAGACGTGGACACCAACTGCGCCCTGTACCGGCTGTAGCGCGACGAAGGTCATTAATACCACCTAGTGCATTAATTTTAAGAAAATTGCAATTTTCAGATTTTTTCCTTTATTTACACTATAAGAACCACCTTTGTGCTAAATTTTACGTTTCTACCTATACGAGAAGTGTCTTATAATTGTGATGATGAGTGAGTCAGTGAGTCAATAACAAAAATGCAAATTTTGAAGTCCTCCCATTTTAAAATGGCTAAATATTAAAACCTCAATTTTAGACAGTGTCCTAAACTATTTAAGCTTAATTTAGGTTTCAAATTTTAAAAGCTTATCTTAAGAAGTAGCAGAGATATAAGAGTTAGAAATACCGGGTGAATTGGTTCGTGTAAAGATACACTGCTGGAACTTGACCGGCGCACTGCCGTGCGCTCAGGTATACTTGAAATTTTTCCAACTAAGTTGGTCATTTATCCCCAAAAAAAACTGTTGGTTACCTAGACGGAGTCTCTGTATTTCAGGATGACTTTTCTACATCTGGCTACACTAGGACTGAACCTAATAGTGCACTTGAAAAAGTATTAAATAATCTACAAACAGTTGGGTTAAAATTAAAAGTAGAAAAATGTAAGTTTTTATGACCTTCTATAAAACATTTAGGGCATCTCTTAGACAAGGGCAGACTTCATCCTACTGACAACCATTTGTCAGTTATTAAAAACACTCCGGTCCCTAAAAGTGAATCGGAATTAAAAAGTTTTCTTGGAATGGTTACATACTACATTAAATTTATCCCCAGGGGGGCTGAAATTATAGAACCATTAGATGTCCATTTTTGTGGACAGAAAAATGTGATAAATCGTAAGTTTTTGGGAAATAGAATATATTTTATAAACGTTTTATAGCTTCAATGCAAATCGAAGGTATTGGTTCTACTATGCTGTGGGATTTTTTCTTATTATTATTATTAGCTCCGTATTGATGCTTAAACACGCATGTCAACTAAAAACTAATTAAGATAATTACAAAACTGCTATTGCTTAACTTGCTTATAAGGTTAGTGAGACATGTAGTTTGTAAGAGGATACAACGGAAATACTATTGTGTTTATAATAAAATAATATTATTAGTGTTTTTTAAGTGCTTTTATTAAAGAAAACTTTTTACACATGACAATTATTATAATAATTTATGATATAAAGAAGTAAAGAAAATTATCATTCAATAAAAAATATTATTAATATTATGACACAATTTCATTTAAACTATTGTTATTATTTATTTTTCATCAACAAACCATCTAATGAATAAAAAAGTATTTATTTCCTTATACAACCCTGATAATCGCAAAAAAAAATATTATTTATTATGCTTTTATTAAAGAGAACGTCATATCATAACACGACAATTATTATACTAATTTGATGATGAACTAAATAATTGTTACGATTTTATATTGTTTCAAAATAATTTTCATCTAATGCACAAAAAAGTTATTATTTCCTTTAGCGGCCACAATTATACGAATAAACGTACCGTCGACTGATGTTATTGCACTTGACACAAACTTAGAGAAATCGTCTATCATGGTGGTATTATCGTCAATGATCTTAATTATTGAACCATGTTCATCTGGAACTTTTAATTTTCGTAATTGTCGATCGATATTAGATTTACCACCTAGTCCTAAATTTTCTGCAGTTTGACAAAAATAATTTCTCGTAACCCTTTCCCTTGCCGCGAGTTGTACTTCGGCAATGTTGTTTATGTCGTCCCTCATAACATCTATTGCAGACCAATAGATGTTTTCGTTAAACCCAAACATCCTTAAGGCATTTATGAGACCTAGACAGGGCTCTTTCCACTTACTGCTCGTAGTTGGGTCTATGCCAGACGTACGGCTCTGTAAGACGTGGTATACGCGTAAATGACGCCATGCAAAGAACACAAGTCTTAAGTGGATGCATTTCAAAAGCATTGTATTGTACTTATTACCGCCGATCGGGTCCAACTCCCATTGATGATGCGATTTTTGCGTTGTGTACAGTTTGAAGTATTTTTTCAACTTACGTTTCCCATTATTTGTATCGAATTTGAAACCAAACATCGACCAGTTTAAAATGTAATGTTGATATGAATACAGTTTGAACAACAATAGATTCTCTACTGTGTAATCTTCATAATATTTATAAGTGCTTAACACACCACTCGCGTACAACAATTGTATGTACTCATATGCGCCGTTGATAAGACCGGATATCGATGACGCCTCTGAGGTTGTATTGCCTGGATTCGTTAAATATTTATGATCTGAACATTGGTTAACGAACGCTGACACGTTTCTCCGCATGTGTAGTTTGTGATTTTTGAAATGTTCTTTGTACATTTCAAAGTCCACGTCCGGGTCTACGAGACCCGTCACAAAGGTGAAAATTTCGATTTGCCAATCGTGAGCGTCCCATTTTGCCATGTTCAATAGGGACAACATGTTGGTCAGATGCACTTTGGGATTCGAAAAGGAATTTCCAAAGAAATACTCTATCACCGAGCTGTGTGATAGTGTTTCGAAGATCTCTTCAAGTTCGTTCAAAACATTCAAAACCAACAATCCATGAATACACTGGATAGCTTGCATTTTTTGCTTGTACTTTATAACGGACGCTTTTTTGTCGTTCAAATCTTCTCTGATAGGCCAGCAATCTCTTGAAAGAAGTTCCTTTTCTTTTTCTTCAAATTGAACATCCGTCTCGGCTAACGTTGGCAAAGAATTTAACGATTGTACAAATTCAACGTCATATAGTTCCTCCAAGTATTCCTGTAGCAATTGTGTTAATTGGACGTTATCGAATAAAACAAACAAGATATTCAAATTTTTTAATCATATAAGCAGAAAGAAATGATTTAAAAGTCATCAAAATAAATTGAGTTAATACATTATTGAAATGTTAGTTGTCTGATAAATGATTTTTCGATCAAATTCCACCTTATATTACTATATTACTATGCTGGTTTTTTTATTTTATGATTTTTTTATTCATTTTTAATAGGATATTTGAAGAGGTTGAAACAACAGCGAGATAAAACAATGGTTTCAAAACCTAGTTATTTCCAAGGAAATTTTATCTATATTTCGGTGCATAAAACAGTAAAACAAACTATAACATCTAAAATAAATTTTTAAATGTGGATTTATCTGTTAGTTGCTTCAAGCTCTTTTATTCCCAAACAAGCTTGAATTCAGCGAACAATAATTAAGAATTTTATTATAGTCATCCAATTTAACTTGACACATCGTAACAGATCAGGGGTTCGAAGCCGATGGTCGGATGTTAGTGTTAACAATATTAGTTAAAAATGTATCCACAATCCATTATTTTTAGTAATACTGGCTGACACTGTCTATAGTATTTATTTTGCCTTTTTTTATAAAAACTGTATTTTTCAAAAGTTAACACAACCTCTAAAAAAAAGATATTGACAGCACCCTTTCACTAAAACCACTTTGCTGGCACCCACAACTTTTAAACCGTACGGTCGCTAGGTTTCAAGATGAACTGGATGATATATAAGAAAAATAATTAAATAAATTTTTTGCTGTTAAATGTACTTCTAATCATCAATCTGCTACAATAAATGTTAACTAATTGTTTACTTTACCTCTTGATCTTCGTCGAACTCGAAAACAAAACTCTGTAAATAGAAACATTTTTTATGAATTTTGTAAATTATTTCATTGAAAAAAATTTGAAAATAATGGAATAAATAAACTTAACCGAAAACTTTTTTTTTTTTAAACTATACTTAGTATGCTTATAACGAATCTGCAGAAACATTGCGCTCATTTTTAGTTTGAAAGCTTAGACGTACAAGATATTTAATTTTAAGTAAAGCAACGCTCCACGATGTTATCGTTATTGAAGTCGTAATGAGATATAACTATATAAGATAACAATTTGAAAGTAATTTGTCAATTTTATTAATTTTCCATTTCGAAGTACTATAACTATTTGTATGAGTAGGTCTTGAAATTCGAGGCACTTTGCATTTCTTTTCCGAAGCTTAATTAAAGTATATAAGTATAATAGTTTATTATATTTTAAAATACAAATATTATTTAGTGTACAGTATAGGTAGGTGCATTGTATTGAAATTTTAGGACATAAATACATTTTTTAGGCGTCTTATAAGTCATCAAATACTGAAGTATAAACTTTTCAAGTTGGTAGCAAAAAAATCGACAATTTTTGAGATGCTACACTATTGTTCAGATCGGGCAAAATGAACAAAAATAGCTTTTACTGTGTAAGATAAAAATGCCATTTTACTAATACGATATAATAACTGTTAGCCGATTGTATACTTTACCTGTAGACTTTCGCAGGAACTTGAACTCTAGTAATAAAAACATTTATTATTAGTTCAGTAATTTAAAAATTGTATATTATTCCACTGCAAAAAAAGTAAAGAATAAATCTACATCGTACAGTCTTAAAACCATTAAAACTTATTCAAAATTAGTTTCTTAATTTAGTAATTAATTTTTTTCATTTATTACTTATCATTGATAAGGTTGTTCAATATAATTTATGTATATAGGTAAAAAAGATTATCATTTATCACACAAAAAAAATATTATTATTTGTATTTTATTGTTGCATTATTTTGAAATTTTAGGACATACAAATATTTCTTCAGTTTTTTTACGAGGCATTAAATACAAGTAGGTACAATAAGACGTAGAGTGAGTGCAGCGTGCGGTAGGTAGGGAATTTAAAATGATTAAATTTATGTTTGAGACGAAATCGACCAATTTTGGGATATTACATTAATGTTCTAATGGGCGGAAATATTTGAAAATAGTATTTACTATTCACGCTAAATATTTTATTTTAAAATCATAAATCATTTAACTTATAGCTGATAACCCATTGTTTACTTTACCTGTTGATCTTCATTTAACAGTACAAAACTCTAAAAAAATAATTCAATTTAGAAATTCAAAATCTGTATCTTATTTCAATAAAAAAATTTGGAAATAATTAACTAAATCTAATTAACCGAAAACTTATTTTTTTAATGAAAAATATTCTGTTAACAAACCTGCATAAACATTACATTCGCAGTTAGTTTGACATACAAATAAATATCTTGAGTAATGCAACTTTCTGCGATATTGACGTTATTGATGTCATATTATGATATTAGATATCAGTTTTAAGGTTATTAGTCAATTTAAAATTATCATTTTAAAGGTTATAGTTATTATAATGTGTAAGACATTCGAGGTATTTTAAATTTCTTTCCAAAGTTTAACGATGTAACATTTATCCGTAAGCTATTAAACAGTTAATCAAGTTGTACTGAAATACTCGAAAAGATAAGTTGCCACGTTGCTTTCAATGCTCGTTCTGCGACTACTATTTATGAATCTTTCCATTCTCAGTCGTACAGTTTAAATGAGCCTCTGAATCGTATGTTAAGGGAAATCAGTATAAAAAGTAATATCGATTTAAAAAAAAAAGTATCTAATAAAGTAGATTTGCAATTTATTAGTATTTCAGTACTTCAGTTACTTTGTTATTAGTAAAAAAAATTGATAAGAAAATATTTGTACTCTAATAAAATGTTTTATCCTAACAACGCAAAAAAATTTGTTGTGTTATGAAAAACAAAAAATACATTTTTTTTCTATTAAAAAAAAATAATTAAAAGATGTTATCCGATTATATTTACCTCTATTGCAGAATTTTGGCGAGTTGCAGTAAGACACTGGCCAGCTTTTACTAAAACATTAAAACAAGGCAACAAAAAAAGAATTTCCCAAACCATTTTTTCGTTTATCTACTATAACACTAAGAAACAACTAGAAAATTAAAAGCCGGGTACATCAATAAGCGGAATTTCAAAGCTTTCTTAAAAATATTACCTTAAAATTGGTTTTGTGGGTATTACAAAACTACGTTTCTATACAGGTGGCCTTGGTTAAATAAAAAATATCAATCTAACAAGTACAGAATAATATGAAGTAAGTGTAAATTGCATTAAATTGTATAGGGTGATCATGTTATCGTGAACCACTCAATATCTCATCGGGTTCAATAAATAATATTTTTTTTTTTATAGTAATTTTATGTAATATAACGGTTTTTGTACTTGAATAATTACTGAACGTCTAATAATTGATACAAGTGTGACTTCTCAATTTGGTGCTGAATGAATGTCAAATGAATATCAGAAGTATTACACTAATATTATGTATTTTTCTTATGTAGACTCCTTTAACAACCAAGCTAGATGAACGGTTCTGTTATAGGTATACATTTTAATTGTGTCTATTTTATTAACCGTAAAACTTTTCAAATCCTTCTAACACGTGCAATAATGATTTCATAGATTTAGTTAAATGGTGATTTTTAAGATGTATTGCTTATAAAATGGGAACTCGGGAAAGTAGCAATTTGTCTTAGTCGTCTATCGTAATACAATTTTTATAATTTAATGGTGTCATTTTTTTGGAACAAGTTACTAAATAATGAAACTGATAGTTCTGAACTCTGATAGTTTCATACTTGATATACTTTTAAGTAACAGAAAGTCATTAAAGTTGAATTAATAATCTAAAAAATGTTTTTTTTCGCGTTGACCATAATTAGAAAAATTGTGTTAATAAAAAATTATTTGAAATTATATTTCATAATTATAATGAATTATGAAAAATTCAAATATTTTTTTCAAAACTTAATTCTTTTTTAGGTTAAACCACACTACAATATCAAAATTGTTGTGAAATTTTTAGCTCTTAACATAAAATAGGAAGAAAATGGAAATGAAAATTAAATTTAAGTTGTTTTAAGATTCTACAAATTTTAGAAAATTTAAGCTTCTGTTTTTTGTCTTTAAAATTGGGTTTTTTTTTTAAAGAAATTGAGTATGTTATCCTCTGTGAGTTAACCTTTATACATGGAAATAATAGTTCGAACAACTATTTAAGTAGTTTACGTAACCATAATTTAAGGCTGAATTGTAACGACATACTAAATTTACAAATGGGAGTATTAAAACAAAATAAAAAATCATTTTATGTAGTTAAATAAAATATATTACAATTTAATTTTTAAGCAATTTAACAGTAGCTACATATCATATATTTTGTATCCTTTTCTTATTTATCTTCGCCTTACACTCCCAACTACATGGGGTCGGCTACCCTAGTCCTACACCTCTATAGAGCTCGGTCTTCTACATCTCGTTCAATCACCCCTTTTATCATTATATCACTCTGTATTCCGTCCACCCATCTCAACATATTCTCAACTATTTTTTCCACAATTGATGCAACTCCTAGACTCACCCTTATGTATTCATTTCTTATTCTATTTTCCCTAGTCCCTCCACTCATCCATTTAAAATTCTCAACTCTGTTACACTCATTCTCTGTTCCGTTTTCTTATCTACTGCCCAACATTCTAACATATACAACATTGCTGACCTCACTACCGACCTTTAAAATTTACCTTTCAATCTTATAGGCATCCTTCTGTCACACAAAACCCCCAACGTTCCCCTCCACTTCATCCATCCACAGTTTATTCCACTTTTCACATCCTACTCATACCCACCAATTTTTTGTACCACCGATGCTAAGTACTTAAACCTATCAACCTGACACACTTCATCATCACCTATCTGCATTGCCTGTCTTACCCTATAACCTTCTCCAAAATCAAACTCGATTGTCTTCGTTTTACACCTAGCAATCCTCAGTCTTTTGCCTTCGAGAGCTTCTCTCCACTCTTCAAGTCGCTCACTCAATTCTTCCGGACTTTTCCCCACTAACACTACGTCATCCGCAAACATCATACACCATGGTACCTCCTTTTGTATATTTTTTGTAATCTCAGCCATTACTAAAGAGAACAAGTAAGGACTCAACGCTGAACCTTGATGCACACCTACTCTTGCACTAAAATCTTCAGATTCTCCACATACAGTCTTTACTCTTGTACTTGCCACTTCGTACAGTTCCTCTATTACAGTGCCATTTTGACAGCGGTCGCGATAACACGTGTGTTTCGTGAGCTCCCGCGTTATTTTGGATTCTCCTCGAGTTTAAGTGCTCCGTTTTTTATATACTTAGAATCAAATTGTGGATAAAAGTGCGCGTTCGGGTTGGATCGGTTTGGAGTCAACCCGACTAAAACTTTTAAGTTATTTAAGTTTTTCGTAATACCACGTGGAATGATGAGGTAAGAAAAGGTGCTTTTTAAACACAACTTTTCTTAAACAAACGGCAAACGGTGTTTGCCGTTCGGCCACGCGCCGGCCCGCGGCCATATCTATTATTTAATTTATTAAATTAATATACAGTGTAACGCAATACCCGAGCCGTCTTTTACAGGTGTGCCAAAGGTCCATCTCACGGACTTAGAAAAAATTTTCAATTTTTCCCCCCGCTCACTAAAATCGACGTTTCGAACGAACCAAAAATAATTTCGACCCCGGACTACTGGCGTTCACTAAGGGGTACCTAAGCGAATATCATATTAAAAATTTCCCCCTCACTTCACCCAGTTTGGGAAAATGTTGAACACGCGTATCTCCACGGGAACGCGCCCTAAAGACCTGCAACCAATGTCAACAATTTTGGTTTTAAATAACCTAACCGGTACATCACCACTTCGGGGTCAAAAAATCCCTTCCGAGGGATTTCGTCCCCTCCCATCCCCCAATTTTGATCCGAGGACTCCGAATCTCGCCAGACACCTTTGAATAGGTGTTCTTTATCGTTTCACCAAGTGTTGTGCCTTAAACATTATCACAACCATTGTTATCAGCGTTTTGATTTAAGTCATAAGTAGTAAGGAAGTGTTAAGTGCATTCTTGGTAAAAATGGCCACAAAGAGTGGCTCGTCCGCTAGAAAGCTTTCAAACGCTTCAGCAGGATCCAACCCCCCAACCCTACATCCCACGTTAACAAAAGCATGAGAATTAACTCTCCAACTCACCAAATCTATCGAGCCCTTATCGACTGCATTGGATGGATTAAACATACAGTTGAAAGTAATACTAGGATCAAAAAGATATACCTGTACGCTGTGCATATTGACAAACGACAAAGCCTTTGTCAGTCGTCAGATGTTAATACGCATTTCATAAAATGGCTATCGAACGATTGAGAACGGTACGATGGAGAACGGCATTTTTAGTGTTACTATTGAGAACGCTCGTAGATTTTTTTTTTCTATGTAGCCATTTTTTACAAATACTTTTTTATGATTTTAAGACAAATACAATACATACTTAACAAATATTTTTGTTAAAAATTTGATTTTTGTTTAAGACTTTGCTTCGATGTGAGAGTATATTGTTTTACCATGGTATGGGTTTTTTATGTGTGTTTGTGTACACTGTAATGTGATTTATATTGGTTTTATATTTATCCTTCGAGAAGTAACTCTTTTTTTTATTGATTCTAGCGTTATATGCTTAAAATAACTCCTCTTAAATATTGAAAATATCTCATATGATTTGAAATTTAATTCACTACTTAAATAAAATACAAATTTTAAAGTTTTAACCATTCCCCTACAAATTTAAGAAATATACATATTTTTTATCTTAAAATTGCGCCACGCTACAACTTTTTTAAAAATAGTCTAATTAATTCCAAATTTTTATTGTCATTCTTTATACGTAAAAAAAATGTTAATATCAATAAAGGAAAAGTTGAACCCTTAAAATTAATAAAAACATACAAATGCATACATTTTTTCTATTTCGCTTACTTAGGTATAATTTTAAGGCTTAAGGTCAAAAATTAGACTGGAAAGTAGACATAGAGTGGGATTGAAAAATTGAGGATTTTTATAAAATCTGTCAATATTTTTTTTTTTACACCCAAAATAATATGAAATGTACACTTAGAGCGATGTAAGTTTTTAGGTCGCAACTGTGTGATTGAATCAACAGTCATCTAAAATTATTCTTTATTCGTTATATTGTTGATTACAGTTTATGGATAAAAATGGTAGCCAATTATCGTAGATAGGCAATTAACTCTAATAGTAATCACCCCAACTATAAAAAAAATAATATTAAGTACATTATTGTCATTAATCATTATAACGCTGTTGTCGATACTTGTATGTATTTTTACAGATTCGCATCGAAGCATTTATTTGAAAAAGATTTTATCTCATTCAGCCAATTCTGTCCCGCTATGTTTTCAACACGCTGTGTTGGATTTTTTAGAAATATTCATCGGTACACTCATGTTCAATACCCTATAGTCTTCGCCTGTAATCGTTCGCACACGTTTTTTTTTATTCAAATTTAATAGTTGGTATGTAGATTATAAAATTTGATAGCTGTAAAAATATAAAATAACTATGTGCCCAATCTTAAATAAATAGTGTATCTGATTCGATAGAAATTTTAACTTAAAACTTTGGAATTTTTAATAATTAAAATTTTAAAAAGTAATACTAAGAAGTGCACAAGAAAAAAAAAATTAACAAAACTCTAACATTGAAAAACATTACGAGTACATTATATTTTCGTTGGATCTAAGTATGTTTCTGATTCTAATATTTAAATACTTAATTTATAAATATATTCATCAGTGGCAGTTTAAAAAAAAATGTATTAAAACGTTTATGTGCACAAGTGCCGGAATTGTATAAGTTTCGAAAATATTTTTTTACTTTCGAACGTTATATCAACCTCGGCCCCAATGTACTTGAATATAAACTTTTTTTTATACAATTATATTACTTAAAGTATAAAAGCTTATAGTAATATAATTGTACAGAGAAAAAGTCAAACCCAACGACTCCTAGCTGACTTTGTCCTTGACGTGGTTTTTGCGTTTATCGATGAAAAATAATTTAATACAAAATAAAATATTAACCTTCATGTTTTAACTCAAAATTTTAGCGATCTGGTACATTAATAATATTGGTTTTATGACGTGCCTGTATGTGGAATGTAGATAAATTTTGTTAATTTTCCTTTGTCTGTTTTTTGCTAATGAAGAAAATTGTATATTATACAAAACGCAATGATATATAACCTTGTGTCAGGCACACCTGATAGAAAACCAATGCGACTATAATGTTATATATATATATATATATATATATGTGTATGAATACCGGTTTCAGTGTCCTTGTTTTAAATAATACTTTTCTTAACGTTAACATTATATTATTTTTATTATAAGTACTAAAGCTTAGCTGTATTAAGTGTTTGTGAAATATAATATTATATTTTATAAACATGTTATTATTATTAGCTTCATGCTAAAAACACGCATGTCATCTAAAATCTAATTTATATAATTACAAATCGGCCATTGCCTAACACTGCTTATAAGGTAAGTGTGACATGCAGTTTGTAAGAGGTTAAAATGGAAATACACTTGTGTTATTTAAAAAAATATATTAATTGTATTTTTTTTAAGTGCGTTTATTAAAGAAAAAACTGTACAACACGACAATAATTACGATTAATTTTATATGAAGAAGTGAAGAAAATTAATATCATTTTATAAAATATATTATTAATATTATAACACAATTGCTTTTAAATTATTGTTATTATTTCGTTGTCATCATCAAATTCTACTGAATAAAAAAGTATTTATTTCCTTTAGCGGCCACCAATATACGAATAAACGTGCCGTTGACTGGGCTTAATGCTTTTGATACAAAGTTAGCGTAATCATCTATCATGTTATTATAAATATCGATGGTCCTATTTATTGAATCTTGGCCATCTAGAACTACTAATTCTTGTAATTCCTCGTCGATTTCAGATTCACTACCGAGTCCTAAATTTTCTGCAGCTTTACAAAAATATTTTCTCGTAACACTTTCCCTTTCCGCAAGTTGATCTTCGGCAACGCTGTTTAAGTCGTACTTCATAACGTGTATTGCAAACCAATAGATGTTTTCGTTGATCCCAAAGAGCCTCAAGGCATTTATGAGAGCTAAACAGGGCTCTTTCCACTTATTGCCGGTAGTTGTGTCTATGCCAGATGGTCGGGTCCGTAAGATGTGGTATACACGTAAATGACGCCATATAAAGAACATAAGTCTTAATTGGATGCATTTCAAAATCAGAGCATTGTACTTATTACCGCCAATCGGGTCCAACTCCCATTGATGACGTGAATTTTGGGTAGCGTAAAACTTGGAGTATTTATTCAACTTATTTTTTATATTAATCGTTTCGAATTTGAAACCAAACATCGACCAGTTTAAAATTAAATCATGATGTGCGTATAGTGGGAACAACAATAGATTCTCAATTGTGTAATAATTATAATATGGATAGGTGTTTAACACTCCACTCGCGTACAACAATTGCATATGCTCATAAGCGTTGTCGACAAGAGCGGATATCGCTGATGACTCTGAGGTTGCATTGCCTGGATTCGTTAAATATTTATGATCGAAACATTGGCTAACAAACGCTGACACGTTTTCTCGCATGCGTCCTTTATGATTTTCGAAATGATTTTTGTACATTTCAATGTCCACTTCCGAAGCCACAAGACCCGACACAAAGGTGAACATTTCGATTTGCCAATCATGAGCGTCCCATTTTGCCATGTTCAATAGGGACAACATGTTGGTTAGATACACTTTGGAATTCTGTGTATAGATGTGTGATGGTTCTTTGAAGTATTCTTCAAGTCCCTTCAAAACATTCGAAACAAACAATCCATGAATACACTGGATAGCTTGCATTTTTTGCTTGTACTTTATAACGGACGCTTTTTTGTCGTTCAAATCTTCTCTGATTGGCCAGCAATCTCTTGAAAGAAGTTCCTTTTCTTTTTCTTCAAATTGAACATCCATCTCAGCTAACGTTGGCATATAATTTAACGATTTTACAAATTCCACGTTATACAGTTCTTCCAGGTATTCCTAAAACAATTGTGTTGTTTTGACTTTAATAAATAAAACAAACAAATTATTGAAAATGGTGTACTATAAAAGCTAAAAAATTGTATTAAAAAAAAAATCATCTAAATGATCATTGAGTTGATAAATTATTCAAACGCTAGTTGTTTGATACATGATTCTTCGAGCAAATTCCGCAATACATTATTAACCTATTTTTTTATTTTACATTTTTTTTTTTTTACTATTCATTAATAATGTGTAGAATAATTGAAGAGCTTGAAACAGCAACCATATTAAACCATGTTTTCAAAACCTTATTATTTCCAAGGAAATGATATCTATATTTCGGGGCATAAAACAATAAAGATAAATCTATAACATCCAACATACATTTTCTCACGCTAAATTTAATAAATAGGAGAGCTAGTTTTCTTTTGATCTTTTTACGCCATTTTTTTGACATGTTTAAGTCTTTGCTATGGCACACAAACGGAAAACCGACACCACTTATTAAAACGAAAAAACTGACACCGGTTATCATAATGAAAAATAACAGCTGATTTATCTGATGAGAATAACAGATAAGGAAAGCGATAAGTGATAAGAGATATGGTTTTTACTGTGGAACACAACCGGAAAAAATCGACACCGACACCGGTTATTATAACGAAAAATCAGCTGATTTATCTGATAAGAAAGATAAGAGATAAGGGAAGAATATAGGGTGTAAGTGATAGGGGTGAAAGATTGGGGTGAGAGATGAGGGTTGGGGTTGGGGGTGGGAATGTGGGTGGGGGCATATATGTTGTATTCACAACGTTCAAAATAGAAATGATTAATTAAGTTAATTATTTAAGGGGCCTTTAATTATTTAATTCTCTATGAATTGATTTGGGACAGATACGAGTATTATTAAAACACTAAAATATTAGCCAGAAAATTGATATGTTTACTAGCCACTTTAGATACAGAAAAATGTTTTTAATGAAGATTTCTGGTAGTTGCTTCGAACCATTTTATTCCTACACAAGCTTAAATATAGAGATAAAAAAATAAGAATTTTATTAAGACTCGTCCAGTTCGACTTGACACTTTAAAACTACACATTTAACAGATAAGGGGTTCGAAGCCGATGGTCGGATATTAGTGTTACTAATACCATGGAAATATAAATCCACAATCCCATGTTTTTAGTAGTACTGGCTGACATTGTTATGAATGATATGATTGTTCTTTTTTTTATAAAAACTGTATCACTCAATAGTTAATACAAACTGTAAAAGAAACATGTTGATAACACCTCTTCACTTAAACTTATTTGCTGACTCCCAAAACTTTTAAACCGTACAGTCGCCAGGTGTCAAGATAAACTGGACAAGATACAAGAAAAGCAGTTAAATATATTTTTTGCTCTTAAGTGTTTTTGTAATCATCAATCTGTTACAATAAATGTTAACTAATTGTTTACTTTACCTCTTGATCTCCGTCGAACTCGAAAACAAAACTCTGTAAATAGAAACATTTTTTATGAATTTTGTAAATTATTTCATTGAAATGCGGAAACTATGAACTAAAATAAATTCACTAAACCAGATTTTTTTTTTTTAAATCGATACCTAGTATGCTGATAACGAATCTGCAGAAACATTGCGCTCATTTTTAGTTTGAAAGCTTAGACATACTAAGATATTTAATTTTAAGTAATGCAACACTCCACGATATTATCGCTATTGATGCCATATTATGATTTGACTATTTGAGATATCAATTTGGAAGTAATTTGTCGTTTTCAAGCTTGCATGAATAATTTTAAATCATCAGCAAAAGCGAGGATCCTTGCATGAATAATTAATACTAAACTGGCTCAATAAACCAAGATAGAAATAAAGGGAAGAGAAAGCATAGAACCTTGCGGAACTCCAGAGGATGGAGTTTTAACTTCTGAGGAACAACCTAGTATATTTACCCATTGCTTCCTTTCAGTTAAGTGGGTAATTTACCAGGAGAGGAGAAGTTCGCCAAAACCAGCATAAAATAGTAAATCTGATAAAATATTATGATTTAGTTTGTCAAAGGCAAAGTTATCATTTTGAAGTATTATAATTTTTTTTATGAGTAGGGCTGGACTTTTGAGTCATAAAGGTGTTTGCTAAATTATACCCAAAATGTTATCAATGTTTAATGTGATTTTTCAAATGGCTTAGTTCTTTAGTTTATAACAGTATTAGGGCGAAATTAACAAAAAAAACTTTTACTGTCCAACCTAAAAATATTATTTTACAAATCCCATATAATAGCTGTTAATCGATTGTTTACTTTACCTGTAGACTTTCGATTGAACTTGAACTCTAAAAATAGAAACGCATACTATGAATTCAGTAATTTAAAAATTTTTAATTATTTCATTGCAAAAAAAAAATAGGAAATAATGGAATCTACATTGTACCGTCGTAAGAACATTAATAATTTTATGAAATTAATTTACAACCTTTTTTTATTCATAACTTATAATTGATAAGGTTGTTCTATATCACTTTTGATATAAGCATAAAATATTTTCATTTATCAAGAAAGGAAAATATTATGAATTGTATTTGTTAGGGGCATAATTTTGAAATTTTAGGACATTTTTAAGGTATTAAATTCCTAGCCCTAGCTATAAGTATCAACTTATCAAGTAAGTTGAAAAATTTTAGTACATTAAAAAATCAACAAAAAAATATTTATAGAATGATAAAATTACATACTAAAAGTGAAAAATATGTTGTGGGTTTATGAAAAACATACAATTTTTAGTACATTTTGTAGTGCTACTAAAAAAAAAAAAAATAACTAAAAGCTAGCTTTACCTTTTTGGTCAGTTTTATCATTAAATTTATCAGCAACGTAAATTAGTGTTTATACATGCCAGTAATTAATTTTTCAAATATTTTTTTTTATTTATCTTCTATGAAATATACAACTAAGAAACAACTAGAGATGTAAGTGAACATTTATTTAAAAGAATAACATCATTACTTAAAGATATGTTTTGTACGTTTTGAAGTTTGTACAAGAACTATTTATGGTTTCAATACGCATATTATAAAAAATATTTAATAAAAAAAAAGGTTGTTAATACAAAATTTCGAAGAGTTTTTAGTTCTTAGAACTAACCCAAGCTTGCATGTTATGCAATTTATGTATATATATAGGTATAAAAGATTATTATTTATCAAAAAAAAATATATATTTATTTAAAATTGTATTTTATTGATGTTTTATTTTGAAATTTTAAGGCATTTATCAGGCATTAAATTCAAGTGAGTACAAAAAAAATATACGTAGAGCGAGAAGGGGGGAGGGGTGCGTAGGTCGGGAATTTAAAATAAAAACCTAAAATTATTGAATTAATATAAACTTATTACGATTAACTTCAAAGTCGACCATTTGTGAGATGTACCATATTTGAAAATAGTTTTTTATATTCATGCTAAATATGTTATTTAAAAATCATAAATCCTTTATAATAGCTGATAACCAATCGTTTACTTTACCTGTTCAGTTTCATCGATCTCCAAAGTACAACTCTAAAAAAGAAACTCTTTTTATGAATTTAGAAATTCAAAATTTGTATACTATTTCATTACAAAAAATGGAAACAATTAACTAAAACTTATTAACGGAAAACTTATGTTTTTGATTATTTTTTGACGGATTTTCAATACTAATATTATGATAATGTGTAGGTACAAGTAATTCGAGGTATTCAAAACTAACATTGTGATGCTTGTTTTTTAAAAAAAAACTCCGCCATTTTTTATCGTGTTGGTATTTGAATAACAATTTTTAAAAAGGCAACCTCGTAAAAACCATTTAAACTCGTTTAAAAAAATTTGCAAATATTTTTTAATAAATACATTGATAAGCTTATTCTATAAAAAAATATGTATATTAAAAATATAATAGCTCATTTTTTATGTTTTTTTTAGGAGTGGTGTAAGCCATTAAATAATGTTCTGACGAATAAACCGAAAACAATTATTACTGTTGAAGCTAAATGATTTATTTTAATATCATAGATCCGTTATAATAACTGTTAAATGATTGTTTACTTTACCGGCTGATTTTCGTTGGAACGTGATCTCTAGAAACAAAAACATTATACAACATATTATACATTAGCCAACATTATTTATTCGAACGATTATATAATGAACTGATAGTACTTTTTATGCTGATTAAGATCTGCAAAACTACTCATTTGCATTTAATCGAGAAGAAGTCATTTATTGTCATATTACCCGCAGAAAAGTCCTAAAATAGTGTCATTATTGATGTTATAAGCTATTTGGAGTTATTATTTTGAAGACTATATACATGTTTTCCCGTTTTGGTGATAATATTGATATTATAATTGCGGTAGACTATGACTTTGCAAGCAACAACGAGGGACGACATAATATAAAATGCCACGTACACTCACTTTCAGTAGTACACGCAATCATTCATGTTCGCAGTCTCGAAATCAGTATTAAAAGTACTATAAATTTAAAAAATAAAAAAGGTATCCAAGAAAGTAATTTACACCAAAAATGATTTCACATTAAAAAAGTTAATGAGAAGATAATAATACTCTGATAAAATATTTTATCCTAAGAACGCTAAACATTTTGTTGAAATACATTTTTTTCTACTAAAAGAAAATTACAAGACGTTACTCGATTATACTTGCCTCTATTGGAGAATTTTGGTTAGCTCTAGTACAACACTGACCAGCTTTTACTAAAACGTTAAAAGACGGCAACAAAAATATTATTTTCCAAATCATTTTTTCGTTCATTTACTATGAAATATTATAACTCTAAGAATCAATTCGACAAGTGAAAGTCAGGTAATGCACTAAGCGGAATTTCGATGTTTTACTTACAATATGGCCTTAAAATTTATTTTGCGGGTAAAAAGATCTACGTTTTTATACAGGTGGCCTTAGTTAAATAAAAAGCCACAATTCGACAGGTACAGAAAAATATGAGGTGAGTGAAAGTTTAATTAAATTGTATGCAGGGTAATCATTTTATTGTGAACCACTTTAACTGTAATTTTATATAATATAACGGTTTTATATTTGAATAATTACTACTGACGACTAATAATTGAAGTCGTATTCAAGTGGGACTTCTCAATTTATTGATGTATGAATCTCTGATAACAATGCATATCAAAAGTATAACAATAATAAGTATTTTTCAGTAGTCTATTGTAATGAAATTTTAAAATGTAATGGTGTCCTTTTGTTTGGATTAAGTTACTAAATAATGGAACTGATAGTTCTATACTTAATATACTTTTGAGTATTAGAGTCATTAAAATTGAGTTTATAGTTTAAACATTTTTTTTTCTTCCGTTGACCATTACTTGAGAATTTTTCTAAGAGTTTTTTGAGAAAGCTGATATAATTTTACATAAAATGTGTAAATTTCATATTGGGTTCTCCATAAAAATGCTCAGAAAAACCAAAAATGTTGTCAAATTTCATAGATAAATCGAATAAACGAAAAATGACCTTATTTTGCTCATCTAGATGCAGCTTCGGCTGGTTAATTTGAATTGGTTTGGCCATCCCATGATAACAAACGGTTAGGGGAGTGGGTGTTTTGACACCATTAAAACTTATCAAGTATTCCGTAGAATTATGCGGTAAACATGCGTGTATCGTCTAATATTGAGTCAGTTTAACTTTGCAAAAAGTATACTTTTTATAAAAAAATTATTCTTTTTTGATTAAGGGACCTTTACACTAGCATTTATTAAGGCGCATTGTAAAGCTAATTTTTTAACTAAAACTATACACTAAGCTAACATGTTTATACATTTCTATTACTTTTGGAAAAAAATATCTATTTTGGTATTTAATTTTTATAACGCATCTAATAAATCCTGCAGACCTGTGACCTCTCCGTCCCCTCGTTGCTTTGATTCCATTATGCCTATACTCTACTGTACTAGTCCTTTCGGATAAAATCACTTTCAAATTAACGCTTTGATGCTTATTTATAAATACAATAAAATACAAAAAATATATATGTATTCATAATAATTTATAATTTTTATTATTATTATATAAATAATTGTATATTATAAATGTATTTACAATATTCTCATTTCTGTAAATTCTGCCTAAGTTAAACATATTAAAACTCCAAGGTCTTTTATATACTAACGCATTTAATAGTACGAAAAATCTGAGTACATCTACTATTAAGCAGCTTTTTTATGTGTATTACTATGACTTATATGTTTTTTCATACCGATACGAATTTAAGGTAAATAAAACGAACCACTGGAGTGGCCCATTCGCTGTGATCTACTGTTACCAAAACGTTACTGGAAACTAACTGTTCTATCTCCACTTCCACCTTCTTTCTGAGAGCTAACGGAACCGAACGAGCTTTACAAAACTTAGGGGTGGCACCTTCCAACACATTTAAACTTTTTTTATATGATTTAAACGTACCTAAACCTTCTTCGAAAACTACTTTATACTTATTTATTATTGTTTCTATCTCGTTACCGTTAGTGTAATTGAAAGTAGAAATGTAATCAATGTACAGAACGGCCAAATTGTTTCTACCTAGTAGTGGTAGCCCGCCTCTAGGCACGACGTATACCCAGATATGAGCGGTCTTATCTCCGTATTGAACAGATAATTGGACCTTTCCCACCGTTGTGATTTTGTTCCCAACATAATCTGATAATGCTATATCGTTCTCTATTACGGTTTTCGTTTTAAATAACATATCGAATGTATGCTTGGTAGTTGTTAAATCTGAAAATTGCACCAACCAAATTTTTTTAAACTTTCAGTCTTTTTCCCAGGAGGAGGGAGGGTTGTTGAAATTTCGGGGTTTTCCTTGTGCGATTTTGTTGATGAAACTTTTTATATAGAAAATGCAATGGTTATAAGAAATCGAAAATATTTTCGAAAAACATACACTTGTGCACACATGAGAATGTTTTAGTCATTATTTTTTGCCATCGATAAATTTTCATACATTTTAAGCAGAAAAATACGACGATCGAACGATAAAAAGAATATATAAAATTGTCAATGTTCGATTTTCTCTTTTTTTTTTTTTGGTGCACATCTTAGTGTTACTTTTTTACTTCGATAATTCGTCATAGCAAATCGTCTAAACTTGAAAATGTTATCGAATCGGTTATATTAAACTTAAGTATGGCTATCGACGGATATTCTCAAAGAAAAAATCCATTACAATTTGGGTCGGGACTCGAGTTGACCCTAGCTGATTGAATGTGATAAATTCACTTTTTAAAAAATTAATTAAAACCTTAAACTGGTACTTGAGCACTCACAACTTACTGGGGGCCACTCTAACGAGATTTCATAACAATATTGGAATGATTTGATATTTTTTTTTTTTAAGAATTAACATGTTATTTGTACATAAGAGTTCTAACTCCAGACAAATTTTCAACTAAAAGGTCCTAAAAACCCAAAAAACAATTTGCATCCCGCCGCAAGGGGGTGGGAAATGGGTCTAACTTAAATTTAAATCTCAAGTAAATATTCCTCTCTAGAATATTTAACTCGATTTGACCATTTTTCTCGAAATTATAGCCAGTAAAAGTTAAAACATAAAAACTAGTATGGTATTTTTTTTACCAGCTTTTGACCCTTACTAATTGCAATCTACAATCTTACAACCATAAAAACGAAATTCCCCCCTAAATTCTAAGGAAAGACAACTTTTTTTTTTTAATTAGTCAAAACTTGACTATAGCTATCATCCCGAAAGTTTTTGCATATGCTTCTAATGGCCAGTAGTTAGAACTACGTATCTTAAAAATGTACTAAGTAATGCTTAATTTGAAAAAAATAGTCCATCTTGTAGTGTTATTTAAATAGATAATGATGTATACAATTGCGACTAGCCAAAAAATAATTGTTTTCACCGAGATACACCCACTTTTCTTGTGCAGGCAAAAAAAACAATTTTTTTGAACCTGTCTAAAAATTATACTCATATTTATCAGACAATAACTGGATATTTATCACTGTAATTATTTTCTGCGAATTTCTGGAAAAACGGGAGAAATTAAACTTAACATTTTGAAAATACAAAAAAAAACTATAATTAGTATCACTTTGTCCTAAATTTTGTGTTTTTGCGGTTTGAAAATCAAACAAATCAAATACTGTTACTTTTAAAATGTCCATAGTGTTTAAAAAAAGTACTGAAATAGCAATAATTGTGATAAAAATTAATTAGGGTTACAGGAAAGAAACCCGGAAGAATTTAAAATTACAAAAACAATTCCTGGTTGATAAAATCACTTTGGGAAAAAACGCATAAAATTGTTAATGTGATATTACCGCCAATAGTACATTTTGTATATTAAAAATATAAATAGACATTGATAAAAGCACTGAAAAGACAATGCACTTAAAATTAACCTATAACTATTGCAAATAATTAGTAGGAATCATGTCGCACCCTTGGAGCAAGACTGCCACAACTCAAGTTCTGAGGAAATACAACTTAAAGATTGAACCTGCTCCCAAATGGTTAATTTTAGCTTTGAAAGCTTTAATTTTAATACTTTTCAATAATTTTTTTGTTACCCGGTGCTTGTTATTTTAATTTCAAGCTACTTAGTTAAATCTCAGCCAGACACCACAATTTGTTTGTTGTGCCAGTTTACCGTTTTAAATATTTTATAAGCCGTAATAAGAAATGTGGTAATTTTGTTTTTCTTTTTAAATTATTAATATATTGCTACAATGTGGCAGTTTGTTATTATTTCACCGGTGTCATCTGGTTAAGAATTATTTTCAAGTTGAAAGTTAAAACGCCTCAAATCGAAACGAGGCAGTCTTGATTTATTATGCTTAAGTATAAAAACTGTAGCAGTATTATATTTTTTTAAACCAAAAAAACCTAGAAATTTATTACAGAAACGTTGGTTGGGTTAAACGTCAATTCATGTCTGGCCGGACACGAGAGCATTTGTACCCTTAACCGGTTTTTTTTTCGTTTTCCTATTAAATTATGATAAAGACGATTTTGATCTGATATACCATTACATATAAAAAGGAAATGTAGATAATACATTTTACAATTTACACGCCAGGAACTAAAAGAACTTTTTAGAGAAAAAAACTTTTCTTAGGAAAAGTTTTGTGCCTTTCTGGTCGTTATTTTGCTAAATTCGTTTCTTATGACTACATTTTGCACACCGATAAAGAAAACAAAATGATAAATCGTTGTAAAGCAAACACCCAATATTAATACACGTGTACCTTCGAGTATATTACAAAAACATGTTATTCTACTATTTTCGATAAATCATAATACACTAGAAAATTGATTAAATCATTAAGGACAGGACACTAGTTTTCTCTTAAAATAATAGCATTTTTGTAGCTTTTATAATAATTGGAGACACTTAAGTTGGTGTTATTTTACAGTATTATAAAACCATTACTAAACATTTACCTTTTCTATTTTTTTTCACAGCTCAGTATTTTTACAGAAGCGTAGTGCCAGCAGAAAAAAATATTATTTCACTCCACCCTTCCTCCCGTCCTAAATTGTAATGTTTATTAACTCCCAAAGTAATTAGCCAAAACTGGCTATCGACCGGTATACTATTCAGAAAATAATTCTCAGTTGAAATAGTAAATTAAATATGTACACAAGTTACTATTTAAGTTTTTAAAAGTTGATAGGCTTATGAAAAATAATTTTAAAAAAAGGTTAATGTTGAGTATTTTCATAATATTGTAAAATATGATAACCAAAATGTTTTCAAAAAAAGAAATACTACAAAATTGCAATTATTCTAAAGCGTAACCATTCCGTCTTTAAACCATGACAAAACATTCGGTTTGAGTTCAATACAGTTTTTTTTATCAATTTTAAAAATACCCATTGCTGCTTCGTGTTTTGCTCAATTTGAAAATATTTAAAACGGCAGAGACCGTTTTAATTTCAACAAATTAGGGGTTCCGTTTTAGGCCAATACGAACCAATAAGTCATTAATGATAAGACCATTGCATAGGTGTATAAATTATTTTAATAATTGTTAGAGAGTGAGGATTTTGTATAATTTTGCAAATTGCAATTTTGCGCATGTGTTTCAAAAGTTACACCGAGTTCAAAAGTAAATAAAAATTTATATGTACGATTTTTTATGGAAGTATTATTTATCGAATTTTTGCCTGAGCATCAATTCGAAAACACAATTTTTTTGCTATAGAAAAACACTTGGGTTGTTCGATGTGCGTTCCCATTTCCACTGTTTACATAAATTGAAGTATACGAATCGACAAATTCAAGGTCTTAAGAAATTCATGGCCAACCCGAATTATTGACGATTTTCTAGAATAACAAAAAAAAAAAACAATAACCGTGAGTTGTTTTTGGTTTTTTTTGTAACACAATGTTGGCAGTATCTTAGCTCCGACCCTATATAATCTATATACAGCTGACCTACCACAATCTAACTATACCAACCTAGCCACTTTTTCCGATGACACAGCAATTATCTCTTCTAGATCTGACATTCTCTCTGCAACTGAAAACCTCCAAGAACACCTGCTAAAACTGCAAGAGTGGTACAACATATGGAAAATAAAAATTAATGAAACTAAATCCACCCACATAACCTTCACTCTTAGACCTAAAAACATCCCCCTCTCTCCCTAAATAATCAATCTCTTCCCATAGACAACTCTGTGAAATACCTAGGTGTTCACCTGGACAAGAGTCTTACTTGGGCAACCCATATTAAGACCAAAATCAAGTCGCTAAGCCTTACGCTTCACAAACTTAGACATCTCCTTAAATAAAAAACTTCGCTAAATAACAAAATATTAATTTATAAGCAACTCTTACGTCCAGCAATGACCTACGGTATTCAAGTCTAGGGAACTACTAAAATCTCTAACTTAAACATCCTACAATCTATTCAATCAATATGGACGCTCCTTTCCTACACGTCGTCTTGTCTAGTCTCTATATTCAGCTCATTTACCTATTGTATTATTTTGTATACAGATTGTAAATATTGTCTTATTTTAATAAAAAAAAAAAACACAATGTTATTTCAAGGTCATTGTAATTTTTCCCCTCCGGTAAGAGGATTTTAGGGAAGGGTGATTTTGCAATATCTAATAGCAACTCGTATAAATAATAAATTTAGACATTTATGTTAATCTATTTTTTGTTTTTTAGTAAAATAGAATTTGATTGGACTTTGAAGTTTATAATATAATTTAAAAGAGCCGTAGTCTTTTAATAAGTTGGATTATTATTATTTTTATTTTTATAATACATAAATAGTCGCGTTTGCATTATTCGAAGCAATTGTTCAGACTTAAACGCCAAAACAGTTCACTAAAATGCCATAATCTACTATGCAAGGTTCCACTCTAAACTCAATGGTCATCCGAACCAACTCGTTTACAACCTCCCTACTAGTAAACACAATATTATGATACCGACCGTTGGGTCCTAACCTAACCTAACACGGGTCGATGTTACCAACCGACAGTTATTAGCGTCTGTACGTTTCTCACATCTGGTGCACCATGTTTGTAATTGGTCCATTATTAAAAAAGTTACAGTGTATACAGATAAAAAAAAAGCCCACATCAGAGTAAAACCAACACCTTCGCCGCTCAGCATCAAAGATAAAACATTTTTCTGGATTTTTATGTAAAGGGCTTCAAAAGTGGTCAAATTATATGTTTTTGGGGTCGGTGATTACGAATTTAATATCAGTTTTCAATTTTACTCAGCCAAAAAAAACTTAGGTACAAGTAAAACAAGTAAAAAAGAAAAAAATTTAATTTTTGTAAACTAAAAGTCAAAAGTTGAGATGAGACTTAAAATTGTTATAATTATTAGATACATTTTTTTTAAAGATTTTAAGGGTTTTTGTTGTATGTAAAATGTACGCAATCTGCGAAAACACAGTTTTCCGGAAATTTAAGAAAAACTGTAGTACCGAATTTTTTTTCCGTTTAATATGTTATGGATATATATGAGTTCTAACAACTGGCAAATTTTCAACTTAAGAGTCTTAAAATTACGACTAAAAACCCCAATAAACAAAAAAACTTAAACCCCCTCTAGGGGGTTGGGAAATGGGTTTAATTTACAACTGACGTGTGCGGGCATACCAAATAAATATTCCTTATAAATTTCAACTCGATCCGACTTTTTTTCTCGAAATTATAGCCATTAAAAGTTCTAACTTAAAAACTCGTACGGTTTTTTTTTGTTTTTTCAAATTT
The DNA here is from genome assembly GCF_023614345.1 of Adelges cooleyi. Taxonomy (NCBI): domain Eukaryota; kingdom Metazoa; phylum Arthropoda; class Insecta; order Hemiptera; family Adelgidae; genus Adelges; species Adelges cooleyi. Next base: position 113,433 of record NW_026096129.1, on the reverse strand, counting down.
TGACTGTGAAGAATAAGCTTTTTCAACTTTTACCTCCCCCAACCCTAAAGTACCAACTAGATAAATTTTGTGATTTATAGGTTTGCTACTCGAAGGAATTGGTTCAGTATTAAAAAAGTTAAAGTGTTCCAAACAATTTTAAATTAGCAAGTTAATTAAGAACAGCTGAATCCATTTATTTTGATTTGATAATCGGTATTTTCTTATTATTTTTATAATTTTCATCACTAATTATCTTATATTTTATAACTGTAAATTCAATAGCGTAAAAAATTCAAAAACAATAAAACTAATCTTATAGAAGAAAAACATTGTTTTTGATATTTCCTTAATTAACTATAAAAATTGAAGTATTGACCATACTATTAATACTATTATTATAGAGCATCGTAATTTTAAGTTGAAAAATTTGTACATTTTTTGGGTGTTTTTTCTCGATTTTAATGGGGAAGGGTTGACTTTTATACATTTTTGGCCAGATAAAGTACCTTTCAGGTATGATTTCTGATCTATAGAGTTGCTACACGAAGAAATCGGTTCAGTGGCTTACGTAATATCGTGGGTCCAGACACAAAAACAAAAAAAAATAATTAAAAATAAAAACACATTGTAAAAATGCACCGCAGCCAAAATTCAAACGCTAAAATATGTTTTTATTTTTTGTGTACAAATTTATGTATTGCAAAACATATGTTGCCATTAAAAAAAAACCCTTTTTGTATTATAAGGATTGGTGATAAAAATTTGCTGTGTCCGTTGCTACTTGAACCTGGATGGGTGACCACCAGAAATTTTTAGCGGTGACCCATACCATTAACCCCGGCTATGCATGGCATTTCTGCCATGCACCAAAAGGCGACCGAACAGGCATAGTTAGCCATAGCGCCCTCCCGGTCAATACGCCATATACGATTCTACGATTATGTATACAACCTCTAACACCGAGACTCATCTCGTCACATCAATCTAATACCGATTAGATTAAACAGGTTTTCTAAGGGTCACTTACCTCACAATCACTCACATGTTGAGAGGCCTGTAAGGCCCAACTTACTACTCATAATATTATTATTATTATTATTAGCTCCGCATCGATTCTAAAACCACGCATGTCATCTGAAATCTAATTTAGATAACTACAAATCAGTCATTGCTTAAAATTGCTTATTAGGTTAGTGTGACATACAGTTTGTAAAAGGTTACAATAGAAATACTAGTGTGTTAATAACAAAATAATATTATTAATGTTCTTAAGTGCTTTTATTAAAGAACACATTTTACACATGACAATTATTATAATTATTTATATGATATAAAGAAGTAAAGAAAATTATCATTTGATAAAAAATATTATTAATATTATAACACAATTTCATTTAAACTATTGTTATTATTTATTTTTCAACATCAAACCATCTACTGAATAAAAAAGTATTCATTTCCTTTAGCGGCCACCAATATACGAATAAACGTGCCGTCGACTGATTTTAATGCTTGTGATACACAAGAAACGTATGTGTCCATCATGTTGATATTATCATCGATGATCTTGTTTATTTCTTTAAGGTCATCTGGAACTACAAATTTTTGTAAATGTTCATCGATTTCGGATTCTTTACCGAGTCCTACATTTTCTGCAGTTTTACAAAAATAGGTTCTCGTAACACTTTCTCTTGCATCGAGTTGATCTTGAGTAAGGTTGCTTATGTCTTCCCTCAAAACGTGTATTGCAGACCAATAGATGTTTTCGTTAATCCCAAAGAGCCTCAAAGCATCTCTGAGAACTATACAGGGCTTTATCCACTTATACCACTCAGGTGTGTAGACCCCTATGCCAGACGGTCGTCTGCGTAAGATGTGGTATACACGTAAGTGACGCCATGCAAAGAACATAAGCTTTAAGCGGATGCATTTAAAAAGCAGAGCATTGTACTTATTACCGCCGATCGGGTTCAATTCCCATTCATAATGCGATTTTTGCTTAGTGTACAAATTGAAGTATTTTTCCAACTTACGTTTGACATTATTTGTATCGAATTTGAAACCAAACATCGACCAGTTTAAACTTAAGTTTCGAAATGAATACAGTTGGAACAACAATAGGTTCTCAACTGTGTAATGTTCATAATATTGATAGGTGTTTAACACACCACTCGCGTACAACAATTTCATATGCTCATAAGCGTTGTCGACGAGACCGGACATCGCTGATGACTCTGAGGCTGTATTGCTTGGATACGTTAAATATTTATGATCCGAACATTGGCCAACAAACGCTGACACGTTTCCTCGCATGCGGTCTTTGTTAGTGTTAAAATGTTCTTTGTATATTTTAAATTGATGCTCCTTGATCGCCTCGAGACCAGACACAAAAGTGAAAATTTCGATTTGCCATTCGTAAGCGTCCAATTTCGCCATGTTCAATAGGGACAACATGTTGGTCAGATACACTTTGGGATTCGAAAATAAATTTTTAAAAAAATTATCTTTTACCCAGTTGTGTGATCGTTTTTCGAAGATTACTTCAAGTTCTTTTAAAACATTTAAAACAAACAATCCATGAATACACTGGATAGCTTGCATTTTTTGCTTGTACTTTATAACGGATGTTTTTTTGTCGTTCAAATCGTGTTCGATAGGCCAGCAATCTCTCGAAAGAAGTTTAATATCTCTGTTTCCAAATTGAACGTCCGTCTCGGCTAACGTCGGCATAGACTTTAACGATTGCACAAATTCCACATCATACAGTTCTTCCAGGTATTCCTAAAACAATTGTGTTTTTAGGACGTTCACAAATAAAAAAAACAAGATTTTAAAATGTTGAAGTATAAAAGCAGATAAATTTTATAAAAAAAAAAAAGTATTTTTAATAATCGTTGAGTCAATACATTATTCAAACGTTAATTGTTTGATAAATGATTCTTCGAGCAAATTCCGCAATAGATTATTAAACTATCTTTTTATTTTATAATTTTGGCTTTTACTATTCATTCATTTTTTATAGGATACTACATTTTCTTTTGATTTTATTAGGCATTTTTTAAATGTGGATTTATCTGGTAGTTGCTTTTTGAAGTTTAACGAATAAAATAAATAACACTTTTTTATTAACATACTTTTCTAAAAAATAGTAAAAAGGGAACTAATAAGTAAAACATAATTGTATTATAAGAACAATTTACCAAATCAATTGTGGGCCCTATTCAGCTAAGTCTAAATTCATCGAGTTAAGTATTATGAAATGTTTGTGTCACACACAAATATTGAAACAAATTTAAATTACAAAAGAACTTACATTACAAAATATTATCTGATAAATTTATAAGAAACTTTGGTGAACAGGGCCCACGCTTTTCCTTTTAGTCAAAAATTAAAGATATTTAACGTTATATAAAATTGTAGTAAATTTTCGGTTGTTTTCAAAGTAATTGACATTTTAAATAAAATGTGTTACAATTGATTAGTAAATTGTTCTTGTAATAAACATATTTTTTACTTTTTAGTTCACTTTTTACTATTTTTTAGAAAAGATGTTTTTAAAAAAGTTTTTTTAATTTATTTATTTTATTTTTAAGTCCTATTAAAGGTACATTAATAATTGATGAATAGATTACTAAATTAATTTTAGAAGAATTGAAAAAAATTAAATTTTAGTGTAATAACCCCTACATTTGACCCTGTGTAGTCCGAGATGAGTGTCTGTGCCAAAGTTTCAGCCCTCTATGAAACTAGTAATACTAGTTGATATTCTTAAGAATAAATCATCTATCAATAGTAGTCGTTTTAATTTTTTTTAATGAAAACTTTATAATCAATAGTCAATACAACCTCTACAACAAACTAAATATATTGGCAGCACCTCTTCACTAAAACTACTTTGCTGACACCCACAACTTTTAAACCGTATGGTCGCTAGGTGTCAAGATGAACTGGACGAGATATAGGAAAAATAGTTAAATATATTTTTTGCTGTTAAGTGTATTATCTAGTCATCAATCCGTTAAAATAAATGTTAACTAATTGTTTACTTTACCTCTTGATCTTTGCCGAACTCGAAAACAAAACTCTGTAAATAGAAACATTTTTTATGAATTTTGTAAATTATTTCATTGAAATGCGGAAACTGTGGAATAAATTCACTTAACCAGATTTTTTTTTTATCGATACCTAGTATGCTGATAACGAATCTGCAGAAACATTGCGCTCATTTTTAGTTTGAAAGCTTAGACATACTAAGATATTTAATTTTAAGTAATGCAACGCTCCGCGATATTTTCGCTATTGTTGCCATATTTTAATTTTTTTTTTTATTTTACAATACGGTCGTTAGCCCAAAACACAATATTTAAACAGTTTAACTTAAAAAAATTTAAGTATTATTAATATTTATAAATAAAAATATAGCATGCAATAAATATTTCACAAGATAATGATTACAAAAATAACTACATAATTAATAACTAAATAGAAAAAAGAATTTTTTAGATTGGCTAAATGACAACATATTTACATAATTTACAAAGATAGTAAGAAATCACGATTACTATCTGCAATGCGCCTTATCGAATCAGGGGGGTGATGAAGAGAATAGTTAGTAGAGGTGGAAGGAATGCAAAAAGGAGCAGTGTTTCGAGTACGTCGAGCAGGAGCTCGGAAAGTGAACATTGAGAGTAAGACAGGGGAATCTATCTGGCCACATATAATTTTTAAAAGGAAACGTTTGTTTGCTTCATGTCTTCGGTCAGATAAGGAGGAGAGTTGTATAGATCTTGAATGGTCGTGGGGAGAATGCGGAATTTTCAGGATAACTGCCGCAGAACGTAGAAATTTACGTTGGACTCTTTCAAGCATGACATAATCAATTGAGGTATAAGGGTCCCATAGAACAGAACCGTCTTTAAAAATAGGCCAAACTAAAGAGCAGTAAAGACTTTTTAAGGGTTTTAAAAGATGAAACTCATGAGCTACTCTTTGGATAAAGCCTAAGATTTCAAAGCTTTACAACATTTTCTTCAATATGAAGACGAAAATTCGAGAAGAAAGTAAGAGAAAGACGAGAACCAAGGTCAACAACAGAAGAGATAGATGCAATAAGGTGATAGATATAGGATAAGGAAATCCGGGAAAAAGTCGTTTTTTGGCATTTTAAAATATTATATGTCAAACCAATCGATTCAGCCAAACTAATTAGGCGATTAAGATCAGCTTAAATTAAGGCAACATCTGAGTTGTTGGAAGCTTGCATGAATAATTTAAAATCATCAGCAAAAGCGAGGATCCTTGCATGAGTTAATACTGAACTGGCTTAATAAACCAAGATAGAAATAAGGGGAAGAGAAAGCATGGAACCTTGCGGAACTCCAGAGGATGGAGTTTTAACTTCTGAGGAACAACCTTGTATATTTACCCATTGCTTTCTTTCAGTTAAGTAGGTAATTTACCAGGAGAGGAGTGGTTTGCCAAAACCAGCATTAAATAATAAATCTGACAAAATATTATGATGTCAGTTATCAATTTGGAAGTAATTTGTCGTTTTAAAGTTATCATTTTGAAGTACCATAATTATTTTAATGAATAGGACTAGAAATCTGAGCCATAAAGTTGTTGGCTAAAGTTTACCAAAAATGTTATCAATGTCTAATGTGATTTTTCAAATCGTCCACGGTAAAAATATTATTTTACAAATCCCATATAATAGCTGTTAACCGATAGTTTACTTTACCTGTAGACTTTCGATGGAACTTGAACTCTAAAAATAGATAGACATATTATGAATTCAGTAATTTAAAATTTTTATATTAATTCATTGCAAAAAATGTGGTCATAATGGAATTAATACATCATACCGTCGTAAAACTATTAAAACATTTTTGAAATTATTTTACAAATATTTGTTTTCAATACTTATCATTGATAAGTTTGTGTTATATAGTATATGATATAAGTATAAAAGATTATCATTTATCAAACAAAAAAAAATATTATAAATTTGTATTTTATAGGTGTATTATTTTGATATTTTAGGACATTTATAAGGCATTATATTCCTAGCTCGTTTTATGTAACATTAAATTCTAAGTAGGTAAAAAAAAAATAGTCGTAGAGCGAAGAGGGGGGGGGTGGCATAGGTTGGGAATTTAAAATGATTAACTTAAAATGATTGAATTAACTTTGAGTGGTTGACTTCAATCGACCATTTGTGAGGTGCTAGTATATTTGAAAAAAAAATGTTTATATTCACGTTACTAAAAGCGAGGGGGGGGGGCGTAGGCCGAAAATTTAAAATTATTTTTTTTACTGTTTTTTAATGGATGTTAACAAAACTGCATAAACATTGCACTCGCAATTAGTTTGAAAGTTTAGACTTTTAAATATATTATTAAGTAATGCAATGCTCTGCGATATTATCGCTATTGATGTCATAATATGATATTAAGTATCAATTAACCTAACCTAACTAAAAAAATCCATCATGTGTATTTCAATATAAATTAAAAAAAGCACCCTCGTCAAAACCATTTAAACTTTTTTGAAATTAGTTTGCAAATATTTTTTAAAAATACCTACTTAACATCGATAAGCTTATTCTATAAATACCTATATATATTATAAGTATAATAGCTTATCAAAATAAAAATAAATAAATTATTTAGTGTACTTTATAAGTGCAATATATTGAAATTCTAAGACATAACAATATTTTTCAGGGGATTTATGAGGCATTAAATTCAAGTGGGTACAAAAAAAATAGTCGTAGAGCGAGGGGGGGGTGCATAGGTTGGGAATTTAAAATGATTAACTTAAAATGATTGAATTAACTTTTATAAATCCTTTATAATAACTGATAACTGATCGTTTACTTTACCTCTTCATTTTCATCGATTTCCAAAGTAAAACTCTAAAAAAAAAACGCTTTTTATGAATTAAAAAATTCATAACTTTTATATTATAACGTTAAAAAAAAAAATGAAAATAATTAACTAAATCTATTTCACCGATTTTTTCGAATGTTTTTTAATGGATGTAAACATTTTGAATGCTGAAATTATTATAATGTGTAGGTACATATAATTCGAGGTATTCAAAACTAACATTGTGATGCTTGTTTTTTAAAAAAAAAAATCCGTCATTATTTATAGTGTATTTGAATAAAAATAAATAAAAAGGCAACCTCGTAAAAACTATTTAAACTTTTTTGAAATTAATTTGCAAATATTTTTTAATAAATACTTAACATTGATAAGTTTATTCTATAAAAAAATATGTATACTAAAAGTATAATAGCTCATCTAATGAAAAAAAAATTATTTAGTGTACTTGATAGGTGCAATATTTTGAAATTGTAAGACATAAAAACATTAAAGGATTAGATCTATGCCATTAAAGGATGTTCTGACGAAATTATTAAGAATAATATTTACTGTTGAAGCAAAAAATAATTTTTAAAATCATAATTCCGTTATAATAACTGTTAACTGATTGTTTACTTTACCGGTTGATTTTGGTTTGAACGTGATCTCTAGAAACAAAAACATACAACATATACATTACCAAAATTTTTTTCTTTGAACGATTATACAACGAATTGATAGTACTTTATTTGCTGATTAAGAATCTGCAAAGTTACTCCTTTGCATTTAGTCGAGGAGAGGTAAATTATTGTCAAATTACCCGCAAAAAAATCCCAAAATAGTGACATTATTGATGTTATAAGATAGAGTTGTGGTGAGATAGGAGGTAAGAGATAAACGTTCAACGTGAAACTTGATATGTTTTCTAGCCACTTTAGATACTAGCTTGTTAATATACTATTTCATTATCTATAATTCCACCACTACTCAAAATTTATTCGATACTTCAACGAGACATGCTCTTTCGTGGTTGCAGACTCGGCTGAAAAACTTTTTTAATTATGCATTGTTTTCAGAACGAACAAACTTAAATGAATGGCTAATGAATTACTAGCCAAGTAAATGTTTCGCCAAAAAAATTGATTAATGTCAATTATTAAAAAACTACTAAAAAACTTTTGGCCACAACATACAATTAATCATCACCTACCATTCGAGTACCGTGGTTACCATTGTCACAATCCCAGTGTTCATTTTGGGTTAGTAACGAAAAATATTTCGATTGATATCAAGGCTTCGGAATCGAGGCGGGAAAAAAGTAGACGGTGCTTCGCAAAATGAGACATAAAAATGTATCCCGTGGTGTTGCGGACTTGCACGCAAGCTGTTAAAATATAATATGTAATACCTTTCTTAGAAAAATAACTTTAAGCCAAGCCAAGCCTAAGTTTAGTTAGTTTTTTACACAATAAGCACTTAACCCCATTTTTGCAATTTTTGAACTTTCGAATTTTTGATTGAATGACACTTAACAGGACTATTTAGACTACATTATCCAAAACGACAGTATGAATTATACTGATATGTTCATTACGTTTCATTCATCTTTGGTTAAGCGTCCAGAAATTTAATTCTAGGAATTATTATGTAATGTTCAATGAATTCAACATTAGTTTTAGTTCATAATAATAAGAAATTCGTAGGTATATAGGAAAAATAAATGCATGTATCATAGTTGTCATATCATCCATATCATATTATTTGAAGTATGTAATATGTACATTTAGGCACCTAACGTAACTAGCATAGCTAGTAATATTATATTATGCTAAAAATAATATTGTTGTAACATTTTCATGTTAATAATCAATATCCAATACCTATAATACCTATATTATATAAAATTATAAAAATGTATAAAATGATAAGCCGTTATTTTAGCTTCGATGCAAAGCGAGAAGGTATTGGTTTAACTCTGATGTGGGCTTTTTTTTTATCTGTATACACTGTAACTTTTTTAATACTGGACCAATTACTTCGAATAGCAACTCTATAAATCACAAATGTTATCTAGTTGGTACTTTAAAGGGGGGTAAAAGTTGAAAAAGTTTACTTCTTCACGGACGAAATTTGAAAAAACAAAAAAAAACCGTACGAGTTTTTAAGTTAGAACTTTTACTGGCTAAAATTTCGAGAAAAAGAGTTGGATCGAGTTGAAGTTTATAAGGAATGTTTATTTGGTATGCCCGCACACGTCAGTTGTATCAAATTTAAAATAAACTCATTTCCCAGCCCCCTAGGGGGGGGTTCAAGTTTTTTTAGTTTTTTTGCCGTAATTTTAAGACATTTAGGTTGAAAATTTGTCATTAGTTAGAATTCATATGTATTCATAACATATTTAACGGAAAACAAATTCGGCACTACAGTTTTTTTTTAATTGCCGGAAAACTGTGTTTTCGCAGATTGCGTATATTTTAACAAAAACACCTAAAATCTTTAAAAAAAATTTATCAAATCATTAAAACAATTTTATGTATATCTATGCAGAATGATACTATTAAGTTTTGTGCTCAAGTACCACTTTTGACTTTAAGTTTACACAAATTCAATTTTTTTTTTTTTTTAGTCTCGTGAACATTTAACATTATGATACTGCTCCTATATTATTATTAAAAAAACACAATTTTTAAAATCTCCATAAAAGGTTATTGTTAAATAACAGGCAATAGCCGACCGCTAGTGGCTATAAATGTTAGTAATATTTAACTAATAAGTAATATATGTAGGTAAAATTTATCGTTTTCTCCACCACAGTACCAGTAAACGATTTAATTTTAATTTAAACGTAAGAAACTCAACTTTTCTTTAGAAAAAACAAGAAATTAATAAACAGGGTGGGCCAGTAAAGCGGCGATTTTCTAATGTATTTAAATGGTAAAACCCGTTTCACTATCCCACCCTTTACATTTTAAGGATCTATGAAAAGGTTTTTTTAGTTGCATTTTATTTTGTACATTGTCAATCTAGTAAAATAGAAGTATAATATAGCTTTGAAATAATATAATCTATAATCTATGAAGTATAAACAGTTTGTGTGAGATTGCTCTAATGGAAGTTTATAACACATAAATATTAATTTTATTGAGAATAAGCGATTATAATTTAAACTATGGAGTACAAACGATTGAAACATAAATCGTCGACCATTCCAACAACATTTAACAAGACATTGTATATGTGTTATTGGTCCACTAAGTTTTTGCAAAAAAAAAAAAACAGTAAAATGGGGGCGGGGCATAGTGGGGACGGGGAGGTCACAGGTTTACAGGAATTTTTAAATCAGAAAGTGATAAAATCACTTTTGAAAAAACGCTTCGATGCAAATCGGTAGTTAGTATTTTCAAGCCAGTACAGTCCAAACCAAGCACAGTATAAACCAGTTAAATTAGAAAGTTTTAAATTGAGGTTCTGTATTTACAAATAAGCATCAAAGCGTTAATTTGAAAGTGATTTTATCCGAGAGGACTAGTACATTAGAGTATTATGGAATCAAAGCAATGAGGAAACGGAGAGGTCACATGTCTACAGGAATTATTATAAATAAAAGTGATAAAATTGAATAAAATCACTTTCAAATAAACGCTTTTAATGCTTATTTGTAAATACAGAACCTCAATTTAAAACTTTCAAACTTTACTGGTTTATACTGTGCTTGGTTTGGACTGTACTGGCTTGAAAATACTAACTACCAAATTGTATCGTAGCGTTTTTTCAAAAGTGATTTTATCACTTTCAGATTTAAAAATTCCTGTAAACCTGTGACCTCCCCGTCCCCACTATGCCTCGACCCAACTATGTTCCGTCCCCACTATGCCCCGACCCCACTGTACTGGTTTTTTTTAAACCAACAATGTTCACTATAAACATTTCTTCCATTTGTGATTTGCCATTTGTTCCAAAATTTTATAGGACGAATTGTTTAATCTAACAGATGTATTGTGGAACAAACTCATTTGGAAAAAATTGATCTTGGGCCAAATGTATATTGGAACAATTACAATCTGGACAAAACGTCCGTTGGCATAACTGTTAAGCGAAAAAAAAGTGGTTGGAACAAATGTCCATTGGAACAAGCCATAGTCTTGGATAATAATATTTTTGGAACAAATTTCTCATGGAATAAAAAATGTGTGGAACAAAAGGTAATGGTCCTATCTCATAGGGCTTAATAAGATATTATACACTTTTTTCATATTGTTCTTAAGCAATGTGAACTTAATTTATCACATTAAAATATAAAATAATTTTGTAATAAAATATTGTTATGAGTTTTCAAAAAGATAGGAAAGAAAACTTCCACGTCGGGGGAGAAGGTGGAATGCGGGACGACATAATATAAAATACCACGTACCTCACTTTCGGTAGTACACGCGATCCTTCATTTTCGCAGTTCCGAAATCAGTATTAAAAGTACTATCGATTTAAAAAAAAAGGTATCCAAGAAAGTAGATTTACACCCAAAATGATTTCACATTAAAAAAATGTTGATGATAAAATATTTATACTCTGATAAAATACTTTATCCTAAGAACGCTAAACATTTTGTTGAAATACATTTTTCTACTAAAAAAAAATTACAAGACGTTACTCGATTATACTTGCCTCTATTGGAGAATTTTGGTTAGCTCTAGTACAACTCTGACCAGCTTTTACTAAAACGTTAAAAGACGGCAACAAAAATATTATTTTCCAAATCATTTTTTCGTTCATTTACTATGAAATATAACACTAAGAAACCATTCGACAAGTGAAAGTCAGGTAAAGCACTAAGCGGAATTTCGATGTTTAACTTACAATATGGCCTTAAAATTTGTTTTGCGGGTAAAAGAAGGCTACGTTTTTATACAGGTGGCCTTAGTTAAATAAAAAACAACAGTTTAACAGGTACTGAATAATATGAAGTGAGTGAAATTTCGTAGAACTTTGCAGTAAATATGCGTGTATCGTTATCTTTTATCGTGTTGGTTTATCTTAGCAAAAATGATACGTTATATAAGAAATATTATTATTTTATTATTAAGGGACCTCTACACTAGCATTGTAAGGCATTCTAATGCGAATTGTATAGGTATATTTTCACTAAAACTTAATGCTAAACACATGCAATCCTCCTAAGTACGAGCTTTAGGTTTCAACTAAATATTTTTTTCTTTACATACGTTGAACCAGACGCGAGAAACGGAACATTTATTATAATTTTCTGTTGGTATCAACTTGATTGGTGTCTAACCGAACGCCATGTTTTCACCACGCCGCTGTTTAATGTATTGAAATGTAATTATTTGATACAATTGGTGCTTTGATACAATAGATTATTATAAACTTATAACATATAAATTGTATACTTATTACTAATATTGTGTTGAAGTATTTTATAAATAGCGTTTTAAGTTTGGAAAGTTATTAATTAAATATTTTGCGAGAAAATGATTCTAAAATTGTATCTATCAGATGCTTTGACTGCTTAATAACTTAGCAGAGCTCAAAATTTACAATTTGTTCAACAACAAATAATATTTAAATACTCAATTTATAAAAATATTCACTTAGGTTTTTTTTACCATAAAAACGAAAACAAGTTATTTTTTTTTTTTTTTGACCGAACCTTCGGTTAGTATTTAACCCACGTTCTTCGTTCACATGATTATCACGTGTGTAGATGATATAAATAATTAAAAACTGTGATTTTTTTTTATTAAGAGAACATGTATAGTTTCCACAGCTTGGCTTTGCTTCACTTGTAATTTTTTTTTGTCAGAGCTAAAAAATGTTTAACAGGGAAAGATACAGTTGAGCTAGAATGGAATCAACTTGGTTTTATTGATCCCAGCATTAAATGCTTAAAATAACTCTTCTTAAATATTAAAAATATCTAATATGATTTGAAATTTAATTCACTACTTTAATAAAATACAAATTTTAAAGTTTCAACCATACATATTTTTTTATCTTAAAATTGCGGCACGCTATAATTTTTTTCATATTCGAAATAGTTCCAAATTTGTATTGTCATTCCTTATACATAAAAAGAGTATTTAAATATAAATAATGGAAAAGTTGAAACCTTGTACAAGAAAAAAAAAATTAACAAAACTCTAACATTGAAAAACATTACGAGTACATTATATTTTCATTGGATCCAAGTATTTTTCTGATTATAATATTTAAATACTCAATTCATAAAAATATTCAGTGGCAGTTTTAAAAAAAATGTATTAAAACGTTTATGTGCACAATTGCCCGCATGTCCACGACGACCAATACCGATTAGATTAGGATAGATTTTCTAGAGGGTCACTCGCATGTCTTCACGTTTGGGGATCGTAAGACTCAACTTACTACTCATGATATTATTATTATTAATATTAGCTGCACATCGATGCTAAATACACGCATAATATCATCTAAAAACGAGTTTAGATAATTAAAAATCAGTCATTGCTAAACACTGCTTATAAGGTTAGTGTGACATGCAGTTTGTAAAGTTTGCAGTTTAAGTGTTTTTATTAAAGAAAACATTTTACAACACGACATTTATTATGATTAACTATACATCGAAAAGTAAAGAAAATTATCATCTAATATAAAATATTATTAACATTATAGTACAATTTCATTAAAACTATTGTTATCATTTATTTTTCATCATTAAATCATCTACTGAATAAAAAAGTATTTATTTCCTTTAGCGGCCAACAATATACGAATAAACGTGCCGTCGACTGGTTTTAATGCCTCTGATACATCATGAGTGTATTTGTCTATCATTTTGGTATTATTATCGATAATCTTGTATGTTTCGTCAGGGTCATCTGGAACTACAAATTCTTGTAAATATCCATCAATTTCGGATTCCTTACCTAGTCCTAAGTTTTCTGCCATTTGACAAAAATATTTTCTAGTCAACCCTTCCCGTTCTGCGAGTTGAACTTCGGTAATGTTGTATATGTCGCCCCTCATAACGTGTACTCCAGACCAATATATGTTGTCGTTAAACCCAAATATCCTCAAGGCATTTATGAGACCTAAACAGGGCGTTAACCACATTTTCCTCATAGGTGTGTCTATGCCAGATGGTCGGCTTCGTAAGATGTGGTATACATGTAAGTGAAGCCATGCAAAGGACACAAGTCTTAAGTGAATACATTTAAACATCAGGGCATTGTACCTATTATCACTGATCGGGTCCAATGCCCATTGATGATGCAATTTTTGCCTAGTGTAAAACTTGGCGTATTTATACAACTTATGTTTGATATTAAGCGTTTCGGATTTGAAACCAAACATCGACCAGTTTAAAATTAAACCATGATGCGAGTACAGTGGGAACAACAATAGATTCTCTACTGTGTAATATTCATAATATTTATAGGTGTTTAACACACCACTCGCGTCCAACAATTTCACATGTTCATAAGCCTTTTCGACGAGTTCGGTTATCGTTGACGCCTCTAAAGTTGCATTGCCTGGATTCGTTAAATATTTATGATCGGAACATTGGCTAACGAACGCTGACACTTTTCCTCGCATGCGTCCTTTGTTATTTTCAAAATGTTGTTTGTACATTTCAAAGTCCACGTCCGAATCTACGAGACCTGACACAAAGGTGAACATTTCGATTTGCCAATCGTAAGCATCACATTTTGCCATGTTCAATAGGGACAACATGTTGGTCAGATACACTTTGGGATTCGAAAAGAACTTGCCATTGAAATATTCTATCACCGAGCTGTATGATCGTACTTCAAAGATTTCTTCAAGTTCGGTTAAAACGTTCAAAACAAACAACCCATGAATACACTGAATAGCTTGCATTTTTTGCTTGTACTTTATAACGGACGCTTTTTTGTCGTTCAAATCTTCTCTGATAGGCCAGCAACCTCTTGAAAGAAGTTCCATTTCTTTTTCTCCAAATTTAACATCCATTTCGGCTAAAGTCGGCATATAATTTAACGATTCTACAAATGCCACGTCATACAGTTCTTCCAAGTGTTCCTGTAGCAATTGTGTTATTTTGGACGTTAACAAATAAAACAAACAAGTCTTGTATAACAAGATATTAAACATTTTGTAGTATACAAGCAGAAAAAACTTATTTAAAAAGAAGTCATCTAAATAATCTCAATAAATTGAGTTAATACATTATTCAAACTTTAGTTGTTTGATGAATAATTTTCAAGTAAATTCCGCATTAGACTTTATAATCTAATTTTAAGTTTTTTATTTTACAATTTTTTTTTACTCCTTATTAATTAATTTTTAATAGGATATTTGAAGAGCTTGGAACAACAACCAGATAAAACCATTTTTTTCAAAACCTTGTTACTTCCAAGGAAATTTTATTTATTGGTCCAAAAATGGAAAAATAAAACTAATACTTACAAACTACATTTTTTCAATAAATAGGAGAGCTAGTTTTCTTTTGATTTTCTTATGCCATTTTTAATGTAGATTTATCTGGTAGTTGCTTAGAACCATTTTATTCATACACAACGATTAAAAAACAAGAATTTTATTAAGACTCTTCCAGTTCAACAAGACACTTTGTAATATTACACATTTAACAGATCAGGGGTTCGAAGAAGATGGTCGGATGTTAGTGTTACCAATATCAGGGAAATATTAATCCACGATCCACTGTTTTTAGTAATACTGGTAGACATTGTTAAGAATGAATCCACTATCAATAGTATTTGTTTTGCCTCTTTTTATAAACACTCTATAACTCAATAGTTAATACAACCTATAAAAGAAATATGTTGGCTGCGCCTCTTTACTAATACTACTTAGCTGACCCTCACAACTTTTAAACCATATAGTCGCTATTTGTCAAGATGAACTGGACGAGATATAAGAAAAATAATTAAATATATTTTTTCTGTCCAAGACGAAAAATGTACTTTAAAGTGTACTTCAATCCATTACAATAAATTTTAACTACTTGTTTACTTTACCTCTTGATCTTCGTCGAACTCGAAAACAAAATTCTATAAATGAAACGTTTTTTTCATTAATTTTGTAATACAACGCTCATAAACTCATATCATCTTATCAAGTAGGTAGCAAAACACGATCAGAATTTAAAATGAGTATATGCTATTAGTATATGACTATAGCTTCCAAAATAAAATCAATTAGTACAAAATTTGCTGATTCGTAAAGCCTAACGACTAAAATTATAAAACATGGAACATGCTTATTATTAGGCTGCTGGCTGTACCTGGATAGTGATTAATTTTGATCTATAATTTCCTGACTATAGTACAGTCTTAATTATAAGTTATGCCCAAAACGTTTACATGACAACGATGACTCGTTATGTTATACGTTTAAAGTAGACGCGCTACTTTCGTGACGCTATTTTATAGCACTATTTTGTGTCGTTTTTCGTATCATTTTTAAGCTAGGAGGCTAAGGCTTAGGCCTGTTCCATGCTAAATATATTTAATAAAGGTGTTCGCTAAATATATGTGTGACTCAAAATCGACAATTTTTGAGATGCCACACTATTGTTCAGACAGGGCAAAATTAACAAAAGTTATTTTTACTGTCCAAGCTAAAAATGTTATTTTACAAATCCGATTTAATAACTGTTAACTAATTGTTTACTTTACCTGTAGATTTTCGTTGGACTGTGATCTCTAGAAACAAAAACATAATACAATATATTATACATTACAAAAAAGGATTATAATATAACGGATTGATAGTACTTTTTCTACTTATTAAGAATCAACAAAACTACTCCTTTGCACTCTTTAGTTGAGAAGAAGTTGTTTAATGTCACATTACCCCCAGAGAAATACCAAAATAGTGTCATATTTGATGTAATAAGCAATTTGGAGTTATATTTTTGAAGATTATTCATATCGGTTTACGAAATTCATGCAGCCACGATTGACTAGTTGTTTTCTCGTTTTAGTAATTATACTGATATCATAATTTCCGGAGACTTTAACTTTCTTGGCACACCCTTTCCATGGAACAACACCAGTTTGATGCTGACAGCTGTCACTTCGGGCCTGTTGATCTCATCTATGACTGATTTTCCGTTCACAATTTATCACAGTGTAATTATTATACAGTTTGATAGTTTTATCATGAACCACTCAATATCTCAAAGAGTTTTTGATATGAAATTTCATTATTTTTATCATATGGTTTTTAAACAATGCGAAATCAATTTATCCCTTTTTTATTTATTTTTATCTATTACTTTTATCTGCGCGCACTTCCCAGCCGTACTTTCTCTCCAATCCTAACTTAAAAACTCTTATTATTAAAAAAATAATTGTTCAAATCTGGTTATCAACCAATCAACATTTTTACTACATTATTCTCAGTTTAAAAAGTTAATGAAATGTAAGTGGTACCATTTATGTTTAAAGGGGCCAAAACAAAGAAATTGTGAAAAATTGAGATCATATTGTATAAAAACACTATGGAAAAAAAATTTAATTTATTTTGAACACCTATTTTTAAAGTTGTAAGAGTTTATAACTTAGGATGGGAGGAGAAGTTCGGTTGGGAAGAAAGCGCAGATAAAAATAATTCTACATTCCATCTTTCCTCCTGCCCTAAAATTTAATTTGAAAAATTAACCGAAACTGATTATCGAACAGTCAAAACTTTTTGTAGATTATTGTCAATTTAAAAAGTTAATAATATGTATGCATTACCACTTAAGTTTCAAGAGTTGCTATCAAAAAAGTTGGAAGGGTGTAGAAAAAAAATTGAGATCACATTGTACAAAAACACTTTAAAAAAAATGTATTTTCTTTTTAAACCCTAATATGCGATATTGAGTGGTTCACGATAAAATGATCACCATGTATACGTTATCCCTGTGCCAATATACCGATTTAATTCCTTGAAGCACCCCGTATCACAGATTTGTAATATTCATTTTTAATTTAGATAATGAGGTCTCGGTAAATAATTATCATACATTATCAAAGTTAAGCTCAGTATCAAAACTTTTTGGAAATTTAGTAGAATTAATTATCTAACTTATTTAATGACATTCTAATCTTTCGGTCCCAGAAAGCGACATGTACTAATTTGTTAGTGTACTGACTTTCGGCTATCACCCGACGGTTGGAATATCGCGCTGTTAATTGTGATAAAGCCAACTCATAGTTTTCGTCCGTTAACATTAAATTACTTATGAGCTTCAATGGTTCTCCTTCTGAATAAGACTTAAGATAACCGTATTTGACAACCGATGGCATGGATGTTTCATGGACTCGCTTGTCAAACATATGTTTGAAGCTTGTGTAGTCCATGTAGGATTCCCTCCGAATTTAGGAACGGTCAGTTTTTCAACTGAGTAGTAAACATTGGGCGTAGAAGGTTTGGCTTCAAAAAATGTTTTATACAAATAAAGCACAGGTGATTGGTCGGGTAAAAACTCGTCTGCAATAACTTTGCAAGCAACGTATTTTTCTTCGAAGTCAGCTCGTATCTTTTTTGTATTTACCTTTTTTTCGGCCTCTATCGTAGTTTTGCATTGGTGGCGTATAAATAGTTGCCAGCTGGGTTTCAAAATCATTCAACAAGTTTTCAGTCGTCGCGTACATAATTTTAAGTTTACTTTTTGCGATTTTCTTTGTAGGTTCTTTTTCGAGTGCCTCACCCGCCTCGTACACTCGTTCCACTCGACGTTCGGCGGCACTATCGGGATGGAGCGTGCGGATGCACGTTGCCTTCGCGGGACGGGGTACATACAGCCGGTGAATAGTAAACTCAAACGTTTAAAACCAATACAACTTTTCACGGTCCAAAGTCCAACTTAATGAAAAACCGAACGGCGCAGTACTTATTATTAAAAATAAACGGTAACAATTAAAATAATTATAACTCACAAGCAGTGATGAGTAAACCAATTATTTAGAATCACTTAAATAAATTTGTATATTTTCAATGCTAAACAAACAAAATTGAGACTATCACTTTATAATATTAAAGAAAGCTGTAAATAAACGAGAAGAAATTTACATATGTCTCCGACTTATAATAATCTAAATCTGATCTGTACTAGTCTCAATCGCTTAAGATTTGCAGGTCCTAGGTTCTGAAGGACCAAATAATGTTCGGTATTTTGAAGGACTGTATAGAGGGTTTTAACAAATCCAACACGGAAATTAATTATTATAACTAACTACTGTTTAGACAAAAAAAAACTATATACAAATAAGGTCTTACCTACTGGCCAGCTCTCTAAGGAGACAATAATATTGGTGTATATAAGCTTATTAACTAACAGCTACAATAAAAAAAAAACATAAATTATAACATAAATATAATTAATATAAATCTGGCCTGAAATCCGGTGGTGTTGCGGTGATTCACTCGCTCGTAGACGGTTGATTTCAGACGACGGTGAAATAACAACGTAAAAACAATATTAATAAAATACGGTGTTAATAAACGGTCCAGTTTAAGAAAGACCAAAAGAAACAACAAAAAAAAAACGGTGAATTGTCAGCTAAAATGCAGCACGATACGGTGGCGCGGTATCAACAACAGTAGTAATGAAAGTAATACTGTGCAGTCGGTGTTGATGGGCACTGCGGTGATGTGGGGTGGCGGTGGTCGAGATAACGCCCGAACAATAATATTGTTTTGAATTATTGACTTCTCAAATAAATAGCAAAAAAAAAGCCTTCCATACATTTTTGCATCCGAAAAATCAGTATAAAAAGTATTATTGATTAAAAAAAAAAAAAGGTACTCAATAAAGTAGATTTACACCCAAAACGTAATCACATTTAAAAAATTTGATGGTAAAATATTTATACTCTGATAAATTGTTTTATCCTAAGAACGCAAAACATTTTGTGGGCTTATGAAAAACATAAAATAGGTAATTTTTTGTCTACTAAAAAAAAAATAATTAAAATATGTTACTCGATTATATTTACCTCTATTGTAGAATATTGGCGAGCTGAAAGACACTGACCAGCTTTTACTAAAACGTTAAAAGACGGCAATAAAAATACAATTTTCCAAATCATTTCGTTTATCTACTATGGAATATAACACTAAGAAACAACTAGAAAAGTAAAAATCAGGTAAAGCACTAAACGGAATTTCGATGCCTTTCTTACAATATGACCATAAAATTGGTTTTGCGGGTAAAAAAAAGCTACGTTTTTATACAGGCTTCGGTTACATATAAAACATCAACCTGACAGGTACAGAATAATATGAAGTGAGTGAAATTTTAAATAAATCGTATACAGAGTACAGTATTTTATCGGTAAAACCTCGATTTTATCGAGTCTAATTAATAATTTTTTTTTTTTTTCCATAGTGTTTTTATAAGTCAATAAACTTTTTTTTGTTAACAATGTGTACAACTCATAACGTGACTATGCGTCTTGAACCAAAAAAAAAACCTGTGTTCACATGTAAAAAAATACTATGTGTAGATATAAAAATTGTCACTCGGCGTAATAAATGTAGTTCCTAAGGTTTTCAAAGTATAATATATTCTTATTGTTTTTACGTCCGAATTTTTTTTTACCGCTAGTTTGTACTATACATGGAACAGCAGGGAATTAGCGTGCATGTAAGCACTGCTTACGCTTTAAATCAAAGGAAAAACGTTCGTTGTCATTTTATGTTTGATTATTGTTGTCTCATCTACACTGCCATTCGCCACATAGGTTTCCCGTTCTCTTTTATTTATTTTATTGAATACAACTTCATTATCGATAAACGTGGTTTAATAATACATAATTGATATTTATAACGTGTATCACAAATTTTATAATGTGACGAAATTTGTTTTTTACAAAATTTTCTTAAGTATTCTACAAAATATTCTAATGACTAAAGCTCGGATGTCTATGACTTTGCATACGTTTTTAGTGAAATCAGAATTATACTAAAGTACTATTTATATTCAATTCATAAAAACTAGATTTCAAATCAGCAAACTTACATTGCATATATTTGCCTATAACGATTATTTCTACATTTAGTAACATTTTCATAAGTATAAATTTAAAAATTTGCCATTTTATTACTATCTTTAATCGCGTTTGAAAGTATCAAAGAAAATAATATAATATAATAACAAAAATTCTGGTTAAAAATGTTGTCCAAAATACCATTTTTCGTTTATGTTACTATTATACGTATAATGCCTTTTTAAATAATTAACCTATGCTAAATGTTATCTATACAATCAAGTCAGCTACATGTTTTTAGGCGAACTCAATAAAGGCATATTATTGCATATTTTGATATTTAGAAATACATATTTTAACACATTTATGGTCATTAACAACCGACCTCTATAATATTGATATCGGAAGACATCAATATTTTAGAAAAAACAATTTCTGCTGTTTTAGGTAACATTGTACTGTATTTTCAAAAATAATGTTAGGGTTTAAATTCTCAATATTCACCCTCATTAACTATGACTTTGTTAAGATATTACATTTCCCCTACTCGTTTTCTTCGGTTCTCTAAAACCGGTAGCACAAAAAGTTCATACTTATGTTCTCATTGTCCGATTGGCCATAAAACCAGTCACTGTAAAAGATTTTAAAATAATTATTGACAAACCGTTAGGTTAAGTTAACTTATCAAGTAGTTAGGAAAAAAAATTTGAAAAAACGTAAAGCGGGGGAATGTGGGACGTCTGGATTAACGATCATAATGTAACATGAGTAAATGCAATCAGTAAATGTATATAACTACTAAAATAAGGGCTATTAGCAAAAGATTTGCAGATTCGTTGTCAGTATAAATAGTATTTTCGATTTAAAAAATATTTGATAAAAGTGTTCGCTAAAGTATACTCAAAATGTTATTAATGTCTAAGTGATCATTTTTTAAATGGTTTAATTCGTTCATTAATAATAGTATTACTTTCTGCACTAGATATTCATAAACAACGTGATTTATAACAAATCAATTTATGTGTGACTCAAAATCAACAATTTTTGAGATGCTACACTATTGTTCAGATTGGGCAAAATTAACAAAATTAGCTCTTACTGTCCAAACTAAAAATGTTGTTTTACAAAGCCGATATAACAACCCTTAACTGATTGATTACTTTACCTGTAGACTTTCACTGGAACTTCAACTCAAGAACGCTTTTATAAACGCTTATATGAATTTAGTAATTTAGGATTTATATATAATTTCACTGTAAAAAATGTGGAAATAATGGAATAAATCTACATCATACCGTCGTAAAACCATAACATTTTTAGCTTCGATGCAAAGCGAGAAGGTATTGGTTTTACTCTGATGTGGGCTTTTTTTTTCGCTGTATACACTGTAACTTTTTTAATACTAGACCAATTCCTTCGAATAGCAACTCAATAAATCACAAATTTTGTCTAGTTTGTACTTTGGAGGGGGGTAAAAGTTGAAAAAGTTTAAGTCTTCACAGACGAAAGTTGAAAAAACAAAAAAAAAAACGATACGAGTTTTTAAGTTAGAACTTTTACTGGCTATAGTATCGAGAAAAAGAGTCGGATCGAGTTGAAATGTTTAAGAAATATTAATTTGGTAAGCCCGCGCACGTCAGTTTTGTCAAATTCAAAATATACCCATTTCCCGCCCCCCTAGGGGGGGTACAAGTTTTTTTGTTTTTCGGGGTTTTTAGCCGTAATTTTAAAACTTTTGGGTTGAAAATTTGCCAGTAGTTGGAACTCATATGTACCCATAACATATTAAACGGGAAAAAAATTCGGCACTACAGTTTTTTTTTAATTGCCGGGAAACTGTGTTTTCGCAGATTATGTATATTTTAACAAAAACACCTAAAATCTTTAAAAAAAATTGATCAAATCATTAAAACAATTTTATTTATATCCATGCAGAATGATACTATTAGGTTAACTAAAAACCCAGTGTACCAGATGTGAGAAACGAAGAGACACTAAAAACTATCAGTTGGTAACGTCTATCCGTGTTAGATTAGGTTAGGGTCCAATGATCGGTATCATAATATTGTGTTTAATACATGATATCACAGGCGACTAAATCGTGTGACTGATTATAGTAGACACTCGATTTATTGGGAAAAAAAACCTGTCCGTGTACTTATTAAGGCACTTAATGATTCTGATACGACAAAAGCACTGTCGTTATCTCGTTATTTTATAGCCTGCGTTATATAACCTTACCGAAGGTTAACTATGAGTATTTAATGTCCAACTACCTGCAAATAATGAAGAGGACTGTTGTTTTTTGGATTCAGATTAAGTGTTGGTTTTTATGCAGTATACCGCCTCAAAATGTTTTTTTTATTACACAATTTTTTTAAAGGAAAACTTATGTTTTGTATATTGTTATACTGTTATTCATTTAAAGAGATTCACGCTTGATTGTTTAAATTGTCTAATATTAGATAATCTGCTTCGTGCTAATTTTATTTTTTTAGTTTATCAACTTGTAGCTCTAATTTTGTAAAAAATATTTCATTATTTTATTACTATGTACCATTACTATTAAGATAAATTTTAATAATAATTAAGTCATAAATGATAATACTTTATTTTATGACTAGATCAAATCTCGTGAACATTTAACATCATGATACTGCTCCTATGCTATTATTAAAAAAACACAATTTTTAAAATCTCCATAAAAGGTTATTGTTAAATAACAGGCAACAGCCGACCGCTAGTGGCTATACATGTAAGTAATATTTAACTAATAAGTAATAAATGTAGGTAAAATTTATTGTTTTCTCCATCACAGTACCAGTATACGATTTATTTTAATTTAAATGTAAGAAAATCGATTTTTCTTTAGAAAATAACAAGAAATTAGTATACAGGATGAGGCAGTAAAACGGCGATTTTCTAATGTATTTAAATGGTAAAAACCCGTTTCACTATCCCACCCTTTACATTTTAAGGATCTATGAAAAGGTTTTTTTAGTTGCATTTTATTTTGTACATTGTCAATCTAGTAAAATAGAAGTATAATATAGCTTTGAAATAATATAATCTGTGAAGTATAAATAGTTTGTTTGAGATTGCTTTAATGGAAGTATATAATACATAAATATTAATTTTATTGAGAATAAGCGATTATAATTTAAACTATGGAGTACAAACGATTGAAACATGAATCGTCGACCATTCCAACAAAATATAACAAGACATTGTATATGTGTTATTTGGTCCACTAAGTTTTTGCAAAAAAAAAAAAAACCAGTACAGTGGGGTCGGGGCATAGTGGGGACGGAGCATAGTTGGGTCGGGGCATATTGGGGACGGGGAGGTCATAGGTTTACAGGAATTTTTAAATCTGAAAGTGATAAAATCACTTTCGAAAAAACGCTTCGATGCAAATCGGTAGTTAGTATTTTCAAGCCAGTACAGTCCAAACCAAGCACAGTATAAACCAGCAAAGTTAGAAAGTTTTAAATGAAGGTTCTGTATTTACAAATGAGCATCAAAGCGTTTATTTGAAAGCGATTTTATTCAATTTTATCACTTTTATTTATAATAATTCTTGTAGACCTGTGACCACTCCGTTTCCTCATTGCTTTGATTACATTATGCCAATACTCTACTGTACTAGTCCTCTCGGATAAAATCGCTTTCAAATAAACGCTTTGATGCTCATTTGTAAATACAGAACCTTCATTTAAAACTTTCTAACTTTGCTGGTTTATACTGTGCTTGGTTTGGACTGTACTGGCTTGAAAATACTAACTACCGATTTGCATCGAAGCGTTTTTTCGAAAGTGATTTTATCACTTTCAGATTTAAAAATTCCTGTAAACCTGTGACCTCCCCGTCCCCAATATGCCCCGACCCAACTATGCTCCGTCCCCACTATGCCCCGACCCCACTGTACTGGTTTTTTTTTAAAATTAATTTACAAATATTTTTTTTCAATACTTATTATTGATAAGTTTGTTCTATATATTATATGATATTATAATTATAAATTATTGTCAGTAATCAAAAAAAAAAATAATATATATTATTAATTGTATTTTATAGGTGCATTATTTTAGGGCATTTATATGACATTAAATGCCCAACCCCAGTTGTAAGTATCAACTTATCAAGTAGGTAGAAAAATGATACTACATTTAAAAAAATTAATGAGAAAATGTTGATAAAATGATAAAGTTACTTAAATTTTCCATTCTAAAAATGAAAAACAAGTTTTGGGTTTATGAAAAACATAAATACAATCTGTACATTTGTCACAGCATTACGGGCCGTATAACCCCCATGGTTTTTTTTATGAGGTACTTTATGATGTATACTCAACATTTAAGTAAGATGTTTTTGGATTGTGGCCACAAAAAAATGTTAAATGTACGTAGTCTTAAGCTTGACCTCTAGATCGCCCCACACGCACAAATTTTTCCTCGGTAACGTTCAGTATCTAATCACTTATCTCTATTGCATTATCACTATTTTTATCTCAAATCTCTTTTCTCTAATTTATTATCTCTGATGCACGCACCAACAGTTTTTCCGATTGACCCCCAGCACAATAACATGTTAAAAAAAAAATTCTTATTACACCTTATAACAAATTGAGTGGTTCACAATACAATTATCACCCTGTATACCAAGTAGTACTTAAACTATTTTATTTATTTCCACTACATAATGTTAAAGCTTTATTTTTCTAGCTACCCTTAAATTTCATCGTAAGAACTGATGTTTTTAGGATGGCAGACTAGAGTTAAAAAAAAAACACGCACGTTAAATTGATGTTTTTTTATTTAACTAAGGCCATCTGTATTAACGTAGCTTTATTATTACTCGCAAAAAATATTTTAATGACATATTTTAAGGAAAGCATTGAAATTCAGCTTAGTGCTTTACCTGACTTTTACTTCTCTAGTTGTTTTTGAGTTTTATATTTCATAGTAGGTAAACGAAAAAAATGATTTCGAAAATTATTTTTTTGTTGGCGTGTTTTAACGCTTTAGTAAAAGCACCAAGAACTGTCCAAAATTTTCCAAGTGAGGTAATTATAATCGACTAATTTCTTTAAAACTGCACAAATTAATTAAATTTTTATTGACCGATTAATATTAAGAGGACGTCATTTCCTTTAACTATTTATTACATAGCTATTTTTTTTAATGTGTTTTTAATGTACTATTACTACTTCAAAAATAAAAATAAAGTGTTTATGAATTTTTGTTTCGCGGAAAAACGCTAAATTTCGAATTGTTTCATTTATGGAACATTGTAAAGAGTTAATTTTATTTTTAAAGGTACAAAATTTGTTTTATTTTTTTTCGTAACTCCAACAAAATATTTTGCATTCATAGGATAAAAAATTTAAAAAAATTCTATTTTATCTTACAATAATTATTTTTTCAACAGTTTTTAAATTTAAGAACATTTTGGGTGTACCAAAATCTACTTTATTGAATTCCTTATTTTTTGGATAGTACTTTCTATATTGATTTCGAGACTGCAAAAATGAAAGTTTTGATAAATTTATCAATGATAAGTATTACATAAAAAACAGTTATAAATAAATTTTAAACTTTTTTGACTTCTACTAACTACCACGTAAATCCACTGCTAAAAGTTTTCTAAAAGAAGAAAAATACTTATCTTTTTTAAGGTCCAGAGACCTTCTTCCATAACTTGTTTACAGGAAAAAAAAAATTATTTATTTCCTAGCCGGTTGATACTGCAGAGGGTCTGCTCATAAAATATAATTCCAGTGCCATGTATGTAACTTTCATCATATTCTCTAAATGTACAAATTGTATAGATTGTTCATATATTTCTCTGGTTAAAAAAAAAATGTGTTTTGTGGGTAATAGTTTATTTTTGATGAGGTAAACAAGTGTGTGATCCCAAGCCCTTCAATTATTCAATACAAAATTATTTAAATACTATTAAAAGAAAAAATTGTACAAATAAAATACGACTCAATTATTTATTGTAGAATTAACTCAAATAATAATTTTTCAAACAATTAACGGTTTTCATAACGCTTAACAATTAACATTATCATTGTTTTAATTGTTAATGTAAAAATAACACAATTGTTATAGGAATACTTAGAAGAACTGTATGACGTGAAATTTGTACAATCGTTAAATTCTATGCCGACGTTAGACGAGACAGCTGAAGAATTAACAGAAATCGAAATGACACTTCTTTCGGTTGATTGCTATCCCGACGAAAATTGTTTGAACGACAAAAAAGTGGCGGTTGAAAAGTACCGTCAAAAAATGCAAGCTATTCAGTGTATTCACGGGTTGTTCGTTTTGAACGTTTTGGACAAACTGGAAGCAATCTACAACGTAGGATATGCCGACGGTGATCTAATGTACATCCTTCGAAGGTTCGTTTTGGAAAATCAAAGTGATGTGACAAACATGTTGTCCCTGTTGAACCTGGCGAAATGGGACGCTCACGATTGGCAAATCGAAATGTTCACCTTTGTGGCGGCTCTCGCAGCTCCGGACTCGGACTTAAAAAGAAACGAAAAACATTTCAATAATCTCAAAAAGCGCATACAAGCAAAGGTGTTACCGTTCGCTGGCCAATGCCTTCAGCAGAAATATATAGCGTATCGAGGCAATACAACCTCGGAGACGTCAACGATATCCGTTCTCGTCGGCTGCGATAATTTCCACAGGGAATTGTGGTACGCAAGAGGTGTGCTAAAGCCCTACGCATATAGTAAACACTACACGGTACAGCATCTTATGTTGCAGCATCTGTATTCAAATGAAGATGTCATTATTGACTGGTCGACTCGTGGCTCCGAACTGGAACTCCAAACGAGTTATGTCAACAGTCAGTTTTTCGTTTTCGCCACGGTGTACCGGCAGCAACAATCGACTCATCAATGGGAATTGGACCCGATCGAAGGCAACAAATACAATGCCCTGATTTTGAAATGTATCTGCTTAAGGCTTATGTACTTCGCGTGGGTTCACGTACGTATATACCTAATCTTACGGAGCCGACCTGCTGGAGTAAACACAATTATGAGTTATAAATGGAATACACCCAGTTCAGCTCTCGTAACTGCCTTAAGGATGTTAGGGTGTAAGGAAAACATCTACTGGACGGCATTACACCTTATAAGGGATAACTTCAAAAACATTACCGAAGAACAACTCGCATCAAGGGAAGAGTTTATGAGAAAATATTTTTGTCAAACTGCAGAAGATTTAGGACTCGATGGTGAAATCGATCGACAATTACAAAAATTTAATGTTCCAATAGACCTCTCATCAACGTACAAGAGCATCGACAATAATGTTAAAACGCTAAAAACTTACACTTCTGCTATATTACATGCATTAAAGCCAGTCGACGGAACATTTATTCGTATATTAGCGTCAGCTGAAGAAAATACAACATTTGTTTTGCGTTAGCCGATTTCAAAATGAAAAATGTATAATAATTTTCCAATCAACAAAAACATAATATCGATTTGTTTTATTTCATGGCAAAAAAAAATTGTTATTTTTTATTATTAATGAGAAATTATAAGTAATTATAATTAAGAATAAGGATTTAATATATGTATAATACTATATTAAGAAAAATTATATTATAATATTTGTTTGCGAATGAAAAATGTGTATTATTATTTTAACATCTGAGATTTTAGATGACTTGCGTGTTTTAAGCATTGATGCGGAGATAATATGTTTTAATAATATATTCTATTCCACGAACACATACAAAGTACAGCCTAACGGTTTTATTAATTCTAATGAAAATAGTATAGTTATTAAATCATTTTCCTATAATATTATCTACTAAACTTTTTTGCAAGACCTAAAAAAAAATATATATAAAAAAATGTTTATGCTAGGTTGATTTTTATGAGAATACTGCAATGTATAGGTTTGTAAAGCTAAACGATGCACCGAAGCTTTGATCACATATTTTTACTTTTTCCTATAAAAAAAATACAACGTTACCTGTTGGAATTATAAACCAAACAGCATATTGTACTACATAGTTATTAGGTCGATATAATTCTTAGTAAGCATATTTTGTATTTCGTGTACACCGAGTATTTAATTATTGTTATTGGAAGACAGTTCGTTTTTACTTATACGTGTACACATACTGATCTGAATATGATATTAAACATTTTATTTGTTATACTTATTCAACCCTTTATTATTTGATACGCATCTGAATAAGGATTTTACATATTACATCAACTGTGATAATATAGTGGAGCGTTGCATTAATCAAAATTAAATATCTTAGTATGTCTAAGCTTCCAAACTAAAAACGAGCGCAAAGTTTCTGCAGATTCGTTATCAGCAAACTAGGTATCGATTAAAAAAAGAAATCTAGTTATGTCAAAAGTCAGTTTTTCGTTTTCGCCACGGTGTACAGGCAGCAACAATCGACCCATCAATGGGAATTGGACCCGATCGAAGGCAACAAATACAATGCCCTGATTTTTAAATGCATCCACTTGAGGCTTATGTACTTCGCGTGGGTTCACGTACGTATATACCTCATCTTACGGAGCTGACCTACTGGAGTAAACACAATTATGAGTTATAAATGGAATCGCCCTGTTCAGGTCTCATAATAGCCTTTAGGATATTAGGGTGTAAGGAAAACATCTACTGGACGGCATTATACCTTATAAGGGATAAATTCAAAAACATTACCGAAGAACAACTCGCATCAAGAGAAGAGTTTATGAGAAAATATTTTTGTCAAACTGCAGAAGATTTAGGACTCGATAGTGAAATGCAATTATTAAAATAATGTATTTATTGAAAATATATTTAGAGTGATTTAAATCCCTCTAACTATTCGTTCACGTCTAAATGTTTTTTTATAATGTTCATTTTTTTTATTTTTAATGAACTTCTCCAAAAAAACTGCTGTAAATCGCTTTTCTGAATTAAATACTAGCTACGCATGTTATATTTTATAAAGTGTGTTTTGATCTTCATCAAACACTTTAGGCTTATCAGTTACTATTTAAGAATACTGAAATAATACTTCTTTAATCAACCACTTAATATAATGTGCTGGTTTCTGAAATAACTAAAAACATTATTTTTATCGGTCAAATTTAAAATTCAATTTTTAATGCTTGTAAGCAAACATCTCCATTTCCGTCGGTCCAACTAAATTTAACTAACTAAAAAACTAAACAGATTTTTTTTTAAATTAATATATTTTTACTTTTGATCAAATATTTATAAAAAGTAAATTAGTTAGCTATTTAGAAAAAAAAGAATGCAAAACAGTCAGTGAATAACATGATTAGGGAATCTCAAAGTTGAGACACAAAATAAGATAAAAAAAACATTAATTTTAGTAGTTCTTGAGCCAGTTTCTTTTAAGTCGTCTTAGAGGCCGGAATGGAGTGAAACAATTTGATGATACCAAAAGGGCTTTTGTGATTATTCAGAGGCATACGGATTGAAAGGTCCGAATTTTTTTGGTGTTTGAAGGTTTTGCTGATCACAAGATAATAATACCATAAGTTCATATTGGGTTCAAGAGGGTAGTGTAAAGAAGGAGCTTGATTTTTATTGGTATTTTTGAGAGTAGAAGTGGTCAAAGCATATCTTGTCGATAATTGAGTGCTTTGCGTTTTTCTTTTAAAAGTGGCGACCCGGTTAGAATATTAAGCCTAAATATCTGATTTGAGAGTATTGGGGAATGGGAGTTTCATTTAAAGACACAGTGTCACAGCGAGCTGATTTTGTTTCGTTTACTTTACAATTCTTTAGCCAGGTTTCTAGTGAGTCCAGGTATATATATTATATTGTATATGTAGTGAGAGAGCGAGAAACATATCCTGGCTGGCCACAAACACATTGGCATTGGGTTGGCTTAAATACGATTTATGTAATAACAATTCAGAGTACAAAAATTAATTCTACGTATTTCAATTTGAAAAGTACTTTGATTTCATATTATTTTTCAACATGTTATCGTGTGCTAAATTCCCAGTTTTTAAAATTGTTTTTGTGGTTGTGTATTGATTTAAAAAAGTGTTTTTGTGTGGGCTATTACTCATGTGTTATTCACTTCGATACGAACCCGAGAAAAATAAAACGCCAAAAACAATGATAAATAATTCTGTTTTTACATCCAATACTTCAATTGGAAACCTAAATTTGGGCCTCTGGTTGAAGAGTTCTATTACGTTGGGAAAAAATCGTTCTAGATAAAATAAAATATTATAGATATATTCTTTAAATGTTTATTAGGTATATCACAAATATCCAGTAAAAAACCAAGTTTTGTGTAAATATTTATGGTGTTATTAGCACTATGGCTGGAGGACTATAGTTAATAATAGAAATTATTAATTTTTTTTTTTGTTTAAATTTAATAAATAAATGGCCGCAAAATAAAAACATGAATACGTGAAACTTTAATAGTTGTGTAGCTAGAACATCTTAATGTTTTTTCACAAATCTGGAACAACTTTAAACTTAGTACGTACTACCGATAAACATTGACAAATAAAAACATATCATAAGCCCATTTCAATAAAAGAAACAGACATTTCTTCTTGTTTTCATTTTTTCAAGCAAAGTTTTAGAGATTTAAGTCTGAAAATTAGATCGGAGGTAGATCTAGAACGAAACTATAACATATACAATTTTCTCAAAAATTTGCGGTGAATAGTTTTTCTATTAAAGAAAAAATCCAAAAAAAGAGGAAATCTTAGCGTTGACCGTAGACAATTTCCAGGTTTCCAGATTAAGAGCATAATTGTCATTAGGCTTTTATCGAAATTTGTATTTAATTATTCTTGTAGACCTGGGACCTCCCAGTCCACACTATGTCCTAAGCTAACTATGTACTAGCTTTATTTAACAACTATTTTTTTTTTTGTTATTATTGTATTAAATATTAATTTTACAAGTGTGGGCCTATGTATTCTAACAGAATCAGTGAAAGGTGTTTCCAAAACGGATCAGGGCCGGATTTATACAAAAAAAACTTTCCACAATTTTATTGAAACCATGTTTTTTAGTTTTTAATATGATGTTTCAAATAACACTCTGAAATAATATTGAATGGTGTCTTTTTTACCAAACTGCATTGTTTTTAGAATTTTTACACTTACTTTCTAGTAAACAACAAAGTGTACGTAAGGCGACAACGCGCTGACGAAATTTGTATTCAATCGGCACGAGCCGTGCAAAAATCAGTTACTACGTCTATGATTTACCTTTCGTTTGTGTGTTGGGGTTTATTAAACCCCACATGACAGGACTTTGTGTGATACTAATAGTTGTCAAACTAGATCAAAATTTGTTTTCAATGAAATCCTTCATTCTATGTTACTATATGATTAAAAACTGTTTTAGTTTATAAATAACCACATGTTTTATTGTTATTGTGTTTTGAACTGAATGATATCGATACACAAGTATTTCAAACCCCAACACATTATTCATGTACAAATTTATATTTATGTTACCAAAGACTTAAAAAGTGAAGATGATGATTGAAAAAATAATTTGTCTACTGACGAACGGTTAAACCTAAAGGTGATTATTTTATTTTGAAAAGTCAACATTTTTTAAGCAATTTAATTTTAATTTTATATTAATTAATTTATAAGTTCAATACCAAAAATAATATTTTCTGTTAAAAATGTTTTCTAAAAATTGTTTATTGTAGTAGTAACTAATCCTATACATACAAGTTGCTATGAAATTAAGTAGTGTAAATGTTTAACATTATTTTCAAATTTTTTTAAGATTCGTTGTTAGTTTAACTTATGGGGTGTACTAAACCCCAATACACTAAGGGCGCGAAAAACTAGCAACACACTAACGAAGGGTTAAGAACATCTGTTTGTGAACCAGGCGAACGTAAATCGCATCATGCTAACTTTTCGAAAGAGCGTAAAAATTGAAGGTTAGGACTCGTGCAACCCAAGTACAGTATAAAAGCAAAATTAACGGATTTTTTAAGTTACCTATTTGAATTAAAATTTTAGGACGTGTGGTTAAGAAATGCACGCAGATAAAAATAACTGTACTTAATCTTTTCTACTGTCCTAAATTGTAAACTTTAATAACTTTAAGAATATTTGTTTAAAACTTTGGTAATCGACCATTCAAAATGTTTGGCAGATTACTATTAATTTAAAAAGTTAGTAAAATATGCACGTTACCGCTTAAAAATATGATAAAACTTTAGAAAATATTAAAAAGATAACAATTTGAATATTGCCTAATATTGTAGAGTAGCATAACAAAAAATGTTTTAAAAAAGAAAAACTATATAATGTACTTCTATCTGTGCGGTGAAACCTGTCGTATAATGTTCATTTCATCTTATGACATCTTCATTTGAATACAGATGCTGCAACATAAGATTCTGTACTGTGTAGTGTTCATTATATGCGTATGGCTTTAGCACATCCCATGCGTACCACAATTCCATTTGTACTTTAACGCAGCTGACAAGAACACATACCGTTGACGCCTCCGAGGCTGTATTGCCTCGATACGCTATATATTTCTGCTGAAGACATTGGCCAGCGAACGGTAACACCTTTGCTCGTATGCGCTCTTTGAGATTATTGAAATGTTTTTCGTTTTTTTTTAAGTCCGAGTCCCGGAGCCGTGAGAGCCGCTACTAAGGTAAATATTTCGATTTGCCAATCGTGATCGTCCCATTTCGCCAGGTTCAACAGGGACAACATGTTTGTCACATCACTTTGATTTTCCAAAACGAACCTTCGAAGAAAATATTTTAGATCCCCGTCGTCATGTTCTACGTTGTAGATTGCTTCCAGTTTGTCCAAAACGTTCAAAACAAACAACCCGTGAATACACTGAATAGCTTGCATTTTTGACGGTACTTTTCAACCGCCTCTTTTTTGTTGTTCAAACAATTTTCGACAGGGTAGCAATTAACCGAAAGTAGTATCATTTCGATTTTTGTTAATTCTACAGCTGTCTCGTCTAACGTCAGCATAGAATTTAACGAGTGTACAAATTCCGCGTCATACAGTTCTTCCAAGTATTCCTATAACAATTGTGTTATTTTTACATTTACAATTAACACAATGATAATGTTAATTGTTAAGCGTTATGAAAAACGTTAATTGTTTGAAAAATGATTATTTGAATTAATTCTACAATAAATAATTGAGTCGTATTTTATTTGTACAATTTTTTCTTTTAATAGTATTTAAATAATTTTGTATTGAATAATTGAAGGGCTTGGGACCACAAACTTGTTTTTTTCACCAAAAATAAACAGTGAAATCAAACTATTACCCACAAAACACATTTTTTTTAACCAGAGAAATATATTAATAATCTGTACAAGTTGTACATTTAGAGAATATGATGAAAGTTACATACATGACATTGAAATTATCGTTTATGGGCAGGCCCTCTGCAGTATCACGCGGCTAGGATATAAATAAATAATTTTTCTTTCTATTTTTTTTTTTTTTCCTGTAAACAAGTTATTGAAAAAGGTGTCTGGGCCTTAAAAAGGAGAAATGTTTTTCTTTTAATTCTTTTAGAAAATTTGTAGAAGTCTATTTAAGAGATTTCAAATCGCTATGTGAGACGAGTTATTGCGATATACACTTGTATACCTTGGTGAAAGTTATTATTTAAGTAGAAATAAAACACAACAATAATATGATTGAACACAATGCTATTAAACATAAAAACACACAGTATAAATATAAAGAATAATATATACAACGTACGTTGCAGTTATAACAGTGTCCGTAATAGAGTGGTAATCCAACACCTTAATACTATGGCTTATATATGGTATAATCTAAGACATAAATGAAATTAGTCCTTGTATCAAACAACTTTTAAATATTACATAATGATTTCTATAATGTTTGCATATACTACCATATAAGGTTATACTATATTTATTACTTATAACATACTTATATTCCATGACCCAAATACACAATATTAATTATATTCAATACACCCCCTTATTTAATATTCCCTTAAATTAACTTATTCCACTGTGATATCTTCTGTACTCCAATGCTTGATCGAATCATCCCAAATCTGTCTTTTGGAAGTGATTTTCTAAAGATACCTGCCAACATTTCTTCTGTGTTCTTGTATTGAACTTCGAATTGACCTTCCTCATATTTTTCACGAATGAAATGGTATCGTACATCGATGTGCTTGGTTTTTCGATGAGACTCCGAATTTTTGACTAAACGAATAATACTTTGATTATCAACGAATAATATAGGTTTATCATACATATTATTGTTAGTAAGTTCTTGTAAAAAACGTTTAATAATATTTCTAGAATAATTAGTTTGATTAATAAATAATGATCCATCATCTAACTTCTTAATTCTCATTCCTAGAAAATAATCCTAGATAATAAGTTACCATGTTAAACTTCAAATTCTTTTTCTAACTTAGACAATAATACCTGAATTTTTGTTTTACTGACTGACGCAATAAGTCCATATCATCAACAAAAATAGCCAAAATCAATTTTTCTTTATTATCATGATTAGTGAAAACATTTGAATTATATTTACTTTGATTTAAATTGAATTGTAATAGGAAATTTTTAAGCCAGATATTAAAAACTACAATATTAGCCAGAAACTTAATGTTTTAATATACTAGTCACCTTAGGTACTAGCTTGTTACTGCTTCTTAATATACTATATCATTATCTATAATTCCACCACTACTCTAAATTTATTCGGTACTTCAACGAGTCATGAAAATGCTCTTTCGTGGTTGCAGACTTGGCTGAAAAACTTTTTTCTAAAAAATAAACGTCAAACGACACAATTAATATTTTAATGTCTTCTGGAAATAGTCAATTATTTTAATAAACATTGTATAACCTATGTATTATTATATTTATCTTTTATTACGTAATATCATATTATTTTTAATTATATTATACTAATATATTGTAAATTAGATATTGTTCGTATGAATTAGTTAATAAATAAATATAGAATAATTATTGAGAAAATGACTTTATAGTATTATTCTCGACGAAATAATATAGAAACTTGAATAGGAGTATATTATAATTTTTAAATTATAATTCACCAAAATTATTAACGTTTTAAGACCTTTTATTCTAATGAAAATAACAACTGACATTGGCAAGAAATGGAAATTGTCAAAAGTTGCTAATATTTGCTATGGTCATTGTTTTTGGAGGTTTTGGGTATAATACAAATACACAATATTCGTATGACGCACGTTGCTTCACACGTTAGACAGTAAAATGTACGAATAACATATTTTTGTTATCAATAGTGCGTAAATAATAGATACAAAAACAACAATTGCAAAACGAAACTTGAACCAAAGTTTTTTTGTTTTACGCTATCATTTAAATAAACAAAACGGAAAAATTGCAGAAAAATAATATTAAATAACCTTAAGTAAGGCATTGTTATTCGCCGATGGGTCTCGTTTAAAAAAAATATATCATGTATTTGAAGAAAAACAGATGCCAGCACAATTTTCATACCCGTTTCCTTTACAAGTAAAATCGGTGCTAAGAAAATTTTACGAAAACATAACCACGGTTTGTATTTGTCTAGAAAAAAACCTTTATATCCTACAGCATCGAATACCTATCATAGTGCGATCGAAATTAATATCCAAGATCATAAAATAACATGGTTTGGCGAAGATGGTTTTTTTTGCACTTGTGTCTATGCAACACCGAACAAGAAGAAAATACTTATTTTACTGTCTTTTCGTCGTCCGCTCGCCATCAGCACAGACGTTATGAGTATTTAGAATGGAAATGTGTTCAGCGTTGACCTACATTGCGTTATTGTTTGATTAACAAAGCAGGTCATGATCAATATACCGTCATATACCGTACGATCTTAAACAGTTTCTTTTTTGCAACAAAATATTTAGCGTTCTAGCATATTCGAACGTCTTTCAAGTGCAGTTAAAATTTTTCCAACTGGAAAAAACCATTTACCCCAGTCAAACATGCCGTAAAATTACTATCGGGAGGCTAGCATGTCAACATCGTTCATTACCTTCTTATAACGTATCCAACTACATATAAATTTATTTACAGAATTTTTTCCGTGATAAATTTTTGTTTTATTGTATTGCGGCAAGTACGCGTAGAGTGTTGTTATCTCCAAGACGATGATTATACACGAGCCGTAATTTCTCTAGCTGATAGTATTATTTTTATGTTTATTTGTATATTTACATTATGAGTACGTAAAATACTAACTAATAACCAATAATTTGTAAAATTTACAATTTTTACTAGATAATATTTGTCTTTGCATTATATTAATGTCTAATAACAATGACTTATTGGTAATAACTAAAAATTGCGAACAGTTGTCGTTGGTAGTGAGAATTAATGTATTGAAGCGCTCCAATTTAAAATCCTTAAAATATATTAATAACTCACCAATGTTTTATGATAATTAAATTTTATAAATTTATTTTTATATTTAAGGCTACGAAATCTAGGTCATTAGCCATGTTTTTATTGGTTGGTTATTTTGTGTTGGGTTTGGTTAGTTGTTAAGGAATACTAGTGGATAATTGAAAATACTGTATTAAAAAAAACGGTGCCTTAAAACATTATATAGTATTTAAATGATTAATTGAATGTATGCGTATAATTAATTATACTTGTTTGTGTTAATATCGCATGTTTTGTATGTAAATTGAAGCAGTAAAACTTTTATAAAACGTCTTATTATGTGACACTTAAAAGCTGAAGTAATCAATATATTATACTTCAATAACATGATTAATTAAGTTGTTAAACTTTAAAAATTAGTTAATTAGTGTTAAATGCTCAAATAAGTATGTATGTTTTTGTACTTATTCAGTGTAAAAAGATAAGTTCTTGTATACTTAAAAAATAATACTAGATCTGTATACAGAAGAACATTTCAATCTGTTTTTTTTTTTACAATGAGAGGGGCTGAGGTTACAGTTCTCCATTAAAAAAAAAATTTTACTCCCTTATTGGTTTAGAAATGTTTAAGGTTCTAATAGGCTAATTAGTTGAAGGAGTTAGCGCAAACATGGGACAGCAATACTAAACGCGT
The DNA here is from genome assembly GCF_023614345.1 of Adelges cooleyi. NCBI lineage: Eukaryota > Metazoa > Arthropoda > Insecta > Hemiptera > Adelgidae > Adelges > Adelges cooleyi. Next base: position 75,478 of record NW_026096129.1, on the reverse strand, counting down.
TATAAGAATAAAATACTTGTTATTGATGATTTTATCTTGTTTTAAATACGAAATCACTACAACACAGCCGTTGATAGTTTTTGAAAATATATAGTTGTTTTTTTTGTAGTGGAAAAAAAAACAAGAATTGTGACACGAACTCTCAAATTGACATTATGTTATCACGTATTGGGTTAGTGTAAAGCTTTTAGCACGTACGTGCACGGCACTTGCCGTGTGTACAACAGTCTTAATTCGTACATTTGATAACACCGACTTAAATGATTGAAAAACATTTTACACACCTTCCACTCCCGTGTATATTTACTTACTCGGTTTAAAATTAAAAACCAAACTTGTTTTCAACGGTTTACGCGTTGGATTACGCAAAGTCAATTCCGTACTTGAGTTAGTGGGTCTTGGTTGACAATCGCTACTATTTCATTTCATTTATTTTTCTTAACAAACGGCATTCTTCCTTCTACTCCCGTCTCAACCTTTGAAATCGAATGTTGCAGTCCACCTATAGAAATTAAAAGTCGCCGTTTGGCAGGTAAATATTATTTTAAAGCTATTATTCCACCTCAAAAGCCTGCGCCTTGTGCTATAAATTGTATAAGTATTTCGAAAATGCTGCTCCCATTGAAGTGGATCGCGTCGGTTATCGTCGTGTTAATCTTTATCAACATAACGGACGGCATGTTAGGGGTTTTTGGGAAAAGTAAATCGAGCAAAAATACACGAGTCACTCAGCCGTGGAATATTTATTCGTTCCGCAGAGGACCGTTCACACGTGTGCAGCGGCCGACACAGTCGATAGAAAGTATGAGCCTATCGGACACCGCAGTAATAACACGGACGTCTGAGGCAATTCGCAAAGAAATCAAGTGCAACGACGTGTGCTACATGTTGTCATATTTGCACCTGACGATTCCGTGGAGTTTTTGGTATCCCGATTATATAGAAAATGTACACAAGAAATTGAACGCCGAGTATCCGGAATGGGCGAGAAAAATGTTGGCGACCGCGTTCAACGTCGCCCAGAATGACAACGGAATGGACGTGGCTTGGCTACATTATTTGTACGTCAAACGGATAGAAGTGCATGTGTCCAGGGCCAATGACCCAGCAAAAATATTTAAACCCGTCATGTACAATGCGCACTACGGGATGTATAGGACACTGCTTTGCCTAATGTTCGAGGATCATTGCACGATGTACAGCTCGAAGACCAAGGAGGAGCGCAAATTCGGTGAATACGTAGCCGACATGATCTGGTCGATACCCTTTTATAAAAATGATGAGATAAACATGGATTTGATAATGAAACTTCTGAAGAATCACTGGTCTGACCTGAAGTGGAACTCCATGCAGGGATGTTGCCTAAATGAGGACAGCACTTCTGATCAGGTACCGAATGTTCAGCCTCTGACCGAAGAACAATTGAGTTTGGACCTATTATATTTAAAAGGAGTGTTCGAGAACGCACAGGGGAATACTTTGCTGACTGATTTCGGAGTGTTTCAAGGCAAATTTCGATTTCTCGATTATCTGAATAATAGACTATGCGAGATAAAAAGAAGCAGAACGGCTTTTCAACAATACGTCTTGTCACTGGTGGACTTCCACGAACATGTGCAGCTAGCGTTAAAGACGTTGATGTTGCGGATCTATTATGATTTCTTAAGCGAGTTGGAAAAGTTAAGCAAAGACCTCCGGAAGAACACGTCGAACAGTTTTTAAGACCCTACTACGAATGGTGTGATTTTTTGTATTTGCCCAAAGACGATAGTGGTTTCTCCGTGAGTGAATTATGCCAATCGTGGGAAAATGGTAATATCTCAGAAACCACCTTACCCACTTTACAAAAACGGGTGATCGAAACGTTAAAGAAAAACGATGAAATGTCAAAGGTCACCTTGGACAATCACTCAAACAATTCGTTACAGAATATCAATATCGAAAAATCCTATATAACGGCCATTGCGGACGAATGCGGAATTCCGGTCGACTCTAGATTGAGAGCTTCAGGTAGACACATTGATGCGACCATTCTGTGCGCTGGAGTGTTGGTCGGGTACATGAGAAAAATATTTGAAGATGTCAGTTTTAAAGCGATCCATTCGTTTGTTAAGCTGAGAACATCGACCAATTTCGAGCGGTATCAGCAGTACGAACAGAAATTCCAAGAGGGCGTATTTATGCATGAACGTGCTTCGCGTTCCGTTGAAGTTTGCGGCGCCCAACATAGTTTTCGCACTAATACCGTTTAACCAAGGCGTACACAACTAATCGTATTGTCGTTATCAAAGTACCATTATAATCGTCATTTAATTAATAAAAAATATTAAATTATTTCGTTATAATTTTTTTAAATGAACACGATTCATTCATACATATTTTTTTTATGCTTTTGGTTGTGCTGGTGTGTTGTATATAAATATCGACCTTGTATTTAAAATGATTTTATAAACCTTATGCACAGAATACATTTGCACTCATATACATTATTTGTAATGTCACACTTATTTTAAATAAAACTATAACATAGTCAGTTCTACTCCATATTCAAGTTATTACTTATTTCTTACTATATATTTTTCAACACTTAGTATATGTAGTTATTGTCTGTAATCGTTAGCAAAAGATTTTTTAATTTAAAATTTACTATTTTTTTTACAGATTATTAAAATCAGTAGTTGTTAAACAATAAAATATCTATGTGCGTTAATGTTATGTAAAAGTAGAATCTGATTTGAAAAATATTTTTCAAAATATTCAAATTTCTATAATATAATATTATTAAATTTTCTAAAAAAACTCCAAAAATAGGATAAATTTACATTTTGGTCGTTGTCAGTTTCTAGGTTGCTATGTGTGAGTGAATCAACAGTCAACAGGTAATGAAAATATTTTCTTTATATTGTTAATTGCGATATATGGGTAACTATGACAGTACATCTTTATAGATAGACGATCAACCCTTACCGCATCCACCCTGCACAAGACTAAATATTAAATTTTAAGTATTTCTGGTCCCACAATATCTCGTAAACCGCTATAACTGGTTTGAACATACTGTCCACAGATTCGCATCGAAGCGTTTATTTAAAAGTGATTTTATAACTTTCAGTTATAATAAAATCTGAAGACCTGTGACCTCTCCGTCGCCACTATGTCCCGTCCCCACTGTACTGGCTTTTTTGATAAATGAAAATCTTTTATGCTTTTATCAAAAATGATATAGAACAACCTTATTAAATTATGAATAAAAAAAGGTTGTAAATTAATTTCAAAAAATGTTTAACGTTTTTACGATGGTACTATGTAGATTTGTTCCATTATTTTCACTTTTTTTGCAATGAAATAATATAAATTTTTTAAAATACTGAATTCATAGTATGCTTTTATATTTTTAGAGTTCAAGTTCAATCGAAAGTCTATAGGTAAAGTTAACAATCGACTAACAGTTACAATATCGAATTTGTAAAATAACATTTTATCTTAGACAGTAAAAGCTATTTTTGTTAATTTCGCCCTATCTGAACAATAGTGTAACATCTCACTGTTATAAATTAAAGAACTAAAGCATTTGAAAAATCACATTAGACATTGATAACATTTTGGGTATAATTTAGCCAACACCTTTAAGACTCATATGTCTAGCCCTACTCATAAAAAAATTAAAGTACTTCAAAATGATAACTTTAAAACAACAAATTAATTACAAATTGATATCTCAAATTATAATATGACATCAATTGTGACAATATAGTGGAGCGTTGCATTACTCAAAATTAAATATCTTAGTATGTCTAAGCTTTCAAACTAAAAACGAGCGCAAAGTTTCTGCAAATTCGTTATCAGCAAACTAGGTATCGATTAAAAAAAGAAATCTAGTTATGTCAAACTTATTTAATAACTCAGTTATTCGTTTACGCCACGGTGTACAGGCAGCAACAATCGACTCATCAATGGGAATTGGACCCGATCGAAGGCAACAATTACAATGCCCTGATTTTTAAATACATCCACTTGAGGCATATGTACTTCGCGTGGGTTCACGTACGTATATACCTCATCTTACGGAGCCGACCTACTGGAGTAAACACAATTATGAGTTATAAATGGAATACGCCCTGTTCAGGTCTCATAATAGCCTTTAGGATATTAGGATGTAAGGAAAACATCTACTGGACGGCATTACACCTTATAAGGGACAACTTCAAAAACATTACCGAAGAACAACTCGCTACAAGGGAAATGTTTATGAGAAAATATTCTGGGTATACCGGGTATTCGATTTGCCAACGATGTCTTTCTACGGTTTACTAATTATCTAAAATATAGAACTACTAGAAATAATATTACCGCTATAACGTTAATGTTATTTAGGCTTGTATCATTTATTATTATGCTTGACACCTGAAAATATTGTGTTCATAAATTATTACTTTTAATTATCATGGTATTATTTTTGTTAAATAAAATTTGGTATTATAACTAAGAGAATATAATCTTTAATATTAATAAAGAATGTAATATCTATTGCTTTTCATATTAAAAGTATTCATATAAAAGTACTTAATTGTGCTTTTATTGTCATGATAATATCAACGCATTTTTTAAAAACCTATACCCCAAGTTTAGACTCTTTCGGTGTTCATTTTTGATAGGAAACTTTTTTTCACGTCAGTGCATTTAGTATAATTACAATGATCAATGGTAATTATAACATTGCCGGTTAACAGCCGTGTAAAATAGCTAGCCAAAAACATTCCATTTAACTTATTACCAAAAGTACATTTAAGAAAATAAATTGTTTACTCTAGTTTTATAATAATAATATAAAAAATCTCGTGTAACAAAACATCAATTATTTTTAAAATCAAGTTGTACTTTAAAATTAGTTCTGAAGTTTACGTTAGTTTATATTATATGTATATTATTTCTAACTTAAAAAATTAACAAATGAAAAAGTTGGATTTATTGTTTAGTAATGTTTAGATGTGTCATTAAACGTACAAAATACTACTACTTTAGTACCTTTTACTAGTTACCTTTTACAAGACAGTTTGGTAAAAAAAGATACCATTCAATATTAATCCAGAGTGTTATTGGAAACATCATAACAAAACTAAAAAAAATGGTTCAATAAAATTGTGGAAATTTTTTGTTGTATAACTATCGAATGCGTTATCATATTTAGTGCGCCGCAAAAGGGATATTATTGTTTTGATAAAGCGTTAAATAAACTAAAGGTAATATCGATCGTGACTATGGCACTAAATGATCTTAAATGCAAGTTCATTTACAGTGGTCACATCGCTGGACACGGAATATGTATTTGGAAAAAGATCCGAAAAAACGATTTCCGAATAATGAAATTTCGTTCGTCGACGAATCGGTCCGGATTATTAATCTATTATTTCATAAAGACCATATCCAAATGAACGAGCTATGGCTGATTTAGTGCGTGCAAAAAAATACACTTATTCTACGCAGATTTTTTCGAAATAGCTAATAAAGATCGTAACGGATTAGTTAAGAACATGAGATGCACGATTTTATATTTGAAGAACTCGAAAACTATATAAACGCCAATTATTGCGGAGATAATTATTATTTCGATCCCCATTGTGAATACTGTGCATATTATAAAAATGCTATTGCCATCGCGGATAAATATCAAATAAATGATTGTCGATAACCACTAAGTGTAATAAAGGTTAACAAAACCAGGTTAAATGAATTGCTCCGCGTTTGGGAAATGAACGAAAAGGAGCAAGGTATAGCAAACAATCATCAGTTCGGTGGTGTATTACAGTTGTATTTCAACGGTCATTGCGTTCCGTCTGCGTTTGATGGCTTTTGAAAAGAAAATTTCGAGTCGAAAAAATGGGATTTTGCGTTGTCCAAGATGAAAAACCTTAAGAGTACGTCAATTTATTCAAGACTGTTAGTAATAATTAACCGGAATAACCGACATCGTAGTTTATCAACGAACGATAATTGATTTGTTAAAAGTAATTGTGTTAAACGAAATACAATTTTGCCCGAAACTCATACTTATCCTCAAGCTTAACCTTGCAGAAATAAATGTCCTGTCAGCGATTGTAACAGACTTCATAGGTACCATGCTATTGGATGACGACCGTTTTTTCGCATACTTCAAGTAAAACAGGTAACATTCCATCAAAAAAAAACTTCATCTGGACCGGGTATTCGATTTGCCAACGATGTCTTTCTACGGTTTATTACCTTTGGTTTATTAACCATTAATATTTTAAAGAATATATTTTGTATACAATTTATCGATGATAGTCGAACACCAAATTTTAGTTTAATTTTATATTTCATAATCAAATTTCCGTATCCAATGCATATAAAATGCAAAATTTTGGTAAAATAATAAAAAGTTAAACTAACTAAAATATGACATTTGATCTACCATATATAAAAATGTTAACCAAATGTGAATAAAATTTGCATCTAGTGCATCAATATTTAAAAACAAAATTTAAATATTTTAATGCAGGCTTACATTTTGATTATAATTGCCTACTATAATCAATAAAACAATTAAATAAAAAATTGGTGTAATACTTGTATTTGTTTTTAGAAATTACACCTTCCACCATGTATAGAAAGGTTCATGATAACCGCAAAGATTATTTTAGGAGTAGTTTTCGTTACTATTTATACAACGAGATGTTTCTCTTTGAATTCCAAACCTTAAATTTTATTAATTGTAAGGTATACATATATTGAACTTATTATAAATACTTCATTAACTAATTTGTAGTAAATTTTTTAAAAAAAATACACATTTTTGTAGTATATATCATTAGGATGTCGGGAGTTCTGAGATTGGAGTAACAAATTTAAAGTCTTCTGGAAATAATAAAGCGGCATTGGCTATTATCAACTTATACGACTGTTTGATTGTCACTTCTGCTACCCCTGCAATATCAGCAATTTCTTTTTGCGAACGTTTTTCGTCTGACGCCTGAGACGCCATAAATATAGCAGCCGCCGCTACCGAAATTGGCGAACGACCAGGAACAATGTCGTGTTCAACTGCCTTCTTGGCAATGTGTATGGCTGCTCTTTGAACCACGTTTGGCAGACTCAAGTTGCAACAAAATCTGGACATGAAGTCGTCCGTTGTTATCAAATCCAAACTTGTTTCCAATGCTTTTAAAATCAATTTGAACACACGTCCGATTTCTTTCTTGCTCATTTTGCTAACGGCACAAATTTCTTTAAATGTACGCGGAACACCTTCCTGTCGACACGCTATGTATAAACTCGCAGAAGCTATTGCGTCGTTTGAGCGACCTTTCAAGTTTTTACCATCGTGTACTTGTTTAAATATAACATTGGCTCTGTCTACAATGTTACGGGGTAAGTTTATACGGTCTGCCATCAAACCGATTTCTCTATAGGCATTCAACAAACAACGATTAGTCGAGCACGCCATCCCTTTGTTCTTGTACTTCATTCCGCCAAACTCTTCGAACGAAGCGTCTCCTCTAGACGGGCCGACTAATGTCGACAAGTCCGATCCGTTGAGCAATGGATTTTCCGCGGCTCCCACACGTGAAGGATCGGCGGCGTTGCTGTTTTTGTCAATGCTAAATGTTCGCCATTCGGAACCTACGTCTATAACGCGATCCCCTACCACGAGTCCACATTCGGAACAAATCTGATCGCCGGCTCTGTAATCTTCAATCAACGGAGCGTCGGGGTGGTATTGGCATTGTACTGAAACAAACATTTAAACGTATAATCTCAATGTCCAACAATATTTAGTCGAGTAATCATTTATACCCGTTTTTTACTTACCCAAGTTTTTCGACATGGTTCAACGAAATCTTCAATCTTCAAAGATTTTGTTTTGCGTTTTAAGTATTGATTCCGTCACGAACAACTTAATTGAAATCCAAACGTTGGAAAAAAAATCGGAAAATGTTTTTTACAAACAGTTACTATGCGTTTTTGGAACATATAAACGAAATTATAACAAAAGGCGGCTTCAGTATTAAAAAAATACCCGTAGCAAAGAGAAATATTTTAAGAATTACTATTATTAATTTATGCTCTCCATTGTGGGATACCACTGTGACATGGATGTTATTACATTTCTATACAAATTACGAATGCTCTTACGATCTTCATACGTTACATGTCTTATTACCATTAAAATTAAAATTATTGATAGTGTGAGATTATTTTTTATTGATTTAATTTTTTTTTTCAAGGTTTACATAAAAGTTTTAATGTTTTAAAAATGATTAACAGATAACAAAGTATAGATAAGTACATTTAATGGACACAGTTAATAACTTAAAGCCGATTGATTTAAGCTTTTGTGCCGATTACAATGGAAAACTTAATATTGGGAAATTAGCATCATTTAATTAATACACGGTTTTTGATAATGAAAAACAAAATTAAAATGGGACGGAGCACAGTTGCGTCGGGGCATAGTGGGGACGGGGAGGTCACAGGTTTACAGGAATTTAAAAAACTGAAAGTAATAAAATCACTTTCGAAAAAACGATTTTTTAAGTTAGAACTTTTACTGGCTATAATTTCGAGAAAAACAGTCGGATCTAGTTGAAATTTATAAGAAATATTTATTTCGTATGCTCTCACACGTCAATAGTCTCAAATTTAAACTATACCCATTTCCCTTCCCCTTAAAGGGGGTGCAAGATTTTTTTTTTTTGGGTATTGTTGCCGTAATTTTATAACTTTTAAGTTGAACATTTGTCAGTTGTTAGAAATTAAATGTATCCATACATATTAAACGGAAAAAAATTCGGCACTACAGTTTTTCTTTAATTGTCGAAAAACTGTGTTTTCAAATTAACGCTTTGATGCATATTTGTAAATACAGCACCTCAATTTAATACTTTCTCACTTTGCTGGTTTACACTGTGCTTAGTTTGGACCGTACTGGCTTGAAAATACTAACTACTGATTTGCATTGAAGCGTTTATTCGAAAATGATTTCATCACTTTCAGATATAAAAATTCCTGTAAACTTGTGACCTACCCGTCCCCTCTATGCCCTGAACCTACAGTACAGATTTTTTAAATGTCAATTACAAAGAAATTTTTTTTTTTTTTTTTAAAAAAATCCTACTCATTTCTATTTTTGAACTATGATGAAAACATATTTTGGTTTAAGTGTCTAATTCTATAAAAAAGAATTTATCAACTTCAAAAAATGCCCATTGCTTTATGTATTCAATTTAAAATTGGTGGTAAATGTTTAAAAAATAAGAGATTTTTCATTGTAGGCCTATGCGAATAAGTCATTAATGATAAGTCCATGCGTATGTGTATTAATTATTTTAATTGTTAGAAAGTAAGTTTTTGTATTTTATCGCACATCGGTGCATGTGTTTCAAAAGGGTCACCGAGTTCAAAAATATGATTTTTTATTAAATTATTGTTTACTGAATTCTTGCCTAAGCGTTTACTCGAAAACACAATTATTTTACTTTAGAAAAACACTTGTGTGATTCGATGTGCGATTAAATTTTGCACTGTTTGCATAAATGAAATACAGTGCTCGTTTGTGTTAAAAATATTATACAAAGCCAAAAGACTGTGTCTATTTTTTAGATACCCATGTTAAACTTGCATTTTAATAACGATGTACGACAAATATTCATGGTCTTTAGAATTTCAAGGCCAACATGACTTGTTGACGATTTTTTTGAAATTATAATAAAACCACCTATGTGAATCGTTTTTTATTTTTTACCACACAATGATAATTCTAGGTCATTGGGATTTTTCCGCCCTTGGGTAACAGGATTTAGGGAGGGGTGATTTTAGAATCTCTTATAGCAACCTGTATATTAATTTAATTATACTTGTTAAGCTATTTTTTTGGTAAAAGATAATTTGACTGAACTTTGGAGTTTATAACGTCAATCAAAAGATACGTAGGCTTTTGAAATATTAAAAAAAAAAATTAGATTTCTACAATAACTGAAAAGCATTTGAAAGACTTTAAATCAATAAGTTAGATAAATTGGGTTATTATAATTGTTATAAAAATATCTACTGTTGAATTAATAGGTTTTGGTTGAACGTCGGTTTGTCATTAGCTTCGTTTTTAATAATTGTTTAAAGCTAATTTTTTTTCTCGTTTTAATTTACTAAAATATAAAATTATTTAACTAAAATATTTAAAAAAAAACAGTACAGTGGGGTCGGGGCATAGTGGGGACAGAGCAAAGTTGGGTCGGGTAATAGTGGGGACAGAGAGGTCACAGGTTTACAGGAATTTTTAAATCTGAAAGTGATAAAATCACTTTCGAAAAAAACGCTTTTTTGACGTGTATTCAGAATTCAGAAACGTCCTGTATCGTTTGTTTTATTAATACATTTAAGTAGTGTCAATTGTGTTTATAAATTCCCTAATTGTGACTACATTTTATATAGCTGTACGATGAAAACTAATAAACATAATGATTTCATAAGCAAAACTTGTTTTTTCTAGTAATAGTGAACATTTTGTAAATATATTTTTGATATTTGACATATTATCGGAAGTAGGTTTATCAGTATCGAACACCGATTACACTATAGGGTTTTCCATCTGATTACACGTCTTGTGCATGATAATGATTAGTATAACTGGTGCACACGAGTCTAGAAAAATAATACCATGAGTTTCAACAGCGTCAAAAAGTGTATTATGCCATGATAAAATGACTTCAGTTTTTAGTCTTATATCAAAAATATGTTTGTGTTGTAGATATTAGTAAATCAATTTAGCTGTCAATCAGTGTTATTTAATAACATGGTTAAATGGCCGCCGCATTAAACGCGGAGTAATATTTTCATCTCTTTCAAATACATATTATATAACTTTTCAAGGGATGAATAAAAATACAAATTTGTTTCAACAATTCTTTTTTGAAAATTATTCTGAATGAAGTGACTATCTTGAAAAAAACAATAAATAATTTAAAAAAATAAAATAGTTTAGTACAAAAAAAACATGGTGCGTACAGCGAAAACGAGTATACAAATTAATTTAAAACAAAAATCTTAAAAATATTCACTAAAACTAAATATATTTCATTTGTCAGGTCTTTGTAGGATACCCTATATATATTAAAACATTCCATTTAAAATTGTAATTATTACTAAAAGTATATTCTACAGAAAAATGAATATAACTTTATAATTGCGAAAACTGTGTTTTTAACGGCATTAAAGTAAATATTAGCACTGGTATATAGCTTTCATAATTTATTAAATTAAATTCATTCTGATCTAGTCTTTGTCCAGCACAGTTATTTATTTTATTATTTTAGCTACTCTGATAATATAAAGTAGTATTCCACTACTAATTACTCATTAGTATACATGGTCATAATTTCTAGTTCAGAGTAATAAAATAAAACTACAGTAGAGCAATTGCCAATAAACCCAATGGATTTACATTAATCAATGAATGTTATTTGTAAAAATGAAAAAGAACAACGGTATTTTATAATTATTATATATGCCGCGGTTTATTATGTAGACACAAAATATAGACAATTATGTGTGATGCAAATATCATCCCTATAGGAACACAATGTAGAGTATATGTCTTTACTTCGTCCCTAGGCATTGCACGTATAGTCGGGCTGTTGGAGACACTTAATTGGGGTTTATTAAAGTAATTAATATCCACCTTACACAAGCGATGCTTATTTGGGGGGGGGGGGGGGGTAAATTAAAATAATCGGAAAAAATGTATTTATTGTTATGTACAGTGGCGTACTCACAGGGGGGGGGGGTCAGGTTCAAACCCCCCAGAGCCAAAAAGAAAATTGTGTTTAAGTAATACATTATAGGTATTTACTGTACAATTGTTACAATGTTACTCTCTGAAGTAATTTATAACTTGAAGTAAATAAATAATAATTTAATAGTTATATTTTAATTGTTAAGCGTTAAGGGAAATTGCGGCCACCTAAGCAAGAGTTAAAATATCTTAGGAACTGTAAGTCCAGAAATTTCGTTATGTATGCCACTGGTTATGTTAAAGCGTGCCAAAGTGTGTTTACCCAAATGGATAAGGCTCCGTTTATTAAGTCAGAGGCATTATTATAATTTTTTTCTAATAATAACTCTCCGATCCTGGTTTTAATATACCCTACTTTATAAGTCCCTTTAGTTACCATAGAATAAGCTTTATCTTGTAAAAAAAAGTCTAGTTTCACTTATGGTTTATAAAGGGAACTGCATTTTTTTAAAGAAATTTTCGTGCAATTTTTCTTTAGACCTTCAACAACTATAAACTCAATTTGAAAAAACTTCTCTGGTGCTTAAAATTCGATATAGGAGGGGGGAGGGGTTATTATATTATATATATTGTTATATAAGGATAGTCGTCGTTATTAATTATTTATAACAATAAATAATTTATATTATATTCAGCTTAGAATTGTAAGTACCTACGCATTAATATTGTTAAGAAAAACTTATTGTCTTAGTAAGCAATATTATTATGGTGTGATCTATATTAATCAATCAAAGGTGTTTAAAGTTAAAAATAATATTGAATAATAATTAATTATTAATAGTGACATTGAAATTTGTACAATATTCTATATAGAATATTTTTTTGCCTTATGTAAAATGGTATCGCAGGATATCCTTTTACATGATATTAATAGAAACAAAATATAAATAGGTAAAATTACTTACAGGCCTTGACCAAAATTTTTGATATTCATTATTCTGAATCGATGCAAGTTAATTTCTCGAATCTGCATTAACAACTGTAACATTTTACATGCCTATTTTCATCATTCGGTGCGATCACTTTAGATCATTCAGGCATCTGACCATTATTGACTTAGCCCAGTTTATTTTAGCTCACATCTTCATCACTACTCTGTTAGGCCCAATTTCTTTACCTCAACTAAAATTATTCTTGTCTATATTTTTTTAAATTTATACTAATTTGCTCTAAAAGCACCACGGTTTTTATTGCACTTACCTGTTATGACTTTTACTATTATAGTTTATAAGAAGATATATTTTATTATTTTTATCTGCTCGTGGTCTTTGATAATAATATTTGTATGTATAGTTCAAAAGAGTATGTATAGATGTCGCTAGCTGTTTCCGCAGAAATAACTATAAATTATATCGTACGAGTTTGTTAGTGATCAAGTTTTAGCAAACAAAATATGTTCGAACAAAAAAAAATAATGCAGTGAAAGGTATTAAGAATCATTTTCTGAACATTTATTAAAAAGCAATTAAAACGTGTACCATTTAATATGTTTAAAAAGTTTAAAAAAAGTCGTAGAAAATACTTAGAAAGATAAATATTTGAATATTATCTAATATTGTAGTAAAGCATAAACAATAAAATATATTTTAAAAAAATACACATATATAAAATATAAATTATTTTAAGAGAAAACTCGCGCAGGGCGTTAAAATGATCTTTCTCAAAAAAAAAAAAAAAACGTAGTGAAACTCATTTTTAATTAAGCAAAATTAAGCGAAAAAAGCAAGAATTTTGACCAATTTTCGCCTTTACGATGATTTTTTTTTTTTGTTTTTAATTGTCAGTGAATATTTTTGAATTATTCAAAAACTTTATTTTCAATATTCAATCTTGTAGCAAACAGTAGCAATAAATTAAAACTATTGTTTGTCGATACATTCGGACAACGAGTGAAACAAATAACGAAAAACCAATAACAACGCGTAACAGTAATGCGTTTTGAAATGGTGTTTTTTGAATTTGGAGCGGTTGGAATTTCGGTTGCAAAACAGGAGAAAACGGTACCAGGGTCTTATGAGCCGCGCCGGCGCCAGTTCTCGAGTCACGGCAAGTAAGACATTCTGCATCATACCCTGGTAGCTCCAAAATGTTATTGCGGAGGGTCCTTAAGTCATTTGCAACCTACCCGAGTTTGCTCTTGTTTTGGCTGACAGTCCAAGAAAAATAGTGTTTAAAAAAAAAAAAACACTGGTTTTCTTTTAAATTTTTATTAAAACGCCTAACACGTTCGGTTATTTAATTTTATTAGTATTATTTTAGTCATACGTACAGTATATTTTGCCTAGATCATTTAGTATGTGATCTAAAAGTTACCGAATTACCTACTATACGCCAACAAGTTATAAGACTACTTAATATTGGTTTTATTCAAATAAAAATAAATAATAAATAAGTAGGTACTAGATCCAATGGCAAAATATCGAACAAGACACCGAATTGTTTTTGAAAATGAGTTTATGCTAAATAACAGAATACATTATATTTCTGTCTAGTGCCTTTCATTTATTTTCAGGTATGTTTATTATTGAATCATCCTCTTAATAATTCACCATAAAAATGGTTATTGTCAAGTTACAGCTCATTAAAACTGATTAAGCTGATAACTTGATAACAAAATATCCAAAGAAGGATTTTCGAGTGTCAAGAATGTTTTTTTATTTTTAATAAAAAACAACTTTGAGTTTTTACTTTTTAAAGTAATTTTGAATACTTTTTATAAATTAATACTAATTATAAACAGCATTTTTTGAAAGGAAAATTACAATTTCACACGTTAATTGAATACAAAAAAAAGTTCATGAGGAAATACTTAGAATTCAGACAGGCGCTTGACATTTTGGGGAATTATTTATTTAAAATAGACTACTATCAGGTTAGTAAGAAAAGTAGGGGTAAGGGTCATTAGGAAAAACAGTACATATTTTACTACGTTATGCAAAAATACCTCATTAACTTATTTTAAATACTTCCAACTTACTAGATTTGTTGTAGTATAAATAAATATATTATTTGCAAGTTAAAAACTATTAACGTACCATCTTTAAAATGAATTATGATTTTTTAACCAGTAAATGCTATAAAAATGTTTTAAGAAATACTAAATATATTGAGTTTATGTAAATTGCATTTTATTGTTGTTGTTTTTACAATCACTTTATAGATCATCCTACTCGGGTATAATAATTAACATCAAATTGCACAGTATAAAAATAAAAATTACATGTAATATAATAATTAAATAAATGTTCTGAAGAAAAAAAAAAGTAGTTTGCTTAAGATTTCTTTTTAGTTCAAGGTGTGCACTCATTCAACACAACGAATTGATTTCAGAAGATAATATATAAAAACAAAATAACACAAATAATATAAAAATATTAGAAAATAATAAATATCAAACTGATAACAATTTTGGCAAAACCTTTAAGTTTTATAAAACAAAATGACTAATGATGTAATAATAAGTAAACTAAATGTATAACTATCAAATGCATTGCCTATTGTTTAACCTGTTTGTTTTTTACACTTGCTCTTTTAATAATAATAATAATAATATTTATATATTAATAATAGTCATAATATAATAATTTATACGTAACGTGAATAAATAAAAATTGTATAAAAAATATTATCTTACAATATACGTTATGAGTTTTTTTTTTTACAATGGATAATAATTTACTATCACTTTGAATAAATTCACAAAGAAAAAAAAAATAATAACAATTGATCTAATACGATGTCTATCTTAACACAATTGTTTGATTGCGATGAAATAACTATACATAAATACGAGACAAACGATTCATTCGTTATACCGACTGCTTATGTTATAGTAATATAAAAAGTAAAACTAATATGGCTTTTATGGCTGTCAGGCAGTCGACGAGTCTTGACTGGCTCCGCTAATGGCTGTAAACAATGTCCGGCTATCGTTGCTCGGAGACATGCACGTTTGTATTACGTCTTGCAATAATGTATCGTCCTCGATGCATTCCGAGAGTTCGCGACACATTTTCAAAAAGTTTTCTTGCAACGCGTCTTGGTATTCGGCTTGATCCGACATCACCACTACTCTGTTGAGTTTCAACGCGTCAAAGCACACACGTATAAACTCCCTGTTAGGGAAATCATAAGCGATGTGAAAATAATTAAAATTATCGACAATACATTTTTTAAATAAAGAAACGGCAGTAACTGTAGAGTAATCATAGATTATTCTAATAAGGTTGTGATAAAATTGAATTGTTTAAAAAATAGATATTAAATTTTGCTATTCGTACCGAAACGTTTCTTTGAGTTCTCGAACTTTATCTTGACACATTTCGTGTACGATTAGCGGTTCCAAAAACGCTCTGGCGTAGGCTAATGGTCCGGCGTTCACCTGAACGCAAACACTGCCCTATGAAAACAAAATAACTCGATAAATATTCGCCCACACTAAGTCGTGGTACATTAGAATTTTAAATTATATTGTAATAAACAAACTAATAAACACATCACACTAGTCATCGTCGTACTTGTAATCGTAGTTGTAGTTTCTTTATATCGGTCGGTTGTGTCGATACAACTTGTTTTAATTCGTGAACACGCTGCCGCATTTCATCGATGGCCACTTGGATCGGCCCTTGTTCTGTTTCTCGTCTACTACATACGCGCAATCGTTTTATGACATAAGGGAAAGTGTATTCAGCTACAGAAGGGAATGAACAAAAGTATTAATTTTGGGGATTGAACAAATTTAACTATTAAAACAATAATTTACTCTTGATAATTGTTTGTCGTTTCCATTGGTCTCGTGGGCCACTCTGCGACTGTCCGCTGCTTCCTCGGGTAAACGGTGTTTCAAACATGAAACTGTTAATATTATGATTGCGTTCGAACTCCGATATATATTCGTTATCCATCTGCAGCCAATTTTCACCGTCACACGGTACGACATGAGTGATTTGTATGTAGGCCAACTTAACGTCCAATTCGGAAACATCAATCTTGAAAAATAATAAAACCATTGAAGTGGTATAGTAAATCAAATTGGTTTAGTTACATTTATAATTGTTTTATTTCAAATCAATTTTTACAAAATGTGTGACGATAAAAACTGAAAAGTAATTCAAATTAGTAGATTATTATTACACATACCATATTCGAGTCCATAATTATTCGTACATTCTCACGACCAAACTTGTTACCGTACTGGCAGAGCAATCGTTCCGATACATCTGATAGCGGTGTGATTTTTGGTTCTTTGTATACATATTCGACCCCGTGTTGGTCACCAAAATATGCCTACAATGAGATAGTATATAATTGTAAATATATTATATATATATTGTACTTCTATGTTTTTATAGTATAAATATTCCACCTCAAACATAGTCCTTAATTTTGTAAGTACCCGAACCATTATTATTATCAGTTAAAATATATAACCAAAGAAGGGCCTTTTCATTTAAAACCATTTTGTTGAAACACATTATTAAGGAGTGTTATGAACCCCTTAAATATAGGGGGTCTTTAGATATTTAAACTATTTATTTACTTGGCCGAACAATGTGACCCTGTAATAACGACCCAGCATTCTGCGACCAGACTGTCGGGCCGTTACTGCTGCGTCATAGGCGTGGCTAACGGATCTGTAACAGTCGGCTAATGCGCGATAATCCTTTTGTTTCTCATACATAGGAATGATGAGACTGTACAGTTCACCGAAACACTCATACAGCTCAGCTCGGCGTAAACATGGTACACACGCTTCCAACCGCTCGAGCAGGGCTTTTTCTCCGTATAACGTATCGTCGGATCCGGCACTACCGCCGGAATCCAGTTGCAAGCCCATTTCGTCTCGCGCAATGTTTGCCGATATGTTTGCAAACGCTTCTGCGCCCCAGTCTTGAGCGCATTTCAATTTCCTGTACTGGGCGACTAGCGCTGCTATGTGCAGTCGACAACAAGCGGCCTGCAAGAAAATCCAAAGTTAGGGCGTTAGGTCGATTGTGAACAGCCAATCGTTAAACGACCAAATTTTGGTTGCGCACACACCTCCGAGAAATCACCGTTGTCTTCGTGATTGCGAGCCATCGTCTGTAGCCAGGTCAAACGCAATTCTGGCGTCGAAGCGTACGAATTGGCTAAGCTGTGCTGAAGGTCTGCCAGCATTTCGGGATCGTGGTGTATGTCTTTCATGCGTGCGGTGGCCATTAACACGGTCCTCACGCGCCTAGTCAGATCTTTCACTTGAACAGGAAAACCTACACAAAGACGCAATATTGTTAATAATATGTTTTTTTTACCTTATTTAGTGTATCAGATACTACGTTGCCATTCTACTCTTACTTTCTTACACTTTCTACTTGTTTAACTTATTAACTCCAGCTCAAACTATCTTAGTCTGCTGTTCTCTTATATTTTTTTATTCCTAATCCAAATAATAATTGCAATCACTCCTCATACGCATTCCTATAAGCACTCATTATGAAGTGAACACAAACACACGTGTAATACACAACTTACTGGTGTTCTTCATGGCTTTATCGCTGTTTGCGTAGCTGTTGATCAACGACAGACTCTCTTGGAAACGAGTGTTGTTGAGACCCTCGACTGTCATGTCACCCAAAAGTTGTGACACCGATATGACGGTTTGCAGATGAACGCGTGTGATGTTGGACGACGCCAGTTCAAAGTTGCTTCGCATCAACAAGTACAGCGCAGCGCAAGACTCTTGGCGGACTACGGTCGACCGGCTGTTACAACCGCTTAACAGCTGAGAGCAGAGTTTGCCGACCAATAGAGCGGTACCTTGGAAATATCAAAAACAGAGATAAGAAGCAATTCATTTGATTGACTTGACTTAATATGTTTTTCAAATACCTTTGAATAATATACATGAATAGTTGTTGATGAACGATCGGAGAACAGCAAACATATGACCGCTGACAGACGTAGACTGAGGAATGCTCAAGAAGGCTATGTGAACAGAAAAAACGCTTTCCATGACATCGTTGTCTCCATTGTAGGCCATCAGTGTATCCTTGAAATGCATGCAATAAGACGCCAGGGCGTCCAGCGATATCAACGCCACTTCGGCTGCCAGGTTAGCTTCAGCCCTGGCTCGAGATGCCAAATCGTCTTCACTCGTGTAATTGTTGTCTGTTTATATAAGGCAAATTAATTATACAATAATAATAAGATAATTTTTCTTGAAAAACTAAACAATATCCATTCATCAACTTGGATATTTTTTTAATGAGTGGCTAATTTTTTTCTTACCCTTTTTTTCTACACGTCCTATACTCCCAGTGCCGCTGTTACCTATCAAGACATTCTGTGTAGCCACATGGGACGGTGTCTGATGGAGTTGCTGCTGCTGTTGTTGTAGGAGGGTAGTTTTGCCGTTAAACTCGGACGGTGGTTGCATTCTTGCAGGCAGAGTCATGGCCTTTTTCGTTGTGACACCAGCGACAGACTGACTAATGTCGTTGCACCGGATATTTGCCGAGGCTATTTCAGCGGCTAGTTGTCGACGACCGGCATATCGAAACTCTTGTAGGCTCAATCTATAGGACACATAGGATAACCACATATTTAGTACCCGACAAAAAGTGGAGGCGCGCACTTGGCGGGGGAACATACACAATAATTTTGAAAAACGCCACCGTGTCTTGCTCCGTACAGTAACGCCACCAAGACACCAGCTGGTCCTTGGATAAGTATTTCAAGATGAACAGGAAACACAAGAGCATGTCCTTGACTTCGGTCGGTTCAAACTTACTGGCCACGTCCATCGGCACATTAAAGGTCTGAGTACCACTAACAGATCTGGAGTGACGGTTAGAGGCGCCGCCCAAGTTAGCATCTGACAAGTTTGAATTCTTTCTGATTGCCGTCTCGTGGGAGAACACCGACGAAGAAGTTGTCTGGTCCAAAGACGACGAGTTGGAGTTATTAGAGTTGATGCTCAAGGTGGATTCGGTTTTGTTCTCATCTGACGGTTCTTGATTGATCAATTTTTTGGACGGTGTCACTGTCGGTGGTGTAGAGAAATATATCAAATAATATTTTACACTGTGTTAAGTATGAGTTGACTTACGGTGACTAGCGATTGCAGCAAAATAAGTGGAGTCTCTCAAATTGATGGACATGCGCGGTGTGGAGTCGGACACCAGAGTGCTGGGCCTAGAATAATAATACATCATGGGATAAAGTATGATTATGTAAGGATTATGAGATGCCTCATAAGACTTACCTCGTTAGACCCAAATTGGGATGGTGCGAGATTGATCTATTGGCTACTGCCCGTTTTTTATAGTCTAAGCGGCTCACGTTTTCCAAGACTATGCCTAGCCAAGGCAAGTACAATGAAGCTATCCTGGCCATTTGTCCCTGCAGCAAAAATATATATATTATATTTTTTAACTTTCAGAAAACTTTTTTCCAAACAACAGAGGTGAACGTATTTTTACAAAAATAAATCCTACCACTATTCTGAGGATACAAAATCATTGAAGTGTAATCGATACAAAACACTAGTTGTTGTAAAATGTCTTTATAACAAAAACTAAGACATTGAATATCTTGTATTCAAGTACTACCTTTATATTGTGGTTATGCTTAAATACTAATCAAAGTATCCTAATATTCATGATTGGTACTTGTGGTAACCCGCACCACACTCACCTTAGACTGATAACGATCGTCGAGCTCATGTTTGGCGAGCAAGTCGCGCAGACAAGAAATGGCCGAATGCCGGTATTCGTGAGGCGAACACAACGAGTTGACGATTTCACGCAGAAGGATGGCGGCTAGGAAGTGGTGCCGGCAGTACTCCTCGGACATGAAGAACTGAGCATGAGGCGGCCATCCCTGGGGTGTCTGGCCGTTCTGGACGGGCAGGTTGAACGACACGTAGTGCTCGTGCGACAGGATGACTCTCATGAACAGCAACTTGGCGTTCCTGGCAAACGTTGAGTCGCACGCCGACAGGCTGCTCACGTACAAGTTGATCAGCCGCAGCACAAACCCGCGGTCCATATAGGTCAAACATTTTTTCAAGAAATGCGCAGACGCCGCGTTTAGCTTTGACACCTGCGAGCCCATCTCCTTGTGCTTGTTCATCACGTATGGCAGCAGCACGTCGATGATCATGTGCTGGACTCGATCCTGGTATTCAGCCGAGAACCGTTCATTTCGTCGCATCTATACAAACAAAAAAAAAACCTCCATGAATATTAGGCATAGTGGCATTAACTTGAGAAAAGTGGTAAAGCTGTAAGATCCCCAATAACATTGAATGTCCATTGAAAGAACAAATTAAGAATTATTTCAGTTTGAAAAAAAGCAGACGAAAAGTTGTTATCATAATATAAAAAAAAAAATCAGATAATAAACTAACTTGATAATACAGACACATATCATTAATAATAGTTATACATATATATGCTATTTTTACCTTTATTCTGGTCGACGCCAATAAGTATTGTCCCATGCTTTTGATGATGATTTGAAAGAAAAAATTTGAATTAACTAAGAACTTATTTATGAGCAAGAAGTCTGTGTTGTCCGGATTTAAAAGGCCGGGCAGATGCGCCAGGAGTTGATCGTGAACAGTATTGGTGGCCACATTTGTTGCAGGAGCGGTAAAAACATACTGTATGAAACACACAAGGTCGAAATATAATATAAATGTAAATTTTCTAGTAGTATTTTTGTTAGTTTTAATTCGTAACTAATAGTTCATCATAAATATTAATCTCAAAATAGTCTTAAAATCACAATTGAATTGATTATAAACAATGTTAGACAGCCGGTTTTGGTTTTTATTTTTAATGAAATCTCTAATTAGTGATATTTGGTTTTCATTTTTTTTTATTTTACCTTAATGTAGATGTTTAGTGCGTCGCATTGACCAGATTCTCGAACTGAATCTACTAAATGAACCAAAAGTCTTATTATGTTGACAGCGATATCTTTGCACGCGGTGACTGCCAACAAGCTGAACAATTGATTCAATAGAGTTGGCAGAAAATTTATAACAGATGTCAAATGGATTGCATGTGACGCCTGTGAGTAATTGATTAAAAAAGAACGTTTTAAAAAAAATATATGCTTAAAATACAATAATGAGTCTTTGAGCTCACTTTTAATATTTTACATGTCTCTGTCTCTGGAGGTACAATACTTGTGGTTTTACTGTTTTCCAACCGCTCGGAGTGCGCAAAGAGATTCTGTAAATGGCTATCTGATGAATAAACACTCGACAATAAGTGACACCTGAATGAGAACAACGATTTCTGTCCATCCAACCAAAAAATTTCAGGACCGCAGTACTAATAAAATTTTTTTTAAAAATTGTACACTTAAAATGTTTTTAACATATTATTATTTTATTTAACGTGAATCAATAGACTTACTCCTTTTCCAAGTCCAAATGGTTGTACGGACAGATATCCAGCAGGTAAATTAACAGATATGGGTAACGACTTAATATCCACATTTAGTCTACAATGAAATAAAGATTATTTAAATAGAAAATATTGTAAAAAAGTAATAATAACTTTTGACACATTATTTATTTGTTTTTAACATTTATAAACATTTGTATACAATTATTTATTCTCATTGTATACTTAAATACCCTTTTTAATAATTTCACAAAAATAATAATTTGGTGAAGTAATATTATTTGATATAAGTTAATTTATAATATTTGGCATTAATATATTTTAATAAATAATATAATATATTATTTATGTATATATTTGTTTTACAGTTGTGAACGTTACCTTTAGCTGCTGAATATGTAACATAAAAATAGGTTTTTTTTTAAATTGTCAATTAATTCCTTGATATATTTAAAAATTTAATTTCTTTTGCGTAGGTTATTTCTAATAAACTTGGGCAGTATTTAAAAAAAAACGTTATCAAATAAAAATGGAAATAAGAATTTAAATAAAGAAATTATTTTGATCAATTTGTATTAAACACACACGTTATTTTCAATAATTGGTTACATCTAAAAGTCAACTAAAATTGTATTCAAGCTCAATTTTTATTGAAATTATAAATGTATTTAAAATAGTTTATTATTTTTAAACAGTTATTTGTTATTTAAATAAAAAAAAATCTATAGATTTGATTTCTAACAAAGAATCATCCTTTAAATATTGCTATTGCAATTTAATTTGTATATGTACAACAAATTATTATCTTTTGAACGTTAAATAATATTTGCAACATATAACAATAAAATACGGTAATATATT
Organism: Adelges cooleyi; assembly: GCF_023614345.1. Classification (NCBI taxonomy): domain Eukaryota; kingdom Metazoa; phylum Arthropoda; class Insecta; order Hemiptera; family Adelgidae; genus Adelges; species Adelges cooleyi. The sequence goes on along the minus strand of NW_026096129.1, from coordinate 52,414 downwards.
TTAATCAAGACATTATGTTTGAGTGGGCTTTCTCCTAATTTTTTATTTCATGGTTTTTATTATAATTTAATACATAAACAACTCATACCTAGATTTAGAGATCAGTGGGAACCATGTGTATCCAACAATTGTTTCAACAGTGCTCGCAGCCTGTTTCTTTCGGGAACGGTCAATGGATATGTGCTTAAAAGTGAACAACAAATGATGCTTGGTCGTTATGTGTACTGGCAGTCTAACTTTGATCTCGTTATACCAAAAAGGGTTAGTGTTATGGTACAATACGCTAGTGCATGCAAAGTCCAATAGCTGACCACTAGTAGTACCGTATACACACTGTAATCCATTCATAAAAACATTGTAAAAGTTAATATTTTTGTCGGGTAAACACGTAACAGTGATTAATATTAGGTAGTACAAACTTTAATTGGTTTAGAGTCGGCATCGTCACAATCAAACATTTGTACTGTACACGTTATGTTGCGAGCTCGGGGGAAATGCTTTTGAGAGTCAAACGCCAACGATAGCGGGTACACGTACAAATGATTTATGTACGTAGTCAGTGGATGCGGATCAGGACTGAGTTCTGTTATTTCCATGACAGGGGAATCCCTATTGGGCGGTAACGGAAATGGTTTCACCGGTGTCAAGGAAGTAGTAAACGAGTCTAAATGTAACAATATGAACAAATAAACGTGTAGCATTCAATAACCAGACTTAGAGAAAATATTGCACTTACTCTCCGGCGTGTTTGATAGTAATTCTATTTTCAGTTGGAAATGACCAGGAATAACGACAAATTTACTCATTTTCTCCGGCCTAAAACATTTTAGAACATTAATACGTTATCAATGCGCTATGAAATGAAATTAACATACTTGCGATAATCCAATAATATTTTAATCATATCTTCATCGCCGAGTTTTGACGGGTCTTGTCTGTATAAAGTCATGTAATCGGTAGAAGTATCTAATTCACAGCTGTAAAGTCTATACAACGGTCGAGCGCCCCAAGCGAATGGCATATGATAATTTCCCAGTCTAAATAAAATGCGAATTTTAATGCGAAAAAATTAAACAATTAAAAAATTAATTAAAGGTATTTGATTTGGTTTTTTACCTATTGCAATCAGTCTTAACGTTTTTATAAACTTTGGCGCCATTTGTTGTCGCTTTGATATACGGTTCGGACGCACGAACAATACTTCCTTGAAGTACTTTGTCTACTCTCAAGACCAAGAACACGTCGGAATGAGGTTTTGATACACACATTATTGCCTGAAAATTATAATTGATATCAATTTCACATACCGCTTGAAAAGAAATTGATTGCTTGTTAATAACTATTTCTATTTTATCATGAACGCATCGATGAACAGTATAATATAGAAGTATTCAAACTGTGAGTCGCGGCTCCCTGAGACATCATGTGAGTTGGTCGAGGAAGCCGTGGAGGTTGTGGATTTACACAAAAGAACAGTGTGATGAAAAATGTTCAATACCACTGGTATAATAAATAAATAATAATAAACATATTTACTTGTTTTTGCTTATACAGCCACTGTCTCGTGACAACACAATTTTTGGCTACTTCAATGTCTCCGTGGTGTACATCATTCTCATTCAGTAAATTCTTCATGGTTGAAGTATTTATATCAAAATGAAAATCTTCGGATATTTTTTGAGCAGTACGGATATCAAACAACGCTAAAGTTGTAAAATACGGTTCTACCTGAAAAACAAATTAATAATATAAGTTTAACCAAGTATTTATAGAAAGTGACTATTAAAACCAAATTTTTTTATTTTTATGTGCAGCAACACAAATAAGTTGAATACACTTGTGCTTGAGTCTGCATAGAATGTGTTATTTTATGTAAAGATAGTTTATAGTTACTTGATTTTCATCACAATCTTCATTACGCAGGCGAAAATTCAAAGACTGGCATTCAATCGATATTCTTTGACCGAATCGTTCTTTGTACGGTTCAGATACACTATCTGAAGGTTGATTCAAAATGTTCAGTTTATTATAATTGTTTGGCTGTAATAAAAAATAAATATATGAGATAAATTTAAATGTAAACATATAGAATATTTGGAATTTAATTTAGATGCATTCTTCCAATTGTATTCATTAAATTTTTAAGTAAAAAAAAGTGTCATTACTGTAATAGCCATGTAAATTATATTTAACTAACTTATTAAAAGAGAATTAGTTTCTAACCTGATGCATAAAAGGACAAACGGCAAAAATTCTACGTCTGTTTTCCTGCCGCGCATGAGACAATGTAGAATAAGTCTCTCTAGCATATTTCATCAACTGAGGATTATGCTCCAAACCTTTTAATGTTCCAAAGCTATCAATAGACAATGACAATGGTCTTGTAGTTGCATTTTCTTCTAATAATAAAAAAAAAAAAACATCAATATAGCTGTTAATGAATTATAAAAATAAATATTTTTGTGCTATGAAATACAAAAAAAAAAATTATTCATTTAAATTCAATTTTAATTTATGTAAAAAAAAATATATATACAGCAAAAACAGAAAATGAAAAAAAAGATGACCTAGATTAAAATGATGACTAATTTTAGCTAGCCAAATAAGCAAAATTTGTTTAATAAAATATTGTATTAATGACATTTTTTATTAGTTTAGGTAATATATTTTGTTTTATGGAGAAACTATAAAAAAGGTCATTGTTTGTTGTAATCAACTTAATTTTTTTTAGGAAAAGTTAACTCTATTTTTAAATTCTAGATTTAAGTTGTACGTTTGTAGAAGTAGTTATGTATTACTATTTTCCAATATCTTTTCTTCTCGTTTGCTGAGTTTTAATGCCATCTGCAATTTGTTCATCCAATCCATGAGCTCTGCTTCAGAATCAGTCGCCAAACAGTAGCTTTTGTCAGTATCGACCATTCGTAGTTCCAAACAAAACCGGCCTTTTTTACTGTTCTAAAAAAAAAAAAAAGTAATAGTAATAAATAAATACACATAAGGTTATGCAAAACCACTTACTCGTATCACTTTATCACACAAATCCATGACAATCGTCGCCTTGGCGTCTCCTTTTTTATCATCTTTATACACTTCTAAAATATATGTACTGTCAACTTGTTTTCTGGAAACAACAATTTAAATGCTTGTTAAATGCTAACAAAACGTAAAAAATAAAATTTGCGAAATAGGATATTAATTTGATTATTACTTTAAAATACAGAAACGTCTCTTGAAAGACTTTGAGCCCGCCAAATTGGCAAACATTCGTTCTGATGCACCGCCGCCACCATCGGGTCCTTTGTACAGATATCCTTGTTTGAAAAGTGTGCTATCATTGTTCACATCCTTCCAGTCCTGTTAACGAATACAAATACTTTATGTAATATTATTTATTACACGAATAAAAGAAAGTGAAATAATTTCTAGTATTTTAGAAAGAAAAAAAAATATATATATATACATTATACCTTGCTATCTATATCTTCTAGCTCAGAGTCCACTTCATAGGACTCATCTTTTGCATCTTGATTTTTGTCAACTCTAGAGAAAAACACAAAAAAGTAAGCTTGAACGTGTCACAATAAAACTATATAGCTAATATCTATATTTACTCTGATGGCAGTTGAAAATAAGATTCTGAGTAAGCGCTGTACTTGTAATGTATGACATGCCAGTTTGAAGAATAGCTTTGAATACATCGTTTTGTGAACAACGAGCATTCCGTTGTAGTTTCTTCTGGTATTCCCGAATCTAATGTTCGATAACGCCTTGGTAACACTACTTGCTAAAATTTCATAAACATTTTTAAATGTAATATTTTCAAAACGCTAATTAGAATTACATTTTTAGGCAAATAGTCAAAGTGAGACATTTTTTTCTTTGAAACTTTTAAATTAAAGACAATAGTAGTCATAAATAATTAAACTGACTAGGTATAATTATTTCTAATCTTGTTTTATGTTAATACAACTTTTTATTGCTTTAAGGTATAAAATTTACAATTGTTATCAAGGTAAGAAGTATGGAGTGGAGTGAATAGGCTTATCCTAAAATGGGGCAAGTGCAAACGCATAATTTTGCTTAGATATAACCAATTTTAACTTGTTAACACATTTACATTGCCTAACTTTTATTTAAAATTAAACATGATCGTAAAATATTGGATTTACACTATCCCCATTAGTGTGTAATCGGTAAAAACATTTTAATGTAAATTAATTCTCACCGATATGTCATCGGAAGGATAGATCAATAATTCTCTCTGAGGATCATTCTGGAATACCGTTTGGTTTTTGGCACAATAATCTTCAAATTCTATTGGGTCGACTTGGAAACATTTTAACTGTAACAAAAAAAACATACCAATTAGACAATAAAAAAATAAACAGTAAAACCTGTCAAAGATGTAATCGGGCAGTACTAAAAGATAATTCTACGATTTTCATCTTGGTCAGTTAAATCTACGTGCAAAATTACAAAGCCGTTTGACAGGACCATTAACAAAATTTGTCTTATTTTCGAATTTATTCAGGGATTGTCTAAGATAGGTTTCTATAATTACTTTTAATCTAGATGTTGTTCAATGAAAATATACCCAAAAAACTCTTTTCGACCTTTGGTAATTAAAATTTGTTTAGTATTTTTAAAATAACTGTAATTTTGATACAAAAACAATGAATTATCAATTATATCAACAAGTTTTGGAAAAAAATACCTAATCAACAATTTTAGCAACATTATATTGAGCAGTATAATGTTCAACGTTAAAAATAGTATTTTAAGTAAAAAATCTGGAAAATTATTCGGCTTTGAAACTTATGACAAAATTAAATGAATTTTTAATGATAAAAGTCCATATAGAAAAACTGAAAACTATTTGAATGCATTATTTGACGAAGCATTTTAAGTGCTTATGCTGGGTTACATAAAACATTAATTAATTTAATGGCTCATTAATTAAAATTGAATAGACCAATCTCGAGCCACTAAATTATGTTTAAAGAACCACTAAACATAATATATTGGTTCATTAAACGTTTATGTAACCTGGCATTAAAGTATTTTCTGTAATGAGCATTCAATGTAGAAATGAAAAAAGTAAGCAACCTGTTTTTAAAAATCTATCAAGACATGGTTATTACATTAATGACAATAATATTAATTGACTAAAAATACTATTTTAAAATATGAGTCTATAAAATTTGATTAATATTTATATAATATATTAATGAATTATTCATAGATTATAATTCTTTTTTTTTAACCTTAGAAGACACATGTTATTCAAATTGTAATAGTATTTATTAGAATATGTTGACAGCTGTTAACTGTTAACACATTTAAAAAGTATATTATTTTATAACTGTTTTGATGAAATATATATATTTTGTAAATTAAATAATTATAACCATTTTTAAGGACTGCGGAACAAATTTACTTTACCAGAAACCCTGCTTTTATGATTTTTTTTCCATATTGTCGTGTTACTTTTTATGCTGATTACAAATCTTAAGTCAGTAATCCGTGATCTACTTCAAAAGTTAAAACTACTTGAAAATTTGAGTACTATAATGATGAAATAATTAATACACCGTGTTATCAAACAAAATGCTATGTCCAATCTGATCGCCGCAGCATGCTACAACTGGATGGCACTTCAAGCGTCAACAATAATTCTCAAAGTTCGAGTAGCTATAACTTTTGAACTAGAGGAGTCTACAGATTTCCGACTTTAGATTCGTAATCAGCATAAATTACACTATATTATAGACAAACAATCATAAAAAAAAAAGGGTTTCTGATAAAGTTAAATTGTCCCCACTGTCCTTAAAATGTTTATAATTATTCATATAACTTTAGATTCGTAATCGACATAAAAAAAAAAACACTACAAAATTGCAACTAAAAAAAAAGCGTCCGGTAAAGTGAATTCCACCAGGACTTCTCAAGTCTCTATTTACGACTTTGGTTACCGTAAAAATAAAACAGTAATTTTTCAAAAATGTATCTTTAGAGATTAAATAGAGTGGAAAACTCTATTTTTCGATTGCTGTGAAAATCAATATTTAGCCATATTTTTAACAACGCCAACCGAGAGTCGGATAGGAGCTGAAAGTCAATAACGTCGTAAGCGGGTTTTCACGGCGGAGAACTTACGTGGTTGGAACTTTCTCGGACCACCTGGCTGACGGTTTCCCGTAGTTGAGCGGCCATTCCGGGTCGACCCAAACCTTTGGTAAACCTCCTCTCGCCCATAATGACGACGGTGTGCCGGCTGTGTCGACTTTCGACTTGGCCGACGTGTTGGGTTCACTTGAATTACCGGTCACGACGCGTACATTGTTCGGTATTCCCGTAGGGGAACTGCACAAACAACCGCGGTCAACACGTCATGATCAGCTGTAGAAGGGCTTGCATCGCAAGCAAAAACGTTGACGGCCGAACGAATAACGATAATCCAATCTATCATCGTCGTCCGCGTTGTTGATTTTTTCGGGGAAAAAAAAAATCACAAATTTTGATAATCCCAGGAAACCCTCGAGCGGCGTGCCATGGTCAGTCAGTGCCGAGCTGCTGATAACCACCTTTGGTTGATAACCAGTCGATAACGTCATAACCAGCTGCTGCTATTGATAACGTCATCGTTGACCGCGGCGGCCGTTGCAGCAGCTCCGTGGCAACGCAACGGTCATCGGGCGGACTCATACGTGGGCAACCGCCCGCGCAACGTTCGCGCCGCCCGAAAACGGCGCGTCGTCCATTGATAATTATTATTGCACTGCTGATAACGGCCGATAATTTATTATTATTGTGATTTGTGATTTTCCCACTTCCGCACTTTTACAACATTACAGGTAAACGACATGAGAACGTAGCGCCGTCGTCCGACTCGTTCAGGTGAAATCTCAACGACCGCGTCTTTCGCATGAAGAACAACAGCGGCGGCCGGCGACCACCCGAACACGAAACAATAATTGGCCATTCGGCTTACATGTCAGCGTTAACACCACCGAGTCAGCCACTGTCGCCATGTGTACGCGGTACCAGTCGTGACCCAGTAACGCCGTGACGGGTTGCCAGGCCGATTGATGTGCTCGACAATGTCCTCGAACTCCAACAGAATCATACAGCCGAGAAACCTGGCGTCCATACTGATGAAGCTGCACGGCGCGTTCGCCGAGGCCATCACGTCGCCGAAAGCGGCCATCGACAAGCGCACCTTGGAGAAAACATGGAAGCTCATGGACAAAGTCGTGAAGCTCTGCCAACATTCCAAGATGAACCTGAAGAACTCACCGCCGTTCATACTCGACATACTGCCCGACACGTACCAGCGCCTTCGGTTCATATACGCCCAGTACGAGAACGACTTGTCCGACCTGTACAACAACGAACATTTCACCGTGTTCATACTGAACGTGATACGCAAGTGCAAGCAGGCCATAAAACTGTTCAAAGAAGGCAAGGAGAAAATGTACGACGAAAACTCACATTACAGGCGAAACTTGACAAAGCTGAGCCTGGTGTTTAGCCATATGCTCAGCGAACTCAAAGCAATATTCCCAAATCATCGTTTTGCGGGTGACAAATTCAGAATCACAAAAAGCGATGCCGCCGATTTTTGGAGACACAATTTTGGAATGAGGTAAGGACAATAATCGAGTTTATGAGTTTTTTTCATAAACTCCGACATAATATGGACTGCGCATATTAGTGACAAACAATTTATAACAATGAATGAAACATAACACATGTATAATGAATAATAAATGGTAGGTATAATACATTAAATGTATAAAACGTGTAATACTTATGATTACACTGTATGATACTCGCATATTATACGTTCAGTTATATACATATACAACATTTTTTTTCTTATTAAAGTACAAATAAAAATTAAATACATTCCAAAATAGTTTTTATTATTATTTTTTTTTTAACTATTAATAACCACACGTTCTAGTACATTTTTAAAATTTGAAAAAAAAAATATTGGCACATGGCACAAGTAAAACACTTGAGGTTTTTTTTTAGTTGTGCAGTTAAGGTGTGCCCTATATAAAATACATATATTATTTGAAAAAACAAAAATGGGTTATTATTTAGAAGTTATAAGCAATTAAAAAAAAAATGTTCATTTTTATCAATCATTTATTAATCAATTATTAATTATTTATTTATCATTTTACCATAATTTTTAGTATTTAATGTTTTATAATATGTTTTATTACGTTGTTTAAACTTGCTTGCACACAACTAGATGTATAAATACATAAATAATGTATACATAAATGATAGATACTTAGTTTTAGTTTGGGAAAACTGATAAGATAAAAAAACATGCCTAACTTAGCTCAATCTCTCTCGCACATATCTTGGTAGCATAATTGTATTTTCATGCGCAGTCCATAAAATGTCTATGGTTTTTTTAATATTTCGTTCATGAGTAACAACAATTTATTAACAAAGAGAAAGACAAGCGTATCATGATAACATTAATATTATTTTTACAAATTTAAGTAACTTTAAAAAAATTCTAATCATGAGAGTGTTTTTAACATGACATGAACATTATTGTTTTAGTACTGTCGTTCCATGGAAAATATTTCGAAGTGCTCTTCATGAGGTTCATCCAATCGTAAGTGGCCTCGAAGCAATGGCACTCAAGTCAACAATAGACTTGACTTGCAATGACTACATATCAAATTTTGAATTTGATGTTTTTACTAGGTAAATGTGTAAAATTTATATAGTGGAATATTATAAAAGTTACTTATTTAATGCTCTAATAATTATTTATGATACTATTCGTGTCATATAGTTATATATTTTTATGTATGCAATGTTCTTTTAAGTTACCACGGTTTCTTATAATTATTTCTATGGGGTTTAGATTATTTCAACCTTGGCCAACGTTGCTAAGAAACTGGAAGATATTAGCCGTAACTCATCCCGGATATGTAGCATTTTTGACGTACGATGAAGTAAAAGCTCGTTTAGAAAAATTCATAACCAGACCAGGAAGGTTAGTTTTATTTATGTTTTTCGTTTTTAAATATAATGAATAATACTTGCCTATTGATTTTCAAAAACTACCTAAAATTTGTTATTTTTTTATTTATATATTTTTTTATTTTTTTGTATCTTAGCTATGTGTTTCGTTTGAGTTGTACAAGATTAGGACAATGGGCTATAGGATATGTGACAACCGAGGGTGAAATTTTACAAACCATTCCTCAAAACAAGTCTTTGTGTCAAGCATTGTTAGACGGAGCTCGGGAAGGATTGTAAGTAAAACTTTATATTGAATACCTGTTATAATGTATTTATTCATTTGAGTTTAAGTGCTAATCGGCTGTTTTAAAGTTCAATAGCAAATAAAATACATTTAAACATTAGATAAGATAATTATAAACAATAAAGATATTAAAACACAGAGATAATAATAAATAAAAAGCTTACATTAAGTGTTATTTTGACAAAAGTCACGCTAGATTTGCCGATCTGAGCATTCTATGCATTAGATGGTTATTATGACTATAAGGAGTGGAATGAATAGGAACATGAAAAGAAGTAGGATTTCTAGTGATGTGTGAAGGAACTTTAAATAAAACACCGGAGAGAAGGTATGGAGCATCTAAAGAATTATTGAGGAGAGCATTGATATATTGAGGAAGTCGGTATCATTACGACGGGATGAAAAAGAGGTTATATGAAGAATACGGCTAATATAGTAGTCATGTTGCAGTGGAGGTAATTTAAGTGTGTAAGCAGCGTAAGATACAATTTTATGCGGAACATGCGCAAGACGTAGTTGATCCTTAGCCAGATAAAAATGCCAAACAATAATCCCATATTCAACAATGAATTGAACGAGCTAAACACAAAAAGTGAAATACATAAGTATATATATATGTTTTGGCATCTGAGCGCCTCATATATTGTAAATATAAAAAATAATGTCTTGCTATATTTATCATTTATTATGCTTACTGTACGTTTACTATTGTGTTAGTGTTACTATTGTATTAATATTGTGTTCTATTGTGCTTAATGTACTACAGGTTTGATTATTAACTTTTTTTTTTCTTTCAGTTATCTTTATCCAGATGGGCAAAAAGGAAATCCAGACTTATCAAACGCTGTTGAACAGAGCCCAGAAAATCATATCAGAGTAACACACGAGCAGTACGAAATGTATTGCGAAATGGGTTCCACTTTTCAAATTTGCAAAATATGCACAGAAAACGATAAGGACGTTCGAATTGAACCTTGCGGTCATCTTTTATGCACACCTTGCCTTAACTCTTGGATGGTAAGTGACTTAATTTCATGTTAGAAAGAAAACTTGAGTCTTTTTTATTAAAAAAAAAAAAAAGTTTACAATTTAATTATTTTATATAATTATTATAGTTAAATAATATTTATTCATTTGGTTTAATTTTAATTAGTATTATTGTTTTACTAGGATTATTATTACTTGGTTGTTGTTATAGTTTTTAATTATAGATAATATACAAATAATATCTTCTAATATTGTTTTATAGGAGTCCGACGGCCAAGGTTGTCCGTATTGCCGAGCTGAAATCAAAGGTACCGAGCACGTCGTAGTTGATCCTTTTGATCCTAAACGAATCAAGTACAAAACCGTTCCAATTATGCCGATTGTACAGCAACATTCGGATGATGACGATGACGACGAAGAAGATGATGAAATCAAATAATAATCGCAATAGTGATACCAATTTTTTAGTTGAAAAAAAAAACAAACATACACATTATAAAAAGTTAATTTACTGTGATAGGCGTTGATAGGAAAAATTCTCTTAAAGTTTGTTCGTCTGTCGGGGAACGACTTTTGAATCAACGGCCCATATTATCAATTTTCTTGTGATAACGTCGACAATTTCTAATGGGTGATATTGACAAGCTCTTGAGTAGGTAATTTTTTTTCATATTAAGTCGAACGACAGCATAAGTTATTCAAGACTTATATATAATATGGTCATTAAATTAATTTAATTTTTTTTATTTTTATACTGCCTATAAATCATTCCTCCATTTTGTTTCTAATTTTTTCATCGGTATTTCAGTATTACAAAAAGAAAAAAAAAGCCTACATTCTTGAGAGACGCGTAATGAATTTATCTGTCATCGACAAACTAAAAGTAATTCGTGTTTGCGTGACATATTTACATAGTATTCATGTGTTTTGTTGGTTTGATGTGTGTATGTGTATATGTATAAATATATATATTTTTATTAAAATTATCATATATAAATCTTTTTGGGAATGAGGATAATGTATTTTGTTTATTAATTCATACAGGGTCAATCGGGAGTTGTGTTATATTTTCGTTGAAAACACGATCAACAAAAATCTAATTGTATAACGTAGTATAATATGTATACCATCACACCGCGGTAGAAGTTAATTTCTAGTCTCCATTCAATCTAGTCTAGCTAAGAACACTTCATTGGTTTTTTTTTTTTATTCTTTATTGCTACACTCTATTTTTTTATATTATTATTATTAAAATATCATTCGAGAGCTGAACATTTTCGTCCCCTCCACTCTTAACTCATTTAATATACTATGATCATATGGATATAATTAGTATTTTTTTTCTACACGCTTTATTTTTCCCCGTTAGAAATATCAATCGGCAATCGTTTAGTAAGTTAATGTGCGTTTAGTAGTAACATATATAATAACAATCATTATTTATTGTGTAATGAGCGTAGGACAATAGTTAGCTGTAGTCTGTTTAATTAAAATTAGTTGATAGTGTTTTCTCTGACTCTTTATTTTTTAAGGGGCAATAAGCTACATAAAATGCGAGTATACCGAATGTAATATTATGTATTTAAATTTAAATATAATTAAAAATTGTATGTGATTATATTATTTTACTGGACAGTATTATTTCATATCCAACAATAAAGTGAAACATTGTTTTGTTAACAACGACTAGGGTTTTTTCGATGTACAAATAAAGCATAAGTGGTATACTATGTGGTTTAAAAATATTAATTTTGAATTCTTACTTGTCGATGAAATTACGTGTACGATAAGAGAAAGCGTCAATAACTGTGTATGTATTGTAAACTTAAATAATAAAGTTAGAGGCCTTAAACTATTTCATTGTTACAGGGTTATGTTATATGCGCAATAAAGTACATATATATATATATTTATTTTTATTAAACTAGCGTTAAAATATCAATCGTAATTAAAAAAAATTGTTGTTTATATTATTTACCTATATATAAATATATATTTATAACTATCTACTATATATATATATTTTTTTTTATGACTAAACGGTTATTATGTGAATTCACTCGAGCGATTGTTTTAGCTTTGACAACCATTCATCGTAAATGTAATTAAGCAATAATACCATCGGAGGATTGGTGTGCATTATATTGTGTGTGACATATTATTTTATTTTAGTATTTGTATTAATTATTATTTATTATTATAATTATTTTAATTGTATTATATTTTTTAACGTGTAAAAACAAATAAATATATTATTATTTATATTTTTTTGTATTTGTTGTAAATAAATCAAATTTAAGTTTCGGTGAATATTTTAAGAATAGTTGTCGACTTCATTTATGCTGTTGTCTATTCGGCCTTAAGCTTGACATGTTGTTCAACAAAAACAAATTTGTTTCTTATCCACTAACTTGGCAGTGTGTTATATTAAATACAAACATTTTTAACTCAACTGCTGTTCTTGACCAACCTAATAACAAAGAAGTGATTACTTTTTTAGTTAAATTGTTTACTTCTAAGGCTAATGGCCTTTATCATTTCAGTGTCTTAGGTTTGAACGATCCAAATTCTTAGTGGATCCATTATTCATTTAGGCCTCTGATTGACATTGTATAATTTTTTTTTTTTTATAAGATTTTGGTAATTACAATTTGTATTATGTATAACAAAATAATATGAAGCCAATAAACATCAACGAAACCGGATTAAACAAATTTAAATGATAAGGTTTTCCGGCTATTGGTAAAATTTAATTAATTAAATACAATTTGTTTCGTTGTTAGTGAGAGACAATTAAATGGTTTTAAAATACAAGTCGGAATAACATTCTCATCTTGGCTACAATCATTCTGTGTCTGTATTTTCTGTCTACCGCTCAACACTCCGAATCATACAACATGGTCAGTGTCCTACCGCACTCTTGTAGAACTAACATTTAGTTAGTATCATTAGTCACATTTAGTCACATAAAAACCTAATGCTTCTGTTAACAGAATCTAACCGCACTTAATCCTATGTTTTAAATCCTCATTAGTGCCATCGTTACTCTGTACAAAAGATTCACAATACGGTACACCGAGACATTGGGGTTTTTTTTTAAATAAACAAATCAAATTTATTAAGTTTAGAATTGACATGTTTTAATAGGTAAAACTAACGCATTGGTTGTTTCTTTACTTTTAAAAGTAATTCTCTCATACCATTACACTTAATAATAATTAGTTACAAAATAATAACGTCACTAATGCGAAAGTAAAATTAAAACTGCTTAGATCAGGTTCGTGGAAATAATGTCTAGATAAATTCATTAAAAAAAAAAAACACCACAAGTATTTATTGTAAATTGTAAAAAGTTCATATCAGTAAAAAAAAAATTAGAATCATCTTATATTAAATTTAATTAGTTAATATTACTTCTAAGGATTTCAAAGTTCGGTTTACAAAAATATGTATCCACTAAGATTCTCCTTCTAGTTTTCTCTTTTTCCATGCTTTAGCTGTTTCCAAAAGTTTCAAGTTTGGTTTAACGGTATCGTCCTCGGGGAAAATATAGTCCAATTTTTCCTCCCATCCTCGGTCACGCTGAATTAAAAAAATAAACAAAACAACATTAACACACAAGTTTTATTTATATATATCCAGTATATTATATTATCTTACTCCACTCTCAGATGTATAAGGCACCCGTTTCTTGATTCGTCTAGGCAGGATACTTTTGACTTTGATTTTACTATCTTTATCGCCGTGCTCTTCTTCAAACCGATACCAAGCTTGCAGTATGCCTTCCCTTTCTTCTGGTGTCCCGCCTCTTCTGAGTGCTTCGTTGCCTCTTTCAAACACTCGCCTAGCCACTACAGTTTTATCAATACCTTCCTCCGCTTCAGCGGTTATTTCGAATTGAGCGTAGCTCATCCACACCTGTGAACAATTTCACATGTATTATTATTGTACACGTCATTAAAAGTAGTTAAGTTAAGTAAACTTGACTGATTTCCTTACTTTGAAATGATTTGTTCGTTCCAGGAGTCTTTCATATAGTTTTCTTGCTCTTTCCGTTTCGTTTTGTGACGTTTCAAAATCGATATAGGATTTCCAGAGCACTTCCGGCATGTCCAAACGGGGCTGGTTTACAGCAAGTTCATATATTGCTCTTGCTCGGTCTACGTCTCCTAAGACCGTTTCCAACTCGGCAAACTAAAACAAAAAAATATATATATTTATTCACTACACACGGTCAATACCAGATATTGCTACTTGTTCTATGGGAAATAAAATCCAATATAATAATAGATAGTAATATCATTAAAACTAACTCTGATCCAAGTAATACAGTTTTCTGGTCCGAATTCTAAATATTTTTCGTACAATATACGACAGCGTTCGAATTCTCTCAGTTGTATTTCTAAATCTATGTAGCCTCTGAACAGTTTATCTCTGGGGCAAAGCCCTAAAGCAACACCCTGAAACAAAAAACAAAAAAAATCATATATTTTACCATCAGCCAATAAAAATATGATTAAAAACAGAAACAATTACCAATCGTTTTCTTGCCAGAGCTAGATTTTTATGTCTTATTTCAAATTGCGCATAGTACAGCCAGGCTTTTGAAAATGTAAAAAGTTTATGAGGTATGGTACTGATAAATGTTTGATAGACATCACGTGTTCGATCTTCGTCCTCGGCTTCCAACTCTTCGAAGAGAGCATAATTGATCCATAAATAAATATATCGGCGCCATGCGTGTTTTTCCTATGCAAATTTATAATTTTTTTTTTTTCCATTAATTTATAAAAT
Organism: Adelges cooleyi; assembly: GCF_023614345.1. Taxonomy (NCBI): domain Eukaryota; kingdom Metazoa; phylum Arthropoda; class Insecta; order Hemiptera; family Adelgidae; genus Adelges; species Adelges cooleyi. The sequence goes on along the minus strand of NW_026096129.1, from coordinate 37,329 downwards.
GATTGGTCGTTATGTTTGAATGGTTTTTTTTTTTAATAGAAAAATATTAATTTGTACTATTTAAATGTATAGTTTATATTTTAAGAGATAAATGCTGACAAAATTTAGTTTTTCCAAATTAAAGACAATACTTACGTTCGATGGAGGTATATTAGCCACAGCCCTCTCATACGTATCTCTAATAACTTCCATACTTCCTTCATTTTCTAATAATTTTAAATAGTCAAACCAAGCATCGTAGTTGGTTGGATTACTCTTCACTTCCTATAAATTAAACACATTTTATTAGATTGCTTAATTTCCACAATCAATATATTAAAAAAGTTAATTTTTCAATCACAATGCGATGGTTAAAAGACAAAATATACATTTTTGTACTTTATTAACTATATTGTTGATAAAAAAAAAATTAAAACATACTTCTTCGTATTGAAGTTTTCTTTTGCTGCTTATAACACTTTCTATGGCTGTCCTGTCACCAAATTTCTTTTCATGTATAGTGTACGCCTTGTAAATGTCATGGCACTTTTCTTTTGGGACATGATCTAAAGCATACTTGTAAATAACTCGTACACGTTCATGCTAATTAATTTTAAAAAAACATGGCACACCATTAATTATGCTATTGTACAATAAGTAAATAATAATTATTGATTATTGTACAGCTTTTATACATATACTCAATAAAAGATACTAATTCTATATTTTAAATAAACAATATACTTCTTTTTGTCGTTCTTCAAACTTAGCAAATGCAATAAACAAATTTTCATTAATGTGTTCATCGCCGAAGAATTCTATAGCACGTTCAAAAACACTTCTAGCTCCTGCTATAAAAGCATTTTGTTCTTCAAATCTATGTATACAATAAAAAAAAAAGTTGTATAAAATAATAATTTCTACGGCAAATATTATTCATTCAGATTTGATTTTACAGATCCCCAATTAATTAATTTTTATTTGTAAATGAAAATTATTAGAAACACTAATTTCCCAACTTAAAATTATGAATATTATTATTATTATTATTTAAAAAGTAATTTGTACCTCGCATAACGTATCCAGTTTGTAATATCGGGATGTACCATAACAAAACTATTGTAAATTCTCCTCGCACGATCCACTTCATGGTAACGTAACTCAAATTTAATGTAAGTCAGCCAGGCTTGTTCAGGAGGTTCCCATTCCATCCATCTTTCAAATACGGCACGAGCCCCTGAACAAAAGCGTTAAGTATACCATAAATACTATATACAATATTATAATGTTAGGTAATATTGAGTTTTACCTGCGACATTGCCCAACATTTCCTCCATGTAAGTGTATTTGTACCAAAATTGATTGGCTCGAGGCATAATGATGACGGCACGATCCCAAAGATTTCTGGCGTGCATAACCTGTCGATGCCGCATTTCCAATTCTGCATACTTTAGCCATAATGTTATATTTCGATGGTCAGTGTCTAAAGCTCGCTCATAAATTGATCGCGCTCTGAAATCATAAGCAATTTTAAGTGAAAAGGCTTGTAAGAATACAAAATCTTTTTCAAAACTTTTATTGTCCTTCAACGTTAAATGTACCTCTGGATTTCTTTTTGGCTTTCTTCCCAAGCGGCGTACTTTATCCAATTACTAATATTTGAACGATTCCGACGAATATTGTCCTCAAAGGCGCGACGTTTCCTTTGTTGATAATCCCTTAACTCTATGGGATCCGAAATCTTTTGCTTGGGTGGCTATTTTTAAAGTAAAAACAAACAATTATTATAACTTTAATACTAAAATTATGTCTAAATTTTCTAAAAAATTGCTCTACGTGATAAAATATCAAAATCATACATTGTGCCTAAAAAAACTAACGATTATTACAATGTAAATCAAATTATATTACAAGACAGTTCAAGGGTTAAATAATTTATTTCACTATTTGGGGATTCTAATGCCCAAAGGTATTGATAAAAGTATTCAAACTATACGTCGCGGTTCTTAGGGGAGTTGGTCAAGGGAGCTGCATAGGTTATGGATTAGTCTACACCGTATAGTGGAGAATTAATAATTTGGGAGCCGTCAGAATATTGTGTCTAAAGGAGTCATGGGTTTAAACACTACTGGTGTAAATCTAATCGTTTGTTGTGGTGTGAAATTTATATTTGAATTTAACATAAATAAATTTCAACTAACCCGTGGAAATGACGATTTGTTATTTAAATATTGCTAAATTGATAGATAAAATATTATAAATAAAAAAATAGACCCATGTCGGCTTACACCGATGGGTGTACCCTAGTGGAAAGCGCATTTGGTTGTTTTAATTCACAGGCGACGCGTTTACATCGAAAACTTGTGGCCATGTTCCGATGCAGCCTACTAAATTAATTCTTTCTACGGGATAATTTTACTAACGAAATATACAACACTTACTGGTGGCACAATCTCCAAATCTCGTTCTTTTGCTTCTCTCAAAAGCTGCTCAGCAGTGATTTGTATCTCTGCTGGCGCTTTGTTTTTCACCTGCGAATCAAATGAAAAAAAAAACATATTACAATAGGTTTGTGTACGCGCACTTCGTATGCATTACATACCTTGGCCACCTTTGGGATCTTAGGAGGTTTTTCCATCTTGTCCAAGCTAAAGTCAACGGTCGACGGTGAAGTGTACTCGAACAGGCTTTTAAGTTTTAATATTGTGTTGAGTGCAGTTGACAGTTGACTATTGTTTTGATAGGAAGTCCGTTTGGTATCATTCTGTATCGATCGTTGATATTACATTTTTTGAGGTTATCCGGGTTATCGGCTGGTTAGTGGTTAATTCTTTTAGGAAATTTTTTTTTTTGAAAAAAAATTAGTTTTTAAGCCTTTAAAATTGAAATTAAGTCATGCATTCCGTTCGCTATGTAGTAAGTATACAATTCGACGAGTGTGCAATTCAAATTTATGTGTATTTAATTTCAATGGCCATTTCAGCAGTTACGATGTTACTCGACGCCGCAGAGGCCAAATTTCTTCATGAAGCTTATTCAAGACATACGAGACGAAATGGCCAAGAACAAAGAAATGAAAGAGAACTTGGAACGGTTTCGTGCCGAGAAAAAAAAACTAGAACAGTCAGACAATCTGATTAAAGCCAGGTAAGCAAGCGCCGCCGAGCATGCGAGCTCTCGTACTGCCGACAAGGCGTTTACTTATTATCGTTTCCAGACAGAGATTGAACACCTTAGAGTCGGGCACATTTAAGGTGACACAACAAGTCAAAAGCGCCAAGGACGTAGTCGTGTCGGGAGCCAAACACATATTCGACCAAGCTAGTCAGTCTGATATAGCCAAAAAAGCAGGTAACTCATCCAATCGAATGTCAATGTCGAGGACATCGAATTTAATTTTATGAGTTTTTGATTTTAGGACAATTGGGTGGCAATATTGGAAAAACGGTGGTCGAAGGTAGCACTAAGCTCGGTCAGTCTGGCCCTATTAAGTCAATTTCTAGTACAGCCGAAGCCATCTCAGAACAAATTAATAGCGAAACATCATTGAACTCACAAGTCAGTAGCACATAATGGTTACACATACATTGCAATCGATTTTTATTAATACATTATTAATATTATAGGTATACAAAGCTCCTAAAATTTTGAGAAAACGATCTGATGTAGGTCCACAACAAACTCATGCCATAAACGAGACAGAAACTGGAGTTACTGTTCACAAAGATTCAATGTAAGCAATTTTGTATTTGTTTTAAATTATTGTAATTAGACCCCAACACTTGGACCATTGGCGTCGATTAACCTTTATATTAATCAGAGATGGGCGTCAATATAAGAAACAAAAAACATGTTTTCTGTTCATTAAAATACACTTGACGTAGGCTTGCAAAATCGTATTACCAATTTAATATGTACTAACTAAATTTTACCGTGTAGCTCTCAGCTTAACACTGACTAGTCACTCGTTTAAGTTAAATAGTTAGTTAATATATAAATTGATCTATCTAGTAATTTGTTGTGACGCTTAATAAGTAGGATCTAAAAACCATTGTTTGCTGTTAAGACATCCTGCAGCATATCCTACATGTTCTAAAGCTATACCTAACACATTTAACATTTTAACATAAATTTCTTCACATTTAATATGATGATGTTTTCTCGAAATTAAGCATATATTCTTTATGACGAGGCGCCATTGCCCAAGTGGATTAACACGGCAACACTTTCACACACTCGCCGCAGTTCGAAACTTGAGTTGTTGGCCGCTTTTCTCACAGGGCTGGCAACTGTCTAGGTTAAAAACAGGGAACTCTTGTAGGAAGGTAAAGCGAATACAGTCATATACTTTTTAATAACATCTCACAAAAGTAGTTAAAAAAATAAGACAGATATTGTATACATTTTTTATTATGATTGATTTTCACAGAAAATTTTGTCTTTCCAAATTTTCGGCTAGATTCTTATGTAGTAGCATAGAGATGTTTTAAGCTTAACACGCCGACCGCCAACTACGAAATAACTCGTAGCTTAAACAGTATTTTTCAGTACCGTGGCAGTCAACGTATTAAAATAGTAGTACCTACTATAAAAAAAAGAAGAAAAAATATTTGCGATATAAAATGAATTCGTTAAAATATCAACTAACAACTAATTCAAGTATTTAAATTTTAAACTGTTTAATTGGTGAAATTTTTTCATAATTGGTACAATAAGTAAATAGTACCCAGATTTAAAATGTTTTAAAGCAATATTTTCAACTTTATAATATTGTATGATCATTTATTTTTTAGGATTATGGAAAGTTGGAAACAGTTCAAAGCCAATAGTGCGTTTGTGCAAAAGTTATCAGATCTTAAAAGTCGTTACGACGAGAGTGACAACATTTTAGTACGTGCCAGTCGCTCGATTACAAACACAGTATCATCGGTCTTTGACAATGCTCAAATGTCGGACGTAATGACCGAAATATGTCGTGTTGAGCCAAATTTTAGTTTGGACAGTTTCATTCGTCAGTGTGAAACTGATATAATACCAAATGTACTAGAAGCCATGGCACGTCAAGATTTAGAAATCCTTAAGGACTGGTGTTTCGAAGCGCCGTATAGAGTATTATCACATCCAATAAATGAACATCGCCAAAAGGGAAATCAGGCTTACTGCAAAGTTTTAGACATACACAATGTCGACGTAGCTACTGGGAAGCTGATGGAACACGGACCAGTGATAATAATATCGTTCAGTGCCCAGCAAATTATGTACATCAAAGATATTAACGGTGTAATTGTCGAAGGAGACCCGCACACTGTGAATAGAGTCATGTACACGTGGGCAATGTGTAGAGACATTAATGAAATGAATCCTAAGGCTGCATGGAGGTTATTAGATATTGCAGCGAATTCCACTGCACAATTGCTATAAACTGTGTTTATTATTATTTTATAGAATGTTTTATTTGTAACAAAATATGTTTGTTTTGATATATTATATTATTATATCAGGTAAAAAATGATTGTTATTTATTTACATTTAATTTCTTCAGTCGCTCGTAGAAACTGAGCTCGTTAATTTGTTATCAATATAATATGATATTACGAAGTACAGTTACATAATTTATCTAGTAAATGTTTGTCGCCAAATATGTAATCATGTAGATCATGCTCTTCATAAGTAAAATTTTAATGATGAACTGAATATGCAATAGAATGCAAGTACAATTATTATAATGCGCAGTGGATCGAAGTTTATGGAGAATTTGACGATAAAAGCGAAGTGTTCTAAGTTTATAAACTAGGTTCTCTATAACAACACCTTTAATAAAAAATAGTTTTTAACATAGTCTAACTATTGATGGAAGTTAAAAGTAAATAACACAGTAATGAGTGCTTGCATTAAATTAGTATCAAAGAGTATTTAAACAAATTAAAGAAATACTTTCATTAAAAAGGACGAAATTCAATTTTGTCTAAATCAAATAAAAAAATGTATAAATAATTTTTAAAGTCATAGAGTTTAAAACTACACACAGTCAGAGTTTTAAGCAAATAATAAATTTTAAAGATGAACAAAAAAAAAAAAAAGATTGATTGATATCATTATTTTATTTAGTGATAACGGAAAATATTATACAAGACTGTAGGTAGAATAAAATGTTAATATCTTGATATCGGTCAATAAGTATTTAAAAAAAATATTTAGATACTCAGATATTTTTTGTAGTTTTACGACAATGTTTTCTTTATCTTCTGTATGAATATAAAAAAGTTCATCGAGTTATTATTTAACTTAAATAATTGTTGTTATTACCTTAATATATAATATTAAAGATGGACAAATAAATATAATACAAACAAAATAACAAGTAAAAAAATATATAAATATATAAATTTAATGATTATAAAATTTACAATACTTCTTAAAAAAAAAAAAAAAAGTACTGTCCTAATAAAAAAATTAATACTGATAAAAATAAATAAAACATTGGATGGTTGAATTGTGTTGAATACACCCACAAATTGATAAAGATTAAATAAACTAATACATCAATCAAAAATAACATTTTGATTTTCAATTATCATGTGCAAAGCACTTATATCACGGTTCATATCTGGAATAGCGCCTTTGAAAGCTATCAAGTCCGGCATAGGCATAAGAGTTGGTGCAAAAACAGTACTCAGGTTTTGAGCTGTCATTTTGTTTTCTTCCGACTGCAATGTCACTCTGGAACAAACAATTTAGTTAGTTATTATTAAAATAAATCATTTATAAAATGTGCTTATGTATTTTATATATTTTTTTCTATAGTTTTACTCAAAATGAAGCTATCGATATGTTAAGTGTATTGGTCAACTAACATATAATAATTAAAAACACTATTGTAACGGCTAAACATTTCAAACTATAAATTATAACTAAATAGAAAAAAACCACAAATGAGTTCACTTAATTTAGTATAATTTATCAATTACAATATATTTTAATGAGACAATGTGATTATAATTGAGCAATACACATACAATTACTAATTAGTAATTACCATTTTACAATTTGCCATTTTACATAGTAATAACTATATTATATATCATGTTAATGTCAATTATGTAATTGATTAGTATGCTGTATCGACCGGCAACACAAAATACGTGCAGCTCACTTTATATATTTTTTTTTTTTTAAATAAAGTTGTTTATATACTAAAAAAAAAATAGGAGTCTTAAAAATATTTTATACTTGTATATAATATAGATAATCAATATTTTATACACAATTACCTGTGCAAATGAGCCATAAGATAACTTAAAGTGTTATAATGTGCAGGTGGCAATTTTTTTAACGCAGTACTAACTTCCGCCAGTCTCTCCCAGGTCATATTAATGTCTAAAAAAAAAAAAATTACAGTATTATTACCCAACACATGTTTTCCAGTAAAACTAAAAAATGTACGATTCAACGTATTGACCCGTTTTTAAATAGAACATACCTAAAGCTCTTATGATCAGAGGATGTACATCGAAAGTGATCAATGGTATCGGAAGCAATCTCAAGTACATTTTTAAAATACTAGCAACAACATGAATATTTTCATAGGCTTGATCGCCCATTATTGTGGCTTTTCCATCTAAAATAAAAATCACTTTCTTTAAAATCATGTGTCGCTTGTTTCAAAACGTTATAAGAGACTTTAATATAAATAAACATTTTAAATTCACTTCTAGTTAAACCTTTATTAACATTTAAACATTTAACACTGTTCGATTTTAAAAAAAAATTAATGAAAATAAAATATGAAACATTTACGTCCACTCGTTAAATGTTCGACAATGAAAATTGTACACAAGAAACTGAAAAATTTACCTTTATCCAATGCCAACCTAAGACTATCCATTTCTTCCTGAAATCCAGACACCCTGTAGATTCCTTCGACAGACATACCCCGTTTTTCTATCTCTTCTACACATTTATCCACCACAAAAGGTCGGTTAGTTTTATAGGTTTTTACGTGAGTCGTTAGATCGATTCCAAATACTCCACGGAATATTTTCAAGTCTGGACAACAGTCAGCCGGTAGTTTTTCAGAGCACTTGAAATGTGCACTAAAACCACAATCTAAAAAAAAAAAATGTATATATTTACTGATAGTTTGTATATTATTCATTAAATGGTAGACGTAGGATAATGTACCTTCACATTTAACACCTTGTTGTGTGAATCCCCACAAAAAATTGCCACACAACTCGCACCAATTGAGTCCTTTGAAATTATGTGTTTTGAAACTGTGCGGTTTGTCGTAGTCCACAAATTCTTCAGCGTTCAATTGTGTGGGTTTTAATTTTTTGATGGTTTTGCGTTTTAACTTGTTCAGAGTCATATACGGACTTTTCTCGTAGCTTATTAGACTGTGCATCAAGTGAATGTATTTTCCAGCCTTAGATTCCATGTATAATGTTACCTAAGATTTCAATAAGTGTTAATTTTACATTCATTTTACGCAACCACGTAAGCAAGGTTTGTTTGAGGGAGGGTTATGCAGTGTGCGGGACTCAAACCCAATAGATCTAACATCGAGATTGACGCTTTAACCACTGAGCTCCACAGTTGATTATAAAATATTTTGTTTTAATTTTAACCCAATTTTTAGTTTCATCAAATGGCAAATATGGCAATGGCTAGGCCACATAATAAGAATAGAAGAAAAATATACTGTTAGAACAGCATTAGAATGGCAACCACAGGGAATAAGAATGAAATGGGTGGACGAACGTGGTTAAAGAAGACCTAAGGGTCTAGACATTTTAGTGGATAATATTAAGCAAGGCTTTATAAACTGTACCAATGTTTGGAAGTACATATTTTGATTATTGTTTTCAGTACTAAAATATATATATATATATATATACATCAAATAAACTTACTAGTCCGTCGGCTACGAGATCATTTATCGTATTAAACCTCTTCTGAGACACATAATGCTGTCCGTCGTAGAATAACTTATAATGGTGCACTCGTCCAAAGATTCTAATGTATAATTAAAACAGTTGAATAAATTTAAATACAAGTTAACATTGTTCAAACCGCTAACCTCAAAGAGAGGGTGTACGTTTTTTCTTCCGAGCTGACGCTCAATCGAACTAGGTAGTTGCCTTCATGTTTAAGCAACGAATTCGCCTCTTTATGATTCATAGCTCCGTGATATTCTAGGCCATAGAAGAATGGGCACCCCGATACCGCACTGGACGCAAACACTGGTTGAGGTTTAGGCGATTCCTGTTGTAGTTTGTAGACTGTCATTTACAAAAACAAAAATTAACACATATACATTAATTTTGTGTCAACAAAAAATTTGTTTAAAACATACTTTTAATCATGTGGTTTATTAAGACTACAAACAGCAGAAAATAAAAAAATTGAACTAGGTAGGTACAATGGATTTTTTTTTTTAAATAAATAAAGGAATAGGTTTCCTTATAATTGTTATTATAAAATAATAATAATAATATATTCAACGCTCCGAAGGCAAGAGTGTAGCATACAAATAAATAGATTACACATTATAAATCAAAAGTTGTATCAATAAAAAGAAAAGAACATAACTTTTATAATAAACATTACTAAACCAAATGTATAAAGATGACATTAATTAAATTATCGAGTATAAATGAGCCCAAATCAGTTATGGGTTAAAGCCAATTTTAAATTAAAAAACGAGTAATGAAAGATATCAAAAGATGGAGGTAAGTTATTACAGAAAATACAAATACGGTTCATAGGGGTAAAAAAAACTGCAACTTTGACAGTGGAAACTTAGTTCTGGACTATCGATAACATTGTTAAACAACCTGTGTAAAAAAATTAGATTGTTTAGTTTACGTCTGTATGTGAGCGTGTCGAGATTTAATAAAAACAAAATTGAATTTCTATGCTCAGGTTGCGTATTAAATTTAAAGCTTACTGTTATGCAAAAAAACTGTCTTGGACACGTTCCAAGCGGTCAGTAATTCCAGTTTGGACTGGATTCCAAAATAGGATTAAAATCGATTAGGTACTTACGATCGGGTTTCCACACGATGCTAATGGGCAAACCGTTTTCGTCGGTCACGGGAATGTCTGGAAAAAACAAATAGTAATTACCGCATAATTTTTTAACCTACTTAACCGTTTTTTTTTTGTTTTACCATATACTTCTTTGCGTTCCACTTTCTCCATGGTGATACAGAGCTGTTTTTTTACATAGTTATTTTACAAATATTCAACACATTCGACGTACTTTGGGTTTGGAGCGATCCACGCGAATCGCCATAACTCAGTCTAATATTATATCCTATTATATTATGGTTATACTTAACCACCAGTGTAATATATTCGAAATATTACGCGAATTCCCCGATCGAGTAATTATTACTATTTAGCTGTAATTGTCTTGTTTATCAATATTAATACAGTTATTATGATGATAAGACAACACGGTACAGTGGTACTCAAAACGCTGGACACAAAAAAAAAAGGAAGACACAATCTGATAAATTCGAATAATAAAAAAAAGTTATATAGTTAATATTGTTATTAAAATATTTAAATCATTTTAATAAATTACAATATTATTATTGGCGAGTCGCGGTTTGTTTTGATAATTAAAAAATCACCAATTTAAACGATACATCAGGTAAAAAAAGTTGTATTTTTTTATTAATAAATCCTCGTCGTTCGAATAAAATACACTTTCCAAATCAAAATATTACAGTTTATTATTATTATTATAGCTATGACCTGACGTACTGTTTTTAGTAGGACAGTACTCTCTTTTTTTTCATGCATTGTCCTATACTGAACAATAGTGTTAAGTACATGAAATTGTACCTACTCATATCTATGATTTTTTATAATTTGATTATTCATTTACCTATTTTTATGATTCCGACCTAAAATATAAATATATAATGCTGGTTTTTACAAACTCTGTTGAAAATTTTAATAAAATGTTCAAAACTTTCAAATCGGATACTAAGTTATACTAAAAACGATTCATGGATCTCAAGAATATATTTGACTTTTTTATTAATTTGTTAAAATTTAAATTACATTTAAAACTACATTTCTATCATGAAGCATGTTATTTTTTTAAATATCATGTTTTTATATTGTAACATTTCAAACGTTATTAAATTTATATATGTAGGAAGCATATTAATAAAGTTTTGTACTTGTAATTTAAATTTTATACTTGGCATTTTTACCTTTAAAAATTAATTAAAATAAGTATACTTTTTAATAATCATACATTAGAATATTTCTTATATTTCCAATGCATTAAGTTTCAAAGTATTTTCATCTTAAAGACACACGACCAATAAGATGACATTATAATGGAATTATAATTTTAAGTTCTTGTTAGTTTTTATAGTTTATAATAGAAATAGAAATAATAGAGTAATCAGATAAAAAAACAATATAGATGGAGATGACTTATTCGCCAATTATGATAGAGGAGGAGTTAAGTTTAAAATTTTTTTTTTTTTGATTTTTATACCGGGTCTCTATAATTATAGCGGATAGCCGACACCTTGTCTAAAGAATACAATATATTTAATATCCCGTCGCTACTTTTATTAATCATCCTGTATAATGTTCTCTGGACTATAATATAATGTCATTAGTACAATAGTACAGGTATGTGTCCAGTTAGGCTTCTGCGGTGTTCGACTTGGCGTTATTTGCGTTCGGTTGAAAGTGAACAAATTGATTTCCACAATGCAATGGATCACAAAAATTATGTTAAACAAAATATATATTAAATATCGTCAGCATTCAACAAAATATGTTTAATTAATGAACACTGCAACAGTAATATAATAATAATATGTACATACCAACCTATGTTGGATAAAGGTGAAATCACAGAATAGATTAAATCTATAATTCTGTTTTGGCTTATTTAATAGTTGCCCTAGCTGATTTTCTGCATATTTGATCACTAACATATATTAATTCACTCAACTGTTTCGATAATTTGAATTATAATTTATACTATCACAGTAGTCTGTCGGTAATCTGGCAATATGATAATCCAGCCCCTGAATAAGAACAAATAAACATGTACAACAATAGACTTAATTAAATTAATAATGAAATATAATTAACAAATTGATAAAGTACCGTAGGGTCATTTTAAGCGAAAAAGCAAAAGAAGATTGACACTTTTTAGACTTGAAATTAAATCTGTCAAACTTCAGCTGAATGAGAGTAGATCAAAGTTTGATTTAATGTTATCTAAGATTTAATTATTGTGTCGTTAGAATTCCTTATCTATTTTTTTTTAAACATTACATTAAACTGAATCTACAATCATCTCGACTAATTAATACACTCTATATTACTATAAAGAGGTCATCTTAATTGTAAAACCAATGGCGTAGGTACTATATAGACAGTATGTATATAACTAAAACAAATTATTTTGAAAACATATTATATAAACATTATTTTAATTCAGTAAAATTATAAAAAAAAAAACTACACATTTTTATCTCATTTAACAATCATTTTAAAGTAACCAAAACATTTCAATTATTAATGGTAGGTAATACAAAAGTAATTAAAGATTAAATAATTTAGAGTTATTAAAGAACAATACAAAAATTCAATAAGAAAACATTAAAAGTACATTTTTATAAAAATATTTGAATGTATACATATTTATTCGGTTCAACAGGCAGGGTTTTAGAAATGCCTAGTTCCTTACAACTTGTAATTTAAATTCAATCAATTGACCGAGAAAATATTTGTTTGAATACAATATTTATTTAGTTATTAGTTTAAAAATATGTTTACATAGTTTTTTTTAATTATTATTTAGTATTATTATATCAGTCGGCCGAATGCAAGTTGGAAGTTGTAGGGGTTTAGGTAACAAATAGTTTAAGATCAATAATATACCGATATCTTTTTTTTTTTTTACTTTGAGCTCACGCATGCACTAATGAAAAATATAAAGAAATCAACCAATAATCATATGAATAATATACACATATTGGTAAGTAATTCTGTTGCCGCAGTCGTCTCTGCCAAAATAGGACTTAATTCGATTCCCATACCAAAGACTGGAGGATACACATTGTTAACGCTCATCAAACAACAATGTTTTTTCGAAGGTCCTAAAATACAATTTTCATCAATATAATTCTTTTGTAACAACATCTCACATTCTTCAACGACTTTATTTAGAACACTTATGGGATCAGTCAACATCAACTTGCTGTCGGAGTCCATTTGCTGAACAAGTTCAACAAGAGTTTCAGTGTTGGGCCATTCGTTGTTTTTAAAAAACAAATGATAATTTGAAATATCTTCATCCATAGGGGCATTTTTTTTCAACTTATGCGACATGATAGGTTCCACTATTTCGATAACTCTCATTGAATCGGATACAGACTGATCAATTGGAGTGATTAACGTTTTATCCATGGACGTCAGTCTTTTTACCATTTGCTGAGCAGCCAACTGTTTTGCTTGTTGCTTGGTTTTGTGCGTGGCTTCCTCGATGAGTTTAGCGACTTGGCAACTAACAGTGAACAATTTTGCATGAGCTTGTCCCTCTTCACGCACCTCTTTAAACTCGGGCAATTTCAGTTTAAGATTGCAACATATGTCGTTTAACTGTCCGACGGCATTTTCTTTGATATTTTTGTCGTAAGGCGAAACAACACGTGTGCCAAGATCAAATTGTTTAAATTCATTTTTAAATGATTCAGGCGTCACTTCCAACAGTTTTTGAAGCAGTTTGGAGGCTGCAACATGTTTGGCTTCTTTTTTCGACGACCCTTCGCCTATCGTCTCTATACCCTGTAGTTCGACCCTATAGAAAAAAGTCACCGTATTTTGTTTGGTACCGTTGTGCACAAGATCATAACGAGGGCACAGATGTCTTTTCGATGCGTATTCTTGAACAATAGTGACTGGTGTTTTGTTTAACGAGCTTATATGGGCGGATTTGTCTTGTAGGTCCAATTTTACCTCGTCCATTTTCTACAAAAATAGATTAAAAAAAAAATTAATTACCTATTAAATACGGCTGAAAATTTTAGATTTCACCAAAACGCGAGCAATAAAACCCGTAAGAACAGCTTACTTGAAATAAAAATAGCAAATACGTGCGCCGTTTCCTAACAAATAAGGTAAAAGAATTGCTAACATAACATGTTATGAGCAAATAAATTGGTTACGTGAATATCAATAATTTTATTCGATGATAACGTTAGGTATATTTTCTTGAGTGTAAAAAATATGGACATTGGTAAGAATGCAGACTTATCCGCGGCCCACGATTTAACACCTACAATACGACTTGTTCTGTACTTTTGTGTGTTTATACAACTTTACCTATCAGATAATGCGATAAGACCTGATAAAAAATGTGATAAGGTTTTATCTAATCACAGAGTAATATTATAGAGACGACGTTTCCCATCTTAGCAGTGCCTAGAAAAGAGACAAGTGCTGCAGCAGTGTAACTGATATTTTAAAGTCAAACCGTCGGTCATTGACCCAGATCTCTATAATATATTGTATCTAATCTGTTTAATACATCGGCAAGACGTAATAATAAATTATTACCCATCAGTCGCATAGACCTATTGAAAATATTTTCTATGATCAGTCGCCACCGAGTTCATTTCGATCATATTAATATAAAAAAAAACCAATAATTAAATTATTACCTAAACAAGATGATACCAAACCACTTTTTCACCATATTGTTAACCATGTCCTTGGAGATGTACCTACTCAACGTTGAGGATCGACACTACCTGATTTCTGATATGAGCTCGTTTCGATTCGAAAAATACCGGGCAAAGTTATAAAAACCTTTAAAATAATATGTAGTTTTTTTTTTTTGTTCAAGAACTTTTTTTCTAATTACTTTATTGAAAACCGATGTCTGTAGTTATAGTTACCGATAAGATTGTATTAACATTATATTATTATCTGATAATAACATTGGATTACCTAATTAATTTGTAGCAACATCCTAATGGTCAGCCTAACTAATTTGTATGCCTACTAAAATGCCAAACGTGTATAATACGTTTTATATTAAGGTAGTTATTATTCTAAAAAAAATAATTTAAAAGTTTAAAATTGTATTGGCAAAATTATTTGAAAAAAAAATTGTTATTTTATTTACCGGAGCCAAATAAAATGGCCGTCCTCGCCGATAAAAGAAAACTTGTTCGTTTTTCAAAATTATTTTTTTTCTTATTAATAAATAAATGTATTAAAATAATAATAAAAATTTGTCTTAATAATAAATTAATTAATAAAATACAATAGAAGTAAATAATTGAACCCCGGTGTCAAAGAAACCTACGAACAGGTATAAACGACCATCTCAACGATGGATGTTGGCATCAGACAGATCTATGGCTTAATAATGAAATGGCAAAAATTACAGAACGTCATTGTTGGCCTACTGTTGTTTAGAAAAAGTGTAGACTTATCGTCGTAGCCAAATACATATTATTAGTTATTACCTAGCTATAATTTAATTTCAATAATATTATTTGAAATGTTACACGGTGACGTCTTGTCGACGACAATCGTAAGACCAAGCGAAACTGGAGAGAATGACGTTTTTAAGCCGAAAAAAGGTAGGTATATAATTAATACTTTATGCTTGAATAAAATAATTAGTAAACCGATTGTTAATTTCCGTGTAAATGGGTTTATATCGCATAAGGGCACCGTAAAATTATACTACAAAATATATAAATATATTTTCATGAACAACTCGCTGCTAAATTTTGGGTACTTTTAATGTCGTTAAGCTTCGATGCGGTTATGAGAAGTTGTTGTTTTTACAATGATGTATTTAATTTTTTTTTTATTTTCGTTTTTATTATTTTATGTCCGATATTTTTCAAA
Organism: Adelges cooleyi; assembly: GCF_023614345.1. Classification (NCBI taxonomy): domain Eukaryota; kingdom Metazoa; phylum Arthropoda; class Insecta; order Hemiptera; family Adelgidae; genus Adelges; species Adelges cooleyi. The sequence goes on along the minus strand of NW_026096129.1, from coordinate 21,435 downwards.
CGGCTGAACCGTTAAGTACTTCATGTAGCAAGTCTATAGAACAAAAATCCTACATGGAAGCTGTACACTCATTAGGCCATAAATAAAAAAAAAAAATGTTTGACAATAGATATTTTGTAAAAAAAATTGTTTATGTTATAGTGCCGCTTAAGATCAATCTTCAATCATTGATTAATAATTCAATTATTGATATTTAATCAATGCTTCAGTTTAATTTTAAGATCTTTCTAAGGTTTCAAAACAACAGCCAATAAAGTAAAATAAAGAAAAAGATAACACCTCGTCTCAAAGCAAGGGATCATGATGTTTTTTGGGGTTTGTCAATTTGTATCCATAGATCTTGCCCTAAATAATATACCGCTAAAGTTTGGAAATAAATTAAACTATTTTTTTTAAAAATTCATGGTGTGCCAAAATTTTTTAGTAAAAAAATATGTATATTTTTTTCGATTTTTAAGGGGAAGGCGGAATTTTTTTTAATTTCGTTAAGTATCTTTTTAGATATGATTACCAGATAATTGTAAAAAACCATACAATCTTAGCAACGCACCGAATCTAAAATGGAAAATTACACTTTGAATGTAGTAAATTTACCTGTATGTGTTAATTCATCTTCCCATGACGGTAGACTTTGAACCAATATGAATGAGCACATGTATAATAATTACTATCAACCAATTATTTTTTGTTTTTCAAATAATAAGGTTTACATAAGGTTGATGAGAAATAATTATTTTTTTTTTCAGCTGATTTGAAAGCAGGGGTTGTAAAAAAAGCAACTGTCGATCAGTTGTCATTAGAAAACTTCGGATTTAGAATCGATTTAGGTTGTACAGAACCCAAAGGAGCTTATACATTGTTGCAGGATTGGTCAGTCTTCATAAACACGCGGACACTTAACGTAAAACTTTTAGGTGAGAAAGTCGTTTTAGCGTTGATCGCCAGATTTCAATTCCAGATAACAATTATCACTAGTTCGCTGACCTTAAGACGTTGAGCCTAAGACGTTTGAATTTAATTTCAGGATCTTTGCTAAACGAAACAGGAACGGTACGCGAAAGGAACCTGAACGTGGGCGTCATAAAAAAAAAACTGGATAGAAAAACTGTCTTCACAACAAGAGGCATATACCGATTGGTCGGACCTATTTCGCACATACACGACCTACTCGTGGGCGGGCAAGAGTCCACCTCGGGCATGTCGAATTGCTTGACATATAAATTTACAGAAGCCACGTTGATGATGGGTGGCAATTTCCCATCAAAATGGAAAGAGTGGATTCGCAAACGGATGCGAAACGTCTATGTACGAAAGTAGAATATCTAACATACATATTATTATTATTTAATAATAACGTCGTGTTTTTAATCTAATCTAATTTATCTATAACTTATGAAACGACTATAGTTTAATAATACAAACAGATGATTTATTTTTAAATAGTCTATTCAATCCCAAACTTTTGTGGGATAATATTTAGATTTATTTTTTTGGCTGCTGTAGTTTTGGGACGTGAAATAAATCTGAAAATTAGACTGAATATAGGTCTAGAGTGGGGCTATAGTGTAACATAGAGCGATTTTTTTTCAAAAATCTATTGTAAACCATTTTTTTTTTGCTAAGAAAATCACCCCAAAAAAAGGTTTTAGGTAGGGTTAGGTTTATTGATTGCTTTGATCGACAGTGAACAGATATCTGATTCGTACAAAAACAATCAAACCATGTAGGATATTTCAGTCGTGAAAATTTCCACAAATTTACATCGAAGCTTGCCGATCTCATTTTTTATAAATCTCTTCAGCTAAAAAAAAAATAAATAGATCAAAGCCGCACTTACTCATCTTCGGATAATTCAACGTCCACACTTGCCGCATTATGACCATTTTAGTGGTTTTTAGGGCGTTAAGGTGACATACCATGATACCGCAGCAAGTCATATCCGTTAAGTTTACTGTAAAAATAAAAATAAATAAAATACAACTATAATAATATATACATCTGTTGTGACATCGAGATAGTATTAAAATAATACAAATGAGAAATAATGTAAAATAATACATACTACCAATCTCGGATCTCTCTATACACTGTTGAATGGCTGCTGACCATCGTTCTGTGTGGCGTTACGACGTTATTTCTAAATATTTATAAAATTTAAGATTATATTATTGTCTATGAGAATGAAATTTGACCAGTAGTTCCGTTTGATGACGGAGAGGCCCACTAAGAAAGGATTCAAATGTATAAGATAGTAAAAGAATGAAATGTAAATGAAAAAAATATATTCCAAAAGAATAAGTAACTTGAATTATTTACAATGGAAATATGTAGGTTAAGTTAAATTACCAAACGCCTAAACAATTAATTTAATCACAGTGCCTAGTGTAACTTGCCCAAGTTAAGTCACTCTTTAAAACTGATTGTTGGCTTACCTAGTTATTATGTTAAAACATATATATATATATATATTATACGTACTGGCCGCAAAAATATAAACACTAACGAATTTGACAACAAAGATTAGTTAATTGTTGCTCATAGAAAAGCGGATGGTAGTTATGTTAAGTTTTTTTATCATGTCAACCATAATAGTGTAAACATTGAGTAGGACTGTACAGTCAATCAATGGATTGCTCGATTGTGTAATTTTTTGGGGTTGAAAGTTTGCTCAGCTTCAGAATAAAGATAAGTTTATTATTAAGAAATCGAATAAGAAGAAACATGTTCACGTTGGCCAAAATGGCGTACTACGCTTGTACGAAGGACGAACGACTGATGTACGACGGACTGAACGCGACCGACGTCGACTTGAAGCCGTGCTGTACGATATTGCTGAAAGGCCTGTCGTCGTGCTGCAGATGGCTGTCGTGGGGCACGGCCATGCTCGTGTCGCTGTTGGCCGCCAAGTACGGGCACGACCAGTGTCTGTGGCACGCCCGGAAAAACGGGTGCGTGTGGAACGCGTTCACGGCGCGCGTGGCCGCCCGGTACGGACGCATCGAGTGTCTGCGGCTGGCCCGCGAAGACGGCTGTCCGTGGAACAAGGCGACGTGCTACCAGGCAGCCAGGTATGGCCACTTGGATTGTCTGCGGTACGCGCACGAGAACGGCTGTCCGTGGGAGGGCGGTCTCGATGAGTCGTTGGCCGCCGACGGGGACGCCAGCTGGTACTGGTCGGCGGTGAAGATCGAGGCGGTGCAGGCCTACCTGAATGAATGCCGGCGGCACGTGTACGCCACGACGGCCGCGGCCACTGGCGGACACCTCGAGTGCCTGCGGTACGCCCACGAGCACGGGTGTCCGTGGAACGAACAGACGACGAGCGCGGCCGCCGGCCACGGCCATCTAGAGTGCTTGCGGTATGCTCGCGAGAACGGGTGTCCGTGGAACAAACAGACAACGAGCGCGGCCGCCGGCCACGGCCATCTAGAGTGCTTGCGGTATGCTCGCGAGAACGGGTGTCCGTGGAACGAGCGTACCGCAGAGGTGGCCGCCCGACATGGCCATTGGCAGTGTCTCGAGTACGCCTTGACCAACGGTTCCGCGGAACTGCCTCAACCGATGTCCAACGAAACGAAATCATCGATCACGTCTTGACCAAGTTTTCTTCTATTATTATTTATTAATATTTTTTTTCCCTTAAAGAGACAAAATATGTAACTCTTTTCTTATAAAACCAAATTTTTCGTTTTTCTTATTACTACTTAGGTAATAAAAAGTAGTAAATCGCAACAATCGCCATTAAAACACACACCATTAACACGTTTTAATCAGCAATGTGGTTTTCCTTAAAACATACACAGAATGTTCATTGTTCATATAAAATAACGGCCAGTAAATGTAAAATACTTAACTAAGGATTTTCAATCATAGAAGATCCGTCTTGTCGATTGGTGTAACTGTCTAAATTCTAAAAAAATAATCAAAAATCACATATATAAAAAAAAACTATAATAATATATAATTTATGGCCACCTATCCCCCTCTTCCATTAATTATATTTAAAAATGATATTGAGTCACGTTCAAATCATGTAAATATATTTAATATTTGCCTATGACCTGAAAATCTATCTTCCAATTAATTCAACTGAAAACGCAAACGGTCTTTCAGTTAACCAATCTAAGTGCAAATATGGCTCATATATTTAGGGACTTAGGTGTTTTATTGTCCTCTGATCTCACATTTAATGCCCATATTGACGCAACTTTTAGCAAAGCTCTAGGAGCCATTGGTTTTATAAATAGAAACTGTTCCGAGTTTAAAAGCATTAATTGTCTTACGGTATTATATTGCTCTCTTGTTAGGCCCATATTAAAATTTGCGTACATGTATTTATTGTATATATTTTTAATTTGTATTGTTTCTATTAGTATATCTATTACCCATAAGTTGTTGCTGTATAATGTTTTGTAAAAATTTAATAACTGTACTCATTACCCCTTTGGGGTGTTAAAACCTTAAATAAATAAAAATAATTATATAACATAATTTTTAAGTAAAGAAAATATTTCTATTAACAATACAAATTTTCTTGCATGATACACAGTTAGTATTTTTCAAAATGTAAAAAAAAAATTCTTTGTGAGTAACTCAAATTAATTCTTCTATTTTACTTCGGGAAAATCATTTTTTAAAAGTTTAATTGGCATCGCCACTATTGAAAAAACTCTTTTACATAAAATCGTCTAGAACAACCATCACTTCTGGCCAACATTCCCTTCAATGCATAATTGCTGGCCTCACTAGTCATTTATCTACAGTACTCTTTTACGTTATAAATGACACCACGCTTTAGGTCGTCTTCGATTGATCCATTTTATTGCTCAACTTCTCTGCCTCCTTCTGAAATATCTTGATTATTAAACTATGTGTACATAAGACCTGCTCAATCTCAGACCGTTCTTCTTGAATGCCTGCTACCCTCTTTCATTGACGAGATTAGCTTGATTTTTTGTATTTCCTGATCTTTATCCTGTATACCGAATTTTTTAGAATTGCATAGTTAAAAATATTTTCCAACGCTTTTCACATTTCCATAGACGTGCGATCAACCCTTACCGCTATTTCTCGCTTATCGTCGCTTCGCAAACAAGTAAGCTACTGCTTTCGAGCAAGTCAATTAATTGTATTAAGCATACTAGGTTGATCCAAACGCTCGCTCTAATGTATATAATTAACTAAAATAAATAATAACTAGTTCAAAACTTACTCGGCTCATCTCTCGACGTGGAACACACATCGGGTTGGACAATAACAGCAGCATATTGTAACATGCCATCGTTGAGATGATATAAAATAACACGGTGATAGTAAAAACACAAATTCTCGGATACATTGATTTCAAAGCGAATCGACCGACGCCGCGCCGTTGCCATCTGTGGCGGCAATAAACTGAAGCTGGAAAATCAATGATGTATTTTATGTGCGAGTAGCAAGGGTGGAACACAAAGGGGGGTAGTAGCAGCTGGCAGTGGAGTGGCAGATGGTTGGATGGCACAGGGGTGCTGGCAGATGAGTGGCAGTACCTGTAGTAAGTAGTAATAGTAGTAGTAGTAGTAGTAGTAGTAGTAGCGAGTTCGGATAATATGAATGGATCCGACATGAATGAAGGACAACATGAATGAAAATCGAGGGATCGGTACCAGGAGTTTATGGGAAACGTCGTCAAGTGTATGCCACGTGCTTCCTTGGCCTCCGTTTGACCCCAGGACCCGCGTGATTGCCCATTTATCCCTGGTAAGCGTTTGGCTCGATTTTGTTCGTTATACTCCAGTAGAATATTTCAAAATCAGCCGTCAGCATCACAATGCCCATGTATCCCTGGTAATCGTTTCGCTCGGTTTTGTTCGTTATACTCCAGTAGAATATTTCAAAATCGGCCGTCAGCATCACAATGCCCATGTATCCCTGGTAATCGTTTCGCTCGGTTTTGTTCGTTATACTCCAGTAGAATATTTCAAAATCGGCCGTCAGCATCACAATGCCCATGTATCCCTGGTAATCGTTTCGCTCGGTTTTGTTCGTTATACTCCAGTAGAATATTTCAAAACCGGCCATTGGCATCACACAATGCCGCATGCTCGTTGCCAATCACTGAACTCAATATTTGGAACGCGCATTGCCCATGGCCTAAGTTATTTGCGGGTTTTTCCATAGTTTATCAAATATAATATCACTTACTGTGTTGTCCGTAGACAATAAAATAACGGATAGGACATGCCAAAGGGTGAGGTTTTTTTTTTTTGGCGAAGAGACAAAGATACATATTATTATATTGGTTCGAGAAAGACAGATGAGTAAGAGGTATTTTTTAAAATGATGGATAGTAAAAAATTATTATATGAGTAATACAATAATAATACCATTAATGTATACTCAATGGTAATACTTACGTTTTTACACCAACGTACGAAATAACTTTCTGCGCTTTTATTTTCTATAGTGGTGTCATCGTGGTATAATCTTCACCGGTAGCCTGACATTTTAAAATTTATCATGGAAAAGAAACGTAGCGTTTTTACTTTTTCCATGAAATTTTAGTCAACGTGGCGGCACAAGGTCGTTTTCGCGGGAAACGCCGTCCACACACAAACGGCGGTTCACTTTGGTCGTGCGGCGCATACATCCCTGGTACTTAAATATTTACGGCCTTTTCCGCCTTTTCCACCGCAACGGCTGTACAAACTTTACCTGAGTATTTATACTGCATGGACTCCTGGTACTGCTGTATTCGACGCACAGGTAACACGAATAAATAAAATATAAAAACCGCCGTTTTACATAAATTTACAAATGTATTATTTTTTCCAATTTTGTTGTAAATAAATATATATTTAATTTTGGTGGCACCCTATGGCACTATTAAAAATAATAATAATATGGCTGCTCAACGAGCAATAAAAAAAGCGTTCACAAAAGTACTGCAGTTGCTTTTGAGACAATTTTGTGGCGCTCTCTATCAATAAACTACTTCACTGCAGACTGCTTATCTGTGATAATATGTAAAATTTGTTATACCTCCACATAAATGTATTAAATACTAAAAATTATTTATGCATTATAATATTATGTAAATATAAACGTTATAATATACACTATACTACATTATACTGTATACTCTTAAAACTACTGCTAAAAAAACCAAAAAACAAAAAAAAATGTACCCCCCCCCTCCTAGGGCGATGGAAATGGGTATAATTTAAATTTGATACAACTGACGTGTCAGTATTTTATATTTATACAGGATGATTTTTTTTATGTTGTTTTTTACAATGTAATTTCAATTTTTTACAATTTTGTTTTGTTTTTACCCCCCCTCCCAACTTAGTTTTTTTGATAGCAACTTTTGAAACTAAAATGGTAACGTACATGTATCATAAGCTTTTTAAATTTACAATAATGTACTGAAAATGTTGACTGGTTGACAACCAATTTTGGACAACCATTTTTAAAGTTATAAGAGTTTAAAAATTAGGATGGGAGGGGTAGTGCGGTTGGGAAATGCGCGCAGATAAAAATAATACTTCACTTCACCATTCCACCTTCCACCAACTTAAATAACGTAAGAGAAATAGTGTTACTATGTGGTAATAATAGAGCTGTTCAACATCAATGGTATTATTATTGTCAACTAATATTAATTAAGAAAACTATTAAAGTTATAGAACAATTCTCAAAACATATATTTTTGTATAGAACAGAGCACAAATATTTTAATTAATACTAAAAAAAATTGTTTTTGGTGTGGGCCCCTAGGCTGTTGCCTATGAATCTTGCGCTTAATTACGGCCCAGTAAAGAAGAAAACTTTTACAACTTTTATGTTTAAGATTTACAAGCGACATAAAACAATAAATTGTACATTACATTATGATTTCTATTTACCTATATTTCTTTTTTTAGTTTGGTGGATAAACTTCTGTTGTTTTAGCATATATGTATATATATTATAGGTTTATGATTTGTTGGTCAAATCTAAATTATTTGATTGAAAACTCAAACTGGTGGTACTATTACATTGTCTTCAGTACTTCCCAGTTCCCACCTCGATATCCTTATTATAGGTAGTACGTATTATAAATTATAATTATAAATCAATATTTCAAAATATCTTGAATGTGGTTAAAAACTCATAGGTTCATACAATGCATTTTTTAAACAATTTTTTATTAAAAATATCTATAAAAAAAAACGTTTTGAAACGGCAATGCGCAGGTCTGGAGACTTAGCGAATAAAGACAAAACCAAGGAAAAACAGTTATGTATGTACCAGGAGCTTATCCAGTCGTGACGCCGTCGAAATGCCACCAGACTCCGGAGAGTATTTGGCGGCAAGTACAAGGGTACAATGTTTTATATAGCGAACCCGCGACTGACAATTACCGGGGCGGGGTGGAGGGATGAAACTACAGGGGATGACATCAATTCGCGAGACGAGAATGCGCATGTGTGGAGACTTAGCGAACGAAGACAAAACCGCGGCAAAACGGTTATGTGTGTACCAGGAGCTTATCCAGCCGTCGAAATGCTACAGGACTCCGGAGAACTTTTGGCGGCAAAATGTTTGTAGTATATTATTATTATTATTAGCTTCAGTAGCATTTGCTTATAAGTTTACTTTGGCAAGAGAAATTCCAATGAAATTCAGCATGAAGTAGTGTTTCTTACAAAGTGTGTAATATTATACAATTGCCGATAAGCGGTCAAGAGCATGCCTGAATACTAATTCTGGTTGGGGATAAAGTGTGGGACAATTATGTATTTAAGCTTGCAAAACCATCTAAATTTGGTATCGCAAAAACCTATAGCAGTTTAGTCTTTACATCCTAATAATACAAATAGTAAGAATACAAGCGTTGAACAACAATTATTACGGTCTGAAGGCCCGAGATCTACATCCACAATGGCTGAGCTGTAATGGTCATCTTATAATAGTCTCTCAAGAATGGTTGGGGAAAATGGGAAGTATGTATTTTTTTTAACAAACAAGATAATAAATGGTCCACGGGAAAGGTTTATGTGACGTTTTTCTATACTACAAAATTATATTATATAAATTATCACAACTACAGGCATTAGGTATGCTTGCAGAGAAATGTATAAATAAGATAGATAATAAATGTATCTAATTTCAAAAATCATTCGCTTAAACAAAAAAACTGAAGATTCCAAATAAAAAACTACTTGGGTACTTCTTTTTTAGTTATTTGAAACCTATTTACAAAAATCTACCAGGAAGTAAAAAATTTTTATGGACATGCAGAATTTCATTTATTTCAATTTCCGAAATACTGCACGCACTCTATCAGTGACAACGACAACTAATAATAGCAAATTCGATGGATGTGGTTTAAAGGTAAAATCTCATAAGTACATACGTACAATGTAATATATAGGGGACCCGCGACCGACAACTACCGTGGTGGGGTGGAGGAATGAAACTACAGGGGATGACATCAATTCGCGAGACAGAAATGCGCATGTGCGGAGACTTAGCAAACGAAGACAAAACCAAGGACAAACGGTTATGTAGCTACCAGGAGCACATGAGCCGATCCAGATGCGATGCCGTCGAAATGTCCCTTTGAACAAGATGGTCCCGTTTTCGAGACCGTTGTCGGCTAACTAGTTATAATATTAATGCCAATAGAGCGATAATTATTTATTTCGATGCATGTTACATAGGCGTTGAAATAGTAGTGGAAATTATAATTTAGGATTTAATGCTAACTATTTTTGAATAACAATTAAAAAAAGTATAGGATAAAACCAAAACTTGGGCATGGGGAAATATTGAGAAATTGTTTAATTTGTAAAGAGTGACAACCATTTTAAATATTGCCCATTTAGCGGTATATTTACGGTGCTTGAACTGTATGCATTAAAAAAATTTAACTAGAAAGTTGGTATGTAAACTAGTAACGTATAACATAAGGAATCAAATAGAGTCATTTGTTAATAAATTTAATGAATTAAAAATAATAAGAATCGTTATTATCGAAAAACGTCTAAATTTAGTTATACATTTTCGTTCAAGGTTTTTCTTTGAAGCTTGTATAAAAAAACACTAGTCTAATTTTTGTTTTAATGAATATGGCACACTGAATGTCATTGGCCTAACAATAGCCTTCTACAGGGTTATCCATCTAACGTAAGACACTCATTTCCTCTAAAAATATAAATATTTTGAGAAATTTTTTTTTCCTAAACTTTTATATACATATTTTACTACATTTTTCATTATTTTGAAAATTTTTGTCACCAATCCTTATAAGCCAAAAAGGGAGATTTTTGGTTTTTTTTATCGGCAATATATGTTTTTAATTTCATAAATTTGTAGACAAAAAATAAAAATATATGTTAGCGTTTGAGTTTTGAATTTTCATTTATTTGTTCGTTTGTTATGAATTTATAAAGATTTGTTTTTTTTTACTGTATTTCTTAATATTTTTAATCTTTACTACAAATACGAGTAATTTTATTATATCGCATGAATATAATTTAAAGCGTTACCGTACTTTGTACGGTATGTATCATAAATCAGATATAATAATTAACCTGTAATCTAAGTAATCTGCAGATAAGAACCGTTTGTCTATCATTATTTTAAAATCTTTTATAGTGGCTTCCTAGTTGTCAGAATGTTATCGCCAATTGGACAATGCAAACATAAATATGAATTTTATGTGCTACCGGTTTTGTAAAACCGAAGAACTATAATTATTAGGCGGAAATGTAGTATCTTGCAAAGTCATAGCTAATGAAAATAAAAAATTCAAACGCTAACTTATTATTTTTATTTTTTGTTTAAAGCGCAGGGGGTGAATTCAAAACGCGAGACGGAAATGCGCAAGTGCGGAGACTTGGCGAATTAATACAAAACCGCGGCAAAACGGTTTGTATGTACCAGGAGCACATGCCGTTTAAATGCCGTCGGACAGACTTTGGCGGCCTTTATAGCATAAAATAATATTAAAATAGAGTCCGTCACGAAAACATAGCTTTTTATAAAACTTTTTTGTATACGTCGAAAGTGACCCTTCTGCTTTCATCTATTCTGTAATCACAGAATAAAATATGAATAATTTCAATACCAACTTAAGAATTAAATTATATTTTCTTCTCAAATGGTGTCCTCAATAATGTTATTTCACTTGTTCGCAGCTTGCACATAGTCAGTTTTTGCATGACGACGACAATATAATATGTTATAGCTTCGAAATTTAAAATATTTTTAAATCAATTTTCTTTTCCTTATCTGCTCTCTGAGTAATATTTGTGTATTCTTCATTCGCTTCTCAAACTGTTAAGTGTAGAGTATAAAAGCAATAAATATAATTCAATTGGTATCTCTTAACCACACGCGCCGGTGTATTTTGTACGCTAATCTTTTAGTAATTTTGTTTTTATATTTATTCCTGAAGTTTAAAAAAATAACTAAAAAATTACCTAACATATTTTTCTTACCTACATAATGTGGTTTATGTGTAAAAAATGTTCAGTATTTTAATTATTATAATTCTATCTATGTAAAATAATAACTAATGTTATTATAAATTTATTTTTTATTAACAATACAAAACAAATAACATATTTCAATACAAGAATACACGAAATTCGATATATTATGATACAACATTAATGGCATAATTATTAAATATTAATAAACATTAAAGGAACAATAATTAATTTAAAAATGGTTGAAAATTTCACAAAAAAATAACACGGGTGGAATTAGTAAATAAACACAAAAAAAACTTTAGTAACACAAACTTTGATCTGTTATCAATACATTTTATGATTGCATGTATAATTCTCTCTTGGTTTAAAGCTTTCTTGAATATTGGTCTAAAAAACAAACTAATTATTAGTTACCTACGTTAAAACAGTAGAATTTTTTTTTCAATTTGGTCACATTCGGCATTTTAATCACTATTATACTATACTAATAAAAAAAATATATATTTTATATTTAGGTGTATATGACATTCCTCAATATGTATAGTTTACTAGCTGCCTACTTACTTTAGCTGATCATGTTTTTGAATACTATCTTGGACATCTATTCGAACAGTGTCCATCTCGTTCTCTAGGTAACTCAAATACATTTTACCGGTGTAATGGCGAGTTCTTATACACTTTGTAAGTGTGTTTATTTTTTCATTTACTTGTTGCACTATGCTGTTAAACCTTTGGTTATTACAATTAATATAGAATTAAAGTATAATATGTAATTTTATTAGTCTTGGAAATCATACTTTATTATGTGTGTTAGGTTAATGATTAAATACTAAAACTTTACATACTTTTCATATTGCGTTTGGCCCATAGTAAATTTATACTGAAGTATAGCTATATTTTCATGTAAACTTGAATTATTTTTCTCGAAAAAGTCAATTTTTTTATTTAGTTTATTAATGGTGTTGACTCTTTGTATCTGAAATATGAACCATTTAACGTTAAAAAAACCGGCTTTTGAGAATGACATGAATAATTATTGTACTAGAATTGCTCTAATAGAGTTATAACGTGTTTGTGTGCAATCAAATTATGATTATGAACTATGCTACTAGTGTTATGAAATCGAATTTATGAATCGCAGATAATAATAATATATTTTATAGAAAAGTACTGTTATTAAGGTAAGTTAATTAAAAGGATATAACATTTCAATACAAAATAATTGTACTTGATTTACTTTTATCGGGTTTTGTGCGTAGAGGTCTTGGTCATCTGATGTTTCATTGGTAAGAAATTCAACGCAATACTCTAAATGCTTGTTTGAATCGCATAACTCGTCCAACTCCTGAAAGATCGTTATTAAATAAAATGCATTAGAATTCATATACCTAGGAAAAAGGTTTTGTATAAATGACAATAGTTGTGATCTGAAGTATAAAACACAAAAGGATACCGTTAAACGTTAATCGTTATTTATAAGAGGTAAATGTGTAATGGTAACATTTGCTTCTATTTATCTTGTACGAGGTATGGATACATTTAAATTATTGTCAGATCTTGATTAGGTAATTGAAACTTGCCTTTTTTACATTTTTGAAATCGCTACAGACTCTCTCGAATGCATTTTGTAGATTTCTATTTTCTAAGACTAATGCATTCAAACGTTGTTCGTCGCTTTCTTGTAAACATTTCAATGCGTTCAACTTTAGTTTGAGATTTTTCTAAAACAAAAATATTTTTCCAATTATACACATATTTTACTTTTTTTTATTGTAATTTTATGAAATTACCTCTTCGTCCTGATTACAACATTGCTGGAAAGTCTGCATTAACGGGCGCATTAGATTTTGATCACGTTCTTTGGCGTTCATAGATTTCCTTCGTTCGGAATGCGATTTTGGAGATGTCTTAAGACCAGATGATTTGTATGGGGACGAATTAGTTCTAAGCAAAGATTTTTCCAATTTAATTCATAAATTTATAATAAAAAATACTAAGTGATCAATATACTTTGCACATACAAAAAAAATTAAAGACAAGGTTTTTCCTTGAAAAATAATATTGCCTAATTTATTATATTACATTATACATTTGCCTCATATTATATAACATTGTAGTAGTCAACATTTAACAGTGTCAAAGTACCTGTATATTATAGTTAAGTTCATAATTAAGGCCAAACACTAGTTGTTTCTAATAAATGAATTACGGAAATATGTAAATCATTAACGAAATTAATATAACAAAAATAACTTGCTTACGATTGTACGATATTTGACGATATTTTTTCCAATCCGGCTTTTGAATATTCTTGTTCCCAAAATATGTGATCCATATTGACTGGAAAACCAACACTGGATGATCTTCTGTGTTTCGGTTTACTTGTAACCACACTTGTATGCGAATCTAAATCCATTTCCGATGTGACTGAATTTACTAAGTGTAGGCAAAAAGATATACAACGATATTATATTATAAATTATTTTGGACAAATAACAAAAATCAATAAACATAGAAATAAACATTGGAAATTGTCTGTATGTAACTAATGCAAGAATGTCGTTTAATGAAAATCGATTAGCCAACAGATTATGGAAATTACAAGAGTCAGTGAAAAAACTGAGCGTACATCGATGGATTGAAAAACCCATAGAAGCAGCTGTCAGCATCATACGATAACCTTTGTCAGTGACAGTATAGTAAATCAGTTACTGTAAGAAATAAAGAAACTATTTATTGTAATAAATTAAATAAGAAAGCAAGCGTCGTGGATGAAGTTGATGACAGAACAGAGACCATCAGCAGGAGAGCATAAGTAAGTAGGATATTTGAATCGGAGAAAATGTAGGTATAAAGTAAGTTGGAAAAATCAAAAATAACAATTAAATTTATAATAATTAAATAATTGAAAACTAATTATTTAAAGTAGTATTCAATATTAAATAATGTATTTAGATGTCGGTATTAAAATACCTTTCAAGACTGAATGTTATTTATAATCTATTGATAGTTTTTTTAAATAATTATTATTTACTTAATATTTGATATAAATTAGTTCATATTAAGCTACTCTGGATATATTTTTATTAAATAAACCAAACTAAACAAGATTAATTTGTTCAGTAATTGTCACTTAAATTATTAAAAAACATGAATACATTTTTGGTCAATATAAATTTGCAAATTTACAACTATCTCTTGATTTGAAAATGTCAATAGCCGATAAAAGGTTGCATGGCACATGTTTTATTAATCTGTGTACTTGTTTATATAATATGGCCATTTACTTAGCGATAACCAAGTATCTACAATTAACTTAAAGTTTAAATACCACACAAAAGTGTTCTGAATATTTTAGTACATAACAGCTAGGGGATTTGATTTATCTTTTCAAGACATGTCTAAACAAATTTTTGTTGTTATTTATTGTTTCATTTTTTCTAATAATTACTACATCTTTAAAATTGTTTACTGAAGTCTCTTCACGGTTCTATTATTTTAGTTAAATTTCTTAAGGAAGTAGAACCGAAAAAAAACATGATTACCTTTAATCACACTTTATAATTACATTAAAATACAATAAAACCAAAGTGTAAAAATTTTAAGCGATTATTTATTTCTACTATAACTGATAGGTCTTGAATTTAACATAAAAATAATACCAAAAATAATTAAGTGAAATGTTTGTGATTATTGAAATGACCAGAAGATAATAGGTTGATAATATTAGTTGTTATTCGTGTCCAAATTAGAACTAAGATTGTGATTGTAGCCTTCAAAAGGGCTGTTTTTACTGAAAGGGCAAAGGTAGGTTAGTTAAAGGTACATTTTTAAATTAAATTATGTTTTTTTGTCATTGTAGCTGATTGAATATGAAGAATTAAAAATCATAATATCCAATTGTCAAAATGTGCATTTGTAAGGAGTTTTTTTTATCTTTTAGCTAATAAATCAAATACTGACTTAGAACTCAGAAATACGAATGATGTAGAAATGCTATACACTAAAATATTACACGTTTTTATTAAATAATGAAAAAAAAAAACTCTGTACATTAATTTGATGTCTAGCAGGTATCTTAAGTAGACTTACTTAAGATATAATACTTAATATAATATTATTATTATAAATAATTTATTTCAATTAACAAATAGAGAAAAATAAGTTGTAAATTACTTATACCGGGTACTTATTACGTATTTGTAGTTATAAATTAGTGGAGTTATAATACTGTCTTTATAAAATATTTATTTCAAATAAATAAATAAATTATAGTAGCAAGTAATTGTTATTAATGTGTATTTATTGTTTCGGTCGCGTTGAGTGTGTTTGAATAATTTTCTAAAATGCATTTTAAAATGAGATTTACAAAATAACATAAGAAAATTCTGACTATTTTGTAAGTTGTTTTCAACTTTGGAAGCGATTTCAAAAACAAATTGACGTGCAATGATATGGAAAAACCGCTAAGTATTCAAATATATTTGATAAATTAATTCTATTTCTATTTGATTGTTTAGTTGTTTATATATAATTATTTTGAATTGTATTCATATTTGATGACTACATTATTTTTCATCAATAATATATTATAAATCTTATCTAATTTCACCTTACATTTTTCTTCTTAGTTATTATACTGATGCATATATTGCATTATTATTTTAACAGAAGCTGAAAAGATATGTTCATGACATTAAGTTCTATATGACTTAAAGTGATGTCAGTTTCCATACAATTTGTCTTCTCTTGAATGGTTCGTATATTTATTAAATGGTGACCTTCGTAGGTTTTTTTTTTAAATTGTATCATGATATTATTAACAATGTATTTATGTGCATTGATGGCATTCAATTACATGTCAATCGATTTGGACCGTATTGCATTTCAAATATTTTTTTTTTACGCTATTTTAAAAATATTATTGCTTTAATGAAACTATAATTTCCAATGAATCGGTTTTCGTAGGAATATTATTCTTAAAGTTCCATTAAAAACAGTGTATGTAAGTACTTTTGAAAGGGAAGTAATACTCAAAAACGTTCTCTATCTCCAACTACCTCCGTTCCTGCACACAACTCATTTATATTACTATACACTTTTGTTCCTCTCTATAGTAATTTTATAAAATATTCAATTTTTCTTGCTGTTTTGGGATAAAAGCTATTCAAGTTAAAAAGATATTTAAGTTCAAAACACTATGGTATACTGTATTGGTACATAAATGACGAAATCACAAGAATTACATGTAAAACATACAGCTTAGTTAAATATAATTGATTATTTTAGATGAATAATGGATACTAAAATCCTTGCGTCATCGATTTGTATGGCTGTTCGTACAGTTGGAATTATACGAATAAAATATATGTTTACTCGAAGAATATTTACATATTTTTGTATCTGATGTTCAAAATGCGCAATATGTTTTACTGAATACTATTGCAAGTGTACCACATGTGGCTGTAATCTAGGTTTTAACAAATATCTAGAGCAAATAATTGAAAAACAGAATAATACTATCCGAAATATTAAACATATGTCAAAAAAAAAAAAAATTTTACGCCATAGTAACCTAGATTTGTATTCATCTGAGAAACTCTTAAGTTTTTTTCCCAGCTATGTTTTTCAACTAAGCTTTTTGGCTTCTTTAACATATCTTTAAATTGATCATTCTGCAAATGGGATAGTATCTTTTTTAGAGTAGACGATCGCAAATTTTATTAAGATGACTACTTCATGTAGTCTCTAATTTTATATCTGCTTCCAAAAATTGCAAAAAATTACTATTAATCCCTAAAAAAAACCCTCGTAGCCTTCAAAAATAAAGACGGATAAATACTGCAGTATATAGATTGCACAATACACAGCATTATACTGGTGATGGTATAAAGCTATTTTATACCATCGATATATTATAATAAAAAAAGTTGTGGGCTTATTGGTTTGAGTATTGTTTAATTGACAGCATAACTTTACATTATTCTGATTTGATTTTACAGCAGCGTTAAAAAGTTTTTAAATCTCTACACATTTGGCTGTGTCTTATTGGCTACTTATATGAGCTGGACAGTTTTCCATTATTTTTTTCAATGTACCTATCTCTCTTAGAGCAATTATATTTTTTCCATGCAATTTATTTTTAATATACAGCACTGGAATAAATTAGTAAAACAATGTCAATAAACTGTACGAAAAGTAGGTTTAAAATTATTGTTTTATTGAATCATTTTTTGGAGTAACTTTTAAAACCTCAATGGTAACTTGTATATTTGATTTACCTATGAAATACATAATGATGTCATGAAAATATAAATCAATATATTACTTCATGAAATAGCAATTTTAAATTCGAATAGCGAATATAGATGAGCAAATCGCCATACATTTGTAATGTTTTTATAATTTATTGAGTTTTACAATTGAACAAGTGTTGTTTGGTAACCTTACCTCGCGTTACCGGGCCACGCAAGTTTCCCAACACTAACTCACAAACACTGATATATTATACACTTTTTGTTTTGCAAATTACTTTTGTATAATCGACTTCATCAAGTGGTTGCCTGTTTACAAGCCGAACAGGTAAGTTTGAATATATTTCGTACGAATTCGTTACAAATAATTATCTTATATTTACTAGAATTGTTTTAAAAAATGTGAATCGTATTTCATAAGACATTACTTAGAACTTTGAATTAGAAGAAAATATAACAATACCGTTTGTAGTAATAATTGATTGTGTTTAAAAAATAGTAATTAAATAGAAATACATAATAAAGTGTTTTGGTAGTTAACATAAACGAATTTCCAGTGACTATAGAAACTAATATAATAAATAATGTTACTCACTTCTTAAAATTCACTTTCTGAACTTTTTATTATTTTATAATAAATAAAGCAACATTATAAAATTATTTTTTTGAAAATAATTATGTTATGTGTAATGAAAGTTTTATATTTTTCTGGGATTTGTAATGATTTCAGATTGTAAAAAATATTTTATTACTATTTGCACGACGTGTCAATTGTGTCATGTTGCAAGGTTGGCTTTTTTAGTGAGATTACTGGACTAATAAGAGTACCCTTAGTTCAATATAACTTAATTAAATCTAGTTATTTATTATTAGTAGGAACACTGAAATACTCCCATAGTTCGAATGCTAATAACAGCAATGAACTATAATAGTTCTATAATAAGTTACCATACTATTTGTGAAACTAAACATTTGGAACATCTATTTTTCTAGAAAAACAGCAGAATGAAATTATTAAATATAATAACATATTTTATATATGTTGCATTATGTGTCCTCTCATTCGATCATATTGTCACACAAGCTCGTAAGTAATCAATACCTAACTAGATCAAACTAGAAATGGTGATAGACTTAGATATTGTATAAAATACAATGTAGTATTTAAAGTTGGTCCATTCTTTATAAATTATAATATAATAGATTATATCCATAGTATGTTTGAATTAGCTATCAAAAGCTATAGCTGCCACGAGTACTGAAAACGTTTCAAACAACCTACCATTTTATTGACTTTTAATTAAACGAACAATAACTAAAATTTTCCTTTTCTAGAAGTCCTCAAAGAAGATGGTAATGGTCCATTCAAGAAATCACCTCCCGGTAATTGACAATTTATTATTACAATAAATATTTTTATAAATATAATTTTCATATTATGGTCAGTGCCCATAATATTTGTTTTAATAAAGCCAAATGGAAGTGAATTAAATAATGTTAAAATCGCATTTTACACAATATGAAATGGGATTATGTATTGTCAATAAAAAACAATGCTACGTCTGTTATTTTTAGTACAGAAAATGATAAAATTAATTTTACAATAATGTGTTTTTTTACTAGGTAAACTTGCCAATAAAGATGGTGGCAAAAAAACCGCAACAATTTGAAATGACACACGGCACAACATTTGAATTATGAATATATTATGATCTTTCAAGTAATAACAGAAAAAAATATAAATATTAAAAATGTATCATTGATTTTAGTAAAACAATAAATGTCTTTAAATGAAAATACACTTTTTAGTACACACGAACAGTGATAACTATAAAATATAAACATGTGAAATTTAATATAAATATGATTCAAATTTAATATGCCTATTATTTTTTACCTGTAACTTGGCAGTTGTTTATACAAAAAATGCACATTTACAAAGTGTGATATTGATATTTAAAATTAATTAAAATTGTATTTTAACAAGACCTTTTTCTAAGGAATTTTCCTTCTAAAAAAAATCCTGGTGTTAGAAATATAGTCCAAACTAGTTATCCAAAATGGGTTATCGACCAGTCAAAATATTCAGCAAATTATTCTTAATTTGTTGACTGGTCCATAATCCAATCATTAATTATAATTTCATTGACATTTTATCCATGAACATTCTGTTTTACTTTTTATAAAACTAGAAAGTACGTTTTGAAAAGAATTTTTTCTTTACAAACTTAAGAGACTGTTTAATTTTGTTGGTAAATTATCATTGTAATATAATATTGTAAATAGTGTTTTACATACTTTAAGTTTTTTTTTTTTAAATTTTCAATAATAAAAACTGATTTGAGTATAACTTAACGCCGTAATTTGAAGTTGAAAATTATGTACCAAAAAACTACCTACTAAAAATCTACCAGGAGGTAAAAAATGTTTTTTTATAACAAGCATAGTAATTTTTTTATTGACAGGCAGAATTTCAATTATTTCAATTTCCGAAATACTGCAAGCGCTCTATCAGTAGCAGCGGCAACAAATACTAGTAAATTCGATGGATGTGGTTTAAAGATAAAATCTCATAAGTACACAGGTATAATGTAAAATGTAGGGGACCCGCGACCGACAACTACCGTGGCGAGGTGGAGGGATGAAACTACAGGGGATGACATCAATTTGGATATGAATATGCATTTGGTATATGAAGAGAAATTGAGTCAACTTGACAGTCAGAGCTTATCCAGCCGTCGAAATGCTACAGGACTCGGATGTATTGTTGGCGGCAAGATTTGTTGTAGCACCTTAGCGATTTTCCTTTTAGTAGCCTTTGCTATACCACTTTACGCAGTCAAGTGTATTCCAATGAAATTCAGCATGTTATAGTGTTTCTTACAAAGTGTCTATATTATATATTTAGCCGAGTACATCGAATAAACTTTGTATGTTAAGTTCACGGAACGCGATAATAAACAAGCGGTTGTCACATGAACATTTTAGGCTATTTAAGTATATTTCTCGCTATATTAATATTCGTGGATAGCTAGACTGAATTTATTAAAAATATTTTATTCATATTTTGTATCTTGTTGTACATCTGAATTATTTGATTGAAAACTCAAACTTGTGGTACTATTACATTGTCTTCAGTACCTCTTGAACGTGTTTTGAATGTGGTTAAACTCATAGGTTCATACAATGCATTTTTTAAACAATTTTTTATTCAAAATATCTATTAAAAAAAAAACGTTTTGAAACGGCAATGCGCAGGTCTGGAGACTTAGTGAATAAAGACAGAACCAAGGAAAAACAGTTATGTATGTACCAGGAGCTTATCCAGTCGTGACGCCGCCGAAATGCCACCAGACTCCGGAGAGCATTTGGCGGCAAGTACACGGGTACAATGTATTATATAGCGGACCCGCGACTGACGACTACCGGGGCGGGGTGGAGGGATGAAACTACAGGGGATGAAATCAATTCGCGAGACGGAAATGCGCATGTGTGGAGACTTAGCGAACGAAGACAAAACCAAGGACAAACGGTTATGTATGTACCAGGAGCTTATCCAGCCGTCGAAATGCTACCGGACTCCGGAGAAATTTTGGCGGCAAGATTTTTGTAGTATATTATTATTATTATTAGCTTCATAAGCGGTCAAGAGAGTGCCTGAATACTAATTCTGGTTTGGGATATAGTGTGGGACAATTATGTATTTAAGCTTTCCAAAA